>NC_139045.1:9358519-9958519 GCF_965140915.1 Aythya marila | reverse complement strand
GGCATCGGTGCAGAAGGAGCATATCTGACTTAGTAGTAAAGAGAGCAGGCATAGTGCCAAAAGGAAGGAGTGAGAGAATGGGAGAGAAATAGCATGGTTTTAAAGAGTGACTTTACTTGCTTAAAATGATAAATCTAAGGAGAAAAGGAGAAGTGTGGCTTGTCTTTCCTTGTTTCAGGTTAACTATAAGAGCTATTGCTTCACTAATTGCTCACAAAACAGCCAGTAAGTGCCTACTAATGACATGAAAAACTTCAGCCATAGTACACTGCACAGTGGTCCTATTAGTGGTCTTAAACAGGGCTGCATAAGTTCAATGGATGCATAGAATATCTGTAGGGGCTATTTAGGAACTGTGAAAAATTTGTAGGTTGTTCTGTTCTGTTGTGGCAGCGTTGTCTTAGGGGAAATTTTTGTTAGTCTATGGATAATACATAAAAATGGAGGGTGTGATTACGTGCAGCCACTAGAGATTGCAAGGAACAGTTTTCATGAACTGAGTTACTAACTAGAGCAATGTGAAGAAAAAAAAAAAAAAAGTATCCTGTTAATAGCAGGCTTCACATTTTGTTTGTTTTTCACTTCAGCTTAACTTTTATTTCACTTCAACGGTGAACTGACTTTAGGAAAGAAAAATTCTAGAAATCTTTTTTCTTTTTCTACAAATTGGCAAATTCCATTTAATGTGTTAGTTGCGACCTTATTATACCTTAACCTATGCTTCCTGATCAACCTACAGCTTGGATAGCTGTAATCTTCCCATCCAAAGCTTTTATAACATCTCACTTCAAAGAAATGATGAAATTTTGGTTTAACTGTTTGCACAGCTCAGTTTCTATGTTCTTGCTTTCCCTGAGATGGCTGCTCTTCATTAGTAGCTAGAGAAACAATACCAAATAGTGACAGGAAGAAAAACTCTGGCGTCATTTCCCCTGTGTCTTCATATGATGCGCAGACATTCAAGTAGCTTTGGGGTTTGTTTGCTGTTTCTTTGTTCTCCCCAACAATATTATAAATTAACTTCTATTCCAGTGGGGAGTTGGAACAGTTTATAAATTGAAATTTCTAATGATTTTTTTTTATGCCATCGAAGTGTGACTAATCAGAAATATTCTCTGGAAATCATGAGGGTGGACTTCTTTATTTTTTTTTCCTAAATTACTCCACCTAAAGGCTGTGTGAATAATTAATTTTTTCAGCACCTTAATTAAAACACTGAAAAAGATAAAAAAAGATCATGGTGAAGGTCTGTCATTATGTGTCTGGAATTGGCCTAGTCAAAATAACAATTGCTATAAATTTGTATCACCATGGAAGCCTCAAAAAGCACAGGAAGTCAAAAAACTGGATTCACAGAATTACTTACTACCATTATCCTTTCGTTTAAAAGCTCTGTGCAGTAGTCAAGGTATGAGTAAAATCAGCATAGTTAATGCAGATTAATCACTCCTACATAGTCTGATTAAAAGAAATATCTTTCTTCTACACTTTGGAACAAAAATTCACATCTGAATTTTGAATTGCATCAAGAGGAAGTTATCCCGTTAGCTTGATAATGCAAGAGTCCTGCCATTAGTCTGAGAGACTTGGAATGGATAAAGTATCAGTAATGGATACCAGGCAATTAATCGAATGTCCTAGGAAATATCTGTGGAAAACGACTAGAACTTTCAAGTGACTTTTAAGTTTCAGCCCCACTGTGTGTGTTGGCACAGGTACTAATGGGGCATACCTCTGGCAGTGGAATGGAAGGGTGATTGAGAACCAGAAATTAATTGTGGTTTCTTTATCATTGTGTTATCAGTGATTGATTGCTGTAACTGCTGAGGTGAACTATTAGTAAAGGAATAACAATGCTTAATAATTGCTGAATTCTGTACTCTTGAGCCCTATTAATACTTGATGAAGGCCCAGCTATATTACTCTTGGATTTGTAAGTGCATCCTTCCTGATGAACTGTGACAAGAGTCTTCTATTCCCATGATATTAGGTTATGGAAGCTACCTTGAAAGCAATGTCATTTCACTGGGAAATGATGACTTGGCATTTGTAGTCCTTCATGTATCAATTTAGTCTTATTAGTGGCCTTATTGTCTGTGCTCTCCAGAGTTTTGTGTGGTGGTTGGTTGTTTTTTTCCCCTTTAGTGAAGGCATATGTAAAATAAACATATCTCACAGCATAGTAATAAGTCCTTCTCTCTCCCTCAAACAAATGTCCCGCTGGTGATGACTTTTTGGGGGAAATATGGTTTTAGCTGAAAGGCTTTGACTCCTTTATAGGTTTAGAGAATAAATAGACAAATCACCCAAGTTATTTTAAAAACGCTCAATTAATCTGAACCCAGATCCTCAGTCCGTGCTTCTAATCCTGTCATACACAGTGATGCCTGGCCTGAGCATCTGCAGGAAGCAAATTAATTCCTGTGTGAGTACTGAAATGGAAATAAAACCACTGGAGTCACGGAATGAGCCTGAGTAAGAATTAAGGGCTGTATTCCAGAAACAGGGTGGGAAGGATCACAGTCATTTAAACGAAGAGTAAAATAAGGATCAGAAGTTCTGTGTGTTTGTGATATTAATGTAAAGGCAATAGGGAATCTTGGGAGTTTATTGGGAGGGGAAAAAAGCAGACCATGAGATCTTCTTCAGTAAGATGTGGAAGGCAAAATGCCCCAGGAAATTCTGGCCAGCTAAGGAGACAGATCACCTCTTTCCTGGATGCTGTGCAGGGAAGGAGTCTGTCACAAAACCTTTCTGTGAGAACTGTACAGAGCAGATTGCAGATGACACAGGCAAAGCCAGCATAAAGATGGAATTTACATAAGAAAATAAATAAATAATAATAATTTTAAAAGGCTATATGGAAGGTATTAGACAGGAAGAAAGGCTTGTTTTTTTTCTTCCCCTATTTTAAGGTGATTTTCCAATTAACATCTTAGATCTTCAGCATTTTTGTGCTTCTTTGGCATATACCTCCTCCCATTAGCTGTGGGACTTTCCCAGTCTTTGGATATTTTCACAAGGTAGAATAAAAGTATTCTCCACAAAATTGGCATAATTTCCTACTGTAAGCTTCCTTCTTTTAAGGTTTTGAGCTGATCAGCTGTCTGTTAGTACAACTGACTTTTTACTGCGTGCACTGAAAAGTACATATATAGAAATGG
This sequence comes from Aythya marila, assembly GCF_965140915.1. Classification (NCBI taxonomy): domain Eukaryota; kingdom Metazoa; phylum Chordata; class Aves; order Anseriformes; family Anatidae; genus Aythya; species Aythya marila. The sequence goes on along the minus strand of NC_139045.1, from coordinate 9,955,355 downwards.
TACCTGGCTAAGTGGAATTGGCACACGAGTAATTTCTTTTCTTGAGCTCCAGTGCCTTCTCACTGATGCCAAACTGGAACTTTTGGACACTGCATGTGTGTAGACATGCTCACAGTGAAACGTGAACACATATAAACCATAAGACCTTGGCCCTGCGAGGAATTAACAGCCATTGCCAAATACTCTGACAGAAAACACTGTAAATTTCAGAACTAACATGCAACTGCACACAGAGGAAGATTTTGCTGGGTCCGATTTTATACTAGAAATTGCCTCCATCAGAATTGCCTGCAAAACTCAGGAAAAATAAACATGCTGAAATTATTTTAAAATTTTCAGAGTTACTGTTTTTCAAAAGAACAAACAGCCTTGAACAGAATTTGATGGTGTCCAACTGTCTGGCAAATGACAAATTGAAAATTCCAAGTAACTGGTTAAAAATAAAAGAAGTCTGCTTACGGTCACGAGCAGGGCTTTAAATCCTCCAAGTGGAGCTGTGCCAGCTATTGGACTGCCTGTACTTTACGTGTGTGTAGTTTGTCACTGCAAATCAATTGTAGCATTACAGACCCTAGCTGCTATTTCTACCAGAGCCAAGGAGAGGACTTTTTGACTCTTACGGTTTCTTCTTAAAACCAAATAAGTCATTTAATTACCAAAGGATTATGAGAGAGGCAAAACAAATGATAAATTCTAGCTGCTGGCAGGAGACCACAAATAATATGCTAATACTCTATTTTCAATGTCTGCAGATTTCCAACCTGTATATATATGACACTGTCCTTCTGCTGGCGAATGCCTTTCATAAGAAGCTGGAGGACAGGAAGTGGCACAGCATGGCCAGCCTGACCTGCATCAGGAAGAACTCTAAGCCCTGGCAAGGAGGACGATCCATGTTGGAAACTATCAAAAAGGTACTTTTTTTCCAGTATTTCATCATCTTCGATTTCTAAAATACTTGCAGTAGTATTTCCATCTGAGATGTGTACTGTCCTTGCCAGTACCGGTAGTTGTTTTTTGAAGCAAAAGTTTTGATATATCTACAATTTTTGAATGAAAACTCTTTAATTGTTTTTCTTTTCTACGTCATAATTTTTGAAGTGAAATCAGTGAGTTTGTTCACCAAAACTATCAAACACTAGTAGAAAATAATATCGTATTGAAAAATTATCACAGATTAGGGGATAAACCAGAGAAGTGTACTATATTTATTATTTGTGAAATAAAGAAGAAAAAAGTTGGACAATTACATTCAGCTGGTGTTCTGTGGAATTTGTTGTTCCACTGCTATTGACATTAATATATATGCATAATAGAAATGAGGGAAGGAAAATGGATGACTATAGAGTCATCTAGTCTATACCTGGCCATTGCAGAACTATTTCTTAGATTAGATGGTGCTTTATCCAATGTTAAGTTCTCGCTATTTCTCTGTGAATATTAGTTCATACCTAAATCGTGCGTATTCCCCAAATGATTTTCTTATTCTTCAGCCCTTAAGTATATTTTTCCTACTTATTCCCTTTCTTCATGATGTTTAAAGACTCCACATACTTAGAGACAATTTTCACAGCCTTCCAGGTCAGCATTTAGTCAAAATATGCATAGGTTGGTTGTTTACCCTTCCCTGTAAGTTATTCTGTTCAGCCTCCTTATGTTATTGATGTCTTTCATAAAACTGTCTTCTCATTCGTCTGCATGTACTTTCCGGTAATGTGTATTTACATTTAAAGTGCTGGCAGTGTCTGCATTGTAAACACCAAAAAACAGGACAGTTAAAAAATAAAAATAAAAAATTAAGCTTTATTTATGTCTTTAATTAAAAGGACATAAAATAATTTTAAATATAATGTGGTTTTGTGAAGTTGCTGTTCTGTATTAGGTCTTTACAGCAGAAATGATGATGATGTAGGCAAAACGTAAAGCTCCTTGGAACACTTCCCCCCCCCCCATCCAACCCAGGTCCAACCTGCGCTGGCTCCCAAATAATGCTTCAAGGACTTTCTTTGGTGGCTGTCCTCAGTTACCATTCTAATAGTTGGAAGTCATGAGACTGCAAGGATAATCCAGGACACATTTCTTATTACAGGGGCAGGATATGGCTCTAAGTGGCTCTAAAGAGTATCACAGGGCAATTTCAAATTCACATTTGGCAGTCTCTTGTATTTTAAGCTACTTTACAGGCAAGGCTGATTCTGGAACTTTTCTTATCAACTTGCAGTTTGTAAATACTGGGGTGCACTTTAATAAACTAAAAGCTATTCCTACTTACTCAAATCCAGATAGGATGCCTGAGCCAGAGAAGTCAAAATACCCACTTCCACATTAGAATTAGAATTTGATATCTGAACTGAAGTTTCAGGCAAACTCTGGTAGTCCTGCTAGCAGTTCTAAATTTTAGTTTTGAAGTGATCCACCATGAAAAGGACTGGTGACTGTTTTGTATTTACAAATATTTGCTTGCTTGTGACGTTTGTGGGTGGGAGACTGATCCTATTCTCCTATATAAATGTCCTTCATGCTGTGTCTCACCACTATTGCATCTTTTTGCATCTCAAACAGCCAGGGTTTATTCCATTTTTCCTGTGTTGCCCTAACTAGCACGTCCAGTTTTTCTTCTTCCATTCCGCACCTCTTAAAATGGTGTGATTAATAAAATAAATTCCTTCTGTGGCCTTTCACAACAGAGCCACACTGTCTCAAAGATCTTTTTTTGCAGTACTTCACCCTGAAATGTGAATAGAAACTATTAGTAAAAATATGAATGCGTTCAAGAAGGCAAGAGTAAGATGAGGTTCCAGGGATTTGGTCAACTTGGTAGAAAGTGAATTGAACACTATAGAAATCTGTGACATGCAGTTAACCAAATTTATTTCCTGTTGCTTTTGGGTTTCTCTACTAATTGAATGAGATGGCTTTGACAATAAACCATTTTGCAGGTGTAAATGGAAGTGTACAAATGTTTCTTGCACGCTGCATTGTGATGGCTAAGATGAATTTATGGAAGCAACATGATAAAGTTGAAAGTCAAAAGTAAGCCCAAAACTGCAGGCATAAATTACCTGTATGGATACTAAAGATTGCTGCAAAGTGTTGGAAAAAGTACAGGAAAGAGGAATTCTGCTTCAGTTTTGTGATCTACTTTCCCTTTGAATTCACTGACCTGGTTATTTAGAAGAACTTCAGGATCACAGTTTTGCATACTTTTTGTCTTCTATCATTGTGGAACATCCACTAAAACCAACAAATTAAAAGCATTTCTTAAAACCCTTTTCCTTAATTTTAATCTTGTAGGAAAAGAAGGAAAAATGGCCATGTGGTATTTAAGTGGTTTCAGAGTAGAAGATTCTGCATTTTCATCTTGAAGTCACCACAGTTTCAAAGATGTAGTGTATACTGGAATAGCATAGGAAAACATTGCTACGGCTCAGAGCAAAGATACACTTGACATTCTTAAATGTATCTGGAAAAAGGATTCCCACCCCCTGCACAGTTTTAACTGTACCTTCATAACAATCTGAGTCGCATATTTTGGGGAGGTTTAGGTTGGATATTAGGAATAACTTTACCGAAAGGGTTGTTAGGCATTGGAATGGGCTGCCCAGGGATGTGGTTGAGTCACCATCCCTGGAGGTCTTTAAAAGACGTTTAGATGTAGAGCTTAGGGATATGGTTTAGTGGAGGACTAGTTGGTGTTAGGTCAGAGGTTGGACTAGGTGATCTTGGAGGTCTCTTTCAACCTAGATGGTTCTGTGATTCTGTGATAGTTGGAATCACAGTCTTGTCCCACATTGCCCCTCACCTCACTGTAATTTTAACGTATGGTCAAGTACAGTGGTGGTGGGGAAACAGTTAAAGAATGGATGCCTAGTTCCAGACTGCCTGCCTTAGAAAAGGACTAGCAGCGAAGTAACTGTTCTCCTGTCAGCAGCAAAGTGGAGGTAATGTTGCCATCTTACTGCTACTCGCAGCTTCTTGTCTTTAAGAAAGCAGAGAAATGGGTTCTAGAGGAAGCTTTTCTAGAAGAAAACCTGTCTTCTAGAAAAAGATCATGAAACGGGAATATCTGTCAGCATTTTAACTGCCAAAGGGATCTTCCTCTGATTTCTGGAAGGAAAAAATAAGAAAAGAGTTGGGAAATCTGTATAAGCTATACACTGAAGTAAGAGAAAAGGTTGCTGATGTACCTGCAGCCCCACTGGCTAAAAATAGCAGAGTTCTGGAAGTAAATAGAGAAAATGGCTTCTTTGTGATTAATGAGCTAGTATGGAAGAGCAGGGAACAAGGGAGGATTAAAGAGTTTCAGAGATCTCTTGAAATAACAGAATGGCTATCTGAATCATTCCCTATTGTAACTTGTTACTTTTCATTCTTGAATACTTGATTCCTGGGTCTCTGTTCCTATAAACAACTCCAAAAGTTGATTTACTGTGTGACTTCAGCTGATTGGAAAATCTAAAAAGCCACTAAAATTAATAATAATAATTAAAAAAAAAAAAATCTAATATCTGTTTCTCTCCATTCTGGAACTGAATAAATAATTAAATTAATCAGGAAATACAATCCTACTAATGAATTTGGACAGCTCTGGCAATTAGACCTAAATTCACTTCTGCAATAGGAACTATCCCCAAATGCGTGCCCATTTTTTTTTTTTTATTTCTCGGTTAAGCTATTTCACTGTGAGAGTAATAAGTATTAGTCAAAAATAATTCTACTGTTGGAAAAATTAATCTTCCTGAATAGCCTGAGAATAAATGTAAGTAGGATTATATGGAGGATCAACTCAGAAAAAATGACATCAAGTTACTGCATATATTCACTCTCATTTACCTGATCTCTTCCCAGTCACATTTGCTTAGCTCACTGACAAACAACAAATTTTTAGTGCTAGCAGCAGCATAGAGCTGTTCCTTTGTGGAAAATGTGCTGCAACTTTGCTGTTTCGTGAATCATGGGCAAGAATTGTCAAATGGTTTGGGTCTCAGAATTGTCAGTTGTGTTCAGGGATGACGTGTGAAAAAGATGCCAAATTGTTTTTCAGACAGTGGTGTACACTCTTTTTCTGCAGGCACCTGAAAACAGTGTCTTTAGCTGTAATAATTTTATTAATTTTTTCAATATCAGATTTTTAAACATGGAAATCATATCTGATGCTTACAGCATTTTTTATGCCTATAGCCACACTTTTTTTTTTTTTTTTTTTTTTTTTTATTGCAAAATAGCTAGGGTCTGAGCATAACCAGAATTTGAAAAGGAGCTTTGTGAACAAGTGAAATATTTTGTAACTGATGACTGGCAAGCTGACATTCCCATGTGAAGTCCTGACTGCTGGGTAAATAGTACTTTCTTCAGGGACTTACTTACAGTATAACAGTGCCTAAGCATATATAAATTGTAGTTTATCTTGCCAGTCTAGAGGGGACTCAAGTAGGCTTTGACTATATTGCCAGCTTTATAATAGCTCTGCGAAGCCCAGAGCAGTAATCAGAAACATAAGTAAAACATTTTTGTCCTAACAACTGACATTTCACTCTTCGGTTTTAAATGTGTCAGGAAATTGCATGGTTGTGGCTCAACTGTAGAAGAATTTTAGAGTGGATAATAAATCTGTCTTTTTTCCCAAATAGCATTGTTTCTGTAAGTTAAATGGAATGAAAAATTTATTTGGCTCTTACCCATTATCTTAATTAATGCTGACATGGTTTGAAAAAACCTCATCAGGAAGTTAGTGGATCAGTAACTGTCACACGGATTGCCATTTCCACTGTGATCTCTTTCCACTTTGCATTAGAGGAGGGATATAAAACACATTCAGTAAATCAAGGAAGTGTTTGAGGGATCCACGCTGTGAAAGACTAATGTACACTGTGTGCAGAAAAATGGGAGCAGTGTCCTGAAGCTCTCACTAGGCCATATGCTGTGCTGTTCCCTCAGCCATGAGCAATAAAACAAGCTCATGTGCCAGGCAAAAAAGGTTGCGTGGGGCAACAAGAACCAGCAGATTTCTATTACAGGACTTCCTGGCCTGTGGGGCTGAGGCAGCAAGGCAGGTCACAGGTGGAACTAAGATGTCAGGACCTCTAAGATGTTTCCTATCAGATTTTACTGTTGTTTTTCATTATATGGGTGGTTCCACACTGTTTTACCTCTTTTTCTTCACTTTCCAGGCCAGGAGCATTTCCATATAATCTGAGCTCTTATTACATTTATTTCTGGTGTACACAGTGTAGGAAAGAAAACTCTAATCAAAGACACTCTTACATGACAAATCTTCAAAGCATGAGAAAATTACCAAATAGATGAATGAGAAAACTTGTTGTTATGGTTACTGCTGGATTTCAGGCAGATAAAAATAGCTTACAGACACGCAGTTTGTATCTTGCCCCAACATTTGCAGCCATTTAACAATCAAGGAAAATAAACTTACACAATGGTTTTGGATAGATTCCATTTCAAAATCCAGTAGCACATCTGTTGGCCTGTACTAGTTATGAGCCATATCCAAGGAAACCTGTGCTTTCATAAAAGGTGGATTTCATTGCTTCATATGTAACCGAGGTGAAGTCCTTCTTCAAATGATCTTTTTTTTGATTATATTTACTCAAATAGAGACAAGAGTTGCCAAAAAAGAAAGAGAGAGCAGTTTAATATTTTAGTCTGAAGTATCAAAAATCACTTACATTTGAGACATGCTTGTATCTTCATGTTCCATAAGTTATTAGGAGTGCTCTCAACCTGAAAAATTAACTTTAAAATCCCTAATTTGAAAGCACTTTGCAACAAAATAAGAAAGAAAAAAAAAAAAAAAAAAAAAAAAGAAGTTCCATACACACTTTCTACTGCACTGAGCATGTATGTGAACGGAACTTTTTTGTTTCCTATTTCCTTTATTTTATCATTTCATTCCAGAGTTTTCACTTGCTATTTCTAGACATTTCATGAGGCTAACTTGAAAACATTATGCATCTCAGGTGGTTTATAACAGTGTAATTAATTTTCGTGCTCAGACCCCCATATTCAATTCACATTGTGGGGGAAAAGTTTTAGGAAGTAGAATAGGAAATATGAAGTAGAAGTATAATAAAGGCAGTATATGGTATCAGCTCAGTGGTGAAGGAGTAGGAACAGGTGTAGGCTGTCAGGGAGGGGCAAGTCATCCAGGTGAAAGTTTCTGGGATTCAGACGGAGATCCCTAGCCTTGCAAAACTGTGCTGTTTCACAGGCATTTCCACATTACATATACCATGAAATTCCAGTTTAATTACTCAAAAAGACAGATGAGCCTGTATAAGGAAAAAAGACATGTACAACAGGTTGGTTTTTTGTTGTTGTTGAAGAATAGTAGGTAGTCAAATGAAATTTACAGAAATTTGTTTTGTATTTATGAAACTTGGATATTTACCTAAGGACAAGTTCAAATGATTTCACAGGTAATCAAAAACTCACTGAGTCTTTACTCTGTACCAGCCAGAGGTACGCTATCCCAATCTAAAAGCCATGAGTGTGTGATTATTACAGGATTGTGCTCAAGCTAACAAGTAATCTCAGAGTTCTGATAACCATAATAATATGCATCAAAATTGCCCGGATGACTTGGAGTCATGCTGAAAAAGACTGTGTGGTCATACCTTTTAATAAGGATTGTGTTTTTTTACTTTTAGTACTTCATCTGAAAAGTAGAGATTATAGAAAAGGTTAAAAATACATATACATGCAAAGTATTTTCTTGTTTTTAGCTGAAAATGACACATTATGAACTATGTAGAAAATGTTTCCCAACAATGCAAATCTCTAATCTTAAAGTTTTAAAGGTATTGATGAGTTAATTCCTAATCTTTACAGTAGTCATACTAATGTTTTACAAAAGATCAGAACTTTAAGAAAACTCTCAATTTATGTTTTGAAGAGAAGCTATGCATTTTGTATGGTTTTATAACAGAGGTAATTAGTTGTTTTTTTTTCTGTGCATACATAAAATATTATTAAAGTTTCTTGGATGAAGTGGGTTAAACATGTAATTTTTCCTATATCAAAAAAAAAAATGTGGAAAATTTCTAAGGCTAAAGGTTTTCACTGCAGGCATTTCACACGGCTCTGTTGATTTTACAGTTCCACGTTATCATAGTTTTTATAAAAGGCTGAAATGTTTGCCATGTTGAATGAACCCTGGAATATATTTTAAGAACTGTTATGGCATGTACGGCCCTTTCAGTTTTGATTCTTTATAGTAAATACTGTTTCATTTTTAGTATTAGCACTTCTGCCTAAAATGTAGAACAAAGTAGAAGCAAGCATGAAAATCTGCTGCACTACTGTTTATCTGATGCATTCCTAGTTCCAGGGAAGATTTGTGGAGGAAAACAACTGATTATATTCAGCTAAACAAAACCCTCATCACTTGTATGGATCACATATGGTGGTGATCTCAAAATGCTTCTAATTTAATCCAAAACTTAACCTGATATCCTGTGGAAACCTGTTTTGGATGAGAAATGTTTGGGGGAAAGAGCAAAGTCATTTTTGTATAATTTCTTTTGTATGTTTGTCTTTAGTTTTGATTCCACTAAAACTGGTTGCAAAACTGCTTTTCTTGATATGGGATTAGAATTTAATGTCTTACTGTTGGTACAAAGAGCAAATGTTGGCATGCAAATAAGCTAAAAGTAAGACTACTGCTTGTTATTACATCTCTCAGCATTGTTGAGTTTGATTGTTTTGTGAGGAAATTTAGTGACAGAGGGACAATTTAGGGTTCAGAATTTTTAGGGATATGTGGACTTCAGAAAATTGTCCTCGTTCTGGTAGTTGTATGTGTATAAGTAGCACAAAAATCCCTTGAAGAAACAAAAGATTGTTATTAATTGGCTACTTCTCAGTTTTCACTCAGTTTTCTTTTTGTTGTCATTCTTTTTGTTTTTCAATAGGGTGGAGTGAATGGTTTGACTGGAGAACTGGAATTTGCAGAAAATGGGGGGAATCCAAACGTTCACTTTGAAATTCTGGGGACAAATTACGGAGAAGATCTTGGCAGAGGCATCCGTAAGGTAAGACTACATATTATTCAATCAAGACACTGCTTTTTACTAATTTTTTTTAAAACTATCTTGTGTGCCAACCTGACAGAAAAGTATTTGATGACAGACAACATGTACATATGGTTGAGAGGAGTAAGAAATGTGAGAAAAGTCGTGAACTTCTAGATACCCATCCATTTTATCATTGCAAAGAGCATTGCAGTTGACCAAGGTGTTGTTCATAATACACAGTATGCTAATCGGCTGGTAGGCGATTGCAAAAGACTAGCAAACGCTGTTGTTTTGTAATCCTTGCAAGCCATTTCAAAAATATCAAGTTTTACATTGGAAGATATTTAGAGCTCTCAGCTTTATACTTGATGCTTATGGTCACAGTAGGATGCTTCAATTGTTGGATGATTAAAATTCATAGCTATAGGAAGAGAAAGTCTGTTGTGAGATAGACATTTTTGTAATTTCTTGTCTTCACTCCTATGGAAACATCCTGTACTTACAAACTTATACAGAAAATATGTAAAGTTAGGTACTTAGCTGCCAGACACAGTCCAAATACTTTGACTGAGATTGGGTAAATTGCATACATCTAGAGCAAAAGAAGCGGGTCTCTATTTGCAATTCATATCCTTAGCTTTGTAGGGTTAGCCCCCTGTCTGAGATGGCAAAAGTAGCAAAAATCACACAGTAACATTTCAGAAATGAGAAGGGTAGATAAGCTTTTTCAGTAGCAGCTCTTCTTCAAAAACAGACCTCCTGAAAGATAATACCAAGATTTTTGAAATTTACTGTATTGGATCATGCTGGTTTTTATAGGTACCTAACCTGAAGGTATTGTCTCAAAGCAAATGATAGAGAAAGTTATCTTAATATATATATACTGCTTCCATGTGTCAGTGTCACTATATGATGAAGTACATCATTTGTCTGCATACCTTCTGCAGTAATAGATAAGTGCTCTGAAAGAAGAGAGAGATAAATAAGAAGTTAAAAGTGACTCTCAACTCCTCTGATTTTCATCAGAATTTTTGTTCCTTTCCTGCTGTTTCTGGCTCCATTGTATCATCTGTTGTCAATAAGTTAATACACATGTGCCTATAGCTATGTCACCTTGAGCAGAGATCCTGACAGATGCCTCGGAAGCTAAATGGGGCTGGATCTTGTTAATATTTAGAGGGGCGCTTTGCAAAGCCTTTAGGCAACCAGAATGTTGGATGAATCTTTATTCCCTCACCTACAAATTGAGTCTGTTTCAACATATTTGGACTTGATTTATTTTCCATGCTGTGCATTTAGGAGCTATTTATTTTTTAGACCAACTAAGTAGTCTTTCCTAAGACAAATCTGTTATGTATTGATTTAATTTAATTGATTGATTTTTGTTGGTTTTTGACTTCAGGCCTGTCTGGGCAAATGCCTGAGTGCAGCATGCAGTTGTGTTCTCCCATTTCACAAAAAGATAGAACCGAGAGAGATCTATAGAAGGGACTGGGAAATACAGAAATGCTTACAGAACTTCCTATCTTTTCTAACTCCTCTTCAGCAGTGTAATTTAAATATAAGGCACAACTTTAAAGTATGGTATAGTTTACATTTAAAGAGGAAACTAATGAGCATGAGCACACAAGTTGTGCAAAGCAATGGCATTCCAAAACAAGCAAACAGGCTTTTTGAACCTTCCTAGTTTATTCTTTATTGCACTTCAAGGACAAAGAGACATTCATTGTCTTTGGAAGGAAATAGTTTGTCAAAGAGAACAGAGTTTTGCACAGAATATAATTAGACCATGAAAATCAGTGTCATAAGACCCTGTTCAGAAGAGAAACAAGGTTAAAAAAAATAAAAATACATTTTTTCAGTTTCCTACTATGTTTGGCAAGATGAGCATTTAAATTTATATAGAGAGAATACAAGAATTTTTTCCTGATGGAAGTTGCACTATAAATGTCTATTTTCAGAGTTTTATGGTGCACTGCAGCTAAAATAAATAAATAAATAAATATGTCCAGAACAGATTTAATCTGTTCCAATATTTTTTTTCTAAATGACATTCAGTGATCCAGAGAAAATTCTTTTCTCTGAAAGCTTTCTTTAGAAAGAAATTTCTATATACATGGTGAGAACTGTTCCTGAATGTGTCTTTCAAAATAAAAAGATCAAAATAATTTAATTAAGCATTTATTTATTTACATATTTATTTCAGTTGAACCATAAAAGGATTTAAAATGAATATGGTATTTACAGTCAATGTCATACATACAGTCAAAAAACAAGCTTTGGGGATCCTAAAGCATTTACATCAGAGATGAAGAATAAAATATATTTTAAGGTGAAAATGCCAGATTTTAGTTTTAGTGCTTTGACAAAAGTTCATGTATTTTGAAATTTTACTTTTCAAATTATGAGCCACTAGTGTTGGAAGCAAATTGTAATAATTACAGGAGTCAGATGTATTTTTGCTAGTCACTAATTAAAGTACTCTTCAGATTTTCATGTATTTAGTAGTCTTAAGTACAGAACTACTGAACCATCTTTACTTCTTAGCTCTAGTGGAAGCAGCTGCAATTAGTATACTGAAATTTCTAAACAAATGCATCTTCCCCAATTAACGTGTTTCCAAGTACTTTTGCAGAAGATAATGAAGGGTGAAATCATGACAAAAGGCCCATTGAAGTCATTGGGACCAGAAGGTCACATCAAGTCAAGTGTGTAAAGAATTTTTTATTTTTTTTTCCTGAGGAATAATTAATTGATTTTAATTAAAGAAAGTAACATTTTAAAAAGCACTCAGATTTCTCAAGAATCCAGATTGTGTTTGAAGTAAGTTTCTTTTTGGGTCCCTGAGTTATTCGGTTACCTCTGAAAAGTTCACCTATTTTTACAGGTTAATAATCCTTGGACTCAAGAATATAAGCATTTTAGGAAGAATCAAGAAGTTACATGTGTGTTTGTCTTTACTGCCTAAATTAAACCATGTACCTAGCAGAAACTGTCTGCAAGTCCCCACCTTCAACTTTCATGGGTTACCATCATATCTGGAAAGTAGTGGGAGCATTGACATGAAAGTTCCTTGTGTAGGGAGCTTTCATCTTGCAAGGAATTAACAAATTCAGCAGTGGGATTTGCCTGAAATACAACTTATCTCACCTTGATGTACCGTTACATCTGCAAATACCATCCATCACCTTGCAGACTAGGGATTGCTTATGTGTTGCTGGGGTCAGATACTTTGAGTAATACAGCTAGATCACTGCCAGATACTGATTTTATTGAAACCAGTGGTGATACAGTTCCAAGGAAACTGCAGAAAAACTCTTGCTTTTTTACATATCATGCTGTGGCTTGCATTTGTGCAGATATAGTTATATTCAGTAAGAGACACGGGAGTATTTCTGACATTTCTCTGTTGGCATTTGTCTGTTGGTATTTGACATTTGAGTGTGTATTCTTTGACATTTAAATTTCAGTGCAATACTTTTATCTATACTGTTGAAATAAAAGCTGCCATTCCACTGAATAACTGTCCAACAAACAATTGAATGGAAGGGAGTTGATAGCTCAGAGGAGTACTGTCCTATATCTAACTGGTGTAGAAAACAGCATTGCAAGAATAAAGTGTTTTTTATGTTTCTTCCAGTGCTCCATGTAATCCCAAGTGGACTCATTCTCAAAGGCTTTGAGCTAGACCTTTTGAAGTTTAGAGGACTGTCTTGGTGTTCCCACACTGTTTTTCTTACCGCACATGGTCATTTGGAAACTGTACATTTTGCTCTGCCTCTCTATCCCCATTAGTGTACACCCACCTCCAATGTATTTCCCTTGTCTTCTGGAGATGGTTTCTGTCATTGCCTCCATATAGAGACATGAGAGTATGTGCCAGGCTCTTGTCTATCTCCCTTGCTGCACCGCAGTGTCCTTGTCAGGGCTTCCTTTGCCTTCAGATCACCTAGGGATGCCTCAGAGCAAGGACCAAGCCAGGAGAATGCAGGAAAACAGATTACCTGGGAGGGGCAGCTGAGTAACCCCAGATGCTGTGAGGCTGTAGCATTCGTCTGGTAGGATTTCAGGACTCTGCCCAAAAACCTTTTCATTTAATGACCATAAGGAGAATGTCTTCTATATTTTAATCCAAGGGATATCTGTAGTGCAAAATATTTAATGTTAGTGTAGGTGAAGGCAGCCTGTGGCCATAATGCCTAACAGATGTGGTGTTCCTCTCTGCTCTGCTAGTTCGAATGATGGGATATCATAACGCCCTGTGGCGTTAATGCATGAAAGTTTTTATTTTACAGATTATTTAGGGTTACATGCAACATTTTATAGTTTTATTATTTGTTCAGAGATGGGAAAACTGTACTGCACTTTTTTGTTTTCATTCTAGTAAAATGATTGCTACGTCTCACCTAATCTGAGAATAGCTGATTGCAATAGTGGTATTGCCTTGTTTTCCAGCCTATCATTTTTTCTTACATTTGCATCAAGAAGCAACATATATTACAAGTGTATATTTGGCTTCACTCTTGCAGAAGCGGCTGTCTCTTCTGCTACAGTTAAAACTTTTTTCTTTCATCTTTTATTCCCTTTTGCTTCATTAGTTAAAAAGAGGAGTTAAGACAGCTCTGCTGACACCTGTTAACTAGCACTATTTAATAACCAAGAGCGGACACAGTATTTTCGTCTTGGTTAGCTACTTGAGGTAAATTACAGGTTCACCGGTTCCTTTAGTGATCATGATCAAAGGTAGAGCTCTGTATAGTGATTTAAAAATGTATATATATCAGCACTTGGTACCTTAAGCTGTGATCTGTCTTAGCTGCTTCTAAAGGCTGATGTGCAGTTTATGATGTGACTGGAAGATACACCTGGAATTTACAGAGACATTGTTGAAGGTGTACTTTTTAGTGAGCTGAAAAGAATTTTTGCTGTGTCTGCCTCTAGCATTGATAGCAATGATAGACCTGGCAAAGTACTAACATGATGCTCTCTTTAAAAGAACTTTAAATACATAAACAGCCCACTAAAAATGAGATAAAGAAGTAATTAAATACCATGGTGGATGGAGGCTGGCTGTTCTAGTCCGGTGCTTTACTTACTTATTCTGAAGAGTATCATTTCCTTCCTTTATTTAGTGCTGTGCAATGGGTGAAGATACAGTGACTGATCCTTCCCATCCTGTTAGCTTCCAAAAATATTTTGTGAAATTTCAATTTAATCTAATTTGGCTAGAAAAGTTGGGAATTTGCATGTTACCACAGTGAAACTTGCATTAGTAAAGAACAGTGACTTACTTCAAAATGTACTTCTGTTTAAGTCAATCTAAACAGACATCGCGCATATTAGACTTCTGAAGACTAAAGCAATGGAGATTGTATTCCTGAATTTGATAAGTTTAAAAAAAAATCCCTGATTTGATTTTGAATAAAGCATATTCTTTTAAAATGTGAGACTGCAGAAAGAGACTGACTCAGAGTAATTTATAGCCTACCATCCACAGAATCTGTTAGGTTTTGGACTCCGATGGGAAAAGAGATCTGAATCCTGGTGTTAGACAGTCCAGGTGCCTGCCCTGACCCCAGGCTGTTTGTCTGGACAATCAAGTATTTCAGTGTTCATAACAAAGAGTGAAGTAAAGAAGTTAGAAATGGATTCTGTGATGCAGTGGATGCAGCCAAAGGAATATGGAAAACCAAGGTTCAAGTCCTTCTAGTAGTCCTTTATTTATGCAGAGCAGCTAATATAGGATGTGTTATGAGCAACCCCATGAATTACTCACCTGTAGAGTGGGACATTCACCAGGAATAAGGAGCCTGAGTCATATTTGTGGGCAAATTTAGCTAGCACACAAACTTTCAAACTCCAAATAAAAGCCTACAAAGCTAAGGCAAACCCAGTGTGATAGCAACATGGTATCCCACCTATTTCTTCTAAGAAGAAGGATGGTAAGCTATGTCTGCTGAGCTTATGCACTCAAGCATTCAAAGGTTGAGGGACCTGTCATAAAAAGGAAAGCTGATTTTATGCTGTGAGTCAGGTAGGTGTCCAGGTTTCTCAGTTCTAAATAATGGTTGGTTAAGTGGCTAGTTAAAATGCATCTGAAGCAATTAAATTACAGGCTTATGCAGTTTTCAGCATGCAGATGCATGGCTTTAGCAGTGACGTTTATAGAGGTGTAGGAGTTTGAAGTCCCCCAAATCTTTCAAGCATCCTAGTAACTGTAGAATTCTGAAATGAAGGTTTTGCTCCTGCACTGGGAACAGTGGGAAAAAGATAAAATGCAGTGTGGCAGGAAGGGACAGTGCAATGGAACCCTGGGGAGAAGCATTGGTGTCAGACAAAAAATTCCCCTTGGGACCTTGGGGCTCTGTCGTATTTCTCTTGGCAGTTTTGGCAGGGATGAGTCCATCTCTATTTTGCTCAGAATTTCCATTCTTGTCAAAACTAATTTAAATGCTCTTACTGAAAGCTGCTTTTGGTGGATTGGGAGCTGCCTATTTTGAGTGATTGTTTTCATTAGAAAGAAACAAATATTTTATATGCAATTAAAATTATATAGTTTTGTATTTTTTATTCATTTTTATTCATCAGGATAAGAGGTTTCATTTTACCCCCTTGCTGCTAATAATACAGTTTTCTTGGAAGCAAAGAAAAGGAAAAATACTTATCTCTTTCAAAGTTGTGGTTTTAATTTCCTTGAATATCTTGTTATGACAATGGACACTTGAGAAAGATCAGCCATAATAAATAAATAAGTAAAAGGTACTAATTGTATCTGTAACTCCTGTTTTCCATTGAAGCTGTTAGGCAAATGCCTAACCACAAAGGCTGCACTGTGATTATTCCGTATTTCAACATTGGTGTAAGAGCATGGAGTGCCACAGAATTTCACTCATTTATTTTTTATCAGTAAGGATTTATTTTTTTATTTTTTTTTGTCCTATGGTATTCTTAAGAGCAGAAGTGCTCTGAGTTGTTTTTTTTGTTTGTTTGTTTGCTTAAATAATGAGCGTGGGAAAGACAATTTGGACTGAAACGTTGGTCAGATTAATGCAGTGTATGAAACTTGATTTATATCCTTTACCATTAGACACTTTTCTTTTCCTCCATTTTGGGGTTCCACTCTTCCCTTTGCCCTGGTTACAGTTGGCCACAGGCTGACCAGACCAAGGGATTGTTTTGCCATACTTTATGTCTGTAATTGGTAAGCATTTACAGTTTGATTTGTTGGGCACACTTTTGAAATACCCTTGCTATGGTTATATGGCTTTTTCTGCTGTGTAAGTAGCTGTGAGAGCCTCCCAGTGAACATGGATCTGCAAAAGTGGCTGGCAAGTTGTGGATTTTCATCCTTAAATACTTCAGCTGAGCACATTAGCTTTGTAACTCACTTTAGAGATCTAAAGAGCTTGGAAACTTTGAAGTGCCTCCAAAGTGACATTTTAAGTAATGTCAGAAGGAACTATGTATATTTAAGAATGGACTTAATGCTTCATTGACGTCTCAGGCAGTAATGCTACTATATGATTTTGCAAATCCTGTTAGGGACTTCTCCCCACTTTTAAGTGCTTCAGAAATGTTGTTCATCATCCTTAAAATTAGTAGGATAAAGCACTCAGCTTAACCTGAAGTTATTCGCTTTAAGGTAAGGATTCTTAATGAAATATAGGTAAAATTCAGAATTAAAGCTTTCAGTGTTTGCCTTCAGCTCACAAGAGTAGATTTGGTTTTGACCAAAGCTATCACCTCATGAAAATGAAGTCATTTCATGGATACTTTTAATGGAAAAAAATCCCAGACAACCCCAAATTTGTGCAGGATTTGCTGTTCCACCTGGATGCATACAAGCCTATGAGACCTGATGGGACTCATCCCAGGGTACTAAGAGAGTTGGCTGATGTCATGTCTTAATTATTTTTTAATGGTCTTAAGAAGCTCAGGAAGTCCCTGTTAAGTGGAAGCTGGCAAACATTCCAGTTTTGAATAAGGGCAATAAAGAAGACCCTGGTAATTACAGGCCTGTCAGTCTCACTTCAGTGCCTGGTAAAATTAAGGAGATTATTCTGGGATTTATTGATAAACACCTGAAAGACAATGCAGTCATTGGTCACAGCCAGTGCAGGTTCATAAAGGAAAAGTCCCACTAAACGAACTTAATTTCCTTTAATGACAAAGTCAACCACGTAGTTGACCAAGGGAAGCCAACTGATGTAATCTTTTTGGATTTCAGCAAAGCTTTTGAATCTGGTACTCACAGTATCCTTCTGGACAAAATGTCCAGCATACAGATAGACAAATACATAATATAATGGGTGAGCAATTGGGTGATGGGTTGAGCTCAAAAGGTAAATGGAGTTACCTCAGACTAGCAGCCAGTCACTACTGAGGTTCCTCAGGCCTCCATTTTAGGGCCAGTTCTCTTCAATGTTTTCATAAAGGCTCTGGATGCAGGACTTGAAAGCGTACTAAGTAAGTTTGCAGGCTTCACTACACTGGGAGCAGTGGTTGACTCCATTGAGGACAGAGAGATCTTCACAAATTAGAGGGTTGGGCAATAACCATCAATATGAAGTTTAAGAAGAGCAAGTGCTGGATTCTGCACCAGAGATGAGTCAAGCCTGGCTTTACATACAGTCTGGGGGACAAGAGGCTGGAGAGCAGCAGCCCCGTGGAAAGGGATCTGGCAGTTCTTGTAGATGTCAAGTTGCACGTTAGTAAACAGTGTGCCCTGGCAGCCGGGAGGGCCAACCATATCCTATGGTGCATCAGGCACAGCATCACATGCCAGTCGAGGGAAAGGACTGTCCCTCTGTACTCTACACTGGTGTGGCCTCACCTCAAGCACTGCATGCAGTTTTGGGTGCCACAGTATAAGAAGGACATAAAATTGTTAGAGAGTTCCCAAAGGAGGGCAACAAAGATGGTGAAGGGTCTAGAGGGGAAATATGTATGAGGAGCAGATGAGGTCCCTTGGTTTGCTCAGACCAGAGCAGGCTGAGGGGATGCCTCATGGCGGCCTGCAGCTCCCTCACGAGGGGAGGGCAGGTGCTGAGCTCTGCTCTCTGGGGACAGCGACAGGACCCGAGGGAACAGCATGGAGCTGGGACAGGGCAGGGTCAGGCTGGGGGTTAGGGAAAGGTTCTGCACCCAGAGGGTGGTTGGGCACTGGGACAGGCTCCCCAGGGCAGTGGTCATGGCACCAAACCTGCTGGAGCTCAAGAAGTGTTTGGACAATGCTCTCAGAATAAGTATGTATGTTTAACCCTAAAGTAATCCAAAAGAGGGGGTGTAGTTATTGATTTGTAAGGTGAAAGGGGTGACAAAAACTAGATCTTTGGCCACTTAAGTATTTCCATCCGTATCTGGATGTAAACTGCATATCCTATTCAAAAATTAATAGTAATTGGAAAACCATGTAGACAGGAGAAAAGGATGATAAAAAATTGAGCTACTTCTTTTAACAGGAGGCATGATGAGACAGTACTGGGAAATGGGTCATTTAGCTTTAGCTTTTCAGGGTGCTGGAGGGTGCCATTCCGATCTCTGAATTATGAGCTCAATGCACAGCCAATGGAAGGCTAAGGTGTGTAAAGGTTATGATACAGATTGTAGGTGATAATATGTGGAAGTAGGTCTACAGAGATTTCACCTGATTTGATAAATTGTTAGGGTTTTTTGTTTTTTTGCTTTGCTTTTTTTCCAAAAGCATAAGCTGAGTTGACACAAGTAGGATGGCCTGCTGTGTCCTGCCAAGACAGAACTGTGTCTCCCCACAGTACTGAGCTGTTGCTAATTTGCACATTTTTGTGAGGGGTTTCTACTTGAAGGCTATGTTTTCTCACAGGCTGTTGAGCCTCTGTGGTATGTCTGAAAGGGCTGGCAGGCCCGTATTGATCAAAACTTTTCTGGTACAAGTTCTGAAGTAGGCAGATTGTTCTTCTTTCACAGTGAGATTTCTTTGTTCCAAGCTAACCTATTTATAGGAAAATATGAAAGCATGTCTTATTAGATGCTGAATGTTTGTGTACAGCAGAGATGAAAGCAAGTCTTCTTTTTTTTGGCTTGTTTGTTTGTGGAAAGACTATTTCATTGAGCTTGATGGTGATGACATTTTCCTGATGGTAATCAGTAGTATTCTCCTGCAGTGGGGTAAACAGTCCTGGTAAGCACAATGACCTTTGCTTCTGTGGACAGAGAGTGTTTGGTGTCACTTTCTACTAAAGCGGGGAGAACCCAAAAGCAAACATTTAGTCCCTTTATTTCCCTCTCCACAGGCTGTGGGATCTAGAGGAGCTAGCCAAGTCATAAGCTGACTGGGGAAACTGGTAACTGAATTAATTGAAAATGTAGGGTATGTGGATTTCCAATGAGAGGACTTTTTGTATATCTATGTAATATCTACCACCCTCAATCTCTGCACCTTGGGAGTATATTTACAGTGGGAAGGAATGTGAAAACATCCATGAGACTGCTAAAGGCTCCCAAATTCATCAATGGGACACAGTTATCTATAGGCAAGTTTCAGTACATTAGCAGAGAGTCAAGGGTCAGCTGTCCCTTGGTGAGTGGAGAGTGGTGCTTGCTAGGGAGAACAGCTCAAGTTGATGGGGGAGTTTCCCCTTTGGACTGGGCAATAAAATGTAAGTGCAGTGGTTAGCTAAGGAGAAGGAGGAGAAATGATGTGTCAAACTGTGGAAATTGTTTCTGCTGTTGTCAGCATAGCAGAGCTGAAAATACAGTAAATCTGTTTGTTGTGTTGTTTTTAAGACACATAAGAAACTAATGGTGATATTTGAAAAGACAAAGAGAAGCATCCCAGTGATGTCAACTTAGATAATGTATCATTGTTTATATTGCATTTTAGTTTCCAGTTCATATATTTCAAACTATGGCAGAGTTTATCATGCATAAATCATCATTTGTAAAGTAGAAGTTTTGAATTACTTTTTTCTAATCTACCAGAAGAATTTCAGAATTAGAAGCAGTATTTTGTTGTTTTGACATTGCCTTTATGCCATTCCTGAGATACGTTTCCCATATTAATTATGGGAAATATTAACTATGTTTCCCATATTTCTGCAATTAAAAGAAACTTGTGATTTCCAGAGATAAGAAGTTACTTCTGTGTAATAGGAAAGGGCCTCCTCACTGAACCTTTTGAGTTCTTTTCAAATGATAAAGATGAGGTTGATGAAACTTTCAGTAACTTCATAATATTTATAGTTCTTTCATAGTGTTGAAAAATTGTTATGATCCAGCCTTAAAATCACAGTGCTTGGGTTTTTGCCCATTCGGAAGTTATGATATAATGCCTTAATCAAAGAGTAAGTTACAATAAAAATTAATAATAAATACTCTTGTTATGGTGTATTACTACTTAAAAATACACAGCAGAAGTAATAGAAAAAGAGTGATATGCATTGTCTCAAGTGCTTCACATATTCATCACAGTAATTAGAATGAATTTAACTTGATGTAACCTCTTTCTGAAAAAAATGTGTTTCAGGGAGGGAATATGTTTTAAGGAATACTGCAATATATGTCAGGCTTACTTACAATCCTACTTCACTGAGTTTCTCAAAACCTGTGAAACTTATTATGGACATTTCTATTTGAAGTGCAGTGGTGGGAAAAAATATGTTTCTTGTATAAACAGGAAAGGACAGGGTGGTATGCAATGTAAAAGAGTTTCTACTGAAATATGAACTCAAATTGAAGTTTATTTCAGTAGTACATGTGAAAAAATTTATGACAGCTTAAAAAAGCTCACTGAAATTTATTGCAAGTGATGATACGGTGATACTGAGGTGATGAAGTTGAACTAGCAAATTGCTGTAACTAGTAAAGTTAGCATATTTGTAGACAGCAGAAACATACATAAAGATAAAAGCGCATACAGGAAATGGTATCTCCCTTTAAAAAAAAAAAAAAAAGAAAAGGAAAAGAAAATCAAACTCCTTTTGCAGTGGAGTTGTCCAACAATTCCATCTAAGAGAGCGATGAGCCAAAGCAAAACCAGAGATACAGAACAAAATAAATAGTTCAGTTGGAATGGGCCTTCAAAGATAATCTAGTCCAACAGTCTGAGCACTTTGGGGCTAACCAAAAGTTAAAGCATGTTAACATCTCTTAAACGCAGATTAGGAGCCAAGACATGGCTAGAGCAAGAAATAATGGCTGTTACTGTGGCTGGGCGAGCATTGTTAAGGAGCCCCCACCTCTGAAGCAGAAATTCCGGTTATTCACTCTTTCATGAGTGATCCCAGTGTCATTGCAAATATTGCCACAGTTACCTGTTCTTTATTACTCCTACACCCGACTCTCCTGTGATAATCATGCTACTCTTCAGATGTATGATCTTTAGCATGTACCTGCTTCATTTGTTGACTCTTTGTACTTCTTCCATCTCATCTTTGCTTTCTCATTGTGTTCCTTAGAGCTCAGGTTTAGTTACACATTCACCACATTCACTGCATTTTCTTGATCCATGCTGAAGCTAGCTGCTTCTGTGACTTATTCTAGTCATACACATAGTCTGAAATTCTGGATTTGTTCATTTTGTGGCACATTGTTTTGGTTTTATGTTTATTTTGAAAAATGCACTTTTACGATAATTATTGTATACGTATTATAACCCATAAAAATCTGATTTAAAGTATACATTTTAATGGAGTGTGTTTATAATGAGCATTAGTGCTTTACATTAACATTTTCATGAAATGTGCAGTTTGTATACACCTCTGCTTATTTTGTATCAAAACTTTATCATTTTTAAAAATAATGTAATTATACTTTAAGGCCTCTGTTCTGGTGTTTTGCATCAGCTGAGTCTAGGATGTTTTAGTACACAAAGCATTAATATTCGGAATTAGTACTCTAGTACTCTTACCTCTACATTTACTAACTACTGACAAAATCTGTCATTTCCCTGATAATAAGAAAGTCTAAGATTTTCTTAGTTCATTTTAATTTGTGCATTATATTACTTGAGACGGGTATTTGAAATATAAACATACTAAGTAAGAAAATAAATATTTTAGCTAGAATCTACTTAAATAACATATTCATGATTAAACCACGGTCATCACTCACTGGAACTGTAGTATTTAATGCAATTTTGTTAAAATATTTATTAAATTCTAAAGGGGAGTATCAGTCCTAGTTATGACACAGCAAGTAAACAATTTTATAAACTCTTTTTCTCATATCGCTCCTTTCTTCATTAAGAATTATCTTTGTCTTCTTCCTTTTCATGTTTGACCTGCCATAACCACCTTGCCCAGCAAATCCCTATCCTCCTGGCCCATCCAAGTCTGCTGCTAGGGATATGGGTTTCTTGCTGCTTCATTCAGCTTTTTACTCAAATTACAAGTTCTGCTTCTGAAGGGAGAAATTTGATGAGCATGCTTTGTCTTTCAATGTACCGTACAGTGAGGTTGCAAGACCCACAGCAATTTTGCATTAGCAAAGAATGATGTCTGGGCATGTTTATGTTTTGCTGAGATGCTGTAGGTGATGGTGTCAAATGCATGAAAGGTTTCACAGTGGAAGAAAAACCTGCACAGGAAACGTTATGTCCAAGCATTGGGTTAGGTTGATGCTCCAATTCGCTGTCATAGCAGTTTTGTTCACATAGTAGATTTTAGCTAGTGATGCTACTTGATAGATCTAATTCTACAGAATTTATTCCAGAACAATGCTGCAACTTAAAAAAAATAAATAAATAAAAAAAAATGAAGTGCCACATGAGTGGATGTTAATTTCAGCAAGTCAGTTGTATAAGAAGGAACAGATAAGGTCAACTTTCTGTCTTACAATGATAGTGATATAAGGGAATATTTTATCCAGAAGCCCAATCTACAGTGTTTTCATCGTTGGCTTACCTGGTTGCTTGCAGAAAGATTTTAAAGTACAGATTTCTGGTAAGTGTAGTCTAATGTAAACTGTGTTTCCCCTAAATTTTGTAATCCATTTGATTACAAATTATATTTTGAAATAAATTTGAAATACTAGAGTAATTCACAGCTAGTTTGGTCTGTAGTAAAGTTACAGTGAGTCTCTTGGTGCGCCTGACTGTGGATAGTTAAACTGATTTCTCTGTTTGGCCATGGGGCTTTTTGTACTTTGAATAGCGTGGAAGTTACTGTCTTCTCTTGCTACTAACTTTGTTGTTGAGGACCCGACACCCTGCTTGCTTTTAGCTTTTCTACTTACTATGTCTGCAGGAAAGCAAAGATGACAAGACCAACTAAGTGATGGATATCTTCCCACATGAGGATACAATCTTTGTCACTTTGTGACTGTAGGCCTCCAACAGATTGCATTAAACAGGGTTTGATGCACTGAATACAAATATTTTTAGCATCCTTATGTATTAAAGCAATTCTGTTCAGTCCAGAGGGAAGTGAATTGCACATCAAACTGGTTTCATGGCAAAGGTCTTCATGCTATTTTTTTTTTATTATTATTATTTTGGGGGAGAAGAGGATAAACATGACAGGAAACTTGATAAGAAATTCTGATATTCATTTTATAACACCATACCCCACATTTATTACAGATCATTTCCTCCAAATTTTTATGAATAACCAGCTTTTCAATCCCAGTTATTTATGCCTTCTAAGTTTTATTAGACTCTTTTCTAGCAGCTTTGCAACATCCAAATTGTCAGTCCATTAGTCATTAGAAGCTGTTTTCTAGTTTGTTGTGCCACTTTAGCATATTGAGGCAAATCATTTCTACTAGGGAAAATGAAAACATCAATAAAGAAAATCAGAATGTTTTGACACCTTGCTGAAGAAATGTATTTTCCTCATTATTTTATTTTTTATTTTGCTATTCTTTCCACTTGCCTTAAAAAGAGTGGAAACGTCCATATGAAAGTGTCTGGTCTAGTTAAACTCACTCTTAAAAAAAAAAAAAAAAAAAAAAAAAAAGACATCAAACCACTCTAAACTTTCAAAGAACATTGATAAAATGAAGCATATTTTCCTCTCTCCTTATTTTATTACTATTCTTTTACCATGTCTTTTCAAAAGTGGCATTTCAAGTACAGATGCATAATAATGTACCAAATTAGCCAGGCTGTATTATCAGTGTGCTCTCTCTCAAATCCTGTGGTATAAACGCCAACATCTTTCTGTAAAAGACAAAGTAAAAAGACAAAGTATTTTCCTATGGATTACCAATGTCCATTGAAATGTTAGGTGGTAAAACAGTAATCTTCATTTGGGTCTGAAAAAGATAAAGATGTGTTTGAATGAACAGCTTTTGCCAGATGTATGTTTCAAACCATGGGGACAGCAGTAGAGTAGACTCAAAATTGCAAGAAGCCATTGACTGGAAGATGTTACAGTCCGTCAGAGACCACAAATAACAGAGCTATGACAGATATTTTAAAGAAAGATTTTGATGGAGGACATTTTAAACTTTTCAACCTGGAAGTCCATGGATAACTTCAGGGAAAAAAAAGGGGGGGGGGGGAGGCATACTGACATAAATTTCATCCAATATAGAATAGCTGCTGTAATAAGATCATTAAGGTCTGTGAGCAGAAGCAGCCCTATAACTTGCCATTTGGGGTTTTGAAAGAATTAAAATCCTGGAATAGAGCTTAGAGGTAAAGTCCCCATATTCTGGAGAGGTGACATAAAAATGAAAATAAAACTTTGTTGCTATGAACATGGCTGTAGAAGGCAAGCAACTCTTAATATTCTGCTTTGAAAAAAAATGGTATAAAGTACAATATATGTATATATATTTCATATAGATTCTTAGTTTTATTCTTTTCCCCCCTTTTTTTCTTTTCCATTTACTCAGGGATGAGAGGATGTAAGCTAAAAAAAAGAAAGAAAGAAAGAAAAAAAAACATCCACATGAATGCTCCATAGATTTTAAAAGCAAAAATCTGCAGAGATTATTTGCTATCATGTTTGCTGTAAAGGTATATGGCTCTTGTATGGGATCTTCTAATAATCAGAGATATTTCACTGCCCTCTCTTGGTGAGAGTTAAAACTGGTCTCTCCAGTTTCATAAACCTTAGCACAAGAGCAAAAAGGATTTTCATTTGATTCAAGTGTTATTTGCTAGGATATCATTGCAAGTGGGATATTGTGGATTAATAGGCATCCATAAACTTTTGATGGGTGTACTGTTTATTTCAGCTTGAAGTTTGTGAGTCAGTTCATTGCTTTGGTCTATGATGTGTGGACACATGCGTATAGGAATATCTATTTATTTGTGTGGTTTAATCTTATACAAACATCATGATAGTATGTCCTTTTCCATAAATGTGTACAAAAATTCAAGAAATATCTTAAGCAAAATCTTTGTGTTTCATGAGCAGTGAAAAAGCTAATGAAATTTTACTTGCTTGCTGGAATGATGACCTTGTCACTATTTTATTAAAACCTATCAATTTCAGACAGCTATTCCAAGTGCATATGTTAACGAGTAATCTCCCTCTACAATATGCAGAGGGAGGCACTGCTTTAGAAGGGAGTTCAAAGCTGTGAAAGGTATTTGGAGGTATTAGCTAGCTAAATGCACAGTTTAGTTCCAAAATCTATCAATATCCTACCTCCTCCAAATGCCTGAAATGACCAAGTTCTGCAAGCTCCCTGAGTAACCCCTGGAGCGAAGTTTCTGCCTAATATTTGGGAGCACTGAGAAGTCATACACGGAGCCTTAACCATGACTGATTTGCTAACCATACACTAGTAGGAAAAGTGTTGTGTAGCACACAACAAAAACATGAGCTTCAGATCCTGTGCCATGATTAAATCTGATTAGATTAAATCAAGGACTGTAGTTAAGCTTCAGTCAATTCTGTGTTTCACTTCAAAGTAATCAAGCAAATTCTTCAGTGATGGCATTATTGGTTCAGAAAGGCTGTGAACAATTTATAAATGCAATGGATTTTGTCTAAATAGTTTGCAACTCCCAGAGGGATCTTTTTTGATCAAGGCTGTGTTCTGCCTTCTGTTTCAGGAGGTTTGTGTTACGGCAATGTTTATGAAGGGGTGAATGGACAGAAATAAACCAACACATTTCATCTTTTGCTGGGATTTTTTTTTTTTTTCTCAAGCCAAAGAAGTAAAAGAAAAGAAAAAAAAAAAAAAAATGTTATATGTCCAGAGCTACTCAAGCTGTTTGGAGTCCAGAAACTGCCTTTTTTTTTTTTTTTCTTTTTTTTTCTTTTTTCTTTTTTTTCTGAGAAATACTAAGCCACAACTTGCTTATATTGGTAGCGCAGCAAAATTATTAATATGTTTTTTCAGATCAATGGCTTGTTCCGTGGAAACACAGATTTGGCTTTTTCCTCTGTCACAAGCTGCTTGGTTTGAAAGGATGTAGATATGCAGTAGATATGTCAGCGTGAGAAAGTTTGAGTGAAGCCAAGAGTGCAGCAAATTCCAAAGGAAAGGCTGACTGGAAGGTGAAACCTGATGGAAAGGCAAGGAGAGCCTGCAGATGCTTGTAGGCAGTAAACATGCAAATCCTCTCCCTCCTCCCTCTAAAGTCACTACTGCCCTCCACATAAGGCTTTGTTACTATGCAGGATGTCTTCCAAGAAAAGTTTGCTTTTCTCCTTTCTTGTCTTGCACTGAGTATAAAGCACCAAGACCTGACTTTTCACCTGAGGGTTAGCAGGAGCTCCAGAGATCACACAGCCCATTGTTTGCTGCTGTGCTTATGGTCTGTATCCTGTAGTGGTCCTCTCCGAGCCTCTAGTGGGGAGCAGGCGTTTCTGGCATGTGGCAATATCAGCAGGTCTGACTTGGTACCGAATGAAGGTCATGCTTTATAAGAATTCTCTCAGTTCCCCAGCAGTTGAGCCAATCAATCTGTAAGGAGCTTCTGCAAATGTCACCTTGCAAACCGACTACACACTTTGGCAGGAAATTAGAAGGAGCAAAAACAATTCAAGAACCAGGTTGAGAAATGGTTATTAATTTTTTTCTTGTGTGTCTTTGCTGAAAGGGGAAATAATCATATCTCTTTCAGCACAGCAGAAAGAGAGGAATCATGACACATTTTAAAAATTCAGTATATTTGATGCAGCAATCTTGGTACATGGTGTTGTGAAGTGCCTCAGGGCTGCCACGCAATTCCCTGCCTTCTTTCCTGTGTAGCTGTTATTTTAACTCAATCTTGTGGGATATGTCCCATCCCCTATTGCATTTTTTAAGGAGACAGATTTGTGACTAGCTGGTATTCTCTACTGACTATTTCTTTAGTAGTATAAAGGCCAACATTTGAACTTGGAAATACGAACCTGGCTGGCTGGTGCGCTTCAAGCATGGTGCAGAATGGCAAAGCTCTGCTCCTCTCGTTTTAATTTCTGATATGATTAGGTGATAAAACAGCAAGGACATTTGCTTTCCTGTGCCCCTATTAATGTGGGAACAGAAAAGTTATGAGGAAGAAAAGCTGTTCCGTGAGAAGTATGGGAGGGGAAGGAGTATGGCACTTCCTGTGCCTGCTTTCTTTGTTTCTTTTGTTTTGTTTTTTGCCATCCAAAAGTTCCAAGCACACCTGGTCAGTGGGTCAGTGTGAAATGCCGAAATCAGGATGTGGGTAACTCCTCTGCTCCCTGCTACAGTTTGGCACAGTTAAAAGATCACCATCCTGCTTTTACTAGTGACTTCCCAATAAGCTGGAAAACTAATCTGAAAGAAACATTTATTTTTAGTCTTTCATGGCCACTGCCCTCAGACTTCTCTTTGTAATTCAACAAATGAAAAGAATTCTCAGTGCAGTTCCTGATTGTAATTTTAAGACTAGAATATTTTTGTCATGTGTGTATTTTATTTATGTAGGAATAATTATAGTGCCTTTAAATTGCACCTCTTTTAAGGCACAGAGCACTAGGAGGACCTAGGAGAGAGGAGAGTTTTTTGGCAAACACTGCTTCATTTTATGATCATCCAGGTGCTCATCACTATGTATGCATGCATGTATGGGTGCAGGCACACACAAACAGGTGGCCTACGGTTTGCCTATAAAGGGATAGGCTGTAGAGCTGTCTGTGTGAAAACAGATTGCCCAGAGTCAAATAAAGGATGCTCAGAAATCCCAGATGCCCCAAAGGTGAGGTGGAATTTTGCCTCCAGTTCCTTCTATCTTTCTAAAGCCTTGAGGCTCTTTCCGACCGTACATCATATATCATTTGGGAATCTCTAATTCAGAGGGTGCCTAAGTTGCTGGGAGGGATTGCTTGCTGCAGCTCTGCAAAAGGCTCACAGGCTGATTGCGGGCAGCAGTGTGTATTATTGGGCTCTCTTTTTGTTTCTATTCCTATTCTTTCTGTTGAGCCCTCTTCAAATGGAAGGTCACCCCATCTCCTCTCTTCCCAAGTTCTGGTGGTAAATTAGAGGACTAGGTATTCAGAGCTTTGCCATCGCTTTATAGCAATAACGAATAGATTATGCCTGAGACAGTCACAGGAAACTGTGCCTGGGGGTTAACTTCTCTGATTAATAACTTCACAGGGAACCATTTCCCTTCTTGGTTTCTCTTTTCTTCTTAATCTCCAGCACTTTTGTCCTTCCTTTCTTGACTCAATACTTCTGTGTCATCAGTTTTTTCCTTCTTTTTGTCCCTCCCTAACGTGCTGATAGATAGACATGCTCAAGGAAGTTATCAAAGAGCATTTTTCTCTTGTTCTTCTGGATGAGTCGCTTACCTGACTTCTATCATTGTAATGTAAGTGTGTAATGAGCCAAGTGACTTGGATGGGGAATTAGAAGAGGGTCACTTGCCATTTATTTTTGGTTATGGGCTTAGATGGAGCAGTCCATTAGAGCTCCCGTTGGTCCTGAAAACAGATTTATGAGAAGGAGATTGTTTTATCTTACGTTCTTATCTTATGTTGTGCTGTGGTCTCTGGTCACAATTGGATATCACTTGTGGTCATTTCCATTCTGTTTCAGATTTATGTTTTCAGCCGCATGGTGTTCATTAACGTTTACTCTTCCAATTTTGTCCCTGATGTTTGAGCATTAGTAAATTTGTTAGACTGAGAGCTGTTTATCTGTGGAATATTGGATTGATTTTTCTGTTGGCTTTAGTTATTCTTTGTGCTAGATCATCCTTGCTGTAAGCTGGTTTTAGTTTCCTTTAGCCTTGATAGAATTCTTCTTCACAAATGAATATATTTTTGCTGGAATATTTCATTTCTTTTTTTTTTTTCTTCCAATAAGACTATCTGCAGAAAATTCACAAAAGCTTCTTGAGAACCTTAAGATACACTAAACTCCTTTTGTGTGTAAATTTTCATATATGTATGACTCATCAGGCTACTTTAAAAATGGCGTGGCAGAAAATGTACTAAATAAACTAAAAAAAAAATAATTCAACATACTCTAAGTTCACACTTTTTTCTTGTGGCAGGACATTAGTATAATTAATAAATCAGTAATAATTAAAAATATCAAGATGTTTTATGAAATGAAACAATCATATTCTGGGTAAAAGTGATTTTAGCTGTGTTTTGTGTGTGTAATGTAAATAAATACATATATGTTAATTTTATTTACATAATTGTTCCTTGGAGAGGGAAATATAATCCCACACTGAAAATATACTTGATGAAAAACACTAGAAGCATGGAGAGGGGTTTTTCTTCTTTTTTTTCTTTTTTTTTTTTTTTGTTGTTGTTCTTTTTTTTTTTTTTTTTTTTTTTGGCCTAGTATAGTGTTGGAATCTAAATTTCCAAAGGCAATGGGAGCTAAGAGTTTTCAGCCTCTCAGGATGAAAGAAAAATTTAAATGTCCAATTAAAGATTTGAGCTCCTAACTTTAGGTCCACAAGTGGTCACACTTAAGGCATTTTTACATTAGAGGCATTTAATCTATTTAACAAAAGGTTCAGAACTGTATGGTCAATAAAGCTCCAAGGATGATTTATCCAAGAGAATTTTAAGTATTATATATTCATTTATCATTTCTTGGTTAGTTTCCTGAATATTTTTCACCATAGAAATAAGTACCTGCTTAAAGACAAATGTGCTTTCTGTGTCCTGTGAATTTGAGCATCTAACTCACTATCACCAAGTATCTACAGCTGCCTCACCCCTTGCTTTCTAACCTCCTTGAACCAGAGAGGTAACGAACCTAAGTGTGACTGAATCCACTTCCTAGTCCTAGAGTGGGTCAATGGTTTATGTTTAAAGGATTATATGCATTATACCTATCCTCTATGCTACTTTAAAATTATAAAGTGTGATCACAAAACAGCATTACAGTGCATTAGGGTGCTGTTACTTTCCCAGCCCACTAACCAGCTATCTGTAGTGATAAGGGTCCTCTCTTACCACTTAGGCAGAAGTAACCTTGGGAGGCATCACTGCCCAAGGGGAGGTCCTGGTGTGCAGCCTGCTGTCATGTCAGAATTGCTCAAAGGGCTCTTGGGCTGCTCACTGTTTATGGGGTAAGGTGGTTGACTTATGGTCATATTTGCCTACAGATGATAATTTCTTCCAAATTTGACTTGAATCAGATGTGTGGGTGTGTGTGTGGGGGGGTGCATTGCTCAAATTAGTCTTTGGCTTTGGTCTTTGGTCTCCGTCAAATTCAGGATGCAGCCATCACAAAATGGACAAATCTCCCACGACTGCCACTGGTTGTTATCTGCTTAGGCCAGATGCTGTGAATAAGCCAGGTCTGTGAGGAAGCACACCATCACAGGTGTGCAGAAATTGTGCTCAGTACATTTGTGGGAAACTCTCTGCTCATTGCAGTTGCTTTGGGGATCGTGCCTCTCGTCATATGTTTCTTCATGACGTAAGGGCCTGGGCACAAGCAGTTCATTTGAACCATCCATGTTGGGTGTGTCTGAAGTGATCTTAGACGTGCTCCTCCTGACTTTAATTCCCAGCACACTTATTCAAGCTGTGGGACAAAAGAATGGGGTCAGTCAGTTACTGTGACCATCTCTTGCAAAGGCAGATGAAAGCTCTCTCATATCTTTATTCACTTTGTCTGCAGGAGCAGAGCTTGCTGCCAATAGTGTGCCTATATATAATTACCAGCATTTAAAATGCCAGTAAAATACCTTTAAAAATCAATGTTCTGAGGCAGAAAGGTGGTTATCAGGGTAGCAGTAGGCTTTTTTTTCCTTCAATTTTAATTTCTGCATGTTCAATTGCATTCGAGTTTACAGAGAACAGGGAATGGAGGGAATTAGTTCAATCTATTTTTAAAATTTACATTTAACTCAAGGTCCTGAATTAATGTGGACTGCAAACTGTGTTTTAGAAGTTCACTGACCTTTTAAGCATAAGGGTATTTTCCTTTGCAACTATGCACTGAATCTAGCTTCTCTCTTCTCCCAATCCCATTTTGTTTCAAAAACAGAAGGGTTAGGACCATAAGTTACGGAGAGATTTAGTGAGACTGCAGAAGATTTTTCATAGAAAGAAGTATAACTCTAGACACTGTGTTGAGAAATAAAAGAGTAAATGTTGTAAAAATGACTGTCCACCTACTGTTCTTTACTGAGCAGAGCCTACACAATTACAGCTGAGCACCTGAAAATAACATTTGGGGGTTTGGGAGATGTATACGTGCCTTCATTTTGTAACTTCTGTCTTTAAAAAAAAAAAGTTGCTGCAGGACTTCATGATTATGCAAGTGGGTTTTTGAAGTTGCTGAGCTGATATGGGGAAAACTTCACAACTTCTGTTCAAATTAGACATCATCTGCAGCTTGTGAGGCTGATGTTTGCTAGCGGCTCCCCACAATGGTGCTACTATGCTCTAACGATGAGTAATTGTGCCATTACAAGGCAAAATCCAGAATATCTTCCTGAATGTCACAACCTATTTAACAGGGAAAATCATTCAAATGGTCATAATTATCAGAAGACGTTTTCACTCCTGTGGATGCTGGGAGCAGAGAACCTGTATGCTCGCTGCCGGCCTGGCTGTGTCTTTTGGAGCAGCAGCCTGATTGCACTTCCATTCTCGAGGGCCATTGTCAGGCTGTCTGTATTGATTTGCACTAAGGATGCATTGTGCGTACCAGAGATTCCCTGCAGGATTCATGAACATATCATAGCTTCTAATCAATCCTATTCTTGTCCTGTCTGCAATTTCTGTGCAGCTTAACACCTCGATAGACACTGTTATGTGTGGGGCTTTTTTCCTTCCTTTCTTACTATTTTTAAGGAACTGATCTGATCACCTGAACTATCTGGCCTAATAATTACCTGTTGCCCGTTAAGTTTGTTGTGACATACAATGAAACCTTGGATAAATGGCAAAGAAAGGCACATATATGATTACACCATTTAAGAGTTTTAAACATGGGGGCAGACACCTGCTGTATATAAAGAGAAAACGAGTATTTGTAGAGCTACAACGTGGTGTTCGTACCCATGTGGTAGTATTAGAGGCAAGGAGGTGTTGAATAGTGAGTGCAACCAATATTGTTATCATCAGGCTGAGGAAGTTAATAGTCCAGACCAAAGGGGAGACATTTCCTTTCTGAACTTTGACTCAAAAAGGGGGGAGCTAGGTACCATAGATTTTGTGCTTCCCAGAATTTACAGGATGAACATTCATGAACCACACATCTGTATCGTGGCTTCTTCATTGGCAGCTGAAACCAGTTTTTGTAAATATATGGATATAGATAGGGTTTAATGAGAACTTTGGCACTTCATATTCCTTTGTTGTGTTTGTAGTTTATTTACCATGTGAATACACTTCAATGTGTTTTTATTATGACTGAAGAAAGAAGTAGCCAGCGTTTTAGGGTGTAATACATCTTTCCTAAGTCCTAATACTGCATCTTTTTCACATTTCTTTTTTTTTTTTTTTTTTTTTTTTTTTTGCTTCATTTCCCTGTCTGCTAGGCTGTCACTAAACGCAGAAGGGTGAAGTACTTTTAAGTGCATGAATGGTATAAACATTACCACGGGGGCTCTGATGTGTAATTAAAAAGACACCAGGAAATGGGTTGCCAAATAGCTGGGTAAAGGCAGGAGTTTGAACTGGAGCATGGCATTGATCGTTCTCCACAAGGTTTGCTATTTCTTCAGACAGGAGACCCCTCAAGCCCCTTCCAATTCTGAATGTACAGAATTGGAGTGAACCTTTATCAGAGTAAGTTTAAGGTGCTTTTCTGTCTTGTCTCTTCTTGAAAAGAGACCTACCCCTAAACATTGGCGATTGTGTATATGTTGAATTAGAGTAACCTCTGGTTTGGAGATTACAAAAACAATCTAAAATGACAAATTCTGCAAATTTTACACAGCACAATGTGCTGTATAAGATATTTTTAGTTTCATTTTCAGCATACCCAGTACTTGGATGTGTTTCTTCACTAAAATTTAAAGCTGCTGCCTGCAAATTTATTGCCTTGGACATCTGCCTTAGAAGTCAGACAGCTATACTACGGAAACTGCAAAGCAGATTTAATGTGCTGTATAATGTGGTGCTGATTTCAGGTTTGAAAGTTTCATTTATCTTTTGTAAACTAAGGCAAATTATATAAATCTAAAATTTTGTTAATTTCTGAGTTTTCTGTTCATTACCATGTTCATGCTGACATAGTAGTTTAGTTTTTCAAAAGAAAACACTATCAAGTTAGTTTCCTTTTTGTTTTCTAGGATGGAGATTTTATCCAGTTCTATAATTATATTTACACTGTAGACTTATAGGCAAATATAAAGTTGTTCTGAACTGAAAAATATCCATGTGTTACATTAATGCAGTTAAACCCGAACTTAGTAACTTGATTCTCCGTAAAAAGTCTTGGAAAAGGCCAAATACAGGCAGTTTTATTTCATTTTATTTTTTCTCTCCGAGCATAAGCTAAGCAGCTGCCTTACATCATCCAGTGTAATATGGATCAGGTTTGTACTTTACTCATTGAGAGGGTTGCCAAAAACAAATAGAAACACTGAAAATGAAAAGCTCTGTATTCCCATACGACGACTCTTAAAATAAAATTAAAAAGCAAAATTCTGTAACTTCACTGGGAGTAATACATATAATGAAAATGCTCAAGTGGCTTTCTAGTAGATGCAAATAACTGGAGACGTTGTTTAGAAAATTCATATAGTGAATAATGATAGGTCTACAAGTGAACCATGAATATAGATTTTAATATGATTACTTATATCATTTGGTTCTCGGTGCAGTCGTAATAATGACTGGAGCTTACAGA
Source organism: Aythya marila (assembly GCF_965140915.1). Taxonomy (NCBI): domain Eukaryota; kingdom Metazoa; phylum Chordata; class Aves; order Anseriformes; family Anatidae; genus Aythya; species Aythya marila. Next base: position 9,921,153 of record NC_139045.1, on the reverse strand, counting down.
TTAATTCTGGTTTTCATATCTCTCTCTTCATCTTTGTGTTGCTGTTTGGAATTAAATACATCATATCCAGAAAGATGCATATGTATCTTAAATAAAAAAAATCTGTGCAATTTCATGTAAGTTTTTCTGCATTGTACTTAACTTACAGAAATTGTCCACTGTGCATTTTTTTGCAATTAAAAGCCCGAACTCATGTCATGTGATGTACACACATCTCACGTGTGCATGGCACTTCTTCCTCTGATTCTAAAAAAAAACTTCTTAGTGAAATTCTTATCTACCTGTTCAAATCCAAAAATGAGATTTTGTTCTCAGTGCAGTCAGCAGAATTCCCGTAGAAGGTTGTTTTCCACATTGTGTTTTTCAAAACTAGTGATTTCCATCTTTTTTTAGAGCTTAAATATCTAGTTCATGTATGAATATGTCATACAGCACAGATCCCAGGAGATTAGTAGAGACCAGATATTAGTAATTTCCTGCTAATATGAAACTCTTCCTTTATCATTTCTGTCTTTGAACAGTATGTATCTAGGGAAAGCCTTTCCCTCATATGCTGTGACAACTTCTGTTACTTGTGCCTTTAATCTTAAAAAAGGTGTGTTGTTTCCCCACATAATTCTGTATTTAGCAGTGCTGTTGCTAATTCTGTTTAACTTCTCCCAGTTTCCTGGATGTTTCTATCTATGAACAGTGCAACTTTCTTTTTTTTTTCCTCAACTCTTGAAAGGAAAGAGGGAAACCTTAACTGTAAATCTTCAGCACTGAATAATAAGTCTCTCCCAGATGAAGTCATCGTCTCAATCACATATTTTTGGAATTGCTCCTCAAGACTCCTACTGGATTTCAATTTTTCTTTTGGTAAATCCAAAAGTTTTTCTGGAATGTGAGATTTGCCTAACTGCCATATAACATTTTTATATGTGCATAAGTGTCCTTCATCTCCTATTTTTTTTGTTAAATGGGGTACCATTTACCATGAAATAAAAGTAATATAAATAAGAAGTAATGTGTATTCCAGTTGTGCCAAGGCTCTGAATTCATGCAGTATTAATGAAGGTTTTGATTAATACTTCCACATAAAACTAAAGGAGACAGAATAAAGCCTTTTCTATTAGCATCCCCACCCTTGTCTCTGCATTTTAATGAAAGCTTTGTTAATATTTAAAACACATTTAAAGCCTCGAGTACATAGGAAAGCTATGTATTGAAAAAAGATATGGACATTTTATTAAACAGAGCTATTTGAACAAAAGGATAAATGTCAGGCTAATAATGCCAATGACAAATTCTGCAACTTGCAACATAATTGAAGATTTTAAAAAGTATTTTGCACTTTCATCCTACACCAAAAGGAAAAAAGTGTCACTGGGCAAATACTATGCTTATATTTAGATGCTTCCAGCAAATCACTGCTGACTTATTCACAAACACTTAATTTAAATAGTTTATCTTTTGTTAAATATTGTAATACAGCACTTGTAGGCTCCTGAAGTGCCACTGCACTACAATGAATCAAGTAATGTGTTCCTGCTAACTGAATGAAGTATTTTAATAAGCAAGCCTGATTCATTTAGACATTTCCATTCATCAGACGAGAATATTATGCTGTATGAGAAGGAACAATGCTGAATATGCTTTTGATCACAATTTTTCTAACAGATTAACTCAGTTCTTAGGTGAAAAATAATAATGCCTTCAGCCCTGATGCTTAGTGGGAAAAATCCTTGGAAACCAGTGGGGTAGAAAAAGGAAAATATTTTGCTTACTGTTCAGTGCATCCAGTCACAGTATGCTCTAAACTACTTGGACTTGTGTTTAAAGAAACGTGTCTACATTAAACAGCCAGAAGCCAACCCCTTCATTCAGTAAGGTCACACGGAGCTGTAAAGTAGAGTGCATCATGTTGTGTTCTGATTTTGAATTGCAGTCTGCTTAGTGCACTCATTTAATACGTTCAGATGAGCCAAAGCTCTTCTCTAAAGTGCATCTAGTACAAAGAACTTTCCCTTATAAAAAATGATGAAGTTAGATGGCCTTACAAGGTCCCTTTCATTTTCTTCTTCAACTATTTCTTCTTTACCTCCCTCAGTGCTTAGGTAGGGAATAATCTTTCTATCTCTTTCTTTTTCTTCTGGTTACTGACAACCTGGCCTCTTCCTTTTCCCTATTTCCTGGATGTGAGTTCCGACTATTTGACATGGGTAGAAGAAAGGTAGGAGAAATTTGTCTCTGTGGATACCATAGTCCCAAGTTCACTTGATCTATGCACTGTGTCTTGCTTGTTCCATGCTTATTATAGATAAAATAATAATAAATAATATATATATTAAAAAAAAAAAAAAAAAAACTACAAATCTGTGGACACTGCTAGAGATTTCTGATTTTTTTCTTACAGGTCAAAAACTGTATGTTTTGTCCTCTGGATGTAAAATGACAGAATTGTTTTACCTAGTGAAGATTGATCTAACAAGGCATTGGTTTCAGTTGATATTGGCTTTCTGTAGAACTTCTAAAATATATTTAAAAAAAGAAAAAATCAGGCCTATGTTATGGAAATTTGAATACCTGGAACTGCAAGCACTCTAAATCTGTGGTCATGTTTTTCTAAGCACAGGTCTTTGGCTTCTCACATTCGTCAAATGTGTATTAATATATGCTTACGTGTGTATGGATGGGCACTTACGTTCATGTAAATTTTCACTGAAACAGATTTGAGACACTGTGTTGTGGTTTGTTTGTTTTCTTTTGGCCCTTAATTCTTAATGTTAACACTGAGCTGTAGCATAGCACATCAGAAATGCTATAGTATTTGAAGAAGTAGGTGTGTAACACTACTCCTTTTCACATATCCTCATTCTTTTGTTTATCTTCAGTGGTTTCGTTTCAGTGGTTGAAATCCATGAAAGTACTCATATAAGTAATAATTACAATATTTAGCTACAGGCATTTACCACCATATTTCTGAATGGGTAAAGTCAAATGCTTTAAATCACAATCCTAGAAACTTTTTTTTGATGGAAATTGGAATATAGTTATCAGCTATACTCCCTTAGCTTTTTCAAAGGTCTTAATTGTTTGTAATTGTTTTTAATATGTTATGAAAATTGACATTCCCCAGGGCCTAATTTCTTAATATATGGTTTAATCTTATGTTATTCTCCCCTGTTCTTTACTCACCCCCCCTCAATGCTCTTCTCTGGTGTGTCTGGCTGCGTGCACAAACACACCTTTGTGATCAGTTTTGTTTCACCGAGTAATCATTGTCCTACCACTAATAATAACAGCTCCTGAACATTGATAATCATTTGTTAACTGTGGGGGAAGATAATACAGTGCAATTGTTTTTACTAGTAAAATATTCAGAAGATAATCTACATAATGGGATGGTATAGATGGTTTGTGTACCAGAAAACTATAGCAAGGAGAGGGGGTACCAGCTAGGCAGAAAATACTCTCAAGCTCCACCAGGTGCATGCTCTGCTCCCCAGAAAAAGAAAGGTTTCTGACAGCAGTGCCTAGAAGAGTCTAAGGAAGAGGGTGAAGAATGCTGCAGGTGCCACTCTAGCTTTGTCCACAAATCTTGAACTGACGTCCAAAAATACGTAAAGTGTTAGCTGAAAAGAAACCAAGGTGCTTGGCAGCCACTCCAGAATAAGATTAAGCAAGATCCTTCGTGGCAAGAGAAGGGTGGTAACCTCAACATGGGGAGGGAAGAAACATGTCAAACCTAGATTTATAATGCCGCAGCCAAGGTTACTGCCTGCTAACTCTTTGGGCTGGGTTGTTGTGGGAAGCAGAGGGCTAGCCCCAACTTTTTGCAACATTTTTGATGGTTGTTTTCAGCCTCTGGCATGGTGGAATGGGGCAACCTGCCCTGCTTGTTATAGCACTATGACTTCATCCTTGGCTAGTGGTCCTAGGGTATCCTGATGCTGTGCACTTAAATTCAACATTGTCTTGATATCAAACTGCTACCTACATTTCCTTTTAAAGTTTTTGTTTGTGTGTTTATTTTACTGTACATCTGACTCTTGTGTCATCTTCCTTTTATGTTATCTTTCTCCATCTCAGCTGTGGTCTGATTTACTTTGTGTTTCATTCTGAGTCATCTTTTTCTGTATAAGGAACTATGTGTGCTTCATGGCATATATGGCTAGTAATGAAATCATGGTGTTTCCTTCTCCATTGAAGTCAAAAGTGGTAGTTTTATAATCCTCTTTTTGGGTTGCTGTTAAATATCTTACATTGCCTGTTTACTGTGAAAGCACTTTTATTTGTCTGAGTGTAGATGAAGAATTGTATATATTTTCCTTAAATAGTTCTGGGTGAAAGCAGTTTGTTGTGAGACAGAACTGCAGTCCTGTAAACGTGTCTTAGGTTCATTGCTACTATAAATGTAAAATCTGTCTTTTTACAGTACTTAGAGTATTTTCTGTCTGAGACTCCACAAACATTTACACCGATTAAATAAGACAGACTAAATCCAAGAATTACACAAACATTTTCTTTATGCATTGGGATTTTATGTTAGAGATGGATGGCCAAAGACATTGGCACTGTGAGAGTTTCTTTCAGCCTGTGGGTAAAACCTAGTTCTGTTCCTGGTGCAAAAAATATAACCTTTTTGATAACCTCTCGCAGCCTGTGCAGAAGAGGCTGATGTTGTCCACCCATTAAAAATAAAAAACATATATACATTTTTTACATCTGGTTGGTAATCTGAAGCAATTAGTGTTCAAAAGTAAGATGCAAACATCAGTAGAAAAGTAACTCAATACAGTAAAAAAAAAAAAAAAAAAAAAAAGTATGCATATGAAAATTTAGTGCTGAGAATCTAGTACTTTTAACTCTCTCCAAACAACAGTATATGAAGACGCAACTTTCCATTTCCTTTGCGTTTTCTTCATGTATCTCCCACCCAAGCCCAAAGCTGACTCCTTGTATTCAGACTGGGAGAACTGCATGCCCCTTGACTTAATCCAAGTTACCTATCAGCACTGTTTTACTGTTATAGGCCTGTTTGATTAGATCATTAACTTGGAAATGCCAGGATTTCTGGTTCTGGCTAAAATTATGGTGATTTGTTTGTTTGTGTGGTGTGTTTTTTTTTCAAGGACAGGGCAATTAAAAAAAAAATGGAGAAAAGTTGGGAGAAGAAGGTAAGGTCAGTGCTCACTTATGAAAAAGATAAATCAGTAGAATGAACAGAAAACTGAACTTCCACTTACCATCATCCAGGTAAACACACTTTGAGAAGGGAAAGAAAAGGGGATTGTTGGTGCTGACACCCAGTCATATATACAGTAGATTTTATCTACTTCGGGATCTTTTCAGAAATCAAATAAAAGATAGAGCTAACTAAATTTCACCATCCACAATCAAATTGGGCAACATTTAACCTAACATTACTTTTTGAGGGAAAAAAAAAAAAAAAGAGAGATGTCTCTATAAAATTAATAATTCTGAGACCCTGTTAGCTACCATACCGATCAATTGAAAATAAATGTCAGTGACTTTCCTCTGAAGGTATCTAGCAGGAGTAGGTACCTCAACAGTGTCAATTAAATTGTCTCCCTTCCTATTTCTGTTATTTTCATCTGTGTGTGTCATGATTTTGTGCTCTGCTTCCTTATGTGATGATCACAAAACTGGGGTGGTGAAATGTGTGATGTAACCAAGGAACCAAGGAATTTTTTCCTACTTTTTTTTCTTCCCTCTAAGTAATTTGCACTTAACAGAGAATGAGTTAACTGAATTATATGATAACCTGGGCAGGGTAGGCAAGGTATGTAATTTTACTTTTTTCATTCACTAGAAAATTTAGTAGTATAGAGTTTTCCTAAAGTATATGTTGGCGAGTAAATATTTTTATAAAAGTTTACTTATTTGTTTATTAGAAGAAGAATCAGACTTTTCATTTTTATTGTTCAGTCACTTGATACTGAAACTTGAGTATCAAGGTATTGTATGCATTGCAGAAGCATCAAGGGCCCCTTTATCTAAGTTCTGTGAAACTTGTCTTGGAAAATGGAAATGTTGCATTAGGTATTTTTTGTCTCTTTTTGCTGGTTATTCAAAACAAATAAAAAACTGTCTTGGCTCATAAAAATACCCTGGGATGATAGCAGGAATAATAAGTGATACAGAGATTTGACAGCTTGCAATTTATGTGTGACTGCAAAATATATGTTATGTGGCCACATGGCCTGAAGTCTACATGAAAGAACATGAATTTGGTTGAACATGAATGTTGCCTACTATGGCAGCACTGTAATAAGTTTTGAAAGAAATAAAAATTCACTTAATGAGCAATAAAATAATATGAAAAAAAAAAAAAAAAGAAAAACATTTTTGATGATTTCCAGAATTGTGTCTTTATATCCTTACAATGTGTTAGCACAGCCACGGCTCATTGAAAGTTCTAGCTCCATCCTCTTTGATATTTCTGTTCCTTTGTTGTTGTTGTTTAAATGCTCTTAACATTTTCCCAAATGAAGAGAATGTGGCTTAAAAATCCCTGTTTGAAATTCTGCAACCCTGTGGCTCCATATGTAAAAGGAGTCCCCTGGAGAGATGTGCAGCAACCTGGAGAAACTAAGTATTATTAACGGAGGGGAGGACAAAAATGGGAGAGAAGGTTAAACAGGGAAAGAGGTTTTCCCTGGACAACTCAACCTGTTCCATTTAAAAGAAACCAAGCTTTTATTTATTTATTTTTTAAACTGCCTTTGAGCTTTTAAGTTTGATTTAACATTGTTTCAGTGAGGCAGACGTTATTTTGGATTATATACTTAATGTTTTATAGTTTTTGAAGGCACAAGGCTATCTATGGAGATTATACATTTCAAGTATAGATGTTAGGAAGGAAATGTGTACAGGGTCAAATTCAGGCAAAGATTTTAGTCCAGGCTTAATTTCATCCTTATTAAAAATAATAATAGAGCAAGAAAGGATGTAGTTATTTAAAATAAGTTCAAGTTGCAGCAGGACTAAGCAGGTTCATATGGTATGTGCTATCCTGCATAAAAACAGTTTCCTAAATGAGACTGATGAATGAGGTTTGAATATTGGTGACATTCTTTTGGCAACTCTCTGTGAACTGATGTGGCATTTAGATCTGCCAGTTTTGTAGGACAAGAACTGCTGTACAAAGTCAGACTAAAAATTGACCTGTTTCTAGCAATGGCAGTATTAAGTGCTACAGAAAAGTACTAGAATAAACTTGGTATTTCTTTCTGCATTCTGACTTTGTGCTCTGTAGATATTTCAAACAACTGTATGGGGCTTTGATTTTTGGAGCATGATATTAAAATGTGTCATTACTTCATGAGAGGGAACAATATCATGCAAGATCTTGAGTGCAGATATGAGTGATTTCTTTGATGCACCATGTCTCTGTAGGAACTGATAGAATTAAACATGAGCATTGGGATTAGCCACAAACTTTGAGTTTTAGGCATATTCACTTAACATTTTGCGAGCTTCGTGATGGTCTGTATAGATCTCCAACAAATCCACACAGGATTTCACAAACAGATCCCAGAGTCCAGGTAGTTTAGTGATCTCCTTTAAATTCACTGCTGCCTTCTGAAAGCAACTGTGCATTTCCCATTCAACAGACAAGTCTTCAAATCCATCCTTCTCATACTCTAAGAGGATGTTCTTCTGCTTAGACCAGCTATAGTAGTCCAGCAGTCCCCTGTAAGCCTGAATCAGTTTCATCTCTTTATCCTGAACAGTTGTTTGTTCTCCAAACCTTCAGTTTTTTGCCAGGGACAGGTTTTGGTAGGCTTCACCTAAACCTTCAAGTACCTTTTTACTCCTAAAGTTTTCATCTATGAAAGAGTTGAACTCTTATGCTGCTATGCGAATGGTTGCACAGAATTTATGTTCCTATTCTCCAAATAATCTCTAATGGACCCACGTATTCTGTAGAAAAGTCTTTCTCTAGTGCCTCAGTGTAGAAGGTCAGAAACTATGTGGCTCTTTTCCACTGCTTCTGTAGTGTGGCGTCCAGAATGTAATTTAAACATGCTTCCTTGCTCTTCCTGAAGCTTAATTTGTGTTCATGGGAAGGTGTGGCTCAGTAGAAGTGCTGTGGCAGGCAGGACTGGTGCAGGGCTGGCAGCAGGGCACTCCCCGCCTCAGCCAAGGATATCTGTCCATGGCCACATGGGGAGCGGCCAGCACAGCGGCCATTACTGGGGGCCTAGCGGTAGCACGGCCACTACAACCCTCGCTGCCTGAGGGCGGCCGCCATTTTGACCGTGGCGGGGAGTGGGGCCACCTGGACGCGTTCCTGTGTGACACGATTTAGGTATTCCTGCTCTGGCAGGGGGACTGGACTAGATGGTCTTTCAAGGTCCCTTCCAATCCCTAACTTTCTGTGATTCTTATTTACACTTACTTACTCTACCTGTTTTATTGTTGGTAAATGACTTTACAAGTAGTCAAGTGACATTAAGAGTATGGAAAATATATATATATTTTTTTTTTTCTGGAAGATGTTGCTTGTCTGCTCTTAACATCATTGGCATGATATAAGTTGAACATTCTCTCGTGATACAGCACTGACTAATGAACTACTTTATTTTTAATTTTGATTTCAGCAATGACTTTTGACTCAGATAAGTGTTAATACTGCTATGATAATACTAATACTTCCAGGTTACCATTTTCTAATCCTCCCAATCTGATCATTTTTTTGCCTTAGTCTTCACTGGCAATGGCTCTAGCCACATAGCCCAAGTCCCAAATGGCAAAGGCAGTGACTGAAAGAATGAAGAACTGCCCACTGTAGGAGAACATCAGGTTCAAGACCAGCTAAGTAACCTAAAGGTCTGCAGTGTTGGGACTGGCACTGTTGAATATCTTTTTCAGTGACGTAGACTCAGAATCAAGTGCTCCCTCAGCAAGTTTGCTGGTGAAACCAAGCACTGTGGTGCAGTTGACATTCTGGAAGGAAGGGATGGGATGCCATCCAGAGGGACCTTGACAGGCTTGAGAAATGGGCCTGTGAGAACCTTATGAGGTTCAACAAGGCCAAGTGCAAGGTCCTGCAACTAGGCTGGGGCAACCCCAAGCACAAATACAGGCATGGATAAACTCAGCATGAGCCATCAATATATGGTTGCAGCCCAGAAAGCCAACCATATCCTGGGCTGCATCAAAATAAGCGTGGCCAGGCGGGCAAGGGAGGTGATTGTTGCCCTCTGCTCTGCTCTCATGAGACCCTCCTGGAGTGCTGCATTCAGCTCTGGGGCCCCCAGCACAAGAAGGACATGGACCTATTAGAGCAAATCCAGACAGAGGAAGGCCATGAGGATGACCAAGGGGCTGGAGCACCTCTCCTATGAAGACAGGCTGAGGGAGTTGGGGTTGTTCAGCCTGGAAAAGGGAAGGCTCTGGGGAGACCTTATAGTGGTCTTCCGGTACCTAAAGGGTGCCTACAGGAAAGCAGGAGAGTAGTGATAGGACAAGGAGTAATGACTTAAACTAAAAGAGGGTAGGTTTGGATTAGATATAACGAATAAATTCTTTACTGTGAGGGTGAGGCATTGGCACTGGTTGCCCAGAGAAGCTATGGATGCCCCCTCCCTGGAAGTGTTCAAGGCCAGTTTGGATGGCGCTTTGGAAATCCTGGTCTAGTGGAAAGAGTCCCTGCTTACGGCAGGGGAGTTGGAACTAGATGATCTTTAAGGTCCCTTCTAACTCAAATCATTTTATGATACTATGAGAAGCGCTTGAGTCTTTCCACACTCTAAGTGCAGATTAAAAGACATCCATGGCATTTTAGTAGATAGAAGCCAAGTCTAACCGCTGCTTTTGGCATGGATGGAGAGATTGTGTCTAACAGGAAACAGGAAATGAAGGAAAAAAGAAGGGATATAAAGAATGAATGAAAGACAGACCTGAAGTGGATAGAAATAATATTGGCATATTAGAAAAGAACTTAGGATAAACAAAAGAAAGCAAAATCAATCAAGACTGTATGCTTAACTAAGTTAACTAATTCACCAATCATGTCAGTGTTCCAAATACAAGGGTTTAGAGTAGTTATTAAAACAGAACAGACATTTGTAAGCTTTATTTTAAGATGAATTCTAGAAAACTAATTGCCTAGCTTTAAGAAGTTTATGAATGTAAACTTGTATCACAGGCTATATTTATCACATAATAGTATCAATTGTTTTCCTTAGAAACTTTATTATAAACAGATTGTTTTGGAGAAAAATTATTAGAAAACATTACCAAAAGCATTTCACAACACGTACATTACAATTAGGATGGATTTCAGTTAGTCAACTGATAATCTTGATGTCAATGTTTATTAGGCCAGAAGAAAATTAAAACAAAATAAATTCAAGTGTTTTAAGGAGAAGGTGAAATGAAGATGGAAGTGAAATGCAGTTACTCATTTTCTGCATCTGATAATTTTATTTGGGTAGTTTTCAGATGAAATGACATAATTCAGTATTGTGTCTGAGAAAACACTTTTAAACATGTCTTTTCTGAAAAATATAGTATGCCTATAGCCTGCATTATGATCTTATGACACACCTTGAAAAGGATTTAGCACCCCCGGTTTTAAAGATGCTTTAAGACTTTTCAAATCCTTAAAAGCAGAGTCTGCAGATCAAGACCATTGCTATCAATGCTGGAAATAAATCAGAGAATCTGGATTTATACCTGAAACTCCCAGGAGGGGAAGTTCTCCCAAGAAAAGCTTCATGTGACAGGCTTAAGCTCCATAATGTTTTCTACATTCAGATATAAATCCATTTATAATGAAGAGGAGAAAAGGTAACAGTAGTTTTAATATCAGATTTCCCCTATAAAATGACATTTTTATCTACACACAGATCCAATTGCAAAAAATACCACTCCCTGAAAATCCAGGAAAGCTGATTTCTAAGGGATGTCCTAGCATTTCATTTTAACTCTTAATATTACTCATTATTCTGAACCAGATCAAGGAATACATCAAAGAAATTGTTGAAAAGAAAGCATCATATGATGTGCATTATCCCAGAACTGTTCACAACAGTAGTCTTTATTTTAAGCCTCCAGTCCCACCACTACAAGAAGATCACTGCTACAAGTAAGGGTTGGTAGGATCAAGTCCTATTATTATTCTAGAACAGAAATTGCTCAGTCTTTGTGAAATTAACACCCATATTGACAAATTATACAGAGCTGGAAAGCTGCATCTAATTTGCATATAAACTGTCTTTACTTTTTCAAGCAAAATAAATACTTCTAGGGTCAGGCACTGTCATGCTGGAAACTGTCACAGCTCCCGTCCCGATTTACATCACTGAGAATTTGCTCCACTGCCAAAAACAGAGTTGAATGAATGAATGAACTTAACTCTTATCTGAGTTCATTTAGTAATGACATGTCCACAGTTCGTGAACTAATCCTTCAACTCCAGGGTAGCCAGGGGCACTCTTGTAGACAACATTTTTAGCCCCTCCACTGCAGGATTTTCTTCAAAAGTGTGCAGTTAAAAGTGCTTTCACTTCTCTTGACAACCTGCCTATCTGTTTTATTATTGTCATTGCTTTCCCTCAGGCTCTGCCAAGAAGTTTGCACTTGCAGCTTGATCAAATTACATGCTTTCCCTTGATGTGAACATGTAAAACACCATTGTGCCTGGTTCAGGAAATGACAACAAATTACAGAATGTCCTTTATTTACGTCACTGATCTGAATCCAGTCCAAGCCACTAGCAACTGACTGTCATTCCTAAATAACCCCTGTGAGATGGGAGAGAGTCTTAATCATTTTATTTTTATAAACAAAGTATTTCTTCAACATGAACAAGAAAAGCCTAAAAATTCACATATGGTGTAGCTGAGCTGCAGCTGAGCTTTACTGGAAAGGGAAAATATTTCCAACAGATGTTGAACTGTAAAGCAGCACTTGATTGACAGCAGCATCTTGAAATGATTGAGGAACAGAGGCTGCTCCTCCTTGTATTTTAATTCACCAAATGGGAGCTTCTAGTTCTCCTCACAGTCACCATTATGATAATAATATTAGTACTGATTAGGTATCTAAACACAACAGCAATAATCACAGTAATAATACCACATAACAAATAGCAAAGGTAGTAATTTACATAAAAAGTACTATTACCAATTACCTCTAATAATGAGAATTTGAGGAATATCTCAACAAACCTATGCCACTAATACTCTTCTCCAGCAGCTTTTAGAAGCTCAAAAAGAAGAGAAATAAAACCAGCAAATCCTGGTGGCTTTTTCTGTCAGGCTTTGAAGTAAGACTCTCAAGTCTAATCACGCACATCAGCTGTGCCTTAAAATTATAGATAAGATGGAGTTTGAGATTATCTTTGAATGATTTAGTGTTCCCATATCAAAAAAAAACAAACAAACTTTCCTTTGGGCAAGTAAAGCCATGTTCTGCTTTACTCAGGTTTCATGTTTTTGTTATTCGTGATACCAAAATTCTTGCATTACTTCTCACTTTATGCCAGGTCATGAATTTTGTCTTTTACATATTGATCCCTGAATTTCTCTTCATCAGTAGTATTATTTTTAAGGTATGGTATTATTGTTATTTGGAGGGCAGAGTTTAGTTGTTATCATTCTGTTAAAATAGAACTGCTGTCCAAAATTCTTGAAGATGGATGTGGTTTCACATTAAAATTAATCAACCTGATAAGATTAATAATCTTTGATGATCACATAAAATTTTCCTAGGTAATTCATTATGTAAATGAAATATTTAATACTGGATCATTATTTCTTTGAATGCATACCATCTGGGCTATCATATATGATGATTGATCGTAATCTTGCAAAGAAGGGTATCAGAGTTTTTGCCAAAATTAGAACTCTCTGGAAACTTTCAGAAATCTCTTTGGCCTCTGTAACAATTTAGGAAGTATATTTTAAATACAGATAGAATAGATGCTAACTTACGTAGCTCACAATTTGTAAATTAAACTCATATACATCATGGTTCAGTATCTGTCACTGCAATATTTCTTTTGCAATTCTTGTCTGATTTACCTTTAAAAAAATATTGTTGCATTATTTAATATGATGCTTAAACTAATTCATATTACTGATAAGCTTTTGTGTTATCTGATAAATCAGCATTCAGAGTAGGAAGCATTTCACTTGGCCATGCTTGTGCTATCAGATTGTTGACAAAGAAAATTAAATGTGCTGTTCTCATTAACAGCAGTGGGAACTGAATTTACAAAACTGAGATGAGAAATCTCTTGCATTAGCTCTGCAGGCCAGCTCACATCTATTGCTAATAGAAGTCTACCTGTGTTATATACCAGCTTTCAGTCGCTCTTCAAAGTAATCTGGCATTTAACTTGTGTTTTCCATAGCATCAACTGCCTGTCAGCACATAATAAACTATGCAATTTTGAGAGCCATGGGGTTGAAAGGAAAATATCATAAAATAGGATGTGTGATGTGGTATTGAGTGCTATATACAGTGCATGTGAATAGAATTTGTGTGAGTGTTTACTTAACTCATCTTCATGGGAAATAATTTTTACTGTAGGGTAGCAAGGTCAGTCTTACTGCTGTTGAGGTACATAGGAAGCGCAGGACTACTCAGACACTAGGGGATCAGCTCAGGACTGATTTTATTGATTAAGAGAGTTACATGAAATGTTACAAACTTCTAAAAAGGCAGAAGGTCTGGAATCAAAATTGTGCTCTGGAGCATCATTCTGAACTGTTCCATTTGAAATTTAGTCCTGCATTTTTCTAACCAAATGCTTTTGTCACTGAAGTATTCATAACATTTTATTTATTTTAAGCTGTGATAGGTACTTATAAAGCTATAGTAGTGGCATCCTAAGGAGATAAGGTAGCTAATCTATCCCAGTTTAGAGAATGGGAGCTCAGACATGAAGTTGAAAGCCAAATTGTTGGAATGGCTTGATATTCCTTTAATACAAACCAAAATGATGCAATTGTTGGGAGCGGACAACAGGGGCTGCTTAGTCTATCTTTGACAATAAGACTGCTTTGTGTCAGACAGCATTAAGAGAAGCTTTTAAGAAAAAATAATAGTTTTCTGTTTTAATTTGTTTTGTTTTTGTTTTGTTTTTTTTTTTTTTAATTTTATTTTGTTGTTTTTAATCTTGTCATTACCAAGTTGAGCTAACTGAGTTGTGTTTGAATAATAGAATTGTTTAGGTTGGAAAAGACCTCTAAGATCTTGAAGTCCAACCCTTAATCTATCACTGCCAAGTCTACTACTAAACCATGTCCCTAAGCATCACATCTAAATATCTACCAGCTTGGGGGGCTGAGTACACAGAGAACAACTGGTCTTATACTAAAGGCTGAGGTAAAGTCATTAAATACCTCAGTCTTTTCCTCATCTTTTGTCACTATGGTTCCCCCCCATATCCAATACAAGATGGAGATTCTCCTTAGTCTTCCTTTTCTTGTTTATGTATTTCTAAAAACACTTTGTCTTGTCTTTAGCAGCAATAGCCAGGTTAAGCTCAAACTGGGCTTTGGGCCTTCTAATTTTCTCTCTGCATAGCCTCATGACATCTTTGTAGTCCTCCTGAGTGGCCGGCTCCTTCTTCCAAAGGTCATAAACCCTGTTTTTCTTCCTGAGCTCTAGCCACAGCATTCTGTTCAGCCAGGCTGGTCTTCATCCATGCTGGCTGAACAGAATGAACAGAACATCCATCTTTCAGCACATGGGAGCAGCTTGCTGTTGTGCCTTTAGGATTTCTTTCTTGAAGAGCATCTAGCCTTCCTGGACTCCTTTGTCCTTTAGGGCTGCCTCGCAAGGGACACTGCCAACCAGCCTCCTTGATAGGCCAAAGTCTGCCCTCCAGAAGTCCAAGGTGGTAGTTCTGCTATCCCCACTCCTTACTTTTCCAAGAAACAAAAACTCTTATTAATAAGTGATTGCTGTGCCCAAGAAGACCTCCAACCTTTGCACCAGCCACAAGTCATTCTCTGTTCACAAGAAAAAGGTCCAGCAAGGCACATTCCCTAGTAGGTTCACTCACCAGCTGCATCAGGAAATTAAATTCTGCATAATCCAGAAACCTCCTAGATTGTTTCCTCTCTTCTGTGTTGTATTTCCAGGAGGCATCTGATAAGTCCACCAGAACAAGGGCTAGCAATTGTGAGAATTCTTCTGGCTGGTTATAGAATATTTTGTCTGCCTTTTCATCCTGGTTAGGCAGTCTATAGCAAACTCCCATGATATCTGTCTCATTGGCCTTCCCCCTGATTCTTACCCATAAACACTCAACCCTGCTGTCGCCTTTATTAAGCTCTAGACAATGAAAACACTCTGACATACAGGGCTATCACACTGCCTCTCTTTCCTAGCTTATCCCTTCTGAAGAGTTTATAGACATCCATTGCAGCACTGCAGTCATGTGAGTCATCCCACCATGTTAGAAAATCACTCAGAGTGATAAGAGCCCTGTGAAAGAATTGTTGGAATTTTGTCTATACTGTGCTATGGTTCTTGCCAGCACTGATGATGGGCAATTGAATTGCCCTTCTCACATGAACTCTGCATCAGGATAGAGTTGTGGCACTTATATTCCTCCTGGATGCATAGGTTTAAAAAGCAAGATAAAAGGAAATTCAATCATCTCATCACAGCTGTCAACATCTTACCTTTGACTATATATATATTTTAAGTAGTTCATTATATTCCTGCGGTTTCAAAAGTGGGAGTGAGAAGTGGAAAGAGAGCTGTGATTCTTTAATGTGACATTGATGATAACATTCCCTTTAAAGTTTAGGATGGGTCATAAAAAGGCAAACTATGATCAAAGGAGATAATGAAGGTTTATGAAAAGTTACTGAATTTTCATTGAGTTAATTGGATACAGAACTGCTTGGCTAGGACCTTGTCTATGTTTTGTGTCTTTCCTTGATTTTTTTGTGCTTGATGTGGGGCAGTGGGAAGCTCTTAATCACCCTAAGTTTTTCTAGCAGGGATCTCATAGGGCACTATAGGCATTGCAAGTGAAGAATCTTCCGTGCTACAGAAGAGGCTTCACATTCATCTTAGCTGTATATTAAAGACAGGTGACAGTAGCTTCATTACAGGAAAAATCCTAACTCTGCTATCAATTTCCACTTCACCTGTCCAGATTCCTTGTGCTTATGGGCTTTGCTGAATTCATGTAATTGGAAGGGGGGAAAGAGACCACTGTAAACTGTGTTAACTTAGATCTGTTAGCCATAAGTCTTAAGATAACTGATACTGCAGCAGTAAGGTTTGGGAACAGATATATGAGAACTAGCCAATTTACACATTGTGCAATCTGGCTCTGAGCCATAAAAGTATTTTTTCTCAGTGCATTCTCTATACTTGCAGATGAACTCAGACTATACGAATTCCTGCAGCTGCAATGAATTCTTCTATTCTAATGACATGCAGTATCTTTTCTGCCATCTTCTGGGTTTTGGAATATTTTGTTGTTGTTGTTGTTGAGTGGTTTTCACTGCTGCACAGAAAATGAATTAGAAGTATAGCAAATGCATCTGCTTGGCATAAGAACAAAAACAGATTTGAGAAGCCTGGTATTAAACCCTAGATTTTAGAATTGCAGGTCTTGTGTTGTAATAATTAGAGGTTTTACAAAAATTTTAATACAAAGAATTCAGGAGAGAGCCTTTCTTTATTCCAAGTAATCCCATCCCTTTTCTTCCCAATATGCACCAGTTATTTCCTATGGGATTTCACTGTCTTTGCTTATCCACAGATTTCCTAAACTCTAACAATAAACTGAAGGTTTTAATTATATGTTTTGTCTCAGAGTGCCAGGACTAGGAGTTCAAGAGATTAAAAAAAAATATATGACTCCAAACTTAATATGATGGATAATAAATTGATTCCACACAACTTTGTAGGCTATATGGACTGCCAGAGCTGCTGGTCCTGTTGCCAGTCCCATGGCATACCCTAAGACTGGAAGTCTGTGCATGTAGCCTGAAGTCATTCATCATAGCTCGTCTTCCCTCTTTGGCTAGGAATTCCATGCTAAATATATCTGCCAAGGATGCACCACAGAGTCCCGTCCTGTTAGATGGTTTGATAAAAAGTTTCAGCTCTCCAGTCCAAGAAATGGAATGCTGAAATTAATGATTTGAGTCTCCACCATATTTTGTTTTTGCTGAATCATGTCAATACTTAGATGCTATGAACAAATCACTAGGAAATGTAATGTGTCAATTCATTCAACAAGATTTATTTGCAATGTATTTTTCAGCTAGATTCCTTGAGAATTTGAGAAGAGCAAAATAAAAGTGAGGCTGAGCATTTAAACATGAGAGGTCTGATCCAAAGATGACTGAAGTCAGTAGATTTTACTCTATTTCTTAGGCCTTTGATATGGGATCTGAGTGAAAGAATTAGCTGTCTGGGATTTTTATTTATTTATTTATTTATTTATTTATTCATTTAAGATAAGATTAATGTATTAGCTAAAGAATAACAGTTATTATTTCCTGACTTTCCGAATCTGCTTTATCTTTTGTTCTTCTGCATTTAAGGAGAGGTGTAGTGTTGTTTTTTAAGGTAGTAATTCGTGTTATGTTATGCACCTAGGATAGATTTCAATGTGGGAGGGTTTGATATAGGGTGAAATAGCCAGCCAGATGCCAGGAGAAATTACAAAGCACTGAGTCAAACCTAGAAAAGACAAGTTTGTCCCATGCAAAGAGACATTTTTTCTTAGGTGTTTTAAGTGAGAAGCCTGTGCTTTACTAAGCAAAAGAAAAAAAAATCTCTGTAAAGAAAAAACAGCCATACCTGATACTCAAAGAATTGTTTCATCCAAGAAGAAAGAGCAGAAGCCAAACCCTTGAAACAGTGTCATTGGTTGTCAGTTCTTTGGTGTTTTGTTGTTTGTTTTGGTTTTGTTTTGACTGGTTAGCAGCAAGCCATTATCTAATCCATTAGAAACAGCTCCATGAAGTCTATGGCAAATTTCAGGTTTGCAATGCTAATAAGGCACTTTATTAAGTAGATACCATGTGGTATTAATTGAAAACAATGTCTAAAAAGACTGCCAAAACCTGGAACTCTAATGCTACCATTATGAGCTATGAATTTAAGACTTCTCTCCTATTCTGTCAAGGAAGGGTGTATCAGTAGAATTTTAAATTCTGCATAATGCAAATTTTAACAACATGATGCAGTGCCTTAGTGGTAGAACAGTTAAAATGTGAAAATAGAAAATGGACCTGTCTGCCTGTCTCAAAAATGTTTCAGATAGTGTACACAAACTTTTCACAAGCTATTTGTTTCTCTGCTGGATTGAATTTCCTGTCCCAAGTAGAGTTAAAAGTAGGTCATGAAACTTTTTTTTTTTATATAAATTTTGAGAATACATTTTTTTTACAGTCTTCTTTTCGAAAAGAGTTAGAAAATATTTGCCCTAGTTTAAAAAAAAAAAAAAATAATTAAACCTCAGTCTGAGACAAAACCTGGAACATTTCCAGCTAGAAAGTAGAAAGCAGGTAGAAAAATAGTAGGAATAGAATTCAGTACAAGTTATGCTAAAACGCTCCTTCCTGTATTATCACTTAAAAACAGATTTATAGAGTTTCCAAGGTCCAGCACTAGTCAGAAATTAGAAAATGACCAATTTATTTGAATGCCAACTTTCATAATTCAAACAGTTCATGTGTATGAGCTATGAGAGAGTTTATTTTAACCTGAGCAGACATCTGGCATAGAAAACTTCAGCACATGCGGTTGAAATTGCAGTTCAAACAAATGAAAAAAGGATGTTTCATAGCACAAATCATAAAGTGACCTTAATAACTACTGAATAAACCTCCGTCTATGATACCTGTCTGCTAATACAGCAATTTATGCTCCTATTCTCTATTTCTGCTGCTGTTATTTCTGAGCTATAGTTACATTTGCCCTTAAGCAAAATAGCTTGGTTTCCTTTTTAATATATTTTTTAACCTTCTTCAAGAAACATCTGTCATTGGTAAAATTTGGTGGATAACTAAAAGAGGAGATGTCTACTGTAAAGCAATCTGGATTAATTGATAAACTGGGATTTGAGGGATCAGAGTTTTATAGGAAAGCAGATTATTTGGATGGGAGATAGAATTGTTTGGATGAAGGAGGGACCTAAAAATCTGAAATTTTCTTCACCCTACTTGCGGAAGTTTGCTTTCCTATTATAAAAACATCAATCATCTTGAAGCACACAGATATCCCCTGGACAGAATACACTGCCTTGATGCTGAGAGAGCATCACCTTTGGATGGAAAGGGCTGTCCTTCATTTCTTGTTTAAATTATGCCTGGCATCCCACTGTTGCCTGACTGGAAACTTGAATCAAGTTCTTCCTTTCTTCTTGCACTGATTCTTGGCTTCAATCACCATGCTGACTTATGAGTAATGACATCTGCAAAGATATCCTTTCTTAGGAAGATCAGTCATCATTTGCAGTGACACAAAAAATATTTTTTATAGACAAAACCTCTTTGGTCTCCATTTCTCAGTGTTTCAGCACTCTAAACAGAATTACTTTTGGTGCAATGTTGTTTTTAGTTGTTTCATTGGGCACCATCACCAAGCAGTCTGGTTCTGTCTTCTCTGTAATCCTCCCTCCATTTTTAGCTATAGTCAGCAATTAAGATTCCCCTTCATCTCCTCTCTGGAATGAATAAACCTGGGTTTCTACTACTTACATTCTCACAATTGCAGCCCAGGCTACAAGAGCACAGACCATGTGAAAAGCCTTGCAAAGTCAAGCAACCTGCCATCTCCTCATCCACTGAGCCAGGACTTCTCATCGTAGAAAGCAATCAGAAAGATTAAGTATGTTTTAGCCAGGAAATCACTGCCACCTGTTCCTCAGCACCTCCCTGTCCATCATGTCTTTGGAAATACCTCCCAAAGGGATTTGCTAGATGCTCTCCCAAAGAACTGAGGTTAGGTTTACCAGTGTGCTTTCTTAAGTCCTCTTTCTTGTGCTTTTTGGAAGATGCGTGTCACGTTTGCCTTCTTCCAGTCACCATAATCTGTCAAGATCAGAGAACATAGTTTTACAGTGATAACTGAACCTGGTACATGCAGTCCTCTGAATTCTTTTGCTTATTTAAGAAGCCTCTCATTAATTTACATGTGCCGCGATTGTCATTCCCCGAGACTGTGCCACCAGGTGCAGGAGCTGGAAGGCCTGGAAGCAGACCTTGCCAGGACAGATTCAGGCTAAGAAAGCTTAGAGTTTGTGTTTGTTGTCTCTACATGGGGAGTCCTATGTCCAGTCCTTCACATACCTACATATCCTTAAATCTCCTAGATGCATGTAACTTCACCTGAGTGCCATCCAACTTCTACCTTTCTGTAGACAGTTGTTAATGTGCTAATTATCAGCTCTGCTGTGGAAAAAACAAACAACAACAACAACAACAACAAAAAAAAAAAACACCCTAATCATTGTGTTTTGGTCTCAAGGTTAGCAGTCTTGGCAAGCAATCCCATCATGGTGTTGAGGTTGAAGAGACAATCTTCTGGTCTCTGTCAGCCTGGCTGTTTTGTGTAAGCAGTTGGTATTTATCAAGGCCATGATTTTCGCTTCCCTAACTGTCTTTTTGGTTTACTTTATTTTGTTTTACAACTCCTTTTTGACCTATCTCACTCGTAAGTAATCTGTTATAACCAAGGACAGTCAGGCCCATAGGGAAAAGGTTATATCTTTTATAAGACCAAATAATACAGTTGGAGGAAAAACAAGAAAGCTTTTTGTCTCAGAGGACTTTCATTAGTTTTCTGAGCCCAAAGCTTGTTCTCTGCCCTGACTGTATCTCTTGGTCTAATAAAAGATATTACTTCTCCCTACAATCCTAGCCTGCTTATAGAATTACACCAGCACAGTTGCAGTGACACTTCCATATGAGCAGCGAGACAGAAGCAGCTCACGTAATACAAAATCCTGTGTATACATTAAGGCTCTATGTTCAATATAGTTAGCCTGAACATAGATACAATTAATGCAGAAATAGATTGGGCTGATGAAAGAATTAGTTCAAAAGAAATACGACCCTATTAGCTATCTGGAGATGGGAACAAAGTTGTCACTGTATTAAAAGTGGGAATAGAGTTGGTGGAGTGGCTTAAACCTTGTGTTCATCAGGGAAATAGCATGTAACTGTAAAGAAATATTGAGGAAATTCTCTTAGCTACTGAAGTGAGATAATTGTGAATTTCATTAGCTGGGGGAGAAGGACATTGGTGAATATATTACTAGGTAGTCAGTTTGGGGTTTATTTGGGTGCCAGGGGGTTGGACTTAGCACTGCTTGTTTGCGTAAGGACTTAGTCAATTTTGATTGTTCAAGAACTTTAAATATGTTAAAAGCTCAGAATGACATTTACTGAGAGTAGGACCATCACGTACTGTGTAATGCTTACACAGGGTTACTATTAATACTTCCTTTAGAAATTATGTAGACTGTATTTTCTCAGTTTCTAAAATGGATAAGTATTGAATTGATAATTGCAGATGTTCATGCCAGGAACGTGATAGCCCAGTCATGAGACAAAGATGTTCTGTAAGGACAATGTGTCCAGACAAATAAATCAGTGAACTTTTCTGGTTATTGAATGCTCTGGAGAAACTGCTTGTAATCTCTGTAACAGCAGCTATTAGAGGATATTATTCCATGAATAAATTTGTATATGAAAAATAGATGAATTATTCACTTAGGTTTAGTGCATCTTGTGTAGAAGCATTTTACCTTTCCTGTAGCAGTACAAATTCTCATTTAATGAGTGTTTTAATGCAATGAAAAGATTGCTGAGCATAAACCCCAGGTGTTGTGCTAAAAATGGAGACATATTCAAGACCTATTCTAGGAAGAAATATAGTTGTGTTTGCAGGTGTAGATATAGGGTTGGATCCCCAGCTAGACTAATGAGGCTTGTTTTCATTAAAACACTCCCAAGTTACATCGACCAAGAATCTAGCCATGAGTGTCTTGTGTTCAGCTTCACATTTGCAAAATGTGATTGCATTCTGGGAATGCAATGAAGTGCAGGTAAAATGAATAATATATAACTAGTGTCAACACAGTTAATGAAAGTATCTAGAGTAAAGTGTTTAAATCAGAACTAATACTGATGGCCTAATAGTCTTCATCTGTGCTTTAGACAATGAACAGATGCCACACCAAATAGGCTCTTTTGACTTCTTTTTTTTGCTTGTGGGATTACAGCATATTACCAAGGATAGTAAAGATGGCAATTAGATTGACAGTGAAATTTTAAAATACTGTAATGCTAAGGAAAAAAAAAAAAAAAGTAATAATAATAAAGTAGCAGAAGCTTGTGCTGTAGTATCAAACAATAGTATTAATTTCTTCTTTCTACGTTTATCAAAACCAGTAACATTCTCTTTGAAGCAAGTATAACATAGGTGAACACTCAGAGAAGTGTAGTCCAGACAGACAAGAGCCATCTTTCAAGCAAGCACTCTTTGTCCTGAAAATATTTGTACCTTCTCTAGTGTGGCTGTTAACCCAAGGGCCTACAGACTGGAAGATAATTAGCATCCCCAGTGAAAACATTTGAATGTGCATTGGAAGATAACACAGTTGTACCCACAGGCTATTGAAAAACGGGCCTCCAGGATTATGTTCCTAAGCTGTATCTAGCATTTGAAGGGATAATATTATTTTTCCTTTCCTGCTGAAGTAATTTCTCTATTCTCTTGGGAAGGAGTTTAACATACTCACTTTCATCAGCAGAGCTATTATCTGACATATTCATGGATAGATATGCAGAGTTAGAGCATTCTTGAACATTGCCGACCCCTCAGGTAACTGGTTATACAGGGGAAACAGCCCCGTAGCTATCAGGCAGGTAACACGAACAGGGGGTAGTTGAAAGTTGGGGAAAAATGAGGGTGAAGTGCTTAATTTTAGTTATATCTCTAATGATGATCATGATTACAGTAAAAAGCTCCATTACACAGGTTGCTCCACTAACATATATGGTAACACAGTTCCTACTTCTGTTTGCTTACAGTCATATCAAGTGGGTGCAGCTGAAAATGGGAAGCAGCAAGTCATCTGGGCAAATATCGTAGTTGTAATATGTTGAAGAAGATAAATTGATTTGTTAATGTAATCAAAAATAGGCATTTCTCCCTTCTTAAAAGTCTTTTCAAACGGAAAGATTTTTTAATTTTTTTAATTGGTATTATCCCTTGAAATTAAATCCTAGAATCACAGTAGTGATGAGCATGGTAAAGAGCTACTTATCTAGTTAACTAATCACTGGTGTACATGCCACAATATGTTTTTAGAAGGAGCTTGGCAATGTTACAATAACTAAAAAAAAAAAAATCAGTTGTTTAAAGTTCTCAGGTTCTTTGCACAATTTCAGCATTTTGTATGCTAAACAGAATCTCTTATGGGAATACAGTCTACTAGAAAATAAAATTCTCATCCCTTTCAAGTTAGATTTATAATGTGTTTCTGTAGTTTTAATTACCAAGATACAATGTTAATTTATTTTTGTGGCAACTTCCAGTGTCATTAGGGCAGTGATTTTCGTTTGTAATAAAAATGTACTTTACTGATTCAACTATTCTAAAGAGGGCTTATTAGAGGCCTTCATCCTTCAAGCTAATGTTTTATTATTTTCCACAAGGATTCTTTATTTAAGCCTTCAAATATTTAACTACATATCACTTGCCATTTAAATGTTTATGATACGTAGATTGTTCTGTCAAGATTATTCACTCTAATGATAGCAAACGCTGGCAGTGTAGAAAGCGATGAGTGTGTAAAATTACACTGCAGGCCATTCAGGTTCTCCAGAGGAATCTACTAAAATGTTTGGTCTTGGTAGGCAAAACTCAGGTTTTTTCCTATCCAAAATTATTTAACCTTCCTGTTTGGTTCAACTGAAAGATAAAGCACAACAAGTGTTTTTGCAAACACTTCTCAAAGACTGCTTAGAAACTTTGTGTCTAAGTACCAGACTAGCTTTTTTAGGTGTCTGAGTAAGATTAATAGTCTGCCTCAGTAATGCTATTTTAATGTTTTGGTTTGGTTTTAATTTTTAGTAGTAAATAATAGCAATGTAGAAATACTTGACGTTTTTACAAAATTGTATCTGAACCCTTCTTTACTAGTCAATACTTTTTTCCTACCCTCTCAGCATATGAGATCCATGCCCAGTCATTGCCTCTTTCTCTAATATAGAAGTACCCACTCCTTTATGCGGATCCACTTTCACTTGCCACCAGCAGATCTAGTTAGGATCTGGCTATTCTTTTCCAAAGTACTGATTACCAGTGAATACAGTGAGTTCCAAACTTGCTTTAAATACCACATGTTAAGTAATGCATGAAAGCGTAATGTAAATATTTTTGACAGTATTTTTACAGTTCACCACTCAGCTGTGAATGCTGAACAGCATCACCATCAGTAAGAAAGACAATTACAGTTTTTCTGATGGTCATATGTCTCTGAGATCACTGAGGGTATCTTCAGAAGGCTGTAGGAGCACAGGTCTTACTTGGACACAACCTTTCTTCTATGTAATTATGTCCTGTGGTATGTGAAAGGAAAGAAGCTAAATGCATTTTCTGTGCTGAAGGTGAGTGCTGGTAGTTAGAGAGGAAATTGCTTTTGATCCTTATCAGTTCAGCATTTGGTTATCACTGTAACAATTCTGTCAGGGACTTTAGAAAAGAAGTGAGTACAAAAATAATTTCAGTAATGGTTTATTGATGCTGTAAAGCTCTGTGGGTTTAGAGCTGAGATCATCTGGAAAAAAAAAAAAAAAATCTTCAGAAGGATTATCTGGACCGTATAGAGGGACAGACCCCTGGTATGAGATAGACCATTAACTATTTCCTGAAAGCACCTTTCCAGTGCTCAGTGCTCCTGGCTCCTGCTAGATCTTTAGGACTCTAGCTGAACACATCTGCTCTCATTGTGGTCACATGTAGCAGGACGATGTCCTCTTTCATAATCCAGGTATCACAATCACAACCATTTCCTCAAATTCACACTTGGCCTTTCTGTTCTCCACTTCCCCACATCTCATGGTCCAAAAACAGCCTGCAGAAGGAGGTGATACTTTCTTTAGAGAGTAGAGAAGAAAATTCCTGTTTGCTGTGTGCTTTATCTACCCAATGCATTTACGTGGTCCAAGCTGTTGCTTGTAACAGGTACTCTATTTGGTCAGTGCTGTGCTAAGTTTATTGGTTCCTTTGCCATCATCTCTGATTCCTAACAAAGATGCTCTGTGCTGAGGGAGTAAAAAATCACCCCACAACCATATTTTCTGTACTACCAACTTCTCAAAAGAATATGATCCAATACATCATTTATAATATCTAGTCCTTAATGCACTGAAAATTGGTGACACTCTAGCCATTCAGACTGTGAGCGTGGGTTATACTGAAATAATATTTTCTAACATATCAGTGACAAAATGTTGCTTTGATTTACTAGCCAGCATCAAGCTAGTAAGTCAGTGACATATCCACCTTAGCAAGCCTCTTTTTATCTGACAACACTGAAAATAAATCCTGGATTTTAGGAACAGAGTATTGATCTATGTGTAAGCAAAGATTGTTTCAATCTTTGCATTTGCCATTTAAGCGTCACAGGAACCTGTAGAATCAACAGAAAGTGGTTTATCATCTAGTGCTATGCTTACTGCAGTGTCATGTTAACTTCTCTGCAGTGATAAACTTGAAAGCAATTTTCAACTAACAGCTTATTTTTGTTTCCCTTTTTCACCAAAGGTCTTCTGACATTTCCAGGCATGCTTTGATACAAGCATGTAAAATAGAAATAAGTTAAACTGGCTGAAATTTCACGTGAATTTCTTGTTCTCTATCCGCAAAAATAATTTATACATAGATTTTTTTTGGTCACTGTTGATGGTTTGTGAGCAGGTGTTTTATAGTCCCTGTGCATGGCAAGCATATTGCACTGTCATGTAAGAATAGGAGATGGCCTCATCACATCCTTCTATGTGCTACATTTAAGAAAGAGTTGGCAAATTCTTCTGTGCTGAACAACAGAGAGCACAAGCTACTTTGATGTGGCATAAGTTTGAAAAGCTTCTAGACGGGTGCACATACGCTTCAAAATAACTGTATCATCTGTCCTGGACAGTGGTACATGTTCTCACACTACTTCCATAATAATTCCTTTGTCTCTCACATTGGTAATGAGAGGTGAATGTGTCTGAGGAGACGGGGCCCAGATGTGCTGGCTGGGATAAAAGTAGCATCTTTTCACGTGTGCCTTTTTTTGGCTTTTTATCTGATTTGGAAGGAGTGTTTTCATGCCAGTACATCACTGAATTGAATAAGGCAGGAGTGATTTTTTTTTGGTGTCTTATTTACTCTCTATCTCATGCTGAAGAGTTGTGTAGCGATTCCAGCCATTATAAGTGCATATTTTAAACATGAGGTTGTTCTCTCTCAAAGGATTTCAGACAATATATCTGCATAGTATGTGCATCCTACGAATACTTCCCACATTTTACCAAGTTCCAAGTCCTGTGAATGCAACTCTTCTTCTTCATGCATCAGGAAATCACTGTAGCCATACTGCCCAGCGAGCGTTTGGTTGTTATACATATATATAGAGATGTAGACATATACACACGCTTTTGTCTAAGTAATGATGGAGTATTGCTTCATTTAAAATCATTTTCCCAATGTAAATGGAAGAATTCTATATGGTATACCTGAAAATATATATAATTAATAACATTTTGCCTCGCATGAAAAGATAACCAGATACAGAGTTCATTGTGCAAGCAGTGGTGTAATAATTCCACTTATGCTTCAAAAATACAGCTAAGGTGAGACCACTGAGATTAGTCCAGATGTTCTGTACCCTCACTGGGCCCTCTGCATACCTAAACACATAATTCCTTGTCAGCCGCTTTTAATACAAGCACAGATTTCTTTAGTACACAGACCTGTACTAATGTGGTTATTCTGCTCCTGGGCTGGAGCTAGACACCAGCCTTTCTTATTCCTCACAGCTTGAAGTGATGAAGCTAATGCACAATTCACCACGTAGATTTACTTCCAGAACTGACTCCCAGACTGCTAATTCTGTAGTTACATTCAAAGGGAGATCTTCATTGTGGGGGAAAAAAAAATAAAAAAATCCTAGGTGCTTCTCGGCATGCCTGCTTGCTGAGCCAAACGCAAGGCAGAGTGGAGGTACCAAAGTCACTCCGTGCTGGCAACAGGCTGCTGCAGACGCAGGTTTTTCAGACCTGGCCAACTTGCTCCATTCTGAGGGATTCACTTCTCTGGTTTATTGGACTGGATTTGTTCAGAATCCTGTTCCGTAAACCATTTCTCTCTAAGTAAAATAGTGCTGGGTTTGTCCTATGCTATTGCAATTTTGATTTATTTATGGAACTCTGCCCACAGAATTTTTGAGCCCTGCAACAGTGCAAATGCATTCCACTTTGTCAAACCCTTTCTGAAAAATCAAATCCCCAGAAAGCACCTTATTAAGCTGAAGGAAAAGCTGAATCCATTGAATGTTCTTAAACTCTCAGGGAATTGATGAGAAGCTGAAATGTGCAGTGCATATTTTGCTGTTACCTGTAGAGAAGGAAATTCATACAGTTCAGTGGAAAATAGTATTTTTCATTGTTTGCCGCTGATTGGGTTTGATCAAAGGCTTGACAGTGGTACAAAAATCCTATATATCATGGTCTAATAGGAGCTGCAGCAGTAACTGTGTCTGAGTACTTTCCTCTTTGATTTCATAAAGATTCAGTGATGCCCCAGCATTGGATAGACAAAGTTCAATTATAATTTATTTCTTTATTTACTTTAGAACTTGTGTGATTTAGATAAAAGACTTCCTCATAAAGTGTTAAAACGCCTAATGAGAGGGAACTAGTGATTTGCAATTAAAAACCCAAGTGAGTGTATTTAACCTGGCCACAAATCTCAGCTTACTTGATGTTATCAGTTTCCCTGGAATAATTCAGACATCACTGAGCAAACTGGCCGTGTAAAATGAAAGTGATATTCATGAATTTTACTCTGCAAATATGAAGTTTGATAGTCTAAAGGAGGATTTGCCTCCTGAAGAGAAAAAGAAGTGTCTGTTGGGGGAAGATCATCGCTTTCTCTTCTTTGGAGGAGAGAGATTCTATGAATGTCGTTTTAAGTTCTTTTATTTTTCTTACCTGATAAACTATAATGAGGTGATAGTGTTGTTTCTACACAGTAAAATACATAGTAAAAAAAACATGTAAAAGTCGATATCAGACT
Source organism: Aythya marila (assembly GCF_965140915.1). Lineage (NCBI taxonomy): Eukaryota > Metazoa > Chordata > Aves > Anseriformes > Anatidae > Aythya > Aythya marila. Next base: position 9,892,851 of record NC_139045.1, on the reverse strand, counting down.
TAATGACTAGTATCTGTCTTCAGTGAAGCTTCTTTTTTCCTTCCCAACTTGCTGCTGTTCACTGTGTAGGCTGGGTGATACATGACCAAGTCAGGTCACAGGATAATGTCTTAAAAGCGATTCTTCTTGTGTGGTTGCTGGCCTCCCTTATCTGTTGACCATAACTCCAGCATCTAGCAACTTACTGGTGCCAGCCATTACATTCCTACCTCAATTTTCAGCGATGAGCAAACAAAAACTGCCTCCTTATATTTTACCATTCAGGAAATGCTAGAACATATCAGTAGCCTGCAAGAGCTTGTTTTCACCATGTATGAGCTGTGGCATAGGACTATGGAAGAAGGACTGGTGCTTTCCCTGTGAGTGCTTGGTGCCACAGCAATCCCTGGGCACCACCAGAATTTCCAGGGGAGTTTCCCGGGGCAGCTATCCATGGTGGAGTCTCCATATGGCAAAGGGACAGTGTCTGGGTCAAAGAACAGGCTATACAGTGTTTGGCTTTAAATTTGGAGGCAGTGGGAAAGATATCACTGTCATTTTCATTAATATCCTTGTTTGGGTCTTCAAGGAAAAGATGTGTTAAGGTTTTCAGGGGACAGGAGGAAAAAAAAAAAAAATATATATATATATATATATATATATATATATATGAAAGGTGAAAGCAAGAGATGCAGGACCATACAGCAATGTATTTTTTCCTATCTCCCTCATAACACAAAAGGAGGAACAGGAGGTGAGGGGAAGTTTCCTGAGAGTAAGAAGTATCTGAAAGAAAAAGGAGAATCAAAGGCTAAAGAGAAAGAAGAAGGGACACAAAGTGATTGGAAAGATGAGTCAAAACTGGATGACGTGAAAGCAAGAGAAAACCTAGGTCCCTTTACCAACCAAAAAAGAGCAAGATGGGAAAAGGCATAGGAAACTGCAGGGAAGATCAAGGGAAAGAAAAGTAAAGAGGAAAGAAAGTGTGCTGGAAGTACACAGGGAAATGGCAGGAGTCATTGCAATATGGGAAAGAGCAAAATAACCCCAGGTTAGGGAGCTGCTGAGAGAGTACTGGATTCACAGAGAGGACTTGTGAAGGGGGAAAAAAGGTGTTTTATAAAGATAAAAGAGAAGACACTTAGAAATGGCAAATGGTAGATTAAAACCTCCAAATTTCAAATGAAAGTAAAAGTAGTAATAAAGAAAGTAAGCAAGAGATGAAGGGGGCGGGGGAGCGGAGTGAGGGACCATTAGAATGACACCACTGGCTCGCGGAAATGGTTTATTATCTTTGAGATGTGGTGATTTACTATACTTTCCAAAAAATCACACCATTAGAGTTCCTCTGGAAACTTGGCCTAAGCACTAAGCACTGCTTCATGAGTGGAACACATGGTGAGAACAGCTACGTCGTCTATGCTTTTTTCTCCCTATATTCAACATTTGTCAATGGTCTAAAACATCCAATTATAACTTCTGGCACCAGTCTGGGTGCATGAGGCCTTGAGAAAATGTTGAGTCAAGAGCTGGAAGGCAAACAAACAGCACGTTACCAGCAGGTAGCTTTCCGTTAGCTTCTTTATTTCTATTCACTAAGAAAAGAAATTTGGGCAGGCTCCGAAGTGAAACATTTTATTAACTGTGTGCTGTGTTATTTGATCATGTGCTTTGGCTTTGAGGAAAGAAATCCTTACTTAGGTCATTTGCACTTCTGTCTATGATCAGTTAATAAAACAAATAGACTACTTCAAGTGCTGTAATTATGATCCTTAAGCCACAAGATTTAAAACTAAACTTGTGTGCTCACATTCTCCTAACATAGCTTGAAAACAGCAGAGTGAGTCCATTCCTTCTAGTCCAGAGGCAAATTAAAGCAATAAAACATACTGCACAAAATAATAAATGCACAGAACTATATAGGTTTCCTTACACAGAATGCAGGAGAAACAAGTGCTGCTATGCATTATACAATTTGTTGAACATAGTCTTTTCTATTGATTTTAACAACTTATTTGCTGAGTATTACCTAAGCTTCAGTTGAGAAGTCAAACAGAAAGCTTTCCAACTAACCAGTTGTATTAGGAAATTTTGTGTGAAGTCTTCGTTTCTTTAATCAAGCCGAGGATTACAAAGGCCATTGGCTTACCCAAGGCCACCAGACTTTTTGCAGATGCGTTTGACTGACTGTTGGGTGATGGCTGTGGGGTTGAGCAAATGGGACTCTACCCAGGTAAGAGAGTGTCCCCAAAACTTTTAATTGCTGACCGTATCTGAATGACAACCAAAACATGTCTTGTTTGGCTTACGTTCTGGGAGACAGTCTTTCCTCTGTAGGGTTTTGGCACTGATTTCCAAGTCACTTGGATATATTAGACATCAACTGAGTGCCTGAGTTATCAGACATATTGTGTGCAAAACTATTTTCATGTTTTCCTGCTTGGATCTTCCCTAAACTGCTGTCCTAGCAATCTCTGTAAATGCTGAGTCCAGACTTCACACAAAAAAATGTTTTCCTATATTAGTTTTTTGTTCTATCATTCTTGAGTCTTGCCAGCACACCTGGGATTTGGAAACTCCTATTTGAATGCTGTCTTGTGAGACATTCATGACATCTCTTCCAGTCATTTGAATTTACTATATTTTGGAATGCAGCAGGGTGTTATTAATGCATATTTCTTCTGGTGAAGTCCTTACTTGGGAAAAGTGAGTTCCTAAAGCAGGTTAGACCCAGGTGAAATTCGAGAAGGGAATTTCTGAAGAATTTTTTTTGGTACTGCAGGCACAGATGTTGGTGTTTCCACAGGTGACCAACTCTCTTAGGAGCTGCTAATGGAACAGCTCCTTAATAGTGCTGTGTGCGGGCATTACCATCAGAGATTTTTCTTAGACTGTAGTAAAACCAACACCTTGTTCACTTTTTTTTTTTTTTTTTAAGGAGGCCAAGAAAGTCAAGAAAAGAGAGCAAGGAGGAGTGATAGTAAGTTTAGGTGTTCGGATCAATTCCAGTAGCAGATGTAATGATGTTTTGCAGCTGTCCAGGGGGGCTTTGACAGACCTGAGAGGTGGGCCTGTGTGAACCTCTCAAAGTTCAGCAAGGCCAATTGCAAAGTCTGCCACCTTGATCACGGCAATCCTGAGCACAAATATAGGCTGGGTGGAGCATGGATTGAGAGCAGCTCTGGGGCTGTTAGTAGATGAGAATCTGGCAATGTGCTCTTGCAGCTTAGAAAGCCAACCATATCCTGGGCTGCATCAAAAGTCGTGTGGCCACCAGGGTGAGGGAGGTGATTCTCCCCTTCTACTCTGCTCTTGTGAGACCCCACCTGGAGTGCTGAGTTCACCTCTGGGGCCCCCAGCATAAGAAGGACATGGAAGTACTAAAACGAGTCCAGAGGAGGGCCACAAAGATGATCAAGGGGCTGGGGCTGGATCACTTCTCCTACAAAGACAAGCCGAGAGAGTTGGGGCTGTTCAGCCTGGAGAAAAGAAGGCTCTGAGGAGACCTAATAGTGGTTTTCCAATACTTAAAAAAGGCCTACAGGAGAGCTGAGGAGAGATTCTGTCAGGATATGTAGTGATAGGACAAGAGGTAATGTCTGTTATCTAATACAAATCTACCTTATTTTAGTTAAAAGGAAGAAAACTTTTGAGGGTGGTGAGGCCCTGGCACAGGCTGCACAGAGAAGCTGTGGATGTGCCATCCCTGGAAGTGTTCAAGGCCAGTTTGGATGGGGCTTTGGGCAACCTGATCTAGTGGAAGGTGTCCCTGCTCATGGCAGAGGGTTTGGAACTAGCTGATCTTTATGGTTCTTTCCAACCCAAACCATTCTACCATTTTATGATACTATGATTTTTTGTGATTGTCCTCAACTATGATCACACCAGCCCACTGTATTTTTCTCAATTAACCAACAGAGTTTTAATTACATGTTACGCTGCCAGCAGAGTTCACTGGTTTCATGTGGAATATTTATATTGTGGGTTGGATTGTGGAAAAAATCTGCCTGTAAGCTCTGTCCTAGAGGCATTATAGATTTTAGTGTTCCAAATTCTGTATAAATCACTGCCTGGAAGTTGGAAATATGCATAAAATAGATTTTGTCTGTTTTAATATTGATTTCAAGTTACAGGTCTTCCACAATGTATATTTCATATAGGCAAAAATTTCTAATAAAGAAGCACCTTTGTAAAGGGAGGTCAATTCTTGTCTCTGCTAGTGAAAGAGGAGAGACAAACCCATACTAGGAATGATGGTAGAGGGGCTAACAAGCGGGGAAGTGGGATGATCGAGGAGACTGTACGTTGGGTAGTAAAGGGAAGAGAATATTAACAACTTTTACATCTTCATAATTTTGTACCTGAATGTAGCAGAGTGAACACTGTCATTAAAATAAGTGGAAGAAATTTCATCTGAAGTAAAAAGCACTATAAATGACAAAATTCACATGGAACAAAGAAGACAGGTACAGTGCTTAATAATCACATGTATTGTTCTAAATAAATCAACCAGAATTAATGTCAGATTCTGTTACTGCCTGATCTAGTCTTTCATTTCAACTATCAGAGGCAGCACAGAAGAAAAAGAGAAGCAAAAGCAGAAGCAGCAGATGTTTTGCAAAAGCAGTTAAGCGAGAGGTAGAGCTGAAGAGGAAGCTTCATACCATCCCCCTTGCGGTTTCAGCAATAGCTACGTTTGCTTTTGCTGCATTGACATGCTCAAATTGTCATCAATAAATGTTGATTCGTTTTCGCCTAATAACAGTAAGCAGCTCACACTCAAAATCAATTTCAACTTTATTGGCAAGGCACTGCACATTTGTCTTCACCATGACTGTGCTGCATAAAGGAACAATTGAACTGAAAATTAAATGAACAATAATTGAAAATAAAATGTGGCTTTTTAAAGGAAAATTAGTGCTATGCTAAATTTGTAGCAATCAGTTATGTTGTGCTCTTTTCTGTTAAAAATGTAGAATGGCTTGTGCTAAAAAGTTAATTATATAAATATGTACACAATAATGTACATAATTAAAAGTGGACTTTACCCTCAAAAAGATACAAAGGCTCTTCAGAAACTTCATAGGGTTTTAAATCTGGCAAAAGCAGTACAGTATCTGCGGTAATTAGGCTTTCAACATATTTGGATATGCTAATTGGATCCAAGTTCTAATTAGATTCTTTATGCGACTGAGAATGACAATCACTGAATTAATGTAGTGTACTTTTATTCTTAACTTAGTGCTGTTTTCAATATTTCTAATACAGAAAATGTAGACTACCAAATGCTTTGCTTTGTAGGATAGAAGTGATTTATCTCATAGAGTGTATGATGCACACGCTTCAAATCCATTCGCTGTGTTTCACAGCCCTATTAATGTAACACACTTCAGCAGTTAGGTTTTTCAGCTCAAACTGTTGGGTACCTTTGCCAGACGAGGGGTGAGGTTCTGGAACCTGTCAGCAGTTCATTGGTGTTGCTGTTAACAGCTAGGCATGCTGTGGAGGAGGTACTGAAAAAGCAGAGCTGGCTCCAAAGTCCTGTGAAGTCAGTCATTGTCCTTCTGTTGTTTTTTGGATTTAATGCCGGTATTTTTACAGGCCAGATGAATTTTGCAATTAATTCCAAAAATGAAACCAGTAAAGCTTGTACATGTTGCCAAGGGTCTATTGCTCTGTACCTTAGATAATCATCTATCATCATGTAAGAATGTAGGATAGTTATATTTTCAGAGGAACTAAATTGCAGGTCACTATCTACTAAACTCAGATTAAAAGGCAGTTAGCCTTAGAGAAATCCCAGAGCAAAGCTTCTGTCCATAACAGCCCAACAAATATGGTAGCACCAATGCAAAGCATCTCATAGCTGAATTCCTTTCTCTGCACCATCTATTGCAGTCCTTTCTAAATACTTCGGTGTGCCTATGTGTCTTTTCTCAGTCATTTTTAAATGGGATTTTTAACCTAGCTAAAAATCACTGCTGTTTCATTATCAATGAGTAGTATAAGTTTTAATTAAAACCAGTTAATTCCTTTCATCAGAGTTCCACTAGGAACGATGGGCTGGAGCAGACAGCATACTGAAATTATGGTAGCTATTATTTCTCCAATTACTGTATTACTGGAAGTCAGGTAGAAGTACTTTTACAGCCATACTACTTTTCAAATCTTTTTCATTAATACAGAAGTCCTCCCTGAGCTCTTCTAAGGCAATACATGTTCCAACCCTGGACGCTGTCATCCATTACACTCTGGTATTTAAAAGCACAAATACCCCTAATTGCTTCATTTGCAATTTAAAGATGAATCTGCCCACAAACTCTTCTCTGACTTTCTGTCCCATTGATTCCAGAAGGTGTTCTGTTTATTTCATATGTTCTTGCTTAAGAGAAGTGATTTTATGGGTGATGCAGAAACAAATTCTTCTTTCTCTTTCAGCTTGGCTGCTGGAATCCTGTCACTGGTCTGAATGGGTCACTAACTGACAGAAAGTTGGAGAATAACATGCGAGGAGTAGTTCTGCGTGTGGTGACTGTGCTGGTAAGCAGAGATCCTCATTTTGCACTTGAAGGAATGTTTTTTCTCTATCTTTCCTCATCTTCTTGACTAAGGGTAATTGGAAAGGATTTTTATTAGTTATATCATATTACCAAGAACTTAGTCAACGTTAATTGTCTAAATTCTGCTTGTCAATACCAGAGTAAAGGAGCAATTTCCATGAAATAAAATTATCAGTAAAGTTCATTTCAGAACATGAATCAAATGCATTAAAACCTTCCACAGGCACATACTAAGTTAGATAACACAACCATATGAACTGATAAAGGTAACTTCAAATGTCCTGTTAGCTAAAGTTACCTAGCTGAAACTCTAAATGATTCATAAGATGTAGCTGCCTTCCAATTACCTTCCCAAAATGAGTACAGCCTGACACAAATTGCTGCACTCAGAAAAATATTCAAGATTATTTTAGAGGGAGTGATGTTAGTTCAGTAAAATGCTTACTGCTCCCTCCTGGTTCCTTCAGCCAGGTGCCTCCGTTGTGGACACTTTGCATTAAGCAGCTACTGTTGGTTTAAAGCTGAACAGACATTGTCTACCAGGACAGGAAGGTATTTGTTGAAATCAGGCCAGTTTATTCCCTGTCATAAGCTTTGGCTGCTCAATTGCTTGTCAGAGGGGAAAAAAAAAATAAAGAAAAATAAATAAATGTGAGATGTATAAGCTTCTTTGGAGTAATGCCCTCTTCCCACCAACCCACCCTCACTCCACAGAAAGAAAATAGAAAAAACTGCAATATCCATTGAGGTGTATACATACATTGATAAATACCTGGTGGGAGGGTGCAAAGAGGATAGAGTAAGGCTTTTCAGCAGTGCCTAGTGACAGGACAAAAGGCAGTGGGCACAAGCAGAAACAGAGGAGGTTACCTCTGTACATCAGGAAGCACCTTACTGTGTGGGTGGCAGAACACAGGTGCAGGTTGTCCACAGAGGCTGTGGAATCTCCATCTCTGGAGGTATTCAGAAGCCATCTGGACATAGTCCTGGGCAACCAGCTCTAAGTTGCTCAGCCCAAATGAGAGGGTTGGACCAGATGACCTTTCTACCTCAACCTCTCCATGACTGCATGAAAGTTGACCCACGGCTGCAGAACCGTGCTACATTATTATATTGAGCTCCTTCCCTATCTCTCCTATCCATGTTTTTCACTGTGGGTTTTGTGTTTGAGGGCCTGAATATTTGCTTATAAAGAAAAGGGTAAGAGTGAATCCCATTGCTGATGTTCCGTGATAAAGGAAAAATCTCTGTTAGGGATGGAAGGTGGAAACACTAGAGTGAGCGTCAGCCCTTCAATTATTTCTTGTGTCTTTAGAAGCTATTATCTGTCAGGGTGCCCAGTCTGCTCCATCTCTTAGTATGCTAGCAGATGTCTTGCCATAGTGTCTACAAAACAACGTGAAACAAAACAAAAACACACACACACACACACACACAAAACTCACAACTAAATAAGAAGGATGAATTAACAGAAGAAGACAAAGCAGTAGGGTTCTTTCATACTTCATTAATTGCATGGTCATCAAAATAGTATCATGATGACAGTGACTGATCTTTGTTCTGCCTGGTATGCATTTTAATTGATTCAGTATAATTTTGTGTTGACAAAATTGTTCTGTGGATGTTGTCTAGCAAAATAGAGTTGTCTAGCAAAAATAGATTGGTGTCTTTGACTTTTTTTTCTTATTTCTTCTCCTTCCCCCACTCTATTCCTCTGACTTCATACCCAGTTATCAGTCATTTTAGTTAGCATGCTAGAGAATATTCTTCTTTCAAGTTATTATAGTATGAATATTTAGCAACTTGCAAACATACAAAAAAAAAAAAAAAAAAAAAAAAGGGCATTAGTTATGCTGATAGGATTCCATGTTAATAATAAAAACAATTGCATTTAATGTTCATCGCACATCACATGTCAGTTCAGGCTCCTCTCCTGGCTGCAATCCTCATGTGATGTAAGCATATTCCAGTTTTGGTTTTGTTGACAGCTTTAAAGCACAACTAGTGAAAAACACAATTACTCTGAATTGTGCTTTGTTGAAATCCACTAATTTACCATTTTGAAAACTGACTCATTTTATATAGAATATGCACTGAAGGCAATATATGAGGAAGACGAGAATGATTCATGTTGGCTTCATAATGTAAGGATCCACTTATTCTCTTAAATAGTAGAGCTTTGTGTGGTTGTTCAGTGCAACATAGACAAAATCATCTGAGACCCACATTACAAACTGAGGTTCATTTAATTTTACGCAGCAAAGACGAGAGACAAGGGTTTTGCAAACTGGGTGAATTGAGGGAAAAAGTAAATACTTACTCAAATTCGTGAGCCAAAAATGGTATTTTTCACCAGCACTTCCCTTGATTGCGTACTTTCACCCAAATTCCAGAAATCAGGAGGATAAAATATTGTTTCTCCCTTAACTGTAATGGCTGAGAGAGAGAAGCAGCCAGGCAGACACTGACAGCAAATCAGGCTGCTAACTGAAAGCCTGAAAAGAAGTTGGACAGTGCAGATGCCAGAATTGCAAAGTGATTATTATTTCTAACCTTATCTAGTCTTTAGATGTTCATAGGTGTCGCTACTGCTCCTGTGGGTGACAGAGCATTATATAGGGTGCTTACCCTGTAGCAGTTTCTCTTACTACGCGTAAGTAAGGGTTATTCATGAAGATATGCTGGTTTCTAAATTGTAGTTTGATCTGAGAATTAAAAAGTACCTGTAATTAGCATATCATTACTTCAAACGTATCTGTTGCTTTGGGATTAAGTTATATGGCCTTTGCTTGTTACTAATTTGAGCTTGGTTCCCATCTTCATTCAAGTAGCTTATTGTAATGGGACAATTCTGTTATTTTTTCTGGAACAGAAATAGATAAAATTTGGATTTGAGTGAAGTCGTGGCTGAGATGACACAACACCGTGAAAATGAAGCAAAATCATTTTTTTGCAAACAGTGTATTAATGCTTGTTTTCTCTACTTCAAAAACTAGACTCTTAGTCCCTCTATTTGTTGGTATTCAGTTTGATCTCACAAAACCTTGGTCATCAAAGACACCAACTAGAATTTCATTTAGACCTATTTATTTTACAGCAGTTATCAAAAGAAAATTGCTGTTAAGATATGGCCTTTAATTTTGTTATCTCAACTTACACTTGTCTGGTCAAAATGTAGTGTCTTTGAAATCAACAGAACTATTTTATATAAAAAAAGACCATAGTAATAGATGGAAGTCCATTGTTCTTCCATGTTTATGCCTGCTGTATAGGACTAGCATGGGGATTTATATTTAATGTGTGTGATGAAAAATGTAAGGCTTTTGATATGTGCATAGGAGGGATTTCACCCACCAACTTTATTTTATTTTACTTTATTTTGTCACCATCCTTCCTTTTCCATCTTTCTCTGAGTTCTTCAATTAAGTCTATACATTTCTGTTAAAAGAAAGTGAATTATTAATAACAATAAGTTATTAAATATTATTATTAATTCTGCCAGTTTCTAACAGTATGATCTTGATCTGGGAAAACAGGAAGGCTTACACAAAAATTAAATAATAATACCTGTGAATATGAATAGATTTCTTTTCACCATGATTTGAGAAGTTAACATGATTTTTTTAATTTGTCCTGTTAACCCTTCTAACCTCCCATGTCTTTCTGGATAGCAGCCACCCCCTCTTCCATTTTCATTTTGTTTTGCCTTCATGTTGAAAAGGAGAGGTTCTAAAAATATGAGATAGCAAATTGCAGCATGTACTACATTGCACTTACTATAGAATCATAGAATCACTCAGGTTGGAAAAGACCTCTAAGATCAACTAGTCCAACCTAACCTAGTACTAAAGTCCACCACTAAACCATGCCACTAAGTTCTAAATCTACACATTTGTTGAAGACCTCCAGGGATGGTATCTCAAACACTTCTCTGGGCAGCCTATTCCAGTGCCGTACAACCCTTTCACTAAAGAGGAATATTTCTATTATGATATGAAACATTCTGCATTCTTAAAAAAATAAATAAAATAAAATGATTGTGATTAATTTTCCCAAAGCAGTCCTTCAAAAAGTCTTCAAAAACAATTCCCAACATCTGCATCCATCTACTAATCCCTTTCCCTTGATAAATTTAATAATTATGGGTTATGTATCTTCAGATCTAAAACACTGGACTAGAGAGAGACTCTGTCACAGAGTGTAGTGACAGGACAAGGGGTAATGGTTTTAAACTACAAAAAGGGTAGATTTAGATTAAATATAAAGAAGAAATTCTTGACTCTGAGGGTGGTGAGGCCCTGGCACAGGCTGCCCAGAGAAGCTGTGGATGCACCATCCCTGGAAGTGTTCAAGGCCAGGCTGGATGGGGCTTTGGGCAACTTGGTCTGGTGGGAGGTGTCCCTGCCCATGGCAGAGGGGTTGGAACTAGCTGATCTTTAAGGTCCCTTCTAACCCCAGCTGTGAAGATACTCTGGCTACTCTGAAGATAATGGGAATTATCTTTGCATAAATAGGAATAGGAAACAATTCTTTGCTCTTTATTCTGGAAGGAACTATAGTAGTGCCTGTGGACATGTGATTCAATGTTTTGGTCTGACTTGGGTTAGCATCTTTCTTTCAACACTTGTAGAAAAGTTTTATTTTGTCTTATTGATTGTCAATTGTCTCTGGCTTGGACTGGTTCCCTACGTGCAATGAAAGAATCAAAGTTTGAATTTTGTGCTTGACAAGATACTTTTAAGTGCAGGCAACTTGCTGGTGAATATCTGAAACATATTCTGAGTTCTGAAATGTAGCTCAATGAAAGGTCAGCATAATAACTCCAAACAAATTGAGAGTGTCTTGAATGAACAATTTTGCAAGTACAAATTTAGCTGGATATCCATTTTGTCGATTTTAGTTTATCCTCCTCATTTTCAGCTGCTTGGTTTTATTGAAAGGCAGCTAGAATACAGCAGATATTCTCATAATATCATTTTAGTTGCAGTGGCTATTAATGAATTATTCATATGAATGTTAAGCCACCAGAAACTAAATGAGATTTCGGTGGTTTGACAATGAATAGGCCAGCAGGTATCCACAAAATCATGTTTCTAAAAAAGCCCCTATTGGTTGAAAAGGCAAAAGTTTGAAATTCCCTGTTTCAAAGAATTAGCAACTTGGTGAAAAGTAGAGAGCCTTTTCTCAAAGTGCATGAGGCGTAACTTCTAGTGGCGTGAAATTCATTTGAGAATTTTAACATGGAAGATAGATCTATCAAATTGAGGTATGTATTTTCACATCTGCATTGATTTGAAAATGCAGGCAGATGAGGGAAACAACAGTATCAAGTGATACTGAATTATACTTTGCCATACATTCCAGTGTACAATTTCTTGCTATTTATTACCCACGTTGCTTGCAGAGAGCTAGGTGGAACAGAGGCACGTTGGTGATCATTGTCTCCAGGTGAGCACTGTGGGAAATGAGAGGGCTGGCAGAAGTGTAGACAAGCATAGGAAAAAGAAATAATAAAAAATGCATCATTGGCACCAGGGAAAATGTTATCATATGTGAAGTAGTTTAATTCTCAATGACTGGCATTTAATGCGTGAGCCTTAGTTGTGGAGATTAGGAAAGAAACAAACCTAAAAGCAGACAATATCTTTAGGGACATGAGCTGTCAGGAGGTCTGCATCTTCAGATCCTTTTTCTAGTGAACTTCCCACTTGGATAGAAAAAAAAAAGATGAAATGTGAGATATGAAGCTAACTTCTGGTTTTAAAGGCTGAGGCTGTCTTTGGGATTTGACCTCCAACACTGGTTTAAACAAAATGACAAAAGTTCTTAAGGGGGAAGCTAGAATAGCTTTCAGAATAATAAAAAAAAAAAGGAAAGGCATAGAAGAGATGAAATAAGACAGTGTTTAAGTATACTCAGAGGAACAAAGTGATAAAGGATTAAAAAATGGCATGACAAAATTGTCCTTAAAATAAAAGATCAACTGCAGCAAAGATTATGTAGGGGATACCTCAGAAAATATGAAATATTTTATAATAGTGTATAGTCAGAATAGTCTCAAAGATAATTCCCTTTTCCCACATTCACAACAGAATGCTCTGCACTTCTCTGAAGCCTTCCTCATTCTGTTAGGCTGCACTGTCTATGCACCAGTCTAAAATCTTTTTTAAAATTTTGAATTATGTAATGTTTTATACTAAATTATGTGGTGCTCTGTGTATCAGTATTGTCAGTATATTGTATTGTGCATGGTGGTGAATTACCGATAGCAGAAGAAAGGTCTTGGGATGTGGTAACAATTAGAAGTGTTACTTGACCATCAACTGTAGTATTTATGTTTTATGTAAACATTTTTACTTTTCTACCAGTAAGGGATAAATCTTTCTTTGATAGACATTTATGACAGTGAATTTGAATGGCAGAAAAGCTGTAAGTGATATAGTTTATCTAGAATCTTTTATAAAATCTCTGTATTCCATAACTCAGTAATTTATTTGGTATATACCATATATGCTATAGTTCAACTACTTAAAAATTATCTAAAATTTTAGAATATTTCATTGCTGTAAAAATGCATCATTCCCATCATTTGTATTCCTTTTTGCTACTCTTATCCATCTGTGAAAGAAGGCTGGGGAAAAAATGGATCTTTTATAGACAAATATATCAAGGAAAATGTTCAGTAAAATGGTGGTAAATTATAGCAGCAGTGGTAGATGTGTTCATTTCATCGGTAAATGAATCATCATCAGGAGCAATGATGCATGACATAATTAGGCTCGCTATTTATTATTTTTCATAGTTAACCTAGTTGTTGACAAAAAAGCTGTCATTTGGTATAAGATACTGATGAGAGTGACTTGCTCCCATGGAGAAGTCAGTTGTTATTGGAATGTCTTTTCACAAGGCAGATTTTCCAGCTTGGAAACTTGAGTTCAGACTTCAGGGCATGATTCTGGACAAGCGTTTACTGTAACTGAATTTTTGACATTAACAAAGAAAGTTGTTTAGTTTTACAGGTTTTAGTAATAGTTTGCTCATGTAATGCTAATGTAAGGAAGATTCTTTTTAAAAGAAATGGTAGGGATGTATGCTGACCTTATTAATTGTTTTTTACTCTCCTAAAATCTTACTGTTGTATTTTTGAAAATGGAAATAATTGTTCTTTGGTTGGTTAAAAGCTCCCTTAATATTTTCAAGGAAAGCAAGCTTCGTAGTTGACACAAATGCTTACTTCCCATTGTAAAGTGTTCCCATTGTGTAGTTCTCAGAGTAACTATTGCAATTTCTAACACCAAGAATATGGAGGCGTTCAGGCTAAGAAGGCTGTGGACTTTTCATTGTCAGAGGTGTCAAAAAAGAGTAGGTCCATGTTTATACTGGTTAATCTAGGTAGCTTTATATTGAGTCAGAGGAAAGAAAGACAGTTTTAGAGATTCCTTCTACCTGGCATTTCTATAAAATGTTATCTAGTTCTAAGAAAATAAAAGCCTTTGCTATTTGGGCTAAAATAAAAGGAAGTACACACTGAAAAAAAATGTTGCCTGTGGAAATGCAGGATAGTAGCTGGAAGAGCTGACTGCAAGTCATTTCATTCACTGCTTGTCTGTATATCCAGCTTTAAAATTATCTAGATTATGTCCTCAATTTTAAGAGAGAAGTTGGTATTACAGGAACAAAACAACCTAGTAACTTGTATAGATAATTATTGACTAAGGAGGGAGGTTCACAGGAGCAGTTTGGGTTGATTGGATTCTGCTAGGAGACGTTAGCTAGAATTATTTATAATTTAGACACTATTAAATATATAGTGTGCAGTGACTGTAATAGTGGTGTTAGCCAGGCTCCCCATAATGTTTTTTATACTGCTTCTTAAACAAAGATTTTGTTTTATGAAGGTACTTATTAGAAACCATTTAATTTAAAAAATAAAAATAAATAAAAAAAGACACTTTCACTGCAGTTCTAAGGTTGATGATGTTATGTCTTGCCCTTAACAAATAGACTTTAATTTCTGAAAATAAGGAAAGAAATCTAGACAATTTGAGCAAGATACTTTTAGAAAGCAATGAGATAGTGCTGGGAGATTTTAGCTTCACAGTAAGGAAGTTTTTTCCTGAAGTTTCCTGGTTTTTATCATAGGCTCTCAAGCAAATAGAAACTTTAAGGCCAAGAGGTGATAATAAATATCTTACGTTGTAGTTATAATAATTATGAACATTTAAGCAGAGACCAGTGCGTGATTTCTCCCTCATCACCTTTTTTCTATACTTACTCAGCATAGAAAACAGTGTCTGCTATTTTTCTAGTTTGCTTTCCCAATTCAATATTTTAGAATCTATTAGCATATGAAAGTTTCTCCTTACTCTCTGGTGCCTCCTGGCTCCAACCGTACACATCATCTTTCTTCAGAAGCACAAACTTCCAAAACACACAGTCGTGCCATACATTGAATGAAGCCCAAAATCTCTGTTCTGTGCTAGTCAACTGGGATGCTCACCCCTCCCAGACTTCTACGATCTCACCTCTGCCTTTTTATGGTCTATATTTCTACACTAGTCCTCCACTCTCTACATACAAACAGCATGCAATCACTACATGTAAGATCAGTGTATTTAATATACTTGGGTGCTTAATGAAAAAAATGAATCTGTTAATCAGATTGCAGCATTAAAGCAATGAGGCAGAGAGAAAGAGTGGTATTTCTCAGGGACTGAGAATGATGGCCCACAAAGAAAGATGGAATCAAATAAGGTTCCTAAATTGCATTGTGCCCTTGGCCATCTGCCCTGCCTCTCTTTGTGAGGGTTGCAGTCTCTGTTTAAGGTTACTTTACCAAGCAGGAAATGGTGACAGAAACCGTTTCAGCTGTTCCCCTTCAATCGATAAGTGTTGATAACTGAGCACTGTAATTAACGTGCAGGCAGTCATCAAGGCAGAGTGTGCTTTGATTAGGTATTCCTCACTTTGTCAGAGATTTAGTTTTGATGTAGTCTGCTCCCCATAATCCTCCCATTCCATTTTCCCCTGTCTCCAAACACTTCCATATGTTTTTGGTTTTCTGTTAGAAAACACATTGATCACTCCATGAATTTTTCATTATCATTACCAGAGGTAGTGTACACTAGTGAGGCTTCATTGAGATATTAATAATTCCAGTGATTAATATAAAAACAGAAACTAGTATCCCCTGATAGAGATAGAGCTTGTCTTTCCTCTTCCTCTCATCATGCCCGTACAAGGACCAAATTGAAATCAATAACTAACTGGGCACAAGTTATGTTTAATAGCTGGTTTATGTCCCTTTAAGCTATATCTAGCTTATATTAAAACAGGTAGGTCATAAACCTTACAGTTATTCACACTGTACATGCCTGCTGTGATCCTTTGTATTACAAGCATTAATCTCAGAGCAGCTGGAGAACCCAGCTCCTTCTATTTTTCAGTTAATATTTTAAATTAATTTTTCTAAAGTAGTAGGTGCTATGCACAAGGTGAGGTGAGTGTCAAGGAATTCAAATGCTTTGGGACCCGGCTGGGGCCACAGTTTGACAGTAAGTTAGATGCAATGCACAATGTGGTAGGGCCAACCTAACTCACCTGTGTGTCAAGGGCTATCTCTCAAGGCTCCTTAGCTCTTATCTTCTCACTGACCTTCACCTATCTCTTCTGCTGGGCATATTTGCATTTCAGGTAGATTCATGGAGTTCACAAAGCATACAGAATTTGGCTTTTAAACATAAAAGGGTTCATACACTGATTACAATTATCCTTGCATACTATGCAAGACAGAAAAGGAGGTGAACTTCATGAGAGTACAATGTCCTGAAGTATTATGTGAATTTGTTGTGAATAGGAGCTCTTGAATGGCTGCTGGAAGTATAATGTAGCTCCCAGCAGGTTAATATACCTGTACTACAGTTTGGCTAAATCCAGTATCTGAGCTTAGCTATGTTAAAACCAGCATTGTGTTCTTCAGGCATACTCTAAAACACTCCAATCAATTCCAATCTCAATCCATATTCCTATCATATAACTATAATGGTTCAGAAAGAGCTATTAGGTGCATTAAGTTATTGTGAATTAAAATCAATACACAAGGCTTGGCTGCATCCTAATAGACCATTGCAATAGATGGCTTTGAAAGAAGCCTTAGTCCTGTTGCAGAGCAATAGGAGATATTGGGGGGGGTGGGACAGTGGCTAGCATCTTTCATTTGTTTGTTCTAAATAGCACTAGTCCAAATAGCAAAATAAATCCATAAGCTGCTGTTTGATTCTGGAGAAAAACATATATATTATTTAAAGTGCTCTTTATTCATTAATGTGAAAGAACAAACTCAAACTCATGCCTTGTTGAAGATGAAACTAAAACTATCATTGAAAAAAATGAGATGAAATGAAGCACATGCATAAGGACAGTGGCAAGTGAAGGCCTAAATTAAAATATCCTTCTTTTAATATTTTCTTCAACTTCTAGGACATGAACTAGCTTCTTGCTGTAGGCAAGGGGACATTTTTGTTAGTACAACCGACTTTCTAATTAGTCTGTTTGAAAAGCAGAGAATCTGAGAAAGGTGGATTTAGGTGCCAATATTGTGACATAGCCCATTGGCATAAGAGGATATTGAAAGAAAATAATACTTTAATTATCCAAGATTTTGTAGGTTTGAAACCTTCATCTTTCTTTTAGTGTTATTAAGGGGTGGGGATTGTGTTATTTTTTGCAGCAACTTGAATAACTGTTGCTGGTGGGAGAATTTCTGTAATGAGAGAATTAAATGTTTCAGTTGAATTTTGGTCATTGATTCTAACATGAAGTAATGTACATTACTGTTCAATTAAAAATAACAAGCTGCTGTGCTGTTCTTAGCCAAATATAATCCCCTAAACAGTGGTCAATAAAGCAGTTGAGGAAATTAAGCATTTGGGGCTACTTATTTCACTAAACTCTTTTGGGGAAAGAAATGCAAAATAGCTAATATTTAAAAGTGGGGGATTAGTTCTTTCATGAGTCAAGAAAAAAAGTAATTATGTGTAGCAACAAGACAAAAGCATCATGTGCTTGAAAATGTTTTAGTTATGGTTCCTGATGCCTTCTTAGTGCTTCTTGTCAGTTCTAATGGCTGTGCTTGGTCATCCAGCAGCCATCAGAAGGGTGTTGAGTGATCCAGTAATGAGAGTGAATTTCACTCTTGGGAGCAGTTTCTTAGCCTTTGCCAGGTGATAGAAGTTTTTAAGTGTCACAGGGAATATTCACGCCACGTGATTGCTGAGGCTCTGCTATGTGAATCATTTAATGTGCCTGTCCACGGCTCCTAGGGTCAGTGCTGAACACAGGCTGACAGTCTCACCCACAACTGAGCTTGCTTTCTTGCTTCAGTTTTTTCCTCTCTCTTCCGATTTTTGCTAGAGAAGAAGGGAAGATGTAATGAATACAGAGTTCCATTTAATGAATACAGAGTGTCAATATTAAAGCATTATATCCCAGTGTGTTCAGAAAATTCTGATGAGTAGACACAGAGGTCATTTTCATATGCTTTATGAATTCTAACCACCCATATAATTACCTAATTTTGAAACTCTCTTCCAAGCACAGTAGAAGCACATAAGGCCATCCATCTGCAGTCTGAGTCAAGCCCCAATGCGTGTTGTAAATCCCAGCAGAGATCAGTTTCTCTGATCTGACAAGCCAATAACTTTTTCTTCACTTACTAATTTCTGTCAAGCCTCCTGGCTAGGAAGCTTTCCTCCCCACAGTAAGGGGAAAAGAGGATTCGGCTGAGCAGGAGAATAATACCAAACATTTTATTTTGTTTTAGCTTTTCCTTTTATACAGGGTGTCCTGCCTTTTTTTCATCATTTATATCATCAGGAAAAGCGTAAGACTGCCATAAATGAGCATAACAGAGCAGTTTATGATGGCTCCATATATAGTTCCTGTCCTGAAATAAGTCTCAACTTAAAGCCCCAGAATCCACCGTTGTAATTATAGAGAAAATCTGTCTTGTTGCCTGTTAAATGATCATTAACAGGTGGGCTGAGACCACCACTTGGTTGTCAACAGGTCACTGAATGCAAACTTTCCTTCCTTTCATATTTAGTGAGAATTGTGTTGAAGATTTGAATGGTGCTTTTCCTCTACATTCAAGAGTTTTTTCTGTAATTTGTCCAACAAGAGAGAACCTATCCAAAAATACCAGATCCTCCAAAATGTGTTTTCACAGAAGAGCTCAAATACACCTATCAAAGCTTGGAGTTTAAAGTCGCTCTTCTACTTCCTATTAAAAAACATCCTGAGTCATCTGGATTTAGGGATATATTTTTCCATACATGTAAATTGTCCCTGAATGCTCCACAAGCAATTATTCTCTTGCTCTCCTTCCCTGCCACCTCAAAGGACTGAATTTAATGTTTGACTTTACCACCAACCCCTGTAGCACAGTTACAAATTGCTGTTACTCTCCGATTGTCTAACTTGTTAAAACAATCAAGTTGAACTCAGAGTAATTGTTCTTTTCTGGTAATTAGCTTGAGCGTTACTCCTCCTGTTTCCAAATGCGAAGGTCCCCTCTGCCCAAAAGCTCATCTCTTCCTTTTATTTTTAGCTTTATAAGTTATAAATAGGGGAAATAAAATGATGACTTCAGGCCTACAGTCACACTGTTACTTACAAGCTATTGGTATATGTCTGAGAATTTCATCAGAGTAAATAAAAACTATATTTTGTATTCTTAATCCTAGGCTCTTGAAGCACTTAAAAGAACCTTGTGTTGCTTCATTTTTATGTGCACCAGAACCTAAGTCCTGAATAGGTAGCTGTTGGCCATTTATCTCATTGGAAAAAAACAAGGAAGTGCAGCATTTCTTTCCACTAATCTTGCATCCAGGCTGCTTCAAGCTCTATGCATTCAACCTCTGATTTCCACTGATTTGTTGTTTTGAAAAAAAAAAAATTCTTCATCCCCTACTTACCACTTTTAAAATTCAGGGCAGGTTTTGAGGGCTGTGTTTCAGCTGTGTGGCATTTTTGTGCCCATATTGCCCTGCAATCCATTCACCCTGCACGAGCCCAAATTACAGTCTCTGCTGTCAGCTTTTGGTTTTACCCTGGCAAGTCCTTTCAAGGGTGAAATGTTTCTCTCCTTGGTCAAGGCAGCTTCCTTTTGGATCCCATGTTCCTTCGTTATCATGTAATTCTTGCTTTCCACTATTTGATCTTACTCTCTTAAAGTCATGGTTCACCACGGTACAGATATATATGTAAATGCAAATGTTTTAAAGCATTTAACAGGCTAAAAGGAAAACCTCTGGTTAATGTGTTTCTTCCTGACCCAGCACAGTTGGATTCAGTTCTCAGATGTACTGGCCCTGCAATCTGTGCATTCCACTTCTGCACATGGAAAATAGTGATGATAACTCTTTATTCCTCAAATGAGTATTTCAGTGGTAAACACTAATTTGTGAAGCTCAAATAACACTGTGGTGAGCATCTGAAGACATGTTCAGGTAAGTTGTCTGAGCTGATTAACCAGCCTCTGGTACCAAAAGGAGCATGTTCTTGTTATTTCCCTCGCTTCTGCTTGTACAGTCTTACTCCATTGCTTGTACTGGCTCTGGCATTTGCCTGGACCCCTGGTGATCAGATCAACTCACTCAACAAAAATGGAGTAGATTTGTGCTAGATAAAGAGTTGAATTACTTCATTAAAGGAGCCAAGGGTCATCAGAGCTATTGCATAAGAGTGTAGCAAGTTCTTAAATTATATCAGTTGTAACATGCATCCTGTTCCTAAATTACATCTTGATATGTAGCATCTTCCTTTAAATATTTATAACCCTAATAAATTGTCAAGTCTTCTTGCAAACTTGATCTCTGCTGTCCCAGAGATCTTTCCCAATCCTTTTCTGTGTTATGTTGCCTTAATCTTGTGTCTGCCGTTAGCCTTCCTAAGGGCAATATCCAGCTTCTGTTGCTTTAGGGGATAATCATTCCTGGAACCAGACTTTGCCTTCTTACAGTTGTAAAAAGCAATGTGCACAGCTTCACATAATATAAATGTTACCTGGTTGCTGCTGACTTTCATTTCCCTGTGGGCATTATGGGCTGTGTAAAATCCTTTGATCCCACTGAGTATTAAACACACCCTCCTCTGTATCAGGGCAGCTCACTTAGATCCCAAGTAAACACCAGATAGTAATGACCATGGAGCTGTTTTGAGAATGAGTCCTAACCAGGGGCTTAGTAGTGCTGCATTCAGTTACAGAATGACAGAATCACAGAATGGTTGAGGTCGGAAGGGACCTCTGAAGATCATCTAGTCCAAGCCCCCTGCCGCGCAGGATCACCTCGAGCACATTGTGCAGGATGGCATTCAGGCAGGTTTTGAATATCTCCAGAGAAGGAGACTCCACAGCCTCTCTGGGCAACCTGTTCTAGTGCTCTGTCACTCTCAGTTAATGACAAGGAGACACACTAGGAGTAAAGTAGAAGGAAAATAGTTCCTCAAAATTCACCATTGCACTTCGTTGCCCATGGAAGAAAAGACATCCCCTAAATGTACCTGATCAGGATTCAGTTAATTGGGGTCCAAAGGAAGCTTCACCACTGATGTGAATTTAGCCACCTCCAAACTCAGTAGTTAGCATGTGAGTCATCTGCTTTGTACAAGCTTAATTTTTATTCTCATTATTTTTCTGTTGAGAAGGTGAGAAGTGTATTGGCTGTTTTTGCTTTGTGTATTTTCTTTTTAAAAGCTCTTTCTCCAGGACGAAAATAATCATTTTTAACGTCAATATTGTAGCAGTATGTATCTCTTTCCATAGGGAGCTCACAAAACACTCTCCCAGTATGAAAATAAATAAATAAATAATAATATTATTAAAAAAAAAAAAAAAAAAAAAAAAAAAGCAGCTGGCATAGTTTCAGCTTGCAGCATTGATGGGGGAAAAGAATCAAGACAAATACTTTTGTCCTGTTTCAATGCCTTCTGAGAATTGTAAACAATTACATAAAGAAAAAAAAAAGTAACAATATATTTGTTTGGTTTTCTTTGGAATATGTTTAAATATTTTACCGCTCCAGGCTTCAGCAGGCATTGGGAAATGTTAGTTGTTTTGCATACAGATATTTGACCATTTATATTTCAACATGTGTATAACTCACTGGACATTTTTTTGGTAAAACTCTCAACATCAAACAGTATTACATAGCTTAATAAAAGTGAAATTAGCCACAAAAAAAATGCATTTTAAAGAGTGCTTTAAATCAGTGCAATTAGCAATTGCTTTTTAACAAATTGAATAAAAATTTAAAATATGAACTATTTTCTAATAACTCAGAAATAATAAGAAACAATTTCTTTCTAGTATGAAAATTTTCAATATCTGAAATATCCTTTGCACATATAAATCTTTAGATTTTTGTGCCAAATATGCTTAGATTGATAAATTACAATTTTTTTGTGGAAACATTTTTGTATTAGTTTGAGTGTATATGTGGGAAATCTCTCATCCAAATAATCAAAAAAAACTACATTCAGTCTGTGGTTTCATCTAGGAGAGGCTTTCATCAACTTAGTCTCAATTCCTTCAATGTTTCTAGAACTCAGTCACTGGAAAACTACTTTAAAAATTCACTTGCATTTGCTGTCCTCCATTTTTATTTTATTTGGCTGATCTTGGATAATTTGGAAGAAGGGAATTGATTCTGACAACTGGGAAATAGTGCCTTGATGGGCAGTCAACCTTCCTTGGTTGTGTTCATTTATTTGTTACAGGTTTTTGTTTGGTTGGTTGTTTCGTGGGGGGTATTTTTGGTTGCTTTTTTGTTTGTTTGTTTTCTGATTTTCCTGAAGACAGAAAAGAACATCCTGCTAGGAAGGTCTCCTTGCTTGCTTCATTGATAGCATCTTCAGCATGTGGCTATCCTCATGAACGTTAACTTAATAATTTAAATATGGTGCATTTTTTATTCCAAATACCTATCTCCTGCACTTCAGTGGTACCTGTTCGGAAAGAGTGGTATACAAGGAAACTAAAAATGCTCTTGAATTTGTGAGTAGTACTTTGGCTTCTGAGGTATTGACAGAGTCAAGTCGCAGAATACTAAAAAAAAAAAAAAAAAAAAAAAAAAAAGTTCATTAAAACAGTAACAAAAATGCCTCTGGAGATATGTTTAGAGTTTGGGCCACAAAAGCTTTTCTTTTGTATGCTCATGGTTTATGTAGATTGGGAAGAAGTGGTGGCAAGGTTGCTTTGTGTGCTTGTAATTGTCGCAGAACTAGAATTTTACACCTCCAAATAGATCTTTTTGGTAAACTCATAGTAAATTACAGCATAATGCAAAAGACTAAAGGGAAGAAATGTATCATATTTTGAAGAAAAAAAATACACTAGTGTTACAGAGCCGTTGTGAATTTTTTCAGGGTTTTGATAATTTTGTTCTGCTCAGGTAAATCAGGCAGATGTTCTCAGAGGAAATGAAAGACAACCGTAAATGAGATCTATCACTGGCAAATGTATTTCTGTGCTCAGAAATATGATTTTTTTTTGTGTGTTTTATTTTAAGAGGATGTGAAAGGTAATGTCTAGAAATTAAATACTCACCAGGAAGAATAACACAGAAGGGCAGCAGAGGATGGAGAAATTAAAGTTAGCCAAACTCATCTCTTTCTGGGAATATTATTAGAAGTATTAATAAAACAATAATAATAAAAGAGAGAAAACAGAACTTGAAAAGAAGAAAAAGAAAAGCATATTTTTTGGAAATCTTACCAACCAACTCCAACTTCCATTTATTTATTTGTATCCTTCATTATGGTCATCTTTTTCATGCACATTCACCAATTGTTCTTATAGACATACTCAAGTCCCCTGATTCTTCCTAAACTAAACAAATGGATGATCTCTGGAGAAAACACCTTAGAAAGAAAAAAATTGACCATTTGATATTCAAATTTAGATTACAGTAGAAGGACAAGATAAATGTCTGTTGCTACAGCGTGGCCTGTTTCACCATGGTTTTCTTTCCTTATGGCATGAATTAAGTCACATTTGTCACATACAGTATTTACCCAGACAGTGGAAAGTGGCAGTGTGGTAGAATCCTTCATATTTATGGACAGACATACGAGTGTATGTCTGCCATGCTGAGCATAAGTGCAGACAGAAGGCGTTACTGAAAAGCATTTAAGTTGTAATGTCACAACAGAAGATTTACTTCTGAAATATGTAATAGAGGAGAAAATTTCTTACTGGGAGTTTTAGATAATTCTGCTGAAGTAAACACATTAAAAAATAGCATCTTGAAGAATGGAAGGGGCACTGCTAAAAACATATTGCTGGAAAATTTTGTGTAAACCATTCTTAAGTTCTCCTTTATTATTATTATTTTATTTTTTTTTAAAGGTACCTTAATGTGTCAAGCCCTTGCTTCACTAACAGTTGACCCCTTTTTTTTTGTGTAGGAAGAACCCTTTGTCATGGTGTCTGAAAATGTTCTGGGAAAACCAAAGAAATATCAGGGCTTCTCAATAGATGTTTTGGAAGCCTTGGCCAATTACCTTGGCTTTAAATACGAAATTTATGTTGCACCAGATCACAAGTATGGGAGTCCTCAAGATGATGGATCGTGGAACGGACTGATAGGAGAACTGGTATTTAAGGTAAGGTTATTAATATCTTATTAAATAAAGCCATATAATAAAATTAAGTAATCCATTTGCATCTGCTGGTAACCTTTCTTAATGAGTCCTTGATAAAATTTTGTTCATTGCCTGTGTTGACAGCATCTGATAGTGTGCCCAGGTGCATCAGATGACAAAGAAAAAGCTAGAAACAGTTCTGGGTGGCAACTAATTAAGAAGTAAGGGCTCTTTTTTCCATCCAGAGCACAGTAGTATGAAATCTGAATACAGTCAAATAATGGGATGCACAGCATCCTCATTAGTTTGGCAAGACCTGACACAAATGAGTTGAAGAGGTTGCTCTAAAGAGAAAAAATTGGTGTTGCAGTAATTAGTGATACATTACATAAATAATGTATAGCACTTAGAAAAATGTTGGTGTGATGAATGCATGAAATATATAATCAACAGAAAATGTTTTATTGATATATAATAACACATTATGCAGATGTATGAATCAAGAGTAGTATATTCTCTATTCTGTAATTAATAAACCATTTAGTCTACTTAATTTTACATTAAACGTTCAATATTGTATCATAAATAAATTAAACCAAATGTGCCATTTTTTTCCCACTCTACACATCCTGTCATCTACTCTCAGTTTCTTCCACTGAGAGGGAAAGAAACGGCTGGGCAGACTCTACTCTGCTAATGTCTCTTTGGTGTTGTGAACATATATATTTTATTTGCTCTTAGTTAACCTGTACATGCAGTTTTTACAGCTGTATAGGTGCAGGTTTTACCGCTATAGAACCCAACGTTTGTTGTTTTTCTTTAAATAACTGCAGTAGAGATTCGCGTAAATAATTTACTGGTGGTTTATAGAAATTCTTTTCCAAATCTGCAGGTGAAATTTAATTGATAGCCAGCAAAGAATAAGAAACAATGCAGTCAGACATAGGATTTATTAAGTACTTGAACTAAAACATAGAAAAATGCTGGAAAACAGATCTTGCAGTAAAGAAGAAATGGTCAAAACAAAAATTCAAAAAATGAAGTTATGATCCACATGAAAAAGAAAGCAGTTACAGTCTTAACTTATTCTGCTTGCCTGAGAGGTACAAAGTGTGTTAGAATGGAAAACAACCATATATGCCATAGCCATGGCACAGCTTGTACATCTACGTTGTAGTAATAAACTTCCTTTGTTGTCTCCCTATGCCTTTATGAAGCCTAAAGGTGGTATTCTGTAATCATACATGGTGAGCTGGAACAATTTAGAAAATCAAATTTTCTTCCAACTTCAAAAATGTAAGAACTAAATATTCCTTTTCTAACTATTAGACTAACACCAGAATTGCCTATCGATCTATTTTTATCATTTTTCTGCTCCTTAAATCTGATGTCATACCATACTCTACTCTCCATAGTACTCAGCAAAGGATACTGCAGGACACTGCATAACTCAGGCTGGAGGTGTCCTAGTCCTAGATGGCTCTGGAGATGGAAGCAGTCCTGGAACATTTTTTGTTTAAAAGGAATGATTCATAAGGCAGCAATCACAACAACAGAAATCAGACAGTTTTAATGAATAAATATATATGGCATTCTTGTTCCCTTACTAGGCAGGGATTCACATAACTCTAACACCCCTATGGCAGTAACCACTAGATCTGTAAACACATGTCATCGGTAGAACAGATTTGCCTGTCTGCTACCATTTTGCTGTAAATGACTCTTAATGGATGTGAAATTCTTCTGTACATGTAGAAGATATGAAGAGTTAACAGAACTGCACTCGGAATGTGAAACCCTTGTCTCCTCAGTACAATAGCAGTGTATCATTTTTCTAGCATCTTCCTCACCCCTTGTATAATTACAGTAAAGGTTCACTGTGTCCTTCCCTTTTTCTGACCCTCTTGAGGCAAAAGAGAACCTCTGGGCGAGCAGCCAGTGTGTATCTACCCCTTACCAAGTGCAAGCTGTTCTTGAAAGGCTGCTTTCTTATTTACTGTGAACTGAGTTTCTGCTCCCAGAACTCAAATATCTATCTGCTTGGCAACTTTGCAAGGGGAAGCAAGGGAGCAAAGAATGGTTTTAAATTAAAGGTCTAACCTGTTTAAAATAGTGTTTCCTTGTTTTCCCAATCAAGTATTACATGATAGTCTGGCCAACATGTGGAGAAAATCCAGAAACAGAGGGGATGCTCTTTGCCTGTTAGTGCACGAGCCAGAAATGAGTTGGGAACAATGTATTTCTACAAAAGTCCCACTCAGCTACAATGGAAAATAGCTACCTTCTCTTTTTGAGTGCATCTCATTAAAAAAGATGTCTGTGGCTGCTACAGATGTGACTCATGAAATGGTAGTTGCTGCAACAAGTGCATAATTTCTGTGTTGAAGACCAATATATACTACTTGCATTAAAACAATTCAGAGCCCTGTAGTGGGCTCTTGTGCAGGCTACGGGATGGAAGTCTTGTGCTGCAAAGTGCATGCCCTACGTCCTCACAACCTTACAGAGTTGAGCTTCTGCCAAGTTCACTCCGTTCCTGCTCCGAGGACAAGGTATTCCTGTCCCTAGTGGCTGCTAAAATTGGAGCTGGTATCAGCAGATCAAAGCAGCTGGTCTTTAGTGTGAATAGGGAACCCACTCAAGCCTCCCCTCCTTCATTTGTCAGGTCTTATATTAGGTACACCCTTGATTCATACACCTTCTCCTTTCAACATAACCTGAACATAACCAGGAAATGAAGTGAGGCTTAGAATGTATCCCACAGAGCTTCAGCTCACAAGCAGGATTAGAGTTCAGAGGGCAGCAGCTTCCTATAGAGAGGCTGAAGCCCATCTTGGAGGAGCAGTCCCTTACTGCAAGTCTTTCTTTTGCCACTAGTTACCATTTTGCAGCACTTTCTTTGGTTGTCCTCAAAGCCACGTTAAAAGAGGGACAAACCTGTGTGACAGGCAAAGGAGGTGGTTAATGCCACTTGTGGGAGAGGATAGTAGGCTCTAGCATGGCTCTGGACACTCTGGTGAAATTTATATTCATAAACTGTTATTTCCAACATTGCATAATGCTACCTCATTTGACATATATATATATACAAATATATATATATATATATTTGTTTTGTTTGTTTGTTTGTTTTTTCCAATTGAGGAGCCATCAAGAAGTAAATGGCATAGGATTAACTACCAGATTCCACTTAGTTCTATCAGAAATGGAAAGCCAAAAACATACCCAAGAACTTCTAAGAGAAACTACAAGCAAAGTAGAAGGCTCTTATAAGGCTTTTTTTTTTTTTTCTTAATGCATCTTCCTAAGGGAAGCAGCATAGGAATGAAGAAGGCACACCAGGAAGCCAAAGTGACAAGAGAAAATAGTAGCTGAGTAAAGGCAGAATTATTTGTGTGTGTGTCAACCTCAGCAAAAGAGTCTCTCTAATTAATTTTTGCATGTCCATGTTAATGACTGCATAGCATGTGTGACTGTGGTTTATTGCTTCCAGCATTCATTGAAACTTGATTTAACATTGAAAGTAAATAAAATGAAAGGCCTCCTGGGAGCAATTTAGTAGATTCATGTATTTTCCCTATTCTTGGTCATGAACCACAGGAATAATCATAAGATCACTCACTTTACATGTGCATGAGGTGTACTGCCTAAGCAATAGAAAAGGGAATTTCTAGGCATTGCTGATGAGCTGATTCTGTGACATGGATAGCAAGACCATCAGGCCCAGCTGGTGATTTATTTTAGATTTTCTGATTCTGGAAATGTTCTATAATGACTTCAAGAGACTTGCTGTTCACTAATATAAATTCCTAAGCAGGTGACCTAAACAAAAATAATGCCCGCTACTGCTTTTCAGGCAGTTTCAGGATTCAGAGTTTAATTCATCACAAATGTGTCAAACAGACATCTAAGATACTGATAGTTGGTTGATTTTGGCACTGTGAAAGCTGGGTGGAGAATTTTACATATTTTTAATTCAGATTGGCAGCTTTACTTCTAAATATTGACATAATTATATGCATTTACCTTTCTATCTCAGAAGCACTAAGTGAACCTTGACTTCTTCAAACTGATGTCTCCTCTGATCCAATTTGACATGTTAATGACAAGCATTTAATTTTTTCATCTTCTAATTTAATACAAAGTGACAGAATTTGTGCATAATTAGGAATGCTCAACTTCTGTGGATAAACTTAAGTTAAACCTAAGTGTGGTTTTGTGTTAAACGTGCAGTTCTCTACTAACCCTAAGCTTATGATTTAATTAAGTTAAGAATATGAGTTGTAATAGTTCAGTATAACCTTAATTTATATATGGAATAGGTAAACACGTGAGTACTGGGAAAATGGGACTTATCTCTCTCCTTTCCATTTCTGATTTTACTAACTTTATTTTTTTACAGCAAGACATAGCTATTATCACAATTGCTGCTGCAGTATGATAAAGGAAATGCAACACTTCCATTAGGACAACGTTGTTCCTTTATCATGGCTAGCTGATAAGCAGAGTGGAACTGTAATGCTGTGGAATGTGGAGAGACTACTCCCCAGGGATGTAAAATAGAAGCAGTATTTCCATTAATATCACATACTGTGCCCTTCAGTGTATTTCATGGAGAAATATGTTTTTCATCTAAAAGAAAATGAAAGAAGAAATCTGTTAATCCTTTAGTAATATTTTTTTTTTCCCAAAAGAATTTCTGCTTATGTATATTGTTTTTCACTGAAGGTTCTTTAAACACATACAACTTCAATAGTACACCACAATAATCTATTGCAGTAAGGAAGTGTTTTAGTAACATGCTGATAATTAATATCCTAGCTAAAGTTAGAAGAGGCAAAGTATTACTTAGCGGTTCTATGTGTCCTCCTGTAACCCGTTTCACTTTCATATATACTTTCAAGAAAGAAAAAAAAATAACATTCACTAAATATGATGTTATTTTCCTGCTTGACAACTGTTGGTATAGATTTGGAAATTCCTTTGAAAGTACATTTATGTTCACAATCATGGAAAACATTTCAAATGAAAACTGATTTGCAAGGACTGAACTGTCAGGAGATACTGTGAATCACTCAAGTCATTTGTTGGCTAAAAGTTTTGTAATTAGAGGATGGAGAAACTCAGCTGATGCTTCCATGGACAGTTTTGATGAAGTTTTTACTTGAATTGCTTACTAGAGTTTCGAGTTTACTGCTGTTGTTGGGCAGTTAAATCATCACTCACAAAAGGTTAATAGAAAGGGACATGAAGTAACTTTGTGGAGTCGTGCTTTCAGCTGCGTACATCAACACAGCTTCATTTAAGACACTACAGAATCTAAACTACTAATTAAAGATGAATCTCTAATTCATTGCTTATAAGCAAACCAAACACCTTTTTGTCTAAATTGTCAGGCCCCCAGCTACCTTCCACTATTTTCTCAAGCCAGTGAAAATTGACATGAATGAAGTAACATCATGTAAACCAAAGACTTCATCGCACTGTGATTAAAAATATGTCTGTACCATGGATGGCAGAGTGTTTTGCAGATGGCATTTTGCAGATAATTAGCAAATTTGATTCTAATCAGTTTCAGCTTTCATACATTGTCACTTAATAGTTCACATTTCTAAGAAGCTGGTAAGATCCGCCTTCTTTGGACAAGAAGAAAGAAACTCAGAACAGTTAATAAAATTGACTCAGTACTGAGACTTTCATGCATTTGTGCTCTTCCGAGAGACCACAGAAGTGGATTGAATCAAACCAGTAGCAGCTTTAAGTATTTTTAAGTGTTCTTTCTCATATTAAAGTATCTAAAATTTACAGCCTTATTCTTCAGTATTTGGTCTTTTTTAAACAGTGTTACTGTGTCTGCTTTAAATACCCTTTCTTGTTTTCACTGCAGTTCTAATTGTATCTATAAAAAATAAAATAGCACTTGCTGTAATTGTGCCCGGTGTCTCTGGAGACTTAATACCCAGACATGCTGTGGAATACAATGATTAGTTCAAGGAATGTTATTCATTCCCCTTTCATCTGAAATGGGTTCTTTAAATTAGAATATATATATATATATATATATATATATATATATATATATATATATATAAATGGCACAAAGGAAGTCTAAGGTAGCCGCAGCACAGATTGTTGTAGGAACTGCTTAGCAGGAGGATATAGAAGAACTAATACTGAAGGAATGCATGGAGTATCTGCTATTCTGTACTTCACACTCTGCAGCCAAGGTTGGTGTTTTTCAGAATGTCAGGCACCCCAAATGCCCCAGTACATATACGATGCTCTTTGTCAGGCAGTGGTCCTTCGACACGAGCATCATGTCATCAGAGTGTTGGATATCATCTAGCTCAGTCAGGAACTAATTTCTGATCAGAAATGCTGTACTCAAGGTCTGCCTTTTGCCACAGTGACAATGATGGCTTCAATAAGCCAAGAAAAATATCAGGAAGCAGATTTCCTTAAGCTACTGCCTGTACCTGAAGTATTTTGATTTCTTGGAAAAATAGTAATTTGGAGAGCTAATATGCCTGAGTCCACTAAGCAAAGTTCGCTCACAGAAGCTAAAAGAGGTGATACAGCTATTCTGTTGAATACTTACATTTTTAAGTTTGTGTATGTTATGTTATTAACAAGCTATTGGCCTTGGCATCTGCTTTTCTATGATAAAATTAGCCACTATAGATCAAGGAGGAACAAAGAGCTTTTCTGTAGCTCCTGCTCATACATGTTATTCTCTCTCTTTCCTCAGAGAGCCGACATAGGGATCTCTGCCCTGACCATCACCCCTGACAGGGAAAATGTGGTGGACTTCACAACACGTTACATGGACTACTCAGTGGGCGTGCTGCTTCGGAAAGCAGAGAAGACGGTGGACATGTTTGCCTGCTTGGCACCGTTTGATCTCTCCCTGTGGGCATGCATAGCTGGTACTGTGCTGCTGGTAGGGCTACTGGTCTACCTTTTGAACTGGCTCAACCCCCCGCGTCTTCAGATGGGATCCATGACCTCCACAACGCTTTACAACTCCATGTGGTTTGTGTACGGATCCTTTGTGCAACAAGGTAAGAGACAGAAGGAGACTGCCTCTGAGATAAAACCTGTGCATCCTCTTGGTTGCCATAGATACCATCCTCCTCCCTGCCTCCTGCCACTCGTGAGGAACTGGGAGCACTGGAAAGCCGTGTGCTGTGAGGTTTCTAAGGCAGTCAGCAGCCTAGTGTGGGAACCACGATAAGTTCGGAAGCACTATATGCTAATTAGTTTTAATTTGTAGATGTCTAATTAGAGAAGGATGATTTCTTGTGCTGAAGAAAGAAATATTATCACCTGCTCAGCAATTATTCATAGTTAATGTGAGTGCTGTATTTTGATGCAGTCAGAAAATGTTGGTGTATGGTTTTTGAACTAAGTTTAGATGGACACCATTATGAAACGTGCTAAATGAATCATCTAGGTTGGAAGAGACCTCCAAGATCACTGGGTTCAACCTCTGATCTAACATTAACAAGTCCTCCACTAAACCAAAACACTAAGCTCTACATCTAAACATCTTTTAAAGACCTCCAGGGATGGTGACTCAACCACTTCCCTGGGCAGCCTGTTCCAATGCCTCACAACCCTCTCAGTAAAGAAGGTCTTCCTAACATCCAATCTAAACCTCCCTTGGCACAACTTAAGCCCATTCCCCCTCATCCTGTCACCAGGCACGTGGGAGAACAGACCAACCCCCACCTCGCTACAGCCTCCTTTAAGGTACCTGTAGAGTGCGATAAGGTCACCCCTGAGCCTCCTCTTCTCCGGGCTAAACAATCCCAGCTCCCTCAGCCGTTCCTTGTAGGACTTGTTCTCCAGGCCTCTCACCAGCTTCATTGCCCTTCTCTGGACTCGCTTGAGCACCTCAATGTCCTTCTTGTAGCGAGGGGCCCAAAACTGAACACAGTACTCGAGTGGTCTTACTTTTTATTTGGTATCCTTTCCTCCCTCTTCTGATTTATCTCATTTTTTCCATATAACTTTTAGACACAGCCAAGCTTCTCTGGCCTCCCTGGATGCTTCTCCTTCCTTCCCCTTAGCATCTGGTGTAGCCTGGTTTGGTTTATATTCCCAAGTCCTTCAACGTCTATCTCTTTTGGCAGAGATCTAACCATGTATCCTGAAGGCATCAGGGACAACACTTCAGCTTGGTATATACTTTTTAAAATCCTAACCTACAAATTGGAGGGATAATGCAAAGTAGAATAATGAAATACAGCTTTAATATAAAAAGATGGTTCAGGTATTAACACTTGACAACAAAATAGAACAGGTACCTTCTGGTATTTATGCACATAATTGTTTGCCAGTCTGTACTGGCACTGCAGATATGCCTCTTTGTAAGTCCGCGGGGCATCTGCACTAGAAAAAGCCAAGGCCACTGCAGCTTCAAAACACTTGTTTTTTTTGATGGAATGCTATAGGGAAAAGCATTGTATTTACATAATGCTGGCAACATAATTTAGAAATTACCTTATTTTCTGTTAGAAACAGTCAGATGACATTCATAAAAGTTGATGGTATGCATGAAAATCATCTGAAACTTCTAGAAGCAGGGAGTGAAAGAAGAAAGTAACACTAACATCCAAAAAATAAAATAAAATAAAATAAAAGCTGAGGCTGAGGATGTCCACAAGAGGTATGCTTTTAAATGCATCAACCTAGAGAGAATACTTTTGGAATTACCATTTCCATTGAGCAGTGATGGCCGGCTGAGGAAAGCTGAGATTGTTTTATGTTTGTTTGTTTGTTTGTTTATTAAGAAAAACAAAGACTTCAGAGCCAGCTTAGTGCTACCAGAGTTGTTTTTTTTTTAATTGTATGTAGGTGGATTTTCAAATTTTCTTTCCATCCAAAATATTCCCAATGTAACTGTTTAGGGAATCCAACTGTGAGAGAGCAGTTGGTCCGTTACAGAGCTAGACTCATTACATCTGTCTGCCTTTTAGGTTAAAACTTGTGAATTAGTTTCTTTACTGCATGAATGTGAGGTGATTTTACATAAGTTTATTGCTTGATATTATCCTTAGCACCCCTGCTGTACTCCCAACATCATTAGTCCTTAAAAGCTTTATAGGAGACTGCCCAGCAAGGTTTCAAAGGAGGCAAAGCTAGTTTAATCACACACTTCAGCCTCATGAATTATTATTTGAATTGTTTGCCTTATGTCTAGCCAAGTAAACCTGTGTTGCCCAGTGTCCAAAAGTTTCCCAAGTCATAGATCAAGAGTGGTAGCCTGCAGGAGAACACTTCAACAGATGCTTGGATAGCATATAAAGAAACAGGGTTTCAGACCAATCAGTAAAGTGAGTGCTTGGGGAGGGCTGAATTAATGCTTTGAACAAAGCAGGAAGATGAGGAGAAAATAAGATTAAAAGAACTGGGACCAAATAACAACAACAACAACAACAACAAAAGTAATGGAAAAAGAATTTACTGGAAAAAATAAGAGGAATTTGGAGATCCGCATCTGCTCACTATGGATTATGTGATGTAAATCTGTATTAATAAAAGCTGCTGGTGGGACATGGTAGCTCAAAGAACCAAAACTGTTGTGGGACTTGAGGGAAAAAAAAAAAAAGACAGAACTTAAGTGTGAGGCATTTACATATAGAGAAAGAGATCTTACCACCCTACCAAGAAGAATTCCTGCATAACTCCTTAGAATCCACTATAGTAATCTAAAATGTTCACTTTTTTCTTACTGAGTGAGGGTAAGCTATGCATATATCTCTCCTTCAAATTACAAGCAGAAGGACAGTCCTTAATTTGCTAGAAGGGAAAAAACAAAAAAAAAAAAAAAACAAAAAAAAAAAAAAAACAAACACATTTAATATGGTTGATACTAGAATATAAGAAACTTATAGACCAGTTTAAACACAAAGGCTCAGAGGACTTCAAAAATCCAGCGTGAAAGAGTAAAAGATCCATTTATAATGTCAGCCTGCATTTCACATTCAATTTGAATATCACAAGAAAACTGTATTAGCTGAAGCTTTATTGTTTACTAACCCTTGCGAATACAGACAAATGAAAGTAATTTCCATTGACAGACTAACTGGCTATTGTGGTAATTTTGCTTCTGTTTTCACTCATCAGCTCTTCATTCAGCAGAAAAATGTGCAGGTTTCATTTGTTTTGGAATAGCCAGTCTGTTGCTATTAATTGTGATTGGCATATCTTAAGTGTGGCAGCATGGAACATTTCAAATACTGTCACGTTCACTTAAGAAGTCTTTCAGCTGTGGATTTAAAACATGACAAGGTACTCATTTCTGTTATCAAAACACACAGCCAAAGATGCTTTTATATCCTGCACTGAGAGCAACAAAACAGCATGAACCGAGGATTGGTAGTGCTTTGATAATGCTGGATTCTTTGTTTGAGGCTAGCCAGCATGTTCTGGTATCATCTTTTCTTTCTTTCCTCTAGCTAGAGGAAAGATTTGCAAGCACAGAGGCTGGCTCCAGAACCACCACAGATCGGGAGAGGAAAAAGCCTTTTGGTATAAAAATATAAATCCTTCCGTAAGGAATCGTGTAACTACTTTAATGATACAGAAGGGGTTTCTTTTTCTTGTTTCCTCTGAAATAGTTGAAAATTCTGCAGTTTTTAGTAGGCAGATTTGGTCTGCTGTGTCAGGTTATTTTATGTCAGCCTGTCTGACGTTCTGATCAAATTCTTTTAACAAGTTCTAACCTTTGCAGTTTTTGAAACACCAGAGAAAAAATACTGTGTCTGTGGACTAGAGTCAGCACAGTCCTGTCTGGTAGTTTTTAAGGCTATGAAGTACTGTCATACTTTTTAGCAAAATTTCAGTACTTTTTGTTTCCTTAAAGGTAGACTATGGAACTAGATTTAGGAGTCTATTAGCCTTTTCTTTGCCACAGAATCTTAAAGCTTAAATTTAGTCTGCTAAACATTTTTATTGAAGAAGATTCCGAAGTTGACAGAGGATGGGTCTTGCTAGACTTGTTGCTCACTTGTGACAGGTATACACACTAAGCCAAATCCTCAGAGCTAAAGTTTAGGCTGAGTATTTCTGTACTTGCTTGCTTGAATGCTTTTATATACACTGCTTCATACATTGTTTAAACTTGGGTCTTGAACTTAGCTTTCAATTTTTATTTTTTTATTTTTTTCCCGTGTTGGAGTGACCACATAGTCTAGATACCACTTCTGAAAGTCTTGTAATATAGAAGTATATTTTCTCTCAGTCCCCCTTTTAATTTTACATTCATTCATTGCAGGTATCAGAGTGTATATATTTATATATTTTATTCATTTATTTCTGTGTAAGTTGCATGTAGGTTTTTGTTAGAAGAGAGGGTTTTGGGCATAGAGCTGAAATGTTCGATAGGCTCATGTCACATAAAGCATGCTTTTCAATGAAAAATGATGACCATTAGAGTGCTTGGTCTTACTACTGAATCTCTGCAAGCACAGATTCGCAATCTACAATCTCAGACCACTGTGAAGGCGAAACCCTTTCAGTGATATTGGCCATACAGTGCTGTGGATTAGATTAAAAACAAATGCTTTGGACTCTACCGTTCACCCAAGCGTGAAATTCTGTAGCACATCTTTTATCCGTCATTTGTTTATTTATGTCTAAAGATGCAGCAAATTCACAGGTTGAGACGGTAGAACATTTTGGTTGTTTTGAAACATAGCTTCATGATTTCTGAATTTGTTCTTTTCCACTTGCTCATATTAGAAAAATAATTTGCATTTTGATTTTTTTTTCTCAAAATTAGCTTTTTTAAGTTGGGAAGAAAATGGTTTCAAGGTTTCCTTTTCAGTTCATTGCCAGCAGGAACTGTTTGGTGGTACTTAATCTTTTGTAGGTTTCCTCTCTCTCTTTATATATTTCTCCTTGGCATCCTAATCCACTCCTTAAAGGTTTTTCTCTGTGCCTGCCTCATGCTGCAGCTGGGGCTCAACGCTGCTGCAGCTTTCCTCCTGAGCATCACTCCTATTGACTCTCTCAAGCCCTCTATAGTTATATGTTCAACAAAGCCCAACAAAGGGAAGTGCAGAGTTGTGCACCTGTGGAAGAACTCCTCCATGCACCAGTGCATGCTGAGGGAGACTGCCTGGAAAGCAGCTTTGCAGAAAAGGACCTCAGGTCCTGGTGGACACCAAGGTGAACTTCAGCCAGCAGTGTGCCATTGCAGCAAAGAAGGCTAACGGTATCCTTGGCTGCAGTAGGCAAGGTATTGCCAGCCAGTCGAGGGAGGTGATCCTGCCCCTTACCATCAGCAGTAAGGCCACGCCTGGAGTACCGTGCTCCCCCTTGTGAGAGAAACTTGGAGAGACTCCAGTAAAGGTCCACTCAGATCATTAAGGGACAGTGATGATTACGGGAGAACTTCTCCTAAGAGGAGAGCAGGAACTGAGAGAGCAGCCTAGAGAAGAGGAAGCTCAGAGGGTTTTCATCAATGTCTGTAAATACCTGAAGGGAGGGTGCAAAGAGGATGGAGCCAGGTTCTTTTCAAGGGTGCCTACTGGCAGGACAAGAGCACAAAATGGAACACAGAAAGCTCCATCTGGATCAGGAAACAATTCTTTACTGTGTGGATGACAGAAGGGTGGAACCGGTTGCCCTCAGATGACCTCTAGAGGTCTCTTCCAACCTAACCTACTCTGAGGTAGGTTAATGTCCTAATTCTATATTATACAGTATTTGCTCAGTTTTCTGAAATTCTATACAGCTCCATTTGTCATTCTCTTCTGTCCTAGTATTGATGCTACTCTCTCAAATTTTGCCCTCAATAGAACATGCATTGTTGAAAACCTTCCATATGACCGGGGACAGGACCAGGAAATTGGTCCCAGTGCATAAATAGGGTTTAATAAAAACTTGCTAGTAAAACTTTGCTATAAACTTCATGGAGATTAATTGAATCAACCTACTACAATGGCAGAATGTCTACTTATACTTGCTGAGGACCTGGTTTAATATCCTGAAAGTTTTCTGTTAGCTTCCTACTGTTTTATGGGCACTTGTTATGAAATATTCTAGAGAGCACTCTGCTATCGTTATTACTAGAGAAAAGCAATGATTTAGAAAACAGAAATTCAGATTTAGAGTTATTCACAACTCTTTGTATAATAGATTGTGGTTTTTTTTCAGACACATGAAAAGCTGCATAATTTTTAGCAGGAACTTCCAGAGGAATGTTCCAGAGGGTTTTCTTTTGAGAGTATCCTTTCAAATTTGGCTTCACATTACAGTGATGAGCTTGCTTAGTTTAATAGAATTGCTCTGAATGTAGACAAACTACTGAAGTTATACTAAAAATTACAATGTTTTGTCTTTAATATAAAATACACAATAGAAAGACTTCTGTCTCTTCTACCTCTTATCCTGCTATGTTCATTTTACTTTGAATTTTTCTGTAAGAGGAGATATTTCTGAACTTGTGTGGCAGGATTTTAGATTATGCAGGTAAAGATGCAGGGCTGTGTTTCACTTAAGTTGTGTTTCACATCTTGAAAAAGAGTAGGCAGATAGTGGGGGTTTTGCTTGCTTAGGTGGTTAGCTGTTTTTCTTTTGTTGGTGGTGGTGTGTTTGGTTTTGATTTTTGCTATAACAGGACATATCTTCAAAATTGCTGAATCATTCAAGATTTAATCACTTCTCAATGATCCCAACAAAATGAATATTCACTATTGTTTTATAAATAGGGTTTGAACACAGGATAACGTGTACTAAAAATGCAAAAGTATTGTTTTGTTCAGAGATCTTGGTATTCTTGCTTAACCTATCAAGATTAGGAAATAAATGATGTGAAAGCATCACTGATGGGCCATTTTTTTATCCCCTTATGTTTTGGCTTGTTTAAAATGCTGATCACAACAGGAGGTTTCAATTGGTCATCAGCGGTGTCAGCAATGGTCAATTATGTTCATAATGCCCAGTAAATGAGCGAATCTTACTGTTTGCCTTGTTAAAATTACATTTCATAAGAGCAGTAAGATAGGCTTCAAGCCTTGGTACTTGTAGCCATTATAATACTTCTCAGACGGTTAAAGCCGCTCAGACTTCTCAGTCTTGTTCCTTGTATTACTACCCAAGGCGTGATATAAGCCTCCTGAAATGCACTGCCTGGAGTGTGCTGTTGCTTAATAAATTACTCCATCTTGCTTATCTTATTCTTGGCATATCCATATCAGCAGGAAAACGTTATCCTGTAACAATGCACGTTCCTAGTGACATTTTCTCCTATTTAACTGTACACCAGCCTCTTTGTATTTAATATGCGGAGGAAAACAATAAAAAATTTTGAAAAAATGTTAGCTATCAATTATATCTTCACATGTGATACTTAGCAGTGAAACCTAATTATTTTTAAGCTTAACAAATCAAAAAAGATCCAGTGCATAGGCTTTAAGACTAACACTTAAATCCTAATTTGGATGCTGCTTCTAGGTTTCTGGCTGACCATAGAAACTTCAATTGATATCTTGTGCCCCAGTTCTTAGTTGTAAAGTAGAAATATTACCTACCTTCCTTCATAAAGGCTTGCTTTATGTCTTCTGATAGAAAGCATAACTTAAATGCCAATCTCATTAATTAAAGTTAATTTTAACTGCTCTTCGAACTTATGCCAGGTCTATTCCAGTAACAAGGAGAATAGAGTTGCCGAGCCTAAAATGCACTTAAAAACTGGGCATTGATCTGGGAAAATGGAAGTCAGATGCCAAACATGTTAGAAAGGAAGCCAGTTTCCATGTTTTTCTAGCACGTACACCGGCAGGCATATTTGCAACATTATCATTCTACCTTTAAACATGAAATGCCCAAATTCACATTTTAGTCTACTAAATCTAGGAATATGCATTAGTGTGTATATCTACCTTCATAAAGTCATCTCTCTAAAACGTGTACTGCAGTCCTGTAGTACCCATACCTTTTTTCCACGTCTTAATTGTTTGGCCAACCCTCTTGACAACATGAAAAGACAACTACATTTTGGTAATTGTCTTGTATGCATCAAACTGCAAGCGATCAATGGAATTGACAAAATATGCTGAGAATTATTGTCCTGTATAGAGCACTTATTTGCAAACACTGACTGTAACTTTATGTGCAAGGCACTTTCAGAGGTTTGTTTGTCTTTGAAAATGTAATTCCAAGGAGTAACCATGCTCTAAGTAAAGTGTTCATAGTATGGACATTTGTTTGCAGCAGTGTGATATCACTAGCATTAAACTGCCAAGCAATATGCTTAGATTTTTCCCTAAATTGAGGTTAAGACTCAGGCAGTCCTCAGAGGCATCTAAAATAATGGATTTCTATATCTTGTGTGCACCTGCTTACTTGAGTAATAGCACTGTGTACATGGGGCAGTATATTTAGAGATGTTGTGTCTGACGCACCTCCTGTGAGGAGGTGGAGAATGAGTGGCGGTGTGAAAGCCCAAAAACCACCTTGCTTCCCCTAGGACTAACTCCAAGGCTGATTAATTGCCTAAGAAGGTAATGTATAAATGCTGAACAAAACAAATGAGGCAAAAGGAAAAGTAGAATGTGGATGTCCATGGCATCTCTTCACCTTTCTGTATTCTTTTAGAAGCATATTTACTCAGAACAATTTCTTTAATTGCTATTTCTAATAATGTTTCTGATAGACTATATTCTATATCTGGATAGAGAATGGATATGTTAGATTCGGGTTAAGTAATCAGTTCTGACTTCTCAGAGTTCATCTGTGTATAATAGATATTTAATGGAGGAAATGGTGAAAAACAACTTAGCCAGGAACTGACTGTTTCTTCTACTGAAAAAGGAATGTAACCCACATTTTCATCTGCAAAGATGTTTAAAACTGAAGAGGCAAGCCTTACTTGTCCTGCTAATTGATTTCCCTGCCCAGAAGCTTACACTTAAGTTGGCAATTTTGTCTGCTTAAGATAAGGAGGAAGTGAGAAATGAGTTTTAGCTTTATTAAAAATGCTTCCTTCTGCTTGGATGAGAGCAATGTCATCTACAAACTGATCAGCGTTTTCAGTGGAGGTTTTCTGAGGCACCAGACGAGCGTGAGTTTAGAGGGGAGCCCGTGGTAGTTTTCCATTGCTTTTCTGGTCTGCAGGGAGTCCCTCCTCTGCAACAGCTGTGCCGTAGCTTTACCCGCCCTTGTGTCTCTTCTTCATACCACCAGCTGGTGGGTAGGTGCCAGGAAAATTGTCTGCAAAATGTAAGGCAGGAGTAGAAAAGAGGATTTGAAGCTGTTGGCAAAATTGTCTCCCTTATTCAACTGTTGATGTGTTTTTGTTTGTTTGTTTCTTTTTCCTCAGACCTCTTCTACTGTTAAAATGTGTAGAAACAGAGTAGGCCA
Source organism: Aythya marila (assembly GCF_965140915.1). NCBI lineage: Eukaryota > Metazoa > Chordata > Aves > Anseriformes > Anatidae > Aythya > Aythya marila. The sequence continues at coordinate 9,852,295 of NC_139045.1, read as the reverse complement.
AAATTAATGTTGAAAGGAAACAAATAGTGCTGCAAGTCTTCTAACTTAGACACCCCATTGTTTTCCCTGATTGCTGAGATGAAGTTCCACTCCCATTTCAGTAGATGTGGGAGAAAGAAAGCTGTGGGGTGCTTTGTTTTGTTTTTATTATTATTTTTTTCATTTTGTTAGCTTCCCAGCAATTACTATGGTAGCATCCTGTAGCTGCTGCTTAATTTTTATTCTTCCACCCTCAACAGGAGAGGAGAGATGATAAAGCAGGACATCACCTTTCCAGTGCTTTTTCAGCTAGTGAGATGGTGTTAGGTTAAAAATGTGTGATGCCTCGTCTGCCAGACAAGAAATGAGATGAAAGAACATGTTTGGTTTTGACTGAAGAGTCTGCCTCCCCCACACTAGGACAAAGTAAAGGCAATAGTGAAGGGGAAAGATAGAAAATCTTCTGCAAATAAACTGCTAAGGAACAGTGATAATAAATTTGTAAAGCTGAGTGGGAGTGTTAGTTGTTCATGCCTAGACATACTTGCTAGTAGAACATTTTTTAGATATAAGCTCCTTAGAATAGCTTCTTTAATTTCTCTATCTATTCCCAACGAGAAAAAAAACATGCTATCCAGTGAAGACATCTTCGAAGTCGTTTCTGGCTTCTGAAAAATGTGAGTCGTGATCTTAAGCAGGATGCTAGTTGATTTGGAGTAAAAATAGCAAGTCATTCAGCTTTCGTACATAAGCATTTGTATTAGTAGTTTTCATCAATAATGACATCAGAGCTGTATTCTCAGTGAAACTTAAAATTATGAGGTTTTTGTTTGGTTGTTCTTTTCTTTGTTCACTGTGAACTTCCATATTATTACTTTAGGTCATCATGAGTTTTAGAGATCCCTTTAACAGAGATCCCATAACAACGTTATAGGATGTACTGAAGGTGGAATTTTAGGCTACATTCAGAATGTGTTATCTAGGAATATAACTAGAGTTTCTATATTAGTGATGGTTGAATTCTGTAAGGTTAGGAGTTCAGTGCAAGGAAGCAGTCTGAAAATTAAAGGATAAGTAGAATTAGTGACATGAAAACTGTACATGATTCACTTGCTTCTGAAATAGTCAGGTGCCACACTGATGATGGATGCTTGGAAATCTTGCAAGAGGAGATTTAAAAAGTATTGTGTAATACATTGAAAGTCCAAGAAAAAGAAAGAAAAAAAATTCTAGTATGTGGTCTTTTCTTAAATTTCCTTCAACCCTAAAATTTGGAGTTAAAAACCTGTATAGAGGTTAAAAAAAAATAATGGGAAAAAGTAGTGCAGAGGCTTTACTGGAATTATGTTTGTCCTTCTGCTCTCACTGAATTGTCTTTTGTTTTGCTTTGTTCATAGTTGTTCATTTTCAGCCAAAGTGGACTCTTTCTCCCTCGTGTTTATAATGTCCTCAATGACAGGCTCTTAGATAAAGCAGCACTTTAATACCTCATTAATGACATTGTTCAGTTTAATGTTAATTGTATGTGCAGATGGCCTGTTTTCAGTCCATTGTGCACAATTCCTTTTGCCATCCCAGTAGGTACTACAGATAACAGCCAGTAGGCTAGGGAAAGGCCAGGCCACCACTATGTAAAACGGTGTATGACACTTTGCTTCTTAACCACTTTATGAATGTGTACCAGAGATGTTAATTGTGGCTGATTGTTTGAGACTTCAGAGCATGTGTATCCAGCCATCAGTAACAGGGAGGTTGGGTCTCAGCATCTCTTGAAATCTAATCAGAAGGTTGCCACTGTGTAAGGTTATTTGTTAAGACCAAGTGCCAATATTCTCCAGAATAATAGCCAGCATATATCATTTTGATGTATTCACAGTGGTTGCCAATAGTGCCTTTATACAGGCATGCAGTGAGGTGCAATCATAAAAGCACACATCACAGCCCTGCAAAAGAGGATCCCCAGAAGTTCTTTGTGTTTTTTACACATGCACATTGAGGTCTAATCAATGCTGGCAGCTACATGTATTCATAATTATATAAGGAACATTTATTGTCCTATGTTGTAAAAATGGTGACAGAAGATTATCTGGTCAGAACTTCTGAGCAAACAACCATTGGGAAAATTGCTAGGCCTGTTGCAGTTATTTATGATCATGTAACTCAATGGTGCTGGATTTGGTAACCCCAAAATTAAATTTGAAACCCTGCCAAGTCTTCTGGTATAACAGGACATTTCACAAGCATTAGTACATGAATTTTAGGCTGACCTGCTCATCAGAGGTGTGCAGAAGCCTCACAGTTGAAATTTGGTCATACAGAATCAAGAGGTTTGCTTTCAAATATCAAGAGTGATATTTGAGTATCTGAATATCTATAGCGTAAGTCTAAAAGTGCTTCATCTAAGAGCTTCCAGTAACTTCAGTGAGTATATGGAGTTGTTTCCATTTCCCAGCTTTAGCTAGTCATACGTTTTCTTTTGTAATGACAGCAAAACTGAAAAATGAAACATATTTTTATGATACATTTTCCAGCACTTCATAGTGCAATTATTTCCTCACTTTTAGGAGCATTGTAAAATCTATCCATCCCTTTTTCTGTGTAATTGTATTGCACAAGTCACTGCAATGTATTGGCATTAAATTACTGCACATTGTTGCTTGTATAATTTTTTAATCTATGATGCACTTTGATTTTCAATTGAAAACATCACATTTTGCAAATTCTGCAGAAAGATTGAATTTGATCACTATGCAGTTGCTAATATCTGAAAGGAATAATTTATTTTTTGGATCTAGGCTTAAAAGACAGGGATTAATTCCTGTTGCACTCAGAGATTTCGTGCTATGTAATAGAAATGCAAATCTGACAAATACATGTAGCTGAAATATCACTGATACCAGGAGCAGCTAACCCACAGGCATTTGCTGTGTGGTGATGTGATGTGCCTCCCTTCCCAACTTTTACCTCATTGTCACAATTTCAGCAAGATGGGTGGAAGGAAACAATTTATTGTTGGGAAGGGAATTATAAATACAGTATAACTAATATGTTATGCTAACATCATTTTAATCAGGTAATTATTAAAGGACTGTTTGGCCTTTAAGGACATTGATTTAATGAGAATTAATTTAATGATTGAATACTGTTTGTGTAACATTATCATTGCTAGTGATGCGGAAAATTGGAATCTCAGCTCAGCTGAAAAGAGGTTAGATTTTCCATTATCACATTAGATCTTTTTCTTCTGGAAAGCAGCTATTAGACCTTTTTTTTTATATATACTTTCAGTATATATTTAAATGTTTGGTCTTTATTTAAAAATTTCTGACTAGAAAAAGTAAAAATGTTCCTCATTGTACAGTTCTCACTTTTAATCAGAGACTGGAATTTCCATTTAATGTAGCCTTAAACAAATTCCATTGAATTTTGGTCTTGACTTGTTATTGCTTTTCCCGTGAAACATTTTGTCTATTGTCATTTTCTACTTTCCTCCCTGCAAATCTGATCATTATGTTTGGGATGAATAGGATTTTGGTTTATGGAATGGTTTACGGTTATAAAGAAGCAGCAGTTTTATAAGTAGGAGCAGGCAGAGCACATTTCTATCTAGATCATTCTCAGGCTGAATCATGCAGGATGTAGTCACACTTTAGGAGTAATTTAAAAGCGATTCCGACCCATTCATTTTCAAAATGGAAATGGTGAGCATTGTAGAATGGCTGTATTCAGTACCTGATGATTAGGACTCTGTTAAAGAAGACCTATATAGGTACAAATTCCATTTAACTAAAGGGATGTTATATCTCATTGCTCTTCTTAATTTGTCCTTAGTTGATCTATTGTCACAAATTATTTTTTATCTTTAACAACTATATTGTACAAATCAAGATCCAGGGAGAAAAGCAGGAGAAAAATATGAATGGAAGCACGTATTAAATAGCTGTGTCTGATAGAAATGTACAGATTAATTAATTTTCAAACAAAAATTGAATCAAGGATAACTATGACAGTTACTGCTGTATCTTGGCAGTTTTGCAAAGGAGTCTGGTTGCCGCGTGATTACCCCTGTGTCACTAGAATTAAGCCATTGCAGCAGAGACAGCAAGCTGGGCAAGCTTAGTATTGGAAGACAGAAAAATAATCTAACAGAAATAACAGGCTCAGATTCATAACCACTTTGCAGTTTGTTCCCCCAGTGGTAAGCCAACACTGCAGTATTCTGAAAATCTTTCAACAATCTTCATGGGGAACGCTAGCCCTTTCCATGGTAGAACATTTTCTAGCCTCACATAGGAGGGTTTCAAGGAACATAGCTGAAGATCCTGTGTTTCAAGTGAAATAGTTTGTGGGTAGTCATTTGAGCCAGCTTTGGGATATTTCTGTTCGTCCACCAGGCTGCGTGTTAAAGCCCTCTGACCAGATTTCTGAGGGGGGTGCACCAGGCCACAATTTGATGAGGGCTTTGTGGCAGTGCAACTGGTGCTTGATTAGCCCCAGCATTTGAAATCTCAGCATGGATAATCTTTTCCTATTAATGAGGAAATAGAGCCGAGCAATGAGCCTTAGTATGTAAGTCAAATGCCAAAGGCACGTCTGAACAGATGCACAGCAGTAGCAAATGGAGGATTTTCAGAGGGAGTTTGCAAGAGTTTCTTTCTGATACAAGTCTAAATTCAATTATTTGACCAATGACAGAAAGCTAATGGTGAAAGAAGTAGCATGCCATATTTTCTTCCTTGCCAGAGACAAAAAAAAAAAAAAAAAAAAAAAAAAAAATTTCTACATGAATTTTCTATTCATGATAGGGGGAAAAGGAAAAACTGATATGAACATCAGAGAAAATGAGTTCATTTTAAAGAATTTGAGAAACATCACTATTTCTAATCCAGGAAAGAAGTTGAGTCTTGATCAGAAGCTATATTACAATAGAAAGAAATATTGACAGTATGTAAACATCAGAGGTAGAAGTAGAGGGCAATTGAATATAAAAACAGAATATAGGCAATCTGTCACCTTCTAAAGGGAGTACCAGAACCTTAATACAGCACAGAAACAATCAGTTTTGTTTACGTTCAAGCACAGAAATTTTCCCATGAAAAATACCTACGTAGATATTTCTGATGAAAAATTAGAAAATAAAAAGAAATTGTATAGAAGCATAAGAGGGGTTTGTACAAGTACACATACAGGAAATGATTGTGTATCTGTGGAGCCCAGCAGCCATGTAATATAGACAGATCATCCTTGTACAGAAAGAATGGTCATCCAAGTGGACAATAGGATGAAATGCTGTCTTCTATCTTCTTTGAGCCAAGATATGAAATACAACTTGGAGGTAATTACTGGCCAGCAGCAACCAAGAGTGACAAGGTAAGAAAGTGATACCTCTTTCAGACTGGAGCTGGCTCATGCTTGGCCTCCTTTTCAGGAGGATGGAGGGAGCCTAGATCTACCTGCATGAGGTCGTGCATATACCACCAGGTTAGCTGGCTTCCAGAGTTGTTGATAAGGCTCTGTGTGTATGTATTAGATACAGCTTCTCAAACTACTTTACAGAGTACAGATGACTAGGAGGGATTTGAAATAAGCCTGAAGGAGAAGAAAGATTGTCCCTGTCATATAAAGAGGAGGAATAAATGAGGAGATCTTTCTTCTGTGGATCGTTGCTTCCCTTCTGTGAGGGCAATGGGAGCTGTGCCTTCCACTCAGCTGAAAGGAAACATTCTTCCAGGGAGTAAATGTAATGAGATTAGTTGGGGGATCATTACACTAACAAAAATAAATGGGAGAGAGTAAGTGATAGTTTATTTCAAAATTAAGACATTACAGAAACAAAAAAATAATAGTCAGGGCACCAAATGACAAAGTGAACCTATTCTTTAATTGCCTATAGACCAGTGCCAGAAATCCAAGGAGTAAACAAGAACAGTCGAATTAATTCACAAATATAAATTTTTCTTCGTTATGTTACTGAAATCTAGTAGGAAGTTTCATGTGATTAGTGTGCCAACATATAACATTATGAAGTACTGAAAGACAGATGGACAGGGTGGGCAAAAGGGGAAGAAGAGTGGCACTGTGCCAAGACTGAATTAGGTATTTTGGAAAAATTTAAAACTTGGAAGAAATCGATCTTGATTTCTTGTGGAAGAGCATGCCAATGACTGGAGCACAAAATGAGATAGAAGTCGATGTTTTTTTTTCAGACCACCAAATCACAGTGGAGTAGAGGATGATTGGCTCCTCTACTGCTTATCTGTAATGAGTAAGGGAAAATGTGAGATATAATAGGGGAATTCAACCTGAGTGATGTATGTTTTAAGTCTCAGATTACCCATGCTGCAATATCTTGAACATACATATAGAACAGATGGAAAGAAAAGGGAACATTGATTTCAGTGAAGAATTGGAAGCTACAAAACTCAGGAAAAATTACCTGGGGAGCAAGTGTACACAAGAAGACAGAATGGCATGTGGAAAAATGCTTTATAATGTGTTGCTGGGAGCTACACCCAATCCATGCACTGAGCAGTACCTTGAGAGAGAGAGAGAATATTGCTGGAAGCTGTTAACAGAGGAAATTCAAGGAAAAATTCAGTATAGACAAGGACGTGATATATTTGTTTTGTCCCTTAACCGTTGCTTGATGACATATAAAGGACTAGTGTTCAGAAAAAAATATATGCCAGCTATAAATTCAGAAGAGCTGTAATGCTGTTGGAATAGCCATATGAAAATGTCTCTATCAACCTGTATGCTAGGAAGACGAATACACAGACATCAAAAATGTGTCTAATATTTCTAATTTGAAGATTAATGAACACCAACATTTTTATGAATTTACAATGGCTCCACTAAATTATTTTTGTGGTAAGAAGGAGAAAATAGAAACATTTCAACTTTTTTAAATGCTTCAAATATGTCTTTTGAAATGGCTCTTGTTTCTCATTTACTTTCTCATTTATACATTATGTATAAATGTTCAGTTGGCTCTTGAACCTGTCCAGACCTTGTAAAAGCTGGCCACCAACTCTGCCTCATGCTCAGTTCCTTCTCTACTCCCAGTGCTGCGCAATGTGCCAATATTTGCAAGTCTAGGGAATGCAGCTACTAATTTACAAGCTTATTTGGAAGGCATTACCAATTCAAGGAGTTGTATTCTCCTGTTGAAGAATACACATAACGTCTGCTGTGGTCAGTGGGTATTACCTGCAGCATACAATGTAATATTAGAAACTCAGGTTATGACATGCCAGCTTATAGCTTATGGAAATGAATGTGCTCTGTACAATTCAAGGAAGAATGGAAAAGTTTGGGTGCAAAGTGAAAAGACAGGAAGAAAAATGTGTGATGAGAGATTTTCCAACAACTTCCCAGCTGCATTTATTTCACAGCTGGTAGAAATAGGTACAGGCTTCATTGACTATAAAGTATTTTTTGTCCTATACCGAATTGAACATTTCCAATTGAAAACAGGAGAGATTTTACATTATCAAGAAAGTTTTTAACAGAACAATAGGGGTAGCTAATGCCCTGAAAGATTCTGCCTTTGAAGAGCTGTGCTTTCCAGAGTTTTGTAAAGATAACAGAGCTCTGTCAAACTTTAGGTTTTGTTTCACATGGCAAAAATAGCTAAAATATAAAATGCCTTTGCCTCTTTGTTAATAAAAACTACTCCCCTTACACCCACTCTCTATTAAATGCCCCTTTCACACAGCAAACATAGGATGTACATTGATCTAAACTGTTGCAGCAGAACTCCCCACTTAATATATGTGGAAATGGAAATTGCAGATGCACAGCATAATTGATGTGACTGTTCTAACAAGCTAAAGGCTAAACTGCAGCCAACTCCCAGTCCTTTGTGTTTTTTTTCAAAGGCCAATAATTCACTGAATGTGGGCAGAATTTTTGCGAGAAAAAGAAAAACAAAAACAAAAACCTGTCCTCAAATAACCTGCCCTATTATTTCTTCACCTCTCTTTTTGAAGCACAATTAAGATGCCTGCTTTGCTAGTTTCTCAGCAAAGCAGTCGCAGTTAACATCTTTTTCATGTTTCTCAAAATTATCTGAAAAAAAATCTGGCTAAAACTCCCTAAATAGCAATTCAGCTCACTGCTGACCTCTAGCAGAGACTATATCAGCTTAAATGATGGAAATTTGACAAAGTTGTTGGCAACTGAGATATGTTTATAAAGTGAGAGCTGTTGATGGTAAGTGTAGGTGACAAATTGAATTTCTTATATTATAAAATGTAAAGAATCTGGTCTTTGCATTTTCACTGACAGCTATATTTTTCACAAATAGACATCACAGGTGTCCTAGTGTCATCACTGTAGGAAGGGCCCTAGAGCCTTTTGGCTAGGGCCTCTCTCTTCGTGTATGGAGAAGCTGCAATAGACTCCTACTCTGGCTCTTAACTCACCCCCAGAACATCATCTAATGGTGTTTTCAAATTTGGGACATAAAATAATGGTCTTTCATGTCTATTCTGTGTGTGTATAGTTGTTTAAGAAGTCATTATTTTTGTCATTCAAACCCAAGGGAAAATGAGGGACAGAAAACAAACAGTTAAAACAGTTAACTACAATGTCAGGTCATGTAGAGCTACCCAGATTAGGTTTAGAGTTGACGCAATAGAACTAACTTAATTACACATCCACTCTGAGGTTTTTCAGTTTGTGGACTCTATGCTGTCAGATTATTTGCTTTAGTAATAATACTGATGATGATGATGATGATAATAATAATAATAAATGCTTTTTGAGCTGTTAAACAAATATTTTTTGTTGTTGTTAATATTCTGCATTCCCATTGATGTTGTTAAATCAATATTGAATCAGAGAGAGATCTTATCTTGCAGATGTCCTCCCTGGATGGCTAATGACAAAAATTGCATCACTTTTCAACAAGATGGCTGCCACCAGACCTGACCTCAGAAATGCTAACTGTGGTTAAAACTTCTTCATGAAAGTTCACCGTTTTTTTTTGTTGTCAATAAGGACTTCTATCTGATACGTTTTCCAAGTTCTGGACTACATAGATGAATATTTTTTCCTTGAAACAAGCAATTGATAACTCCATGAAAACAAGGTGTCTAGAGAAATAGTCTCTGCATTTTGAATTATTTCAGTTTAATCCAGAATTACAGAATACCGAGGTCTCACCAGGTTGTGAACCTCCTCTTTCCTGTTTTGGCCATTTTTGACTCATGATTTTATAAATCCTGTCTGTAATCCTGTATTACCAGTTTTACTTTAAACCGTTAAGGCTAATGGGCAGGAATGACTTCAAAGGTATTAGAAATCTGTACTGGCGTTGTATAGGTTAACATTTTATCTCCTAAGGTGACTTTTTCTGATATTTAGGTCTGTCATAATTATACATTATAGTGCTCGCATTGCCTAGACAATGCATTATTTTTCTTGCCTGATGATAGTTAGTTTGAAGCACTTGGAAGGAAGTGGAAATAAACAAAAACTGATAAAATAAGTTGCAGTCTAAGCCTGTCATCTGAAGTAGGCCAGCATTAAACCAGCCTAGGATTAATGAAGGAGAGCTACATTATATGAGAGTGGGAGGACTAAAAGTAATTGCTTTTACTGTCACTTCTAAGGTAAATCAGCTATTTCAAAAAGTTCCCAGTAAGATTGCTTTTTGCTAGTTTATTTTACTCTGGAAAATATATTTTCATCCCTGCACATGCAGTCTAAAAATGTTAAAGGCAGTTGAGTTTTTAAATGATTTTTAGTACACATCAAAAGTGTTGACTGAATTATACTGGGAGCTGTAGTCACAAATACATGATCTATAGGTATTGCCATTTATGCTCCTTTATACACTTCTGTGTGTTGCAAGGGTATTGGGAGAGCCAAGTCTAAAGAATAATACAGCCTCTGTATTCATTTGAGGTCTGCATTACAAGGCAACTCCAGGACTGCTGAGTATCATCTTTAATTTCCATTTGTTCCATGAATGGAGCTCAGTATTTTTAGGAGTTGCTTGGCAGACTATGATAGTAGTCTTTTTGGTGTAACTGCAGCCAGCATGTTAGCTCACATGGATTAATTTTCCTGTGGGAATGAGGTGTGGTAGGACGGGTTTTACTCTGGTCACCAACTTGTGTTTACATGACACCTGCTCGCACCCTTTGCCATTACAGGTTAAGCTTTAGTGGTATAGTAAGAAAGACAGGAGGGAGAGACTGGGTTCTCTTCTTGGCTCCCTCCTCCCTTGCCCTGTGTGTGTGTGTACGTACATATCTGTCCTGTGCAAAGCCACCCATATATGCTGTGATACATAAAAGCATACACATACATGAAATCCATACTTGGTATTGGGAATGCTTCCATGAAGCAGAGCCCTGGGAGGTTTACACGCATGCTACTTTATGTTAAGAATGGCAGCTGTTGGTTCTGTAGCTCTTTTTCCCCGTAACACTAATGGAAAACCAATGATTACTTCTCTCTTCAGTGACTCAGTGCTCTTCTGAACTGAGAAACCAAGTAAATTTGGACTGGGAAAAACAACAAAAACAACAACAACAAAACTCTAGAGAGTTTTATCCCTAGAAACAAAATTGGGGGAAAGGAACGATGACATTTCATAAGGTGAGCTGTCAGGGTGAGGGAAGTGTTTTAGCAAACAGTACAATAAAACAAGACTGTATGGCATTAATTCTCCTATTAGATGCCAAAGAAATGATTCTATGGCAGTAAAAGATCTCCTTTGGTTTTTGTTTCTTTCTTTCCTTCACTAGGATAGGTGGAGTAGCCTGTCTGTTGTGTTTAGAAATCATACACCCCTGCAGCTGCCATATCAGTCCTTTAGCAATGTTTTAAGAAGCATCAGTGCAAAGATTTTTGAGTCAGGTTGAGCCAGGGACACTGAATTATTTTGGTCTGTGTTTCTAGTATTTACATCCAAGCTTTGTCCTCAAGTTCCATTTATTGGCTGCTGGTACACAAGATGTAAGTATGAATTAGGAACAAGACTTTCTTCATGAACAGCTAGGTGAACTAAACACACTGGGATGATCAGCACTCACAGTTATTTAAAATCGGTTGTTAACATGAGTGTTAATAAAGAAGAGAGAGCAGTGAATGGTGGGGACAACCCTACTGATGTATGGGAAAACTCCACTGTATGAACAGTAGGGGAATGATGTTGCTGAGGGATCTGTCATGGATTTCATGATCACTTGTTGAACAGCATCATCATTTGAAACTTGAGTTTACCCAGAAGACAGCTGCTTGACTTTCAGTGGTCCTCTCTTTTCTGACATTTCATTTCAATAAAAAATGTGGGAACTTAAAGTTTTACTCATTAAGCTGAAAAATGAAAATGCACGGATGCCCAGGAGATCATAGGCTTCTCCTCTATCATTCTACTCATTTCAACCTAATACAAAATTATCTGCAAGGATTGGCACCTGAAAGTTAAAAGGACAAACAGCCTGTTCCAATAAATTGATATAGATGTCTTTTCATTTGATTAAAAATCATTTTCAAATGAAATATTCCAAAGACATTGCAAAAACTGTTGTAAAGTGGAAATGTCCTATTAAAAATCATTTAAAATTTATGCAAGGGGGAAAACCAAATCTTCAGATGTTGAAGTTAATGTTCATCTTTGGAAGTCCTCATATTGGAATAATATCTCCTGATCTGATTGGAAGATTCTTGTTTCAGATAATTACATAGCATCTTGGAAATAGAAAGAAATTTATTTCTGACTGCAGAGGTCTAATATATATTTTTGTCTTTCAGTACTGGAATTCTTAAAAGGCAAAAATTTGAATACTTATGCACTTAAAATATAAATGAATGGAGTCAGTTACTATTTCACACGTGGCACAACTCCACGTGACTGAGGTAGAAAAAAAGCTTCAGATTTGTTTTTTGTATGATGATGCAGAATTCCCAGTACTTTAGATAGGTAGGACAAACACTGAACAAAACCAGTAAGGCAGTCCCTCATATTCAAGCACTGATTAAATGTCTAGACAGTTTGTGTTCACAACTAAAAATTATTTGTACTTAGAATAGGAGTCATTATAATTCGTCTTCCCATTTACTAGGGAAACATGAAGAAGTTTTTACGTAAGTGAAGATCCAGTATGAAATACTTATACGTGATTAAATCTGTAACAAGCTGCTTTGCTTATGAAAATTTCAGCTATCATACTACCATAAGATTTTGCATCTGAGAAAGCTCCATCAAAATAATGACCACTTTTCAAAGTGCTGAGTACAGGGGGAGAGGGAAAGGGTGAACATCTTTAGCAGTTGACTCTGGGTGTTTGTTGGATTCACCTAGCCTTCCCATTTGTTTGTAGCTGTGACAAAACTTGCACTACAGACATAATGGGTATTTATAAAAGAATGCATTTTCTTTCATCTAAAAAACTGTGCGTTTGTACATTTTTAACTGGAAGGTTATTTCAAAGACTCCATGTTTGGGGGGCAGCTATTTGCATACAATATAATGCTTTTCATGGCTTGCTGTTCATATGAGCAGTAGTGAGCAGCTCAGATCCTGTGAGCCACTAAAGAGCTGGTAGATTTAATTGCTGCTAATGTTTTGTTTTCATGGCATTTAAATTCTGAAGAAAAGTAGCTATGGGAATACAAAATTATTTTGCACTCTGGCACATGTTTTTTTGTGTCCTGGTGGACTTGTAGCAAGTGGTACACATAGGTATGGCTCTCATGAGCATCTGCTTTGCTACAGAACTGTGAAAAATAATTGTGTTTTGATGTGTTTTTTTAACTTCATATTCTCAAGAATATAAGAAAAGCTTAATTAACATTTGTAGATAAGATCTGTAAGGAAAGAACATTGTAAGAATTTCCTTCTTCTTTTTGTTCTGAGATTTCAAAGTCTGTTGCCATTACTGGACAGAACAGGTGGATGAAGTGCAGTTAAAGACACAACAGCAAAAGAGATTAAATACAATAATGATGGCTGACTGTGCATGTCCTTCAGTGTTTTATATTGCATGGAAAGCGTGGCTCCAAAATCCTGCTCATTTTATGAAAACAAATACCCTGCCAACCTTGGGGTACAGTTCTCTGGTGCTAGGCTTGAATAATGAAGATCTGGGCTTCCTTCTGCCAAATTAAAACTCTTGCTTTTTCTTCTTCCCCACAGGAGGAGAAGTCCCATATACGACCCTGGCAACACGACTGATGATGGGGGCATGGTGGCTTTTTGCTTTGATTGTCATCTCCTCCTACACGGCAAACCTAGCAGCTTTCCTCACCATCACACGCATTGAGAACTCTATCCAGTAAGTTGATGAATTGAGGGAAAGGAAGGTTGCACATACACATGGAAGGGTATGAATGTTCTAGTTAAATGTGATAAAAGGGTGAAATAATTATCCTCCTGAGTAGTAGTTTGGAAGCTATCAGAACAGTATTCCATGGACAATAGACTTCCAGTCGCCCTGGAGACACTTGAACTTTAATATCAGAATTGTTCATCTCTGGCAGCTGCTGTTCTGTGACATGTATGCATGCACATATATATATATATATATACACATACGTATTTTACAAAAACCAATTGAGTTTGGATAACCAGTATATCAGTATTTGAAGCATAAATTGCTGGTGTGTGTTTTCAGGCTGTGCTTTCCTCTCAAGTGCAGTGCACACTACTTGTGCTCTGACACTTGGATCAGGAGGGCCCTTCTTCCACGTATGGGGATATCAAATCCAAATTCACCTTTTCTTGCCAAAGCAAAAAATATGTGATAATAGCAACAAACAATTAAAAATTATTGACCGGTTGTCTTCTCATCTTCCACTCCCTGGTGCTCTCTTATTTCGTTAACAGATCAAATTAGTTCTTTTTTTTTTTTTTTTTATGTCTATTGGTTCTTTTGCTTCATGCCTCCCTAACATGAATGTCCTCATCTTCTCCTGTCCCTGTATGGTGAACTATTATTCTGTTGGACTTTCCCATCCTTTTTTCCAGATCATTTCATCTCTCCACACCACAGAAACCTTTCTAGGTGTCCTACCCTCTCTCCCTGCCTTTTTGTGCTTGTCTGCTCTCCTTCAGCAAGCAGCATGCTGAGTTGCTCTCACTCCCGCCACTCCAATGACCTTCCCACTACCCACCTAAATCCTTCCTCCTGGGTCAAGCAGAAACTAGGAAATGTATTGAAGCATTAGCTAGCCAAGCTCTCCAAGGGGTAGCTGGCCATTTTTCAAAAGCAGGTTTTTAATCTTGAGGCTACATGTGCACAGAAGTATTTGAGAGTGACAAACATAGCCTTTCCCATAAATCGTTCTTTGCAAAAAAGATAAAGTAGCTTTAAAGAAGAGAGACACATTCTGCTGTATTTCTTTCTCTAGGAAGATAAGAAGTTGACCTTCAAGTCAGGCTCAATACTGACCTTAGAGTTTTCTCACTCCAGTTGTTGATTCTGCTCCCTGTCTTCTGTGGTCTTGCTGCCTCTAGTTCATCTGCTTTCCAAATCTCTTTGAAATGCCCCCTGAGACAGTTAGTTCAGGGATGTAGATCAGGTAGGAGAAGCTCTGGTCTCCTGTGAATTCACAGGTTAGGTTCAAGCACCACTGCATACTAGCCAATCACACTAATCACAATCTCACTAAGACACTTTTCCTTTATGTGAAGGTTTTCTGCATGTTAAAAACAATCCATGCACATGGACAAATAAACATCTCCAATTGTAGTCAGATTTTATTTGCAACTATATGCCCAAGCTCAGACTCGAGAGCAGAAGCAGCCCCTCGCTTTGAGCACATGGTTGCCTGCTGACTCTCCCCATTAGGAGCATCCTCTTGCACTTTCTCTTTCTTGCTGCTCCCTCAGAAAGGGAAGATTTGGTGTCCCATGGTCCAAATTTCTGTTGTCTTCAGCCCAGGCAGTACCAGCCCGTATTTGTCCCCAACTGTAAATGAAGTGTCTGTGATTGTCGTCCTTTCTTTCTGTGCACTGTAAGACACGGACATGTAAAACAGACCAAAGCACCTGAGAAGGTCGTTCCCCTGTCACAGTTGCATCACCAGTTAAATTGAGTTACTATTTCCTGTTGAGATCTGAGTTACAGACTTTGAGATTCTGGAGTGCTGCAGGGCTATTTTGATGCAACCCGACTGTTTGACTTGGTAGTCCCAATTATAATCCCTTCACAATTTACAGGGGAGTAAAATGAAATTCTTCATTGATGTTTGTTGATCATCTTGAGGTTTGGAGAGAGGCTGATATATTATTTTTAAGTTTAGAAAGTCCTACATTTGACTAAGGAGTTCGAACAAACAACATTCACATTTGTATATGCAAAATAAATAATGATGATATATTCAGTCATTCTCTTTTTCTCTACAAATATGAAATATGCCTCTGCATCCTGCTTTGAAATTATGATTCTTCTGGTTTTGAAGTAGTCCAGAAAAATGTTCAAATTACTGTGACAAATATCTGAGGTTTTTTTTATCATATGTAAAAAAGCATAAAATATACCCAAACTATAACTTAATACATCTTCAGCTTTTTCTTGTAGTTTATTATGATGTCACTAGAAAATTCCCAGTGGAATTCTGAGGTTATTATGTACAGTTGGGACTACATTGGTCTTTGTGCTGTATTATTTATGGGCAAAGTCACTGAAAATGTTTTATTCAGTAGAAAATGTTGCAGCTGGAAAGCTTCTGAAATGAAAGAACAGAGACATTTATCAAAGTGCTTGTAGCTCAGAAATAGAGTAATTAGATGTGTTAAGTATCCATTAGGGAATGAAGTTATCCTAACTATGGTGAGAGTGTAAAACTTTAGTTTACAAAACTGCCAGAATTGGATCTCAAACCAGCACATAACAGAAAAGCTGTTTGTTTACCATGCTGAATTACTGCAAAGTGGCAAACATGAATAACCAATAGAGAAAAAAAGCTGATGCTCTTCTTTTCTAACAGATCAAATTGTACCTTGGGGAGCTTTGAGGGCCAGAATGGAAATAAGTTTAAGTATTTAAAGAAAATAAACCAGATTCTGCTCGTAGTACTATCTAGCCAGCTACTGAAAAGTCATACAAATGAAAGAGATTGCAGTCAGTGGGTTTGCACAGATGTAACAAGTAGTTAATAGGTTTTCATTTCAGATTTCCAGCTAGTACCAGATCTGACAGCGTGTGGTCCTTCTGATATATTTTATGAAAGATAGGAGGCTTCAAGCGGCCCGCAGAACACTTCATTCCTATGGAACATTTCGGTAGTTACTGCATTGCAGCTTAGAGATCAGCTTTTGTTCAGAACTCTTCCATCTTCCTTTTCTTGGCTGTTATAGTGCTTGGGTTGCTTTTCGTAGTCATGGTGTCCAGAAGCTTATTTTAAGAAGAGCAGACAAAATGTTGTTAGGAAATACACTAGGAGAAGGACTAGTGAATTGTTCCCAATTCCTAGAGAGTCTTGAAGTAGATCTGTGCATAACCTCACTTGAGATTGATGGAATTTTGTTCTCTGCTTTTCTGATTAAAATTTGATACAGCTTTAAAATGGACTATGTTTCCAAGCAAATGGCAACTCTTAATACCTGTGGGAGTATTAATAATAATATCAGCAGGCAGTGCCAGGAACAGAGACATGCAAGTCATAAAGTACTATGTAGGGCATCTTTTATTCACACTTGATCCCTATATCAGATGATATTTAAATCAAGACAAACAGCATTTCAAGTGCCAAAATATTATGGCAGCAAAGCAAAGCATAATTTCTGTACTCCTTAGATCTTGACATCACTGTCTCAAATGCAACATGAATGAATGGTAATTAAGAGTATGTTCTCTTGGAAAATGCCAAATAAATTTGGAGGACTCAAGCTATTTCTTGTAGATGCTGATGCTATGAATTTCACCACTGAACCTCTATTGCCATTACTGTGTCTTATGATTCTGTTTGGATAGAATTAGAGCCCACTGGCAGAGAGACTGATTTTATTCAGGCTGCACTGCTTTCCTTGGTAAAGTGAGGATGTCACCACCATCTCAAAGGCACTGAAATTTTGCCAAGAAATCAGGGATCGGAGGTGAAGCCAAAGGATTTGTCATAAGAAAGGCTAGTGGTAGGTGGCTTCAGGTTTAAATCTAACCCACTGCTAAAAATGTGGAAGCTTGATTAAGACTTGTGACTGCACATGTTACAGGAAAGAGTCTATGTCTTTCATAAAATAAGAAGTTCATGTTATGTTCTCCAAGATACAAGCAGTGCCTCCTGCTTGATAAGTGAAACCTCTGCCTCCAAATAATGGCAGTATGGCAATAAAACATGCCTTTTGCAATGCTTCTTTTGCCTAGTCATTCTTTTCACAGTGTTTTTTTCTAACTGTGATTCACTTTAAGCTAAGATGTCCCCTAGGTTTTAAACAGCTTGATACAACTGCCTACATGTTTTCTGCAAGGGGGGTTACACAAGAATGCAGTAATCGGAGTAGATATTTCCTTACTCCAAAAAACAAAATGTTCCTTAACCTGTCCTTTTATGTGATACTCCCAGATCTTCAAACTAGCAAGCAGCATTATTAGTTTCTGATACAGTTGTCACTGCCAACATTCAAAGCTCTTGGCTTACTGTGCCCAGTTTCCTAGTATCACCTCTGAAGTAATCCTTAATGTCCTAGGGGAAAAAAAATGCATAGGAAATCTTTATCAGAATTAGTCATAAAGACTTAAGTATAAGCAATGAGATTCATACTATCCTAATAATTTTAATGAGAAAAAAGCTTAACATAAAGACCATGTATAATATTGTTCCCCACAATGCTTCATGTGTGATAACCAAAACACAAGCTGAACTGTGACTTGTGTATTGCACTGCACGGTCACTTCACTATAAGGAGAATCTGTCTATATGCAAGCTCAGTTAAAAGCATTTTATTTTATAGCATTTTTTCCAACATTATGTGCTTTTTATTTGGTTTTAAACACTTCTATTACCTTACTGCTTCAAAATGAGAAATTCAAAGAGAGAGGCTTTATTTAAGTGTGGAATTATAATACCCATACTCATCTTAGAAGTACTTTGCTTTGCAGGTATTTCAACTGAGATCAGTAAAACTACTGCAAAATTAAATTCCCATCCAAAGTGAATAATGCCATCAGAATTTGAGCTTTAGAGAATATCCCATATGAATTCATCAACTTAACTAATACTTCTTCCTTATTCTGAGGTCTGGTCTGGCAGCTGTGTGCTGAGACTGGGTGACATACTGAGGCTGGGGATTTACGTCTCCACTAAAGCTATTTGTCTGAACAGAGAATAAGTTGTTTAATCCAGGAATAAAGGTACATTGAACAATGTGTAACCTGCAAACCAGGCTGGAGGCATAGCAGTTAGAAAAATTTCTTTCTTTTGCAAAGGAACCTCAATGATTTAATAATTTTATTAGTTCTGTCGAGGTTTGTTGGTAGCTTTTTGTTTGTTTGTTTGTTTTGCCATAGCTTGGCTGCTAGGTTGTGTATGTTATTCCAGAAGTGTGCAGGTTATAAAAAGCAGTTTCTGAAGCAGGTCATATATATTATTATATTATTTGGCTGTTTGTGTAAGGGGATGTAGTCCGTGATGTGATAGGTCTTTACCATTTCAGCAACATGCCTACATAGCAGCATGCACACCTGTACATTTCTGAGACTGCAAAACTTTCTCACTCCTCAGCATAGGGTCAGGTGAACAAGAGCTTGGGGTTTGCAGCTGATGATAGCATTTAGTTCATCTGTGGAGTTTAAACGCTTCTCTCTCTTGTCTTCTTGCCATTACTTTCCCAGCATGGAGCAGCACCTAAAATGTGCAAAGGTGCAAAGTGGGGCAGCTGAGAGGCATCCTGCATTTTAAGATAGGACACCAAACAGTGAAGACCTGCAGACTGTAGTTAATGCCAGACTATACAACTACCTTGCACTTTCCTGAAGGCATCAACATAATTCTCCTCCTTGTTATTTCTCTGCTGGTGATCCTTTTGCAGGTGATGGCACTCTTACTTGCTTCTCACTGATAAAATGAGAACTCTCCCATACCTGTTTGCTGTGCGCTTCTGGACAACCACTTAAGTCTAGCGTTGGTTTGCCTGTCAAAAAATAGCAAGGTTGCTTTTATAGCTGCAAGATATACAGAGGAGCTGTTTTTCCTTTTGCGCTGTTTCTAACTGCACTGTTTTGTGGCAGCAGTTAAATGTATCATTTATATACCAGTTAGCAATGATATTTCAGAAAAAAAGTGCTTTATTGCTTGTTACATTAGAAATTGTATGGCTATACAGAGTCTTGTAAAATAATGACTGCAGTTTTGCTAGGTGTTGTCATTAGAAATTGGAGACGGTAAATACTTTATGTGTACTTTTCTAGTAATATGTATGACAAATAACAACAATTACAGGACATTACAATATGTATCCTATGACAGTTTGTTGCACTTATGAGCTCTGCCAGGAGATACAGAAGTACATTCGTGGCAGCTAGAGTGACACAGAATGGGTGAATATAGTAACTTGTATTTATCTAGTGCCTTGCATCAGTGATGCTTTTGACAGATATGTAGACTATAAATGCAATAGTAATACACCTTCCACTACACCAGACTTTGTGTAATGGTGAAAGAGGGAGAAATTTTCACCAAGGTGCCTGCCTTCATAGGAGAGGTGCTCTAGCCCTCTGACCATCTTCATGGCTCTCCTCTGGTCTTGCTTCAACAAGTACATGTCCTTCTTATGTTGTTATGTTGTTAGTCCTCCTTCTGTAGCCTGCCCATACTTCTACCATCTTCATATTGTTTAATGAAGATGTTTTGAAAACCTTGTTTTTTTTAGTAATTTCAAAAATGACTATAGTTTTCCCTGATGGCTACCTGAAATCTACCTGATGGCTATTTTTAAAATTTATCAACCCTTATTTCAGTTTATTTATTAAACCTGAGTATGACATTTTACCTAGTTGCTTACTTTTGTAATTCCCCTGATCACCACTAGAGCATTTAAAAAATATTTATCACTTCCCTTTCATGCACTGGCTGTAATGAAATTTCACATTTTTGCTAACGGATCAGCATTTCATATATAATCTTTCAGAACTCATACCTGTTTATATCTGGGCTTGATTTTTTTTTTCCAATTTTCAGTTATGAATAAGCCACAATACTTAGGTAAGGTATCTCCTGATACCTCAGTCTACTGCAGTCTTACATTTTTCTTCCTAGAAAAGGGCAAGTCTCAGTCCTATGGTAGGAGACTGATATACTAATTTTCAGCAAAAGCTTCATCTTGCAGCTAACCTTTGGTGATCCTCTGTGTGTACCGATTCCTTGTAAGTTCCTTCCTGCTTATGTTCTTGAAGAAGAATGCCTTCTTGTTGGAGAAAGAGGAGAGAATTGTGTTTTTTTAATGCTGTTGGTTATTTACCCTTCAAAATTGAATTTATCCTTCCCTAATATTTGCTATATATTATCTGCTTAGAATTTAGTTCTTGTGCAATATTTTTCTAAGTCCATATGTCTGAATTTCAAAGGATTTCTGTTTGACTCAGTGAACCTCTAAACCCTTGCCTCTGAACTCTACTGATTTCTTACGTTGTTTCTCACTTTCTGTTGTGTTCAGTGGCATACATATCCTTCAAGATCTGTTTTCTTCAGTGTCATCTCTGAAACATCAAAGAATTCCCCTTTCTTCCCCGTGTAAGGTCATTTTTACTAGTCTTTAAATTAACATGTTTCAAAAATGCTACATGGAATTTGATGAATTTCCTGCAGTTGAGTTTACAATTTCTGCAGCTGCAAAGAGCTTTTTCAGTTTGTTATTGCCTGCTTTTAGACAGCGCTCAGCCCCTTGATTTGTCCTTAGGTGTCATCCACTAGATTCGTGCAGTTTATACAAAGTTAATTTGTGCCAGGAAAGCTGTAATGGGTTTTAGGCAGTAGACATATTGCAGTAGTTATTTTGAAACTTTAATGAATTCCATTAAAGAAACAAAGGTATGGGAAAGCAGTTCTATAGGACAGGAAAATAAAGGCCAGGACATAAGGAGACTTAAAAGACTTTAAAAATATATATTTTTAAGGCCAAAACAGGGTTGAGAAAGCTGTACTTGGGACACTTTAGAAACTTCAGAACTGGTTAATTTGTTCCTGTTTATAGGGAAAGAATAAGACTATATAAAATGCAAAGTTGGACAGAGTAACATGGACCATAATGCAGAGGCAGTTTGTGAAACCATAACAGAAATCATCCTGAAAATGGTGTAGGATGCAACCTCCCATGTGTGATGGGTGCACAGTTCAGTACTGGAATGATGCCCAAAAGCTGCTCTTCGCCATGTAACCTGGTAGCCCAGACAAATACTCAGCCCTGGTGCTTTGGGCTGTTTTCAGTGAGTTCTGTTGTTAAGACAATTTAATTTGCAGTGGAGGGACTGGAGTTGCTGGAGGGACTGCAACACTCCCTTCTCTCCTTTGCCCCAGCTCAGAGGAGCTCTCAGCATTTGACAGGATACTCTTGCTCCTTCTGTTTTTTCTTTTTTCACCCATTTTCATTTTTCCACCCCATCTTTTCACTTAATGTTCCTCCTTGTGTCTTAAATCATAGAAACATTTTTTTCAGTCTCACTTTGTCTTCTAAAACAATACAAACTGAGAAAAAAATTGGCTTGACAGCCATCTTTCTGTATGTAGCCCTTTGCTTGCCTGCAGCTCCTTCCTCTTGAAAATGTGGCTTCAAGTCTCCTGTGTCTCTTTTCTTCACCAACAATTAAGGTCTCTCCAGGATCTCTCAAGGCAGACAGATATTCCTTATGGCACTGTCTTGGACTCCGCAGTCTATGAGCACGTCCGAGTGAAAGGGATGAATCCTTTTGAGAGGGACAGCATGTATTCCCAAATGTGGCGGATGATTAACAGAAGTAACGGCTCAGAGAACAACGTCTTGGAGTCGACTGCAGGCATTCAAAAGGTACTGCTATGACTTACTTTTTCTTCCCATTGAGACTCTCTGTGGTAACACCAGATTTGCTTAGTTGTTGCTTTTGACTGTAAGGGATGCCTTTGCACCCAGATAATGATCGTGCCTAGTACCAGCTTCTGCAAGCCCATTGCATCAGCACAGAGAACTGGGGCTTCTCAGCTTGTTTTTTTCAACTACATTTTAAAATGTAAGTACCTAGAGTGCTTGCTCTGAAAAGGATTTATAGGTATAAGAGATTAATGCATTTGTCAGGATGCAAAATGGGAATAGGATCACTGGACTTCTAATACCAAAAGACATGGCAATATACTGTACAAAGCTTAAAGCGCTTTCAAGACAAGACATTGATTAACTTATTTTGTAGGCTCCCAGCACTGAAAACCTTGGCTTTCAGTTGTAGCTCTGAATCATGCATGTTTCAAGAGAGGTAGGCAGAAAAATATGATCTATCTTTAAAGAGACATGGCCACTTTTGTAATGAGTTTAACAGAGGGAAAATAATTTGAAAGCAAGAGTCAGTTTTTGCAGGGACATTTTTAAGTGCAATGTTTCCCTCCCTTTTTTGTGGATGAGCTACAGCTTTTATAAGAAACAGTCTACGAAATGGTTCAGTATGACTGAATAATGGTTAGTGGGTGATTAAATACAAACTTTATCTCTACCATTGTACCTTCGCATTGTTTTAAATACCATATTTTGCAGATTGATTTTGAATTCAAAAATGTGACAGAGCAAATATCCGTAGAGTTGTGTGTTGTCTAAAGCTTGGTTTAAAGACTTTTAAAAATGGGGGCAAATTGTGTTTTGTGTGCACTGAAATCCATTTGCCAGGGAAACCTATAATTTCTGGTGTTTGACACCAGATACGGAGACATAAGAGAAAAGGCTATGTAAAAAGAGTTGTGAAGCCACTGTTTATGTCTTGATAATAAAAGAAAAATAAAATAAAGATTATTTGGAATTTTAACAGTCACTAATCCACCCTCTGTATAACTGAGATCATATTTTCTCCTCTGAAGGACAAAATGGCATGAATGAAGAGGCAAGGAAGGCCCTGGGGAGCTGCACTTTTGAAACCCTTTTAGAAAAAGTCATAAGCTGAAAAAGCAAGGGAAAAAAAGACAGTCTGAAGATTTATTGGCTAGAGGAAATTGCTTTTTTTGAGAAAATATGTTTTAGCTCTGTTTGCAAGGGTCTGATAAAGCTAGGTTTTGCCTTTTGTGTATATATATATTTATTTATTTATTTAAAAAAAAAAAAAAAAGCCCCCCCCACCTTCTGGTTTGCCTTTCCAAGATATACTAAGGGAGAATCAGAAAACAGAGAGCATCAAACAGAGCAGTCAACACAGACAACAGTGTTGACTAATTGCTTTTAGTTGAAAAAAGCAACCAGTGTATCATGCTGGCAAGTAATTCCAGATTATAGTCTTTGATACCTAGTTCCTGAAAACATTGCAGTTTCTGTCTTAAAACTTACAAAAACAAAACTATCTGGGTTCTATCTGGCTCCCATGCCTCCAATTCCCAGGAACAAGCACTTGCAAATGGTGGCATAAAATAAACAAGTTGTAATGCGAGCAAGCTAGCCACCCTCCAGTTTTAAAATATCAGAGGGTCTGGTTCCAGTGAACATACACATCCACCTATGCAGTTGCAGTTTCTCCCCTTCTTTTGCCTTACAGAAATAACACAGAAAAAGGTTATCTGCCAAATTCTGTTCACATGGAAGCTTTTGGGGGATTGCCTGCTCAGGAAGAAAGGTTTGTTGGTTTAAAAAAATAAAAAAAAAAAAAAAGAAAGAAGCTGTGCCTTTCAAGAGTCATTTAAGACTCTTCTCCCTCAGCTGGAAGATGAACGTGATGTTAAAAAATACTCTTAGGCAAGGAAAATTAGAATAGAATAGATGAGTTGGAAGGGACCTTCAAAGATCATCTAATCCAACTGCCTGACCACTTCAGGGCTAACCACAGGTTAAAGCATATTATTAAAGACATTATTCAAATGCCTCTTGAACACTGACAGGCATGGGGCAACCACCTCTCTGGGAAGCCTGTTCCAGTGTTTGACTGCCCTCACAGGTGGCACCCTTTAAAAAGGATAATTGATAAAAGTCAGGGATTATAATCTCTGTGAAATACCTTCCAAAAAAATCCAAACATTTTAGAGTAAATTCATAGGTCCCCTCTGCCTATTTATAAGCTTCATAAAACCCTTCAGGGCCTTGAATGACTCTAAGCCCACTGGTCTCCCTTTGTGCTTTGTTTTGTTTCTACTATTAACCAGTGCTAAGGCGTCACTAAACAGTAGTTTTTCCAGGCCCTGCTTGCACCCACTCCGAGATGAATAGGGTTTGCAAGTAGACATCACAAAACGACTTGGTTAGACAGGCAGGCAGGCTTTGCAATGTGGAAAAGGCTTAGCCAAGCATTTTTTTTATCTTAAAATCCTGCAGTTTTGTCGTGCTTCTATTCTGAAAATTGTATTCTTTGTATTTGGAGGAAAGTAGCAATTTAATGTGAATTTATCTATAAACAGAGGGAGGGGGAGTTGGATGAAATGCTGACTTACTCGGCATATAATCCTGCTTGCTCAGCAGGACAGTGCATTTGCTGTACCTGGGACTTCATGGGGAATCTCACCTGTGCGAGTGGGAACACAATGCAGCCAAATGACAATGATTGCATCGTCCCATTTTGCATCGGGATGTCTGTGGCTGTGACTTGTTTTTCCTGGTGGGAGGGCAAGGCTGGCAGGAAAAGAGGATGGGAAGTTCATGACATTTTAAGTTTCTGGAGTTTGATATGTATTGGGCCTTGTCTTGTAAATCAGGTGAATATGTATCTCTGAGCATCCACGTGAACAGCAGTTTACAGCATCACATCTGGTTAGAGAGCAGCTGGGTGGATTTACCCTGAAAAGACAGCAGAGTGTTAAATACCTCCAACAGGAGACAGCCAGAAGAGCACAGGCACTTTAGAAACTTCTACAGCTTTTTGTCTCTTCCTTTTTCAAAAGACAACACAAAGCATCTTAAGATCTGTATCAAAGCAAGGGAAGAATTCAGTTGTTTGTCCTGCTTTGTCAAATGGAAACGGATGAGAAGCTGTCTGTATTCCTATATATGCTTGGATTATTCCAGAGAATATTCACTTTTATCTCATTTTTTTTTTTATTATTCGTAAGTGTTTCGTGTATCTCAAATTGATTTCCCTTTTTTTGCATAGGTTATGAAATATGCATCTCATTCTGTCAAAGGAGTCTCTATTTTCGGGGAAGTTATTTATTCAGGGAGGATTTACAGAGGCCTAAGTCATGCCTGCTTAAACATTCATTGAGGACTCCAAGAAAAATCATTTAGGCTTAAACATATCACATTACATACCTTTTTATGTCTTCTTAAAAAGCACATTACCCTGCTTAATCCTTTACAAGCACCACAGGCTTTCCTATCCTTGGAACTATTCCCATTTAAAATATAATGAAGTGCTTCCATTGTGCCCCTGTCTGCTCTTTCTTCCCTAGAGTATAATAGTGCCTAATGCCCTATCCTACCCACCTCATTCCTCTGAACATGATACTGTAGCCTACAGCATCTATGTTTTTCTCAGTTGTACAAAGTAGAAAATTTCTTTACCAGGCTGCATAGGCAGAATCAAAATGCATTTGAAACCTCTTGTCTGTTTAACTTCAAGTGCAAAATATTTAGCTGGTAGGAAACTTGATAATGAGTCAGGTGAATTAATGTTTTTGGATGGTGCAATAAAAGAAACTCCTTTTACTCTCTCAATTCCAGAGCATTAATAATTCTTCTTTAACCCTCACCACAGTATCAAAGGAAATCTGGCCTTGAGATTTTGATTTTCTTGTCATTTTACCCACAGTGAAAGCATGTGAGTAATTGCTGAGCCTTTTCATTTTCCCTGGACGGCAGTTTTACCTTCCTGAGAATACTGCTCTAGTAGTAACATTATTGTTTGCAATACCTGTGAATAGGCCATAACAAAAGCTTCGCTAAGGTGATTTCTTTGGTGAAGAAAGGGGTAATAATGATCTGCGGCTCTGTGCTAGGACAAATTATCAATAACTAGATGTGGTTATTCTTAATTTGCAATGGCATGGAGATTTCTATTGATGAACCAGAAAACTCCTGAATTAAGTAATTAAACTGATTTACTCATGAACTTGCCATTGGAATTGTCATTCTGGCGGCAGATATATTCATTACACCACAGAAAGACCCAGTTAATATTTTCAAGTCCATGCATCTTTGTTATGGACATTTCTAACAATGGAGCTAGCCAATAGAAAGACACCAAAAATAAGAAATAACAAAGCAGAGGGTTTGGATATTGGATCTGTACTGTGGTGCAGTAGTTTGACAGTGGCTGAGGAAGGGATAGGAAGCAAAAAAGGCAAGAGCGTGTAAAAATGCCATGACTGCACACCAGTCCCCTGTATATCTTTATTCTCTATAAAGGGATCAACTACACTGTTGGTTCCCCTCTGCTTCTGGAGGTTACAATTCTTGCACAGATGGGATGTTCTACTGGATGGATGTGCTACTCCACTAGTAATAAGTTTCAGGAGTACCTGTAAGACTTTGTTGCACCCCACAACTGAAGGTACAATTTATCTATTTCACAATTACCTTCTGCTTTGTCCATGGCTCGGAGCCTACAGGTGCCTGGGGGTACCAAACCCACCTGCCTCACTTCAAATTGTTATGGATGGTCTGGCTCTGTCTTACTTGTCATATAGCATCCTTTTCCTGGAAAGCAAGTCTCACCACAAAGTCTGAGCCTGATTTACAAGTGATATGCTGTTAATAATGTCAGGAGGAATGCCTGATCCACTGGCACTGTAATGTTTGAAGTCTCATAGTTTGTCCACATGTCAGTTTATGGTGGTGGGACTGGAATATATTTCATTGCAAAGCGCATTTCTAATAGCTTTACCACAACTTGGCTCCAGTTTGCTTGAGCCTAAAGAATAACCAGCCTGAAGAAAGATTTTTTTCTACAATCCTGTATGTCTTTGCTCCGATATCTAGGGCTTAAGCAAAGTAGCAGCAGTGAAAAAGTTTAGATTCATAAACACTGGACCAGAAAACATTGCAAATGCAGTGTAGTATTACCTTCAGGCATCATCAAAAGGCTAATAGTTATCTGCATTAGCCTAGGGGTTAGTGTGCTTTGGGTGTTTAATAACTGAGCTGTGACAGAGCATTAACAGAGCATTAGGAAGATTCTGCATGTAGTTTAAAAATAAAAATGTAAACCAGCTTTCCTCTTGCCTCATTTTCTCAGAATTTAAGGTAGTCTCAACAAAAGGCTTGCCGTCCCTCATGAATGCTCCAAAACATATTCCAAAGTTTGATCCGACTTAGACTTTCTTGAGGGGTTTTTGTCTTGGGTAGAACACCTGTGAAAAGTTCTTATTTCATGCAATTTGGCTTTATTCCAATAAAAACTTGAGTCAATATTTGAGTCAGCCTGTGTATCAAGAAATGGATCTGCACACACATGTTCATCCAACAACCAAGCCAGTCATTGCCATATTCTTTTTACCTCCAAAGTTTCCTGAAAATGTTATCTGAGTTCATCTTGTTTCATCTTACGTGCTCCTGAATGTACCTTCAACCTTTTGCTCTCACTGAAATGCCATCCAAGTTGCTATTGACTTCTGTCCAAAGATATTCAGCTAGTGCTCTGTGCAGATAACTTGCAGTTCTGTTTCTCCTACCTGAAACTGAGCCCTTTGTATCTGAAATTATATATTTTTTTCCTCTAATATTTTTTCATGGATGTATCACCACTAATGGAGTTCAACATAGCTAAAACCTAGACTAGCTGACTCTACGTCTTTCCCCCAGTTTTACTTTCCATGTTCTTTCTTGTGGCATTCTCTTGCTTAAGCTTATAATCTAATGACATTATTTGCTTATGTTTTTTCTTAACTTTTGTAACCAAAGTGTGTCTAAATTTTATGAATTCACCCTTCATAACATGTCTATGATTTAGCCATACAACCTTGTCCATTACTATAGCAGTTTTTAGCATTGTTTTCTCTGAACTTTACAAAACTCTCTTACTGCATTAAATTCTACTGAAAATGCTCCTACATGCCACCCCAACGCCCCCCCTCCCCCCCCCAAAAAAAAAAAAAGTTTCAAGGCCCTTCATGGCTGACCTTCATGGCTGATTCTGAAACTGCCTGTGGTTTTCTCATTTCTGAATTGAAAATCATCAGTGTTAAGTTTCCAGTGCAACACTTTTCTCTTTCAAGCAAGCATCTGTATGCATTCTCCAGGGACTCTTCTGTAAGGTATGAAGTTTTCCCTCCAGACATTCATCTTAACTTCTTCAATCTCCTTAACGTACTCCTTTATTATCGCACTAACAAAAACCTTGACAACTTGGTCTCTGGTGTACTACGATCACTACCCATCAACTGAGCCACCCTGTTTTGTTTTTGCTTTATGTTCTTTCCCTTTAGTTGGCTTACTTTATAATTGCCAATAAGAAAGGAGAGAGGAATTCATGATTTAGTGATCTATCATAGATATAAAATATCCATCATAGATATAAAATGAGTAAAACCAAATAACTACTGTAGCCCATAATCAACTAAGTTCATGAACATGCCCGTTACTAGAGGAAGAGTACTTCTCAGAAGACAAATTATGTCTGACTTCTGAGTCCTTATCCTCAAAGGAAAGCTACAGGCTAACTTCAGAAGAGCATAAGAGCTAAGGTTTGTAGCAGCCTAATACGATAAAAAGATAGGAGAGGGAGAAAATATTTGACTGAGCAATTGGTCCTTATTCTCTCTTTCATTTTATCCAGCTTCATTGTTGCCAGCTACAATTTTCTCTTTTTTCTCTTGGATTGTCTCATTGATTAACATAATTACATTAATTTCAGAGATATTTTACTAATCTTGAAGTTTTCTGCTTGTTTTCAGACAAGGCTTGTTTGCCTGAAAGCCAGGTCATTTAGGCATCCCACACGAGTTATATCCTTTCTTCTATTTAAAGGTAATTCTCTCTTAAAAAAAAAAAAAAAAAAAAAAAAAAAAAAAAAAAACTCTCTTTAAAAAAAAAAGGTAATTCTCTCTTAAAACATTGCTTCACTTAGATTCTTAAACTGTCATGGCTACAATAACAATACTTCCACCATGCACCTAAATTAGGCACCTAATTTTTAGGTTGGGCACCTAAATTAGGCACCTCAAGTGCCTAATTTAGGTGCCCAACTTTTATTCCTAGCTACTGTAGACAATTTCCTTCTCTAGAGAGTGGTTGGGAGTGCCTAAACTATGGAACTATTTTTCTTGGTGGCTTATTTTGTACAGAACCTATCACAGTAAGATCATGTTTCACAACTAGAAAAGGCAATAAAAAATAAGAAATGGCAAAATATACCCTGTGGAACTAATTTTGTTTGAATCCTGTAGACTTGCATTCTGCAGAGAACTGAGATCAGACTTTACAGCTGGAGACAGGATGGCTGACAGCCCTTTGAGGAGTGAGCATGAGATGGGACGGGCCCTCATGCTTCATTCTAATGGCCAAATATAAAGCTAAGTACTTCTTGCCTTAGTGTGTTTCTATCCCTGTAGTCATCTTTTCACATGACAAACCCAGAGAGGAACCTTTGTCTCCACCAACAAACCTTTGTTGGTAGAGATTTCACTTGAGGTTTCTCTTGTTTAGAAGTGGATTAATTAGGATGGTGTCATGACAGAAACACACAGAGTGCATCCCCGATGGTAGGAGACCAGCTCTGTGGAAATGTTTCTGTGGCTGTGTCACATCTGAGCACTGCAATACTAAACATCATATATGAAAGACTTCAAATTTCTCACTAAGTAATGCGAGTGCTGTTTTCATTTGCACTGGCTGGTGATCAATTGTACGAATGCTGAACACCCTCCTGAAACCAGGATTTATAGGAGATGGGAAATTTTGGAATGAAATGAACAACAAGTAAGAAAACTGACAATTAGGAAGTAGTTTAAGAGTTTAAGTAGTTTAAGCATTTGCAGTCCATGGTTGTAAAGGTTGAGTGTGAGCATGCCAGGATAATGCTTAAAGGAGATTTTATTTCTAGCATTACTTGTTGCTGAAATTTTCTTAGCTGGCCGTGCTCAGTATTAGGGAGGCACCTGTTAGAAAGAGTGGCATAAACAGAGAAGGAAAACGCCTCTACCTCAGCTACACCTAGGAACGTAGCTAAATTTGGGCATATCTGGGTCTTCCACAGGAATGCTGCTGTCATATTCCATGAAAGGAAAAGTTTTCTGAGTGTTCACTATGTGAGGTGACGTTAGAGCCATTGCTCCCTTGCTGAACCATCTCTGTGGTTCACCTCCCATGGCTGTGCCCTTTTTCCTTGTTTTGGAATTTAGTTATCCTAAGAAAGAAAAATTCTATAAAGTGCCTGAAAGAGAAGAGTAGCTTGGTATCTGATGCTCTCTCATTTGGCTACAGGTGACATGAAAGGTATAGGCACCTATTTTTCTGGTCCTGTGAGCTCTTATTTCTCCATTTTATCTCTATTAACTTAGTTCTTTTCCTACTGAGGTTCTGTACCATTTTCAGGTTCGTGGAGATGAGTAATACCACCATACCAAGGGTGTCTGGGGACTACAGAGGCTCCTATGCAGCTCCAGCAACCTCAGCTCTCTCTTTCCCTTTTGAATTCCTGCTTCACTTTGTTCCCTCCCTCTCACTTTTTCTTTTTTATTTTTTCAGTTTTTTGATCCTCCATCCTTTTCGGTTGGATCCCAGCTCCTCCAACTTTTTCCCAGCTCTCCGAGCCTTTCTTCTTTCCCCACCTCACCTCTCTGTACGCAGTCATACATCTCTTTTGCTATCTCCATCCACTTACACTGTCTCAGTGTTTATCTCTGTAACGAATTCTGAGACTTTCAATTTTCCATCAGACAAAGCTTTCCAAAACCCTGGCTGTCACTTTGAAGCCAGCTGCAGGCTCACAGTATGGTGGGCTACACTGGGGACACATCACGCATAGATCAGGGGAAATGCAGGCTCTGACTAATGATCAATAGATGGAGACAGGAGAGCACACTCTTGCTTCAGGCACAGAACTTGGGTAATGTATTCACTTTCTCACTTAAATGTTTCCAGCTATCATTTTTATGTATTAACATATTTTAATAATACACAAATACGTTTTGATGCATTAACAAATGCAAATGATGGGATTGAATATAAGGTTGTTTAAAGGATATAAGCAACAGAAAAAAAGCCATGAATAGAAGTAATGAGAACAGAATATATAAAAAGTGCTGTATATTCCATCCCTGAAGCATATCTGGGTCTGCGAAGCTGCAAGACTAAAATAGTGAGAGAAATATAAGAGGTAACAGAGAGATCTTCATTCATATTTGTGGAGCTGCTGTAGCAATTGTTTATAAGAAAAAGTTTGACTTAACAGATTTATATAATTTTTGTAAAATAACTTATTACCACCACCACCCCAAAAACAGTCTATTCCATAGACCAGCAAATAAATGGACTGCAGAAAGTACATTCGTAGCAAGTTTCTGCTTTAAGCCATTCAATAGTCCCTCATGAAATCGTTCAGAATTTTTCAGTTCTAATGGTCTTATATTTGTAATAGAAAAGCCAAAGAGGAGATCTCAGGGAATACCTGGAGTTCCTCTGACAGCAAACATTAGACTAACACCCTTAAATAAGTCAATACCTTAATAAACAGATTGGTAGGCAATGAAATGCTAGTGAAATAATCAGGACAGTAAGGAAAATTAAATTTGAAACTGAAAAGCACCGACAGAATACTCAATAAAATCAACCTAGGTCTCTAACATGTGTAAAAATCAAGTATCTAAGTATCAGAAACTTTAGTTAAATCCGATTGCCCTTAAGATCACCTTAGTCTCCAAACAGGAGGAGATGTTTAAGATAACATCTAGAGAAATAAAGCGCTGAAAAATCCAATTTTTCAAATATAAAAGAGGAACCCAAAACTCTGTGTTTCTCCAAATGATGTGCCTTTGTTTACAACTGCAGGTTTATGCTCCTAAATACCTGTGTGCATTTAAATGCTATACCTCAGAGAGGTCTCGAAGGACCAATCTGAAAACATCTGGTCTGGAAGGCTAGAAAACTGTGCAGGCTTTGCTGCTGGCTGCTTTTTGACATTGTCCTTAGTCATCAGATTAGAGATAGTGGGAAATTTTCTAGTAAAATTCCATTTTGTTGGAATTTGTCAATCTGAGGAAAAACAAAACAAAACAAAAACAAACAAAAAAAAGGATGTGTTGTGCTTAAGTGGGGAGTGTGGGGAAAGAGGAAATTTCCAATCTCGTGGTTCAGACTGAGTGGATGTTGCACAAGAATATTGGTGGCCTACAAAGCAGAGTGCCAAACACGATTAATTTCTGTGTGCTTAAATCATACTTGTGCAGATAAAATTTGGAGTTCGGGATGTAAGGGGTTGTTTCTTTAATGGACAACTGCAGTAAGCATAAAGTCTCCAGTGGTGAGGCTGTCAGGCTGCACTAAAGTCTGGGGCTGGGACATGATCAGCAGCTCCTGCACATTTGTTGCTCTCTAGCCTTATTCCGTATGCCTCCTTTGGAGCGATATGAAATGCAAACACACCACTTCAACGCCCAGTAAATATTTCAGGGGGTTTCAAATCCCATCCAGCAGAGCCAGAAGTTTCATGTAGTTTTCTTCCTAACATCTGTGCAGGGTTCTGAAAATGTTTTGAAGAAGACTGGGACTCTCTGTGTGCTCTGTGGCTGCGCATATTGGCTGTGGATGGGGCTGGGAGTAGCCCAGAAGGGTATTACTGGGGCCGCCTATGGGGCCATCATCTCTCTGAACTGCTCTGGGGGGTGTGCAGAGGAGCTCTTATCGAATCAACAGCATTTCCAGTTCCTGCAGGTTGTGCATGGCTATGGCTTTTCTGTAATGTATATTATGATGCCTCCCGCTAATGTCTCTTTCTGACCTGATTCAAGCAACTAAGGAGACATTTTCTGAGTGCTTTTCTTGGAACTAAATCTACATGGAGTGAACTTTCCAGCCAGCAAGTTAAAAATTTAGAAGTAACAGCATGGCATTGAGCAAGGTATGCTAGGTAGGTAAGCTGGCTTTCTTAAAGTGTGTCAACTGAGAGCAAAGCTAAATTTTTCGGTTAAATAAGCAGAATCTTTCCTTGAGCTAAAGAGTAATGATAATTGTTGTTTCCACTACTTTTACCATTTTATTCTCTTCAGTCAAATTGCCAGCAAGCAGTTTATGTCTCTCTGTATTTGAATTAGGCAGCAGTTGTCCGGTCTGAAAATGTGGCTGCAATAAATCAGCATCTTTTTAATAGCCAAGATATGGGAGGAGAGGATTAAAGTGCCATGTGGAGTGTTTTAAGAAGCATTTTATCCAGGCTGTAATCACATTTCATTCTGCTATCAGTTTGCATAAAACGCGCGATCTAGATAGACAGCACAGCTCCCTCGCTGGGATTGCAATGGCAGGAGAGAGCTGTTTACCATTCCTGGCTCTAAAGCTTTCCTGCTGCATGGGAGTTGATTGGTGTTTGTGGCTGTTGTTTGCAGAATTGCTAGTTAATCAAATAAAACAGACCCCATTCCCTGCTGAATATAACACAAGGAGGGGGATAAATAATGGAATGCATCAAGATGGCTGGAAAATACAATGCGTCTGTAATGAAAAAACAGTAGATAAGCAGCTGGTATTATACTAGTCTGTAAGTACCAAGGGGTTCTGGTCATAACATAAATCACAGAGCAGAAGCTTTCTTTGTTTTATCACTCTGACCTCAAGATGGGATTTCCCTGTAATACATTTCTAGCAAGAATTCTCAACCTGCGAGTAAACAAATCTAGGACACGGCGCCTTCCCAAGTCTTGTGCTTAACAGTGATACAAATTCCCAAGAAAACTCAAAATCTCTCATCAAGTATCAATCTTCCACCAGTGGTAGCTGCAGTTCCTGGGTATTCCTTTGAACAGGAGATGGATGGCTGGATCATCTTTCTTGTGCTTGATCCAAGGTATTGCAGCATGCTTTGGTCCAAATCAGTCTGAATTTATGACCTCTTGTGAGACACTGAAAAATATAATCTGTGTCTTGCAGCATGGGGAAGGAGTGTGGGCTAGCTTCCTACACTGCAAGTGGTCAGAAGATGACATCCAAATTTGAAAACCTCTAAATTTTGTTGCATGTGTGCCAGGAGTCCTGAGCATCATTGTGTTTTATGTGGTGTTCCAAGTATGCACTGGGGAGGCACTGCTACCCCATCACCACATTCTGAACTGAACATTGGTATGAAAAAACACCAGTCTGTTCATCCCTGGTAGAGGAGAGGCACACAGCTAGTGCTTGTTCAAAAGCAGAATTTGGAATTAAAAAAAAAAAAAAAAAAAAAGTAGGTGCTTATAAGCCACAGCATTTTAATGACCAAAATTTTGGCTTCAAATGCTACAATTTCGCCTAAGTGCTGTCTTTACAAGCAAATTGTTATATGAATCTCTCCTTGAGTCCCTAATGTTACTAAGGAACATGTCTAAATGTTGCAATTCACAGCATAGCCTGGAAAAAACACACAATAATGTCGGTGCGCATTGGGCAGGTATAAGCAATAAAGGCAGGAATGCAAGGAAATGTGAGCATCAGTTAATGAACGTCTGCAAAATGCTCTCAGTCCTTCAGATGATTCTATTATTAAACTGAATGTCTTGGCTTATGCTATAGTTGTGCTGGAAGCTAAATGAAGGAGATGGTTTTCTTTAAACAGCATCTTGTTCTTGATTAGCTTGAATATTAAATCATTTTGGATTCAACAAAGTGAGCAGCAGATGGAACATAACAGAGAGCAGGAAAACAAAAAAATAGAACATGACATGAGATCACGCAAGGGAATCAAAGTACGCATACACAAAAGTAAATCAGAAGAGCTCAAACCAAAATTCTGGCTAAAATAATATATAACATATGTTTCAGAATGACAGAAGTTACTGTGGAAAATATTCAAGGTATTCTTTTGCCTTTCCAGAGATGCCAATAATCATCTTGATTTTTGAGAACTGTACTTCTAAATATGCCCTCCCATTCATTGGTGTAGAGTTTACCCACGTTATCAGCTGTGATTGTGCTTTTGCAAAATCAAAAAGAAGTTTAATGGAAGGGTAATGGAAGGTAAAACATAACTCTGTATTTACACTCACTGATTCGGAAGCTGACTTGGCTGTTCCAGACCTCATGAATCAAGCCACGAAAGGGAAATCTCCTAAGAGCAAGAGTTACTTTAGTATTTTGGTACATAACATCCAGATCCATTCCTAGCTGAATGGAGACAAATTACATCCAAAACCAGAGAAATTGGCAGAAGGTTTGCTTTGAACTCTGTTCTGATAGTAATCCTAGGCCTGATGAGTTTCTTCTGTTCTGGTAGAGTTTTGCATACTTTTTGACAGACACTACATCAAATTGTGTTGTATCCCTTCACAAGTTATTTTGCATACATTCTGTACCACTTTCAGCACATTTTAGTTATTACTACGCAATAAAATGTTTAAGCTATGATGTGTTTCTAACATGCCATGACAAGTTTTATGTACATTGTGTGACTGTGGTTTTGATTTAGCCTGCATCATATTATAGTCACTCTGTAGCTTTTTTTTTCTTAATTTTTATTATGCTCTTGCTGTATTTTATCTTTTTACAGGTCTGTTTTTTATCTCTCGGTTCATTCAGCTAGAATATCGGTAGGCCTAGCTCTGCTAAGCTTGCATACCTCATGTAGATGCAGAGTAAGTCCACTGAACAATGACTTGTCCAGTAGCTGCCAAATGTAGGTGCTGTACTGGGCCTTGGATTCCCATTGAATCTGCATTATTGGGTTCTGAATATTTTGAAATGTGACAAAAAAAAAAATCAATAAGTAAAAGGAAATCAAAATAGACAAGAGAAAATATTACTTTGTTTTTATCTTCTTCAGCTACCCTGAAATGTACTTTTCATAGATATGTCAGACATAAGACAAGAGAGGATATTTTTTCCTGGCATCATATTTCCTATGCTTTCTTATGTACATCTTGTGATACTTGTCTTCCAGAACTTAACATGAATGAGACAGCAACAAAGATGCTACATTGGATTTGATGCAGATGTCCATCAGTAGGAATTATGCCTTCCATTTGTGTCTGAAGGGATCACATTTTCAGAACAACAACCCACATGTGCACAGTTGTGCTGCATATGATGTTGATATAACTGAACAGAGAAAGATATTCTGAGCACAAGCACTGTGCAGCTGTTTGTCTGGGCCTGTGTGCAGACCATGCTGTTCCCACATATGCAGTGGCTGTGCATACACATGCAGTAACAAAGCTGCTTTCCCTATAAACGTGGTCAGGCATTTAGCACCGATTTGTGAGAAGCTGTGTAGCATCCTCTAATATTTTCCTAAGCAAGTGAAGAAGAAAATTCATTGTCTTCCATTTAGAAATCCATACCAACTGAAAGAAGGAGGAGCATTACAATGCAATAGACCTGGGCAAGCCAATTTCAATTTTTGTTTTGTTTTGTTTTGGTAGCCATATAGAGCCTTCTTTTCACCCTCACCTCTGGGCTGGCAGCTCACATGTTCCCAGACGTAGTGAAATACCATAGCTTCTCTCTGATTCTTCCGAAGCCAGAGAAAAAGCTCAGTTCTTCACTGCAATGAGTATAAATGTGTTCAGTGTACTATCCTCCTCATAGCATAGTTCTGTGAAAGAGAAATCATTTTTAAGTTAGGTTATGAGATAAAAGTGATTAGCAATTAACTATCAATTTAGATATTCATTCTTCTTATAGTCAAGGTCCAATTTCTTTTTCAGTAAAATTAATAAGACAGTGAATAAATAAGATTATATCTCCTAACAAGGCAGTGGCGTTTTTCAAGCAGTCCCCACACAGATGCTAGATGATATCTGCTGCACATTGGATGAAACACTAGAATGTCAAGTTGATGATTTTATGATGCTATTGCTTGTATTTTTCATTTTCCTTCCCTGTTGTTTAGCGTTAACTAATGAAATGATTTCATGCACTCAAGGAAGATACGTACTGGTGCACATGATTAGCTGGGCACTTAAGCTGTCCGCACTGTGTGCACAAAAACATGATTTGCAAGTACTGCGTGTACCAAAGAAAATCTCAGCTGATGATCCTAATTCTAGGTCAAATGCTACTTCATTTTAAGAAGGCAAATCAGCTGATTACATTGTATCATAGCAATTAAAATCAAAAAATACGTGTGCCATCACTTTCTCCATTTCCTGAATATTTTAATTCATTGATTAAAGATGCGTTGGTATTTTTATTTATGTGGTAGGAACAAGTATTTGAATATAACCCAATGGTATTATATTTTTCAAAAGTATACCAGTGACACACAGAATACACATCAAATTCATATTAAGAAAACAAGTAAGACTGGCTGACTAATTGCATTATTTTTACTAAACAAATCTTTTTTGTGATCTGATGAGATCTCAGAGCAGATTGTGTCCAGGTTTGAATACTGGGGACTCAAGCACAACATAAGAAGACAAAAGTTGCCATGATGACCAGACCTATGAAATCTAGAGTGAAACAGGAAATACAATTGCTTATTGTATTAATGATTCTATTTATATACATGCCTGCAAATATATATCAAGTAAACCAGAGTTGTCATTATGGATTTATCCACTGGAGTATTACAGTAACTGAAACAGTATGAGGAAGAAGCTATTTTTACAAAAAAATATTGTTTATTTTTCTCCTTAAAAGCTCTAAAATTACCAGGATGCAGCAATAGAATATTTTGTATTGAGGTATTAAGTTTTGATCCAGATATTTTCCATTTTTAATTGTTAGTCAGTTGTAGGGAAAAGTAAGTCAGGTTGAAATCAATGAAATATACTCCATCGGGAGGGGAGGGGAGGAGAGGAGAGATTATAAAAAAGATACCTGTTTTGTGTCCAGTTCCATTTAACATTTTCATCAAGGCTCTGTGTTTAACTTACACCTCTAAGCTTGCGTCAAGTGTACTGCCCAAGAATTGCTGTTTCAGGAGAGTGGAGGGCTCAGAAATCTTTCATGGAAATTATCAGTCCCGAATGAGTCCTCCAGCACAATACAGAATTGAGTGATTGTTTTTATTTTTTCATTTTTATTTTTTTTTTTAAGATCTGTTAATGGTAAACTCTTTTCTGGCATCTCAGCTATCCCATGGGGGCAGGTCAGGATGAATTAGAGATAAATATAATGGGAATCCATGTATTGTTCTTCATTCATCCATTACAAAGGTGTGCAAAATGAATGCTATAGCTATGGATAAGAGAAAATGACTGCACCGGTTATAGCCAGAGATGAATGAAGTTGTGTACACTTTAAGGCAAAGGCTGTAAGCATTTTCACAGAATCATAGAATAACTGAGTTGGAAGGGACCAACAAGGATCACCGAGTCCAGCTCCTGGGTTCCCAAAGGACCACCCCCCAAAAAAATAAATAAAATCAGATCATGTGTCTGAGAGCACTGTCCAAATGCTTCTTGAATTCTGTCAGGCTCAGTGCAGTGACCGCTACATGCACAGGGAATGCTGTCTCTATTTTCTACTCTGGCACCCTGTTCCCCC
Source organism: Aythya marila (assembly GCF_965140915.1). Lineage (NCBI taxonomy): Eukaryota > Metazoa > Chordata > Aves > Anseriformes > Anatidae > Aythya > Aythya marila. Next base: position 9,813,660 of record NC_139045.1, on the reverse strand, counting down.
CAACAGCTTGCTGCAGGGCAGGCAACAGCAGAGAGGAGCTAGCTTCTAAGATAATTACAGGGACCGGACCACATATGACAATTTGCTGGGTCATCTTCTCAGTTGTCTGCATAGTAAGAGCAAGCAGGCAGTCTGACGAGTAAAAAGATGATGCTGTGCTGGTGTTCATCTTTCTGCAGCTCCTACTGTTTTTCATAGATCCTAGTAAAATACAAAAGAAATAGAAAAGCTTACATCTGTAACATTTTCCTTTCCTGTGTGTTCAGAGTTCAGTATATTAAAATCCATTCAGGAGGGTGCCACTAAACAGCTGACAAGCTGGGGACAGGGGGCAGTGTGGTGGCATTAGGAAACCACATGCTGACAGAATAACAACAACACGCTGACCCAGGGACAGGGGAACGTGTTTGTGCAGCATCCATCATCTTCTAGGCTGCAGGGACAGAAGGGACTGCCCTGCCTGCAGGAGACCTGTTTGGGCTTAAAATGATTGCTTTTGTTGGAAATACTGTAGGGCAGAAACTTCTCTGTGACACTGCTCAGTGCAGGAGCCTAAGTTTACAGCCATGTGAAAAAAACACAAGAATGAGTAGTGGTAGCCCTTACTGAACTCTCAGGACAATGGAAATAGCAGGTATGGACAGGAGGTAGAAATGCTGAGGGCTTGCAACACATCTCAGTATCTGTTAATGCTGCACAGATGGGTAATCATGGGCTGCTGCTTTAGGCAGCCATGTGAACCCCTGTGCTTAAAGGGAGGAGTCACTGAAGAAGAAGAATGATGGAATGATTGAGGAGGGGGTGGGAAGAAGGAATGCTGTGGAGCATTTCTTTTGGAGTTTCAAAAGATTGTGTGTAGATGTGCAGTGCCCAACTGGCTCCATCCAAATTTAGGCAGGAGATCCCTATCAAAGACAGAAGGATAAAATGGTTCAAAAAAAAAGGTAGTTAACAAATTCTTTTGCATGAGTCAGGGAACATCCTAAGTCCTGCTACCACTCTGGAAGTGGCCAGAGCTCTTGTACAAGTAATGTATATATCTATTAAAAAGCAACAACAGCAAAACTTCAGTTTGTTTCCAATAAGTTTCTAAAATGAAAAATGAAGCTTTTTTTTTATTATTATTATATATGAGAATTTACTGGAGGATTATTTAGTAAACTGGGTGTTTTTGCAATTAATTTTGTTGTGCGTACTTTTTCAGATGAAGAATGGTGTTGTTGAACAATTTCTTGACTTTTGATGACTTTGTTACCTTTCAGTTGGTATTCAAAAAGTATTTATTTGAATAAGAAATGTTGTCCAAGAATTACAGTGATATTGACTCTCCTTTCTATTCTAAAGAGTGGCAGAGCCAAGTTTGGGACAATAAGAGTCTCCAGTTAGCATCATGCTGGATTGATTTAATTCAGACAGGGATACTGCTTTTCTAAATTCAACTGCATTTATCTTCCTGCTACCCTAATCCACAGAATTTTACTTTTTCACCCAAATGAAGAGGGGTGATCTGTGTACACTCCCACATTTAAATGTAGTTTCATTGCGGATTAGCTGACCCAAAAATGCAAGTATATCAAAACAAGAAGTCTTTGGTTATGTAAATGCAAGTCTATCAAAAAGGGGAAAACATTATTTAAATTTGTCTTATTAATGGGACTGCCACTTGGCTACCACAGTTCTAAGTCTTATAGGAGCCTGAAATGCTTTCATGTTGTTTCTGCATATGAATTTCACTGGTGACACACTTAAAATAGCCTCCAATAGTATCTGCAGCATCAAATTGTCATAAAATAAAGGAGAAGTTGGTATGGAAAAAAAAAAATAGGCTCCTTACCTTTCAAAGGTCTGCTTTGCTGGTTCTTTATTTTCTCTGTTTTGTTTTTTTTTTTTTCTCCTGTTTTCCTCCCATCTCAAATTAACAGTAGCTGTAATGAATCTGTGGTTCAGCTGGATGACAGCAAGCAGAGTGATCTGCTGCCTTTTTAGTGTTTTGCTGTGATTACCTGGAGAAGTGGCTGACTCTGTTCTCCATCCGCACTCAGAAATTGGACCTTTGGCCTCCGCTCTATTTTGCTCTGGTTATTATCTTTCAAGATGCATTTAATTGCAATGGTAAAATATGAATGCATTGAGCACAGGCAAACCAGTCTAACACAAAGGCCCTCTCTCATTACAGTGCTCTCGGGCCTCAGTTATTCTTCTAACTCCAGACGAATTACTCTAGGTCTGCCCACTGTAACAAAAGTACACGTGATGATGAGGCTCTTCTCAAGAAGTTGGTGGCAGGTTGCATAAAAGAAATTAATGCTTTTCCTGATGAAGTTTTATCTGGAGAAAATAGACATGCCATTGAAGCTGATATGCCAGTGTAATGAAAGATAAACTTCATACAGAAGAGGAGATGAGGTTGGGATTTCTAACCTCTTCTTTCTTTCCCTAAGCTCCCCAAGGTTTCATTTCCTGCTGCTGTTCACTCTTGGCCACTAAGCTCAATAATGCTTTTAGAAATGATTCTGCACTTTTCTGTTTGATTAAATACTGAGAATAAGTTTCAGTGTTTGTCAAACAGTGACCCTTGAATTTAAATAGCTTTCTGTGGACACTGCAACATGACATCCTGAAGTTGTTTTTATTGTTATTGTTGTTGTTGTTATTATTATTTAATTAGCTGCTTGCCTTGATGACTAAATAGAGTTTTATGTACACAGAAAATTTTATTCTGTGCTCTAAGACCACCATGGGGATACAAATCCCAATCTGTACTGCAAGGAGCTAACAAATTCAGTTTATTCTTCTCTGATTGCATGACTGCTTTGCACTCAAGTTGCATAGGTCAGCCACTGATGCCAGCCTACAGGGAAGTATGTGGTAAGAGGCTCCAACATTGTAGTTAAGAACTATGAATAGTATAATTTGGAGAGAATGCTAAATAAGTGGGTTCGGTTTTGCTCTACAAAAGTGAAATGTGAGATTTTATTTCACAGGGATCCAAACAGAGATAATCCAGAAATTGTTCCCTTTGTAAACCAAGACCAAGGTTTGAAATCTTAGTTCCTGAAGGAAAATAAATTAACAAACTGGAATTTCTCTGAAGGCAGATCTGACTTCTGCTTCAGCCTGATAAACAGCATCTTCATTTTGCAGGAGGATTATGGAGATCAATGTGTCTCCAGTCCCTTCTGAAAAAAAAAAAAAAAAAAAAAAAGAAAAAAATGAAGAAAAAAAAAAGATGTAATTGCAGATGCCATCTAACTACTATTTGGCAACATCTGGCAACACAAAAATCCTGATTTAAGCTTCCACCATAAATTTTATCTTTGCTTTTTCCCATTTCAGAGCACAATATCCACATTATGTATATTAGCTCTCACTGATATATTTGCAAATTTTCCTTTGCTTTTGTTCCCTTTTTTCTTTCCTCATATAATAAGAGCCTTCGTAAGGTTGCTTTGCAAAATGAAGCACAGCCCTCTGCAGTCTGCAGCTACTGCTTACATACCAAAAGTGCAAAAATTGTTAGAAAACGTAGTGTTTATATATGCCAAAGTCTCAGGTTCACAGTGATAGGCATAGGACTAGCAGCATCTGATGGTGTTTTTTCCCTGCATAGTCAGTGTAGTGGAATGATCAACAGAGGAGTACGTGTAAGGAGTGCCACTGAACGTACCACATGAAGCAGGTGATTAATCAGTGTCCTTGGTTGTTTTTAGGTCAGAACTAGAGCCAATGCTGCTGTATGCAGGGGTAGAGTCTGTTTCTGTTCATGTGTTCTTGGCTAAAAGACAGCTGGCAACTTTGTAGACAGAGAATGGTGCACAGTGGTGTGAGGGGAAGGATGGTGCCTGCCCATCCTTCATGGAGATGCACAGGGAAAGCATCACCACCATGTGGGAACAGGATACTGAGAAAATGGGCCCAGTCAGCATTATCTTACCACTTTCAGATTTTCTCTCAGAAAATTCATATAATTGGAATTAGTTGAATCTTAACTTAAGATTTCCCAAGCCTTAAATGCTGTTTTGTTCTCTTTTTATAGTAGGTAACACAATTACATATGATGAAATATTTAAAAGAGGAAAAATAAATGCCAGTTCTGTTTATCCTGCTCCTTATTTCATATTTTTCCTTCATGAGGATTCCTTGTATTTCTTTTAAAGAGGAATTTAAAATACAGAAAAGGTACTGTCCAAGAATTTAAGTCTGAAAAATTGTAGTAGTTGTTTGCTGTTTAGTTACAATTATTTTTCCTGAAATTTATAATTTTTTACACTTGGAAATGTATTTATGGAATGCTGGTACACAAATGCATTTTTCATCCTACTCTTCATGAATGGGTTAGCTGTGAGAAGAAATAGTATTCACATCAGTGTTGGCATAAAATATGTGCATATACAACGGCATAATGGCTTTAAATGCTTTCCTAGTATAATTCAACTGGTTCTTGGTGGAATCATCGAGGATAAATTTACACTAATGTCTACAGACCAGGGCTTCAGCAAATAAAAACCCAGAAAATGTGCAGTGATAGAAAATAGAAATAGAATAGCCTTAGAGAAATAGTTTTACCATCTATGTGCTGATGGCCCCTATTCTTTATAACAACTCTCTTTACAGTAACTCCTTTGAAATTGTTCACAAAACCATAAAGTGAAGTCAAGTATTTTTGCCTGGTACCATCCGTACCTCCTGGTTTCACTTAATGACCAGCATAGCTCATGAGTTCAAAATACCCTTATGAACAACTAAGAGATTCGATTTTCCTCTGCTTTTGTTTTTATGGCAATAGTCATCAGATACTCTGAAACCTTTTTAGCCTCTGCTGTGCTGACAGGCAGGATGCTGCCGGGGGGATCCTGCTGGAAAGCTCAGTTCTCCTTGTACCGGCAGGCAGCAAGGCAGGGGTGGCTGCTGAATGCTAACATGCTGCCCCTGTACAAATGCCTCCCCAGCCATCCTGCGCTGTATAAACCACATTCAGGTTTGCCACCATCCTGAAATGTCATTATCTCAACTCAAGATGTCACCATAATGGCGTGGAAATTGAGAATGGGAGATGGAGATCTGCCACTAGTTACAAAAAGCCATTTTTTTTTTGCTTTTGTCTAGCCCCCATAATTGACTGACCATAAGCTCTTTAACTTTTTCTGATAACGTAGAGCTGGCATTCTTGTTATTCATTTTGAGGTCCAAAGTGGAAGTCTTGAGCGTTGCTATTGGAAAGCTAAAAAATATGCACTTCTCACAGAAAGCAAGAGAGAGTGAGGGGCATAGGTTTTTAACTGACTTTTTGTTCTGAAATTCTGTTCTCCCTCCTCCCTGAGCATCATCCGTTTTTTTCAGTCTATAGCTACCTGTAGGTCTCTGTAGGTGCAAATCTATACAACATCAGCAGTGTTCAAGATGTGCTGTACACCAGCAAAATTTTATTCTTAGATCTTTGGTTTGATTTGTGGATGGTCCTGCATGTTGCCAGGAGTTAGACTCAATAGCCCTTGTAGGTCTCTTCAAAGTCAGGGTATTCTACAATTCTATGATTTTTAGGTTAAAACAAGGCTGAAGCAGTGTGGAAGATCCATGGACAGGTGGTTGATGCTGTGAACCTCAGAAGAAGTTCTTGCTGAAGATTTCTCATGACCTGCTAGAACACCCTGCTTGTCTCTTAGCAAGACAAGACTTTTTTCCTCATATGAAAATTATGAATTGGAGATAGTTCAAAAGTAGTATTACTGCTAATAGGAGGGCTGAAATGATCGATTTGCAAGAAAAAAAAATAAAGAAAGCTCTATTAGCTATATCCAGCTTGAATAAGTAATGGAAAAGCTGATCAATAATTAAAAGATGTCAGCCCCCAAATTAAAGTATTTAGAACCTCACAAGGAAAAATAACTCGGAGACTAGGAGTGAGAGAACATTATTTTTAAAAAGTAATAATAATAAGGTAAAAATAAATACCTTGAATAGCATTAAAACCTGTTAGGGTGAGGAGTAGTTCAATAAAGGGAATGATTGCATGCTTGGCAGTTGTAACTTACGTTTGCTGTATGGATTTGAATTGCATAGATTTGTAAATAAAAAGGACAAAAATGCTTTAAAAATGTATTTTGCTGCATGGAGCAATCATGTGTTGAAGGTAGATGGTTGGGATGATTCCATCCGGCTCTTCACTCTCTCTTGCCTCATGTGCTTTAACCAAGACTCACTGTGATCTTATCAGTGAGAAGTAATATCTTTTTGTTACCATGAACTGTGATATTATCAGGTCTGCTCTAAGGATATTATATATAACACTTCATCACAGCTATTATTGACAGTAAGCAGTTTTACCACTTTATATTCTCACTGTGAGTTGTTTTACAGCAAGGCAGCCAAATCAAGAGAATTCTTCCTGACCAGCTGAGCAGCTGATAAGTCTTTTTACAAGCACTTATGTGAATTCAATGCCATAGGATGTTAAAAGGGTGAGGTATGACAAAAGCAGGTGTCAAAACATGCCCCTCTGCTCTTGTCATCACCTCAAAGGTTATTTACCTATATGTAAAACTACTCATCTCTTTAAACCACACTTTTTCTCAGTTCTTCTGTGTGGAAAGTCCATCTGATCCTCTTCATAATTTATTTCCCCACTTCTGATCTTCTGCTCTTGCCTCCTATTTCCCTCCCTTACTGCCTGCACACCATGATCCTTCCAGGTTGAGTCATTATCCTTTCAAATGCTCCCCGAAAGCACTTTTTTCTCACTCATGCTCTCTATTTCTTAGCCAAGTGGTGCCTTTAGGAAGATCAGAGTAAGTGCACTGGCACAAAATGAAGCTAGTAAGCACTCTGTGAGTTGTGGTGCCTTTAGGATAAGCATACAAGTTGTATTGTTTATTAACAATAAGGTTTCTTGTACCCTCTATGCCCTGGCCATTTAGATAGACCTAAACCTCCAGTGAGAGACAAAAGAGCATTCTTAACCATTTTCAGAGCCTGAACATTAAAACAAACCCAGTCCTGCATTAATGTGTGTATGTATTTTGAAAACATGTTTTTTTTATCCTGCCAATCACTCAGAGTCCACAGATAATACTGCTCCAACATCTACACGAATCCTCCTGCTACCATGTCTACAAATGCAAATAGGAAGAATTCCCTTCCCAGGCCTGCAGTGTCTAATTTAGATTGATTATGCATGAAAAGGAATGTGTCCCAAATGCAATAGTTCCTTGTGCACTGTATCTTGTGAGCAAGCAGCCGGTGTGACTTGCTTCAGTAACTTTTATGTGTAAACAGTCTTTAAAAACATAATCTACATTGTCAAAGACTAATCTAGATGATGTACTGACATTGCTTATCTTGATATGCTGACTGGGTTTTGAATTCTCTTTGGATTGCCTGGCCCCAGATGGCCTTTTTGTGTGTTGTTTACTTTTCACTTAGCTGTCACATATTTATTCCCATTAGATGTACAAAGTCAATGGGTTGAGCCTGGTTTTACAGCATAGCTGGCTAATATGGCATAGGGAAAACTCTGAGTGAAGCCAAGCAGACAGTCAAAAAAAAAAAAAAAGCAAAGTGATTCTTCAGGTCTAACACAGAGACCAACAAAGCAGGAAACTGGTACACAATCTGGTACAACATATAGAGAGGTTTGTGTTGTTGTTTGTTTGTTTTGTTTTTTAGAGAAACGTGTCTAGACTAGAAAGTGAAAACTCACTGAAATAGAAGAGCATTTATTTAGATCACACTTCTGTTTTTAAAAGCTTTTTTTCTGAATACATTTTAAAATGTTGTACACATTCCATAAATTTAAATTAAGAAAAAATAATCTAGATTTGTTTCAAATGTAGCGGATGGTAAAATATTATTTCAGAAGCCTATAGAGATAATGAGTTGTTTTGGATTTATCTTAATCAAGCAGAATGACTTAGGTGCTCTTGCTGTACAAAAGTCTTTGAAGATATATAAAATCCTTCATGTTGGCTCTAGCTGAGAGAAACACACACTATTTCCAAAAAAAAAAAAAAAAAAAGAAAAGAAAAGATAAAAAGAAAAACACTAGTTGGTGTGATCTTGTCCACAATCATTCACCGAGTCCAAAAGACAAATGGGTGTTCCTGCCATCTGTGGGAATGTGAAGCATGACTGACGTGTGCACCGTCTTGAACTGCACTCTTCCATCTGGATATCCACATATACCCTTCTGCACTTCTCCCTGTGTGAATACCTGTCTTCCCACTGAATAGTTGCTTTACTGGTTCAAAGAAAAAGCTCAGTGGAAGATTAGGGGTGAAATTTAACACTGATGGAGGGAGCTTGGTGTTTTCTCTTGTTTCCTCTGGTTCCCTGAGCAGGGAAAATAAATGTTCTCACATGGGATTGTTTCAGTGACGGCATGTTGTTCACAGATCACGTTTCTTCCATTTCTGCTGAGCTGCTCAACCAAAGCACCACATTGTAACAATCATGGTGCGTGTTTGGTTTTGACTGCTCTTGGGCACCCAAACTTCTTTTTCTTCAAAGAACAGATTGTGCTGAGACTGCCACCTTTTTGAGGTGCACTGACCTCCGTTTGGACTGAACAGTCCATCATCTAAGCTCTTGTTCTGTTCACTGCAGGTGAAATATGGGAACTATGCCTTTGTATGGGATGCAGCGGTACTGGAATATGTGGCCATCAATGATGGAGACTGCTCTTTTTACACGGTCGGGAACACTGTTGCGGACAGAGGATATGGAATTGCACTGCAGCATGGCAGCCCCTATCGAGATGTTTTCTCACAAAGGTAAGTGCTCGGTGAAAGGAAAAATTAATTTTTTAAGGGAAAACATTGTTCTTGCAATCTACTTCATGATTTCTTGCATAGGCGTTCGTTTTCTCGAAGATACGGGGTTGTTCAAGTTTGTAGAAGCTGCTTTAAGAATACTTCTTGTTGGTTTTATTTGGTTTGCTTTTGTTTCTCATGATGAACATTAGGAGATAGGCTGAACTTCGTTAACAGAAAATTGAGAAAAGAGTTGATGCATTTGTTTTAGATGGACATTATTCAACCTTTCCTGTTATAGAAGAGTTCTCTTAAAGAGAAAAGGGTAAACCTGACAGCTGATGGGAAAACTGAAGGGATGAACAAGTATATTTGATGTTTCAGTGAAAAAACCTTTATTAGAACCCAAAAGCATAGATGGTGATCCCAACACTAATGAATCTCTTGGTCTGTGAAAATGAGATCTCTGGACGTACTTCTGGTACTAAGTTCCTAGTAGAAACTGAAGTGCTAAATTAATTTTATGTATTGCGCCTTTGCAACATTCATGCTTCATTCCACTTTTGTTTCCTAAATCAAGATGTGTGTGAAACATACATAAAAAAATACACGTGCATCTGTGGTCTGACGGTCTGACTGTTAGGAGAAGATGTGGGTTAATCTCATGATTCTTTTTCATTCTGAACCTACTCTTTCAACCCACTTTCTTTTTTTTTTTTTTTTTTTTTAGGTTTGCATTAGATTCATGTAACAAAATTTTACAGTAGCTGTGAAGAAATTTTTTTAGTGTGGCTGGACCATTGTATCATACTAATATGCTTCACTCAGGCTCTTGCCTCTGCTTTCAGACTTTAGAATGAGACAGTGAAAAATGTGATTAATGAGTAGCAGTATGCAGATTCAGAGAAATCAGTGTCTGAATATCTGCTCACACATACTGAACAAATAAGGAAGGCTTACATTCTTTGAAATTGTTGTATTTTTGGAATGATTCAGCTGAAGTTTTTGCTGACATAGGATCAACAACAAATTTAATTTCAATGAAGCATATATATTTGCTTTATGTATTACAATTAGCATTATAGGCCATTATTTAATGAATGCTTTAATATTCTGGACATGACCAGGTGCTGTCCATTAGAAGTCTCTGGTCAGGTTCTCCATGCAAAACAAAGGAGCAAAATGTCTTTCTGTAATCTTTCCTAGACATGCTTCCATCTGCTAGAGGTCTCAGGTGTTAGTCAAGGTGTTAAGTTGTCTTCTTCAGAGCATTACCCATTTAAGCTTGAGCACAAACATTTGAAGACAGGGGAATTTCATAGACTGTGTCTTTATTACATTTAACATACCTGCCAAGTGGCATGGCATGGCGAACAGATGAGCTTTCCTTGTCTGCCCCACTATCGCTCTGTAAGTCAAGGTGGTTGTATCCAAACTGCCCCTTAGGAATGGTTTCTGACATCATTTATAGAGTTATTGTAGTTCTCAGTACATCGCTGAGATGGTCACAGCTGGCTCTGGTAAGAGATTATCTTCTGCATCACAGTACTCAGCACCTGGAGAGGCTGGTCTTCTGATGCCTTCTGCAACTTCTGGATCATTGGTCTGTGCAGGCCTGACATTTCCAAGAACAATTTTATTTCATAACAAAAATTCAGTGTATTATATTTTGAAGGTGTGGGAAAGCAGAAAGAAGCATAAGAATTTGCACATGTATAGCTCTTTTTATCTGAGGACCTTCGAAGCACTATTTAAATATTACCATCTCTCAGTGGAAAGTAAATGCCACTTCCATTTAATACTAAGGGAATATATAACATAAGGGGACTTAAATGAATTCCCAAGGTCGGATGTTTTTCCCTGGTGAAATCAGAGTTCGTAGGCACTCAGACTTCCTCATTTTCAGTTTCCTGCTATAGTTATCTGAGTTCAGCCAGATGAAGAAAGGGATTATTTGTGAGATCTTTGACCACAAGAGGGTCTGGATAGATATGCAAAACTTAACACTGCTGAGAAAATAACTTGTTGCATTATCAAGACTGATGGCTGAGCAGAGAAATTGGAATTTGCTTTGAGTTATGCTACCTAACGGAGAATTAAGAGATGTATATTCTGCAAATGTCTGTGCTGCCCTTATATTTTTATTTCTGTATTATGAGATCTTACTATATTGCACTTGTAATGATGTCCATAAATACAAATTTACACTTTGAATCTGCAAAGCATAGTATAAGAAACAAACACATGAAGAGGAATCATGCTTACAAGGTAGCTTACAAGCTGTTGTTTTTTTCCAAAAACCCTTCATTACCGTTCCTTATGATTACTTCCATGTGGTTTTCACAAATCATCCTTACTTTTTTTTCCTAATGAAAAGGCTGAACAACCTTCAGCTGCTGCAGCCTGCATACTAAATAGAGAGGAAAGTAGATTTCACTGGGTGGGATTAGCAAATATTCACATGAATATTTCACATTCTTTAATGCAGTAGGGAACTGGATTGAAATATATTGGCATTTCTTGATCTTTCCCAAAATAAATATATTTATGTGAAAATACAGGGCTTCTCTTTTATGAAATTTCATAGAAACCCATAAGCTGCATAGTGTGAAATCCCTAGGGTGCATCTGTAAAAGGTCTGGCAAGATTACAGGAGATTTTGGTCTCGGTGCAGGAAGCATGGGCATGAGTTTAAGGCTTTTCATTATTTTTTCTGAACATTCAGGCCATTCCCAAAGAAACAGTAAAAGAGATAGAGAGGTGACTCACCCCTCGTTCCCCAGGCTACGGGGCATGAGTTGCAGTCATGATAACACTGGTGAGGTTTAAACATTTGGGATTTCCAAACATACACCGTTTGGGATGTCTGCTATGCTGTTCTCTAGGGGATTAACACATGCAAGGCACACAGGCTGCAGTGCCTGGAGCACGGTGTGTAGACGGTGCTAACAATCAGTACACCTGTGTTCATAATTTTACAGGTGTAAAGAAATGCCTCCAGCCTTCAGAGAGAGGAGTGAGCACTGCCACATATTTGAACTGATGCAGCTGAAACTTAGAATTTTGATTATAAATGCAGTCTTGGGAACAGTGAAATACTGGTGCCACTGTTTGCCACTGGCTGTGGCAAAATTCACATAACTTAGCAACTGTGCACATTTACTGTTAAAAAATTAATTTCAGCCACACCAGAGAATCTGAAACCCAGTTCAGGGTTATTCTCTCCATCCTGAAGGAAATCTAACATTTTGGAGATGAACAAAAAGTTTTTGATGAGAAGAGTCATGTCATTTAAAGAGCAGTATCAGTATACCTTAAAAAAAGCCTTTTTTATGGGTACAGTTTATTGTAAGCCAACTGAAAGCACTGCAAAGAAACTGATCTTTGAGACTTTTCTTTTTCATATGCAGAAAATCTCTTCTAGGCAAAAATAAATGAATAAATAAATAAAAGACATGAGCAACAGCAAGAGGTCGGACTGCAGAATGAGGTTAGCATTTTGCTGTAATGGGTATGGGAAAGTGGCCAGCAGGGGTCCCAGGCAGCTGCTGTGACCACTTTCTGCCTATTGCTGCCTCTGAAAGCAGGTCCTTCAAGTCCATCCAAAAAATAATGTGTGTCAGTAGCACAAATAATAAAGGAAATGCTAAGGGTAATATTTGAATGATGTACTTGTCATAGCATCCTGATGACTTCATTCATGTGTCGGAGATCTTAACAACTGCATCTGGCCATGCCATTAGGCAGCCAGTTGATGTGCTCAGGTGGGTTGCTGTCCCCTTGCCTTTGTCGCTCAGGCTTTACCTTCTGAGCACTAGCAGCCTCCATGCAGTGTGTCAGTTTTCCCTGTCTCTCTATTTTTCTTTCAAAGTAATGACAGGGGCTTTAATAATAGGAGCTGCCAAATTTCATAGGAGATCTTGAAGAGGATGTGTCATTTGATTCACAAGGAACCGTATACTGACACTGAGTTTGACACCTATTAAGTCTTTTCAGCCCTAAACTTTAAAACTTCCACTGCCCCCCGGAAGGCATAAATATAATTGCACGCTCTTTCAGAGTACTTCACAGGCTGCCCGTGCTGCCTGCAGTGCAGCAGCAATGGCTCGAGCACTGCACCGGTGGCTGGCTTCTGGAGGGGGTTGAGGAGGAGGTGGTGGGGAAGCTCTCTGATCCCATTCACGTCCCCCTTCCTCTGCTGGTGGACTCGCTTGTTCTGCAGCCAGGCAGCGTGTTAGAGGCAGAGGGAAAAGGAACACTAATTTCACACTCATCAGAGGCCAGCTTCTCACTTAAGCAACTCAAAGCTGTCAGAACCAAGTACCACTGAGAAATTAAACCAGAGTCGTGCTGCATTTCTCATATTCCAACACTGTCCATGTGCGCTCTGCCCCAGTGACTTCACTTTTATCTAAAAGGAAACAGCAACAATGGGGGGAAAAAAAGGCAAAATGAACCACAGGGCTAAGTAGAATGGGATTCTTGCTCATTGTTCATCAGCTATATTTCCCTAAACAGCACTCTCCATGGCCAAGCACAGGTTCCCAGATGCATGAAGTTGTCTGAGTGCGAAAGAAGAAACAACAGCCACGCGCCTCCCGGTATTAATTTGTTAGGGGCCGAGTATGCAATGGCACATTTCATGGAAGGTACAGACACCGTGTAGCTTCTGCAGAAACCTCAAATTTAATTTGGCATAAATCACAAAGGGTGACAAAGAATTTTTGTTTCATCTAGAGAAGCCAGTCATTTCTTTCTGTCCTGGGGGAAAAAATGAAATGGAGATTTATAATGATTTCCCCATGGCAAGCTTTAAGACACCTCACTAGCAGAAAGCATTGCCTTTTTCAGATGTCCAAAACTTTAGAGGCAAAGAGAAAGCCATCATGTAGAGTTTCAGACTCCCCCTTAGCAAATCATTAGAGGTATGCTTTAAATAAATGGTATGTGTTTTTTTTTCTTGTCCTTTTTTTATCTCATCAGCAAAACCCTGAGTTTTAGAAAGTTCCTGCCCTGAGTCATAAATATGTGTTCTTCTTGTCTCCTCGCTATTAATTCTCTCTCCTCAGGTTTTCATTCTGTCTTGGAGGTCACTGATGTCCAAAGACTACAGTGCAAAGAAAATTACTTCCTTCCCAACTACCTTCATTTCTTTTTCTGAGTCCTTGGGACTACTAGTCCTTTCTTTGAGGAAATTCCTCCCCCCACGTATTTTTTCAATGAAAATCCAAGAGAATAACCCTTACTTTCTAATTTATCCTTTGCCAGACCTGGGTAAAAGAAGAGTTATAGTTTACATCCTAACCCGGTAGAGGGCTGGCCATAATGATCTAATTGGATTTTTTGTGATTAAATACAGAGATCATCAGAAGAACAGTAAGTAGATGCCATTAGTAAGAGCTCAGGTTTGCTTTGCCTCCATTATTTGTTTAGAATTGCAGTGCTGTTCTGAGCTGCATATAAAAAACTTAGAAAAATACAGCAGAGAAGCTAGTAAAATTGCCTACATACACACCAAGAACTTTTTATTCTACCAGAAAATTAGAAAATTCTGCAAATTGGGAGGATCTTTGGACCTGAAGCAAACTCTGATTTTTAAATAGAAATCTTTAATTCTTAGAGACTGCCCTTAGGTCATGTCACAAGTTCATATAACTGAAATTACATTAAAGGAGAATGTGACAATTAGTTCCAGATTTCAGAGCAATTTGACATGAGGATCTAGCATTAATTAATTCAGATATAATCACTGTTAAGAAAAGAGTTAACTTCAGAGTAGCATATAATAACAAGATAGTTTCTCAGAAAAGCAGGATGTTAAGTAAAAATCCCTCTACTAACATAGCAAAGTAATATTTATCAGTCATAAAAAAAAAAAAAAAAAAAAAAAAAATTCTATCCTTATTTTACAACTGTACATTAGATTTGCAGGAGTGAAACGAGGAATTGCATTAGGCCTTAGGTCTCAAAACACATCCACCTTCCTTGTTTCTGACCCAGGTCCTCTGAGATAAACCACAATAGATCTCCATGCCTTGAAAGTCTTATGTCCATGGTAGATTCATGGTTGGAAGTTGAAAGAGACAGGGACACCTACAGAAACACACTTTAGCAACTTTTTAGTATGCTGTAATATTAACTGATGGGGTGGTTTAAAAGGTTTTGCAGCAGGTCTGAAGTTTATAACATGCACATAATGGAAAATGTATTCATGAAAATATATAGCAGCAACTAGCAGGTTAGCGGGCTTTTAAAATATAATATTAATTGATGGGGTAAGTTAGAGGATGCAGAAGTAGCAGCAGTCTGATGAAGCATGAGGAAGAAAGTCATAAGGGAAAGGCATTAGATCTTCTTGCATTCGTACAGCAATGATCTATGAAAATCAGTGAAGTGCTTGCCTGCTTTGTGACAAAAAAGCTTGCCTGCTTTGTGTGCTCTGTATCCAATATATGTGGAGAGTTGCTGGACATTGGAAGAGAGGTGTCATGAAAAAGACACCTCCCCATGTTCTCATTTTCCTTGCCGCTCTTTGCTTTGTGAAAGGGCACTGCATTCAGTTTCAGAAAGACAAGCCAGGCAAGCTGTTTATGCATAGAAGTTCCCCATCATTAGTCCTGAACTACCCCAAAGTCTAATTGTAATGTGTTAAATTGCTGGTAAACATCACTTTGTGAACTATTTCTTACTAACCCTGTCCATTTCTATAGCTACCTCACATTTGTCTTGCAGAATGACCACATAGTGACCAAAGATGCTTGAGCAGTACAGTCAGAGGCAGTAGCGTTGCTCAACCAACGAGATGGAAGTAACGTTTATTGTTAGCTGAGTTGTTCATGTGTTTTAAAGTTTTATAGAGTGAGCGCACGACTGCAGAATTTGAAACTTCTTGGTTATAAATCTGATGACAGTAAAGCTAAAAGTGAGTGGCTTCCCTCCGAGACCTTTCCATTTTATGAATCTCTAATGAAGAGGTTATGTTTGTGGTTAATGCACCCTTTCCTGTAGTACTGTTCAGTTTTTGTGGCCATCTTCTCTTATGCTTTTGTCCATCAGCCTTGAGGGGAACAGGTTTAACTGGGCATCAGTCTTGACTTCAAACTGAAGTGGAAAGTGAGTGCAAAGTTTTCCCAGGAAATGAGAGGGCTCTGGCTGTGTGACAACCTTTTTGGGAGAACCGTAATAACCACAAAAAAGGGTTTAGCTCCCCTACCTCTGTGGCAGTACTACCTGGTATAGTACTAGTAGTATAGTATAGTATAGTACTATCTGTTTCTGATAAAACACAGGTTTCTGATAAAATGAGCAAGAGTAGCAAAATGGTAGAGAATAATAGACCTTTCCTAACCCTTTTTGTTAGTTTAGATGGTAATTGACCTTTAGCTGGGTCATAAAGCTAATCTTCAGCTGGTCCTGTTTTCCAGATAAAAATGAAAGGTTTCTGTGTGAAAATAAAGCCTGTTCTAAGCTGAAAAGTGCTCTGGTAAATAGTGAATGTGATGGTATGACAATGTGGGGGTATGACAATACCCAAGCTAAGAATTTTGCTTCTGGGGTGTAGAGCCAAGGAAGAGCAGCAGCAGGGTTTGTAGCAGACGTGTCTTCCTTTGCTGAATTAGCATGCAAGGAAGAGGTAGGTCCCTATCATTGACCTTGTTCAGAATGGGCTACCAAGCAAGCAAACCTTAGCACTATAGGCTTTGGAGGAGTCAAACCAGATAGAAGCATTTACTAACACGGATCAACTGGAAATGGTTGGGACTCTTGTTTGTACAATCTTTTGTGTGCTACTTTAGTGCCAATGAAGCTAGATTTGCACAGAATAAAGCAGGGACTTGATCCCAGCCGTCATAGATCTGACAACTTTTATAAAAGCCAAGTGCTTTCCAGAGCCACATTTTGTACTTAAACATGACTTCATTCTGCTTTATGGCTAAGTGCAAGAAGGAAATAAGGATGGTATGGCCAAGAAAAAAAAACCGTGCTTGCCACTTTATTCATAAAACACTTTGCAAAGTGCATTTAGCAATTTGCCATTGTACCCACCTGCACATAGAGCTTTCAGTGCAGGGCTCTGACACTGTATTTAGTTCATACTTTGACTGCTCAGCTAAAACTTCCATTTGTATGCATTTATTCTGCTTCACACATTATGTTATCAGTCACTTTCAATATTTCAAAGTCACAGCAGTCTTTTTCTGACACACATTTGTCAGAATGAACTGCCTTGATTGCTGTTATTACAGACTGCAGTTCCTGAGTAAGGGAAAAGTCTTATACAGAACCAGAATAATGAAATTGCTCAATAAAACAATAGATAAAACAGAATAAAATTAGACTAAATGAATAGAAAATAGAAGCTTGAAAAGACCTGCCAAAAAAAAAAAAAAAAAAAAAGAGAGAGAGAGAGAGGAGAGGAGTGCAAGGCAGGATTTATAATCCCACACAACAAAATTAATCAGGAAATATCTAATTTTTTATGCTGATATTCAAGGTATTGAAAATTGCTCTTTTCTGCTTCCTGGTAGTGACTGAGTAAAGTACATCTTACTTTGACTTCCTCTTAATCAAATGCTTTATCGTATTCCTCTAATGATCACTCTCAACAGAAGGATTTTAATAATCAGTCCATTACAGACCCAGCACAATATAATGAGGGGTTTTGGCCTAGCCCGAGAGGGTACTTACACTGCTGATTAACTTTAAGTCCTTTTGGTAGTAATTTATCATGGCACATGAGCACATCTCTCTCTCACATGTGCTTAAATACATGCAGGGGCTTTGAAAGTTCCATCTTTAAGCCCTTCCAGTGTAGGATGCTGGGGGAAGCACACTTGTTTGGAAAGGAAATAATCCTTTTATGCTTATTGTAATTTAAAAATATTTTTTGCATTACATTTACTACTGTTGTCTTCAACTGAAAGAAGAGGGTAAAAAGAGGCAAGCTTCCACAGCAGTGAAGTAGAGCTGCCACTGAATTACCTTGCTTTTGTAGATATCTACATACTGCAGTTGCTCTCAGCAAAGCAGAAAGGTTTAAAATATAAAAAGGTGAAATAGCTACACTGGCTCCAGTTTCATAGATGGGGTTCCTACATATGCCCAATGAGAGCATGTGTATCTTTTAAGATATCTGAAGCCCACAGAACAGATAAACTTGGGGGAAAAACAAACAAACACAGGGAAGAATTCTGTTACAGTAATATTTGTAGAGAAAAGAAGCAGAATAATAAGGAGGGATTTGCAGCCTTTAGTGCAGGGATTAGAAGTTCCTGACCTGGGACTGAATTTTCTTGGGTTTGCATGGGGTATCCCTAGAGTGACACATGAGAGGAGGAGGCATGCAGAGCTGAGCCTTCAGCTGGCTGAGAAGCTTGCCCTCTATTTTGTGATACCGTTTGGCTGCACGAGTTCCCTTGGATTCTGGAGGACTTTGCTTAATTAGCAATGGATCTTCAGATCAGAGAATTACGCCAGATTTCTACTGGTCTAGCTAATGAGATGATTTAATCCTATAGATATATCTTTGGCATAATTCAGATGTTAGGCCCAAGATTAGCATCCCCATGAAACAGGGAATTTATGTTCCTTTCTCTTTTTTTTGCCTGTGAAGTGCTACACAAAGCTACATAAAGGCATTAGCTCTGACAGTCACGCTTATGTATTGTGCAGCAGTCAGGGCTTTCAAAAAGCTATCGGAGTTCACCCTCAGCATCAAATTCCCCTTCGTCCTTCCACGATTTTATATAAGTCTGGAGAAAAGTGTAAAATCCATAGAAAAAAAAGCAATTGAAAATGAAGCATTGTTAAAAGCCAGAGGCAATGAAGGTTTGTTTTCATTCTTTATGTCCCTCTTAAATTAGAAATACCTAAAACTTTTTTTATTTTTTCTTTTTAAATAACAGTCTTACTCCCATTGAAACACATAAGGTCTCTTGAAAATAACGGCTCTTAGGAAGAACCATTGGCAGGTGTTTAATCCAAGAACAAATACATCTGTAGCTGTATATATAAGTACACCACCATGCTGGCAGCACCATGTATGTTTTATGTTCACCCCCAGTCTGCAATGTGGGGAGCTACACCAGCACCCCATTCTTCCTCTCCCTCCTGCCAGCTTGATTTCAAATTCCCTGTTTGCTTTTTCCTCGTTTCTGCCCAAAGTGCTTTCCTACTGCTGTTTCAGTTAACGCTGAGCCCTTTGGCCAGGCTGGTGGAGCTGGGCAAGGGCAGCTTTGGGTCCACGGGGTGCCTCAAAACTGGCAAACTGGGATTGGGTCACGGTGAAGGAAAAAGGTGGTTTTTTTTTTTGTTGTTGTTTTTTTTTTGTTTGTTTTGTTTTGTTTTTTATTCCAGTTTCCAGGAGGAAGCGTGATCTGTTTGTGTGTTCGCTGAGCTGAGCTGTCATCATGTTTTAGCTTATGTTTTAAGTAAAGGCTGGGGAAGAGGCTCTCACCAGGAGACTTATGTCCTGGGCTGACAGCACTGGGAGCAGACCATGCTGTGCTCTTTTCAGCCTACTGCAGACCAAGATGATTCCCACAGTGCTGCATTTTAGGTTCAGTTTTGAAGATTTGCTTGCTTGCTCAGAGACACTTTCTGATCCCCACAGGCACTTCCATACATACTAGCATCATTTTCCAAATTGAAGAAAAAGCAGAGATGCTAGCCCTTCATCTTGGCTAGGCAATGATAAGCTCCTTGCTAAAACGTTTAAATGTTACATCCCTTTACATCACTAATACACATCTGGCAGATCCTTTGCAGCTAGAATTATCGCAGGACTGAATCTTAATAGTGACGGTGCGGGTTATCTCTGTGTAAATAGCACAGTATCTTTATTCAGCAGGAGAAATGCTGCAGGTCTTGATTGATATATTGACCTGGATAAACAGGACAGTTTATTCCTGTTTGGAGATGCCTTCTTAAAACTCAGTTTGTGATGCTTGTGGATAAAACTGATGATTTATTGGTCCTGGATATAGCAGTATACCCAGTGTGCTGCCTATGAACAAAAGTACTTTTCTCCTTAGACCTGACACTGGATTTCATGAGCCTCTTCCTGTGCTGCCAGTGCTAATGTAAACATGGCATCAGGGCAAGAAGTGTCCTTATTTGTCTGCTGCTCTTTCCAGCAGCCTGCATGGCTTTCATTTGGGGCATTAGTGTTGCTTGCCTTGAGTCCTTGCACTTTGACAGCAGGGTTGTAAGAAGCTTTCTTGGCAACGTTTACTTTTCTATGGAATCATTTCCTAGTTGGGGGCATCATTACCCACTCTGAACTTGAGCCACTGAAAGGATTTCTTTCAAAGAAATTTCAGCTAACTTCTTGGACTTGGTTTTAAAGGAATGAAGTAACACAGACCTGAAGGAGGAAATACAATATTCATAGGATTACTTTTTAACTCAGAATTGGGAACAAATCATGAAATTATGAGGCAATTGTTCATAGCCCTGTCAATCAGAACTGCAGCTGATCATTTCTCTTGTGTTACCTGTCTGTTCCTTGATAACACTGCAGTTAGCTAAATTAACTAGTATTAGCTAGATACTTGAATGTCATTAGGAATTCTTAAACTGAAATCTTTGTTAAAGTTGAAAGTAGAAACCTGTTATTTGATAGAAAGAAATAGGAAAAATAAATGCTTATAATAGTTCCAGAATCAGACATGACAAAATGAAGCAAGTCTGAATTAAGGGGAGGTGAGGAATGCAATTAATTCAGCCAGCCAACCCTAAATCAGCCTTGTAATGATGCTGTACAATTAACATATGGTTATGGTATTTCCTTAATTGTTAGAACATGAGATGATAAAAACAAGTGTGTTTATTTCATTTCAGTTTTGTAAAAACATGTTAGATTTTTGTCTTTGAATGATTACTTTGTGGCAGGCATAAGAAGGCTAGTAAGCCGAAAGCTTAGAAAATTGAAAATGCACGGGAGGAGGCTGCTTAACCCTGATTTGCTCTTATGAAAATCTTCCTCTGGCTTTATCTACAGCTGTAAGACATAGTCAACCCTTTGTCACACAGGATGCTGAATAAGGTGTTGTAATGGCCTTTCTGGCCCCGCTGTCTGTGAATCTGTTTGCTTGATTTTTAAACCACTCTTCCTCTG
The DNA here is from genome assembly GCF_965140915.1 of Aythya marila. Lineage (NCBI taxonomy): Eukaryota > Metazoa > Chordata > Aves > Anseriformes > Anatidae > Aythya > Aythya marila. The sequence goes on along the minus strand of NC_139045.1, from coordinate 9,792,798 downwards.
CAGTCAGCCTTCTGCTTTCTCCTCTAAGCTTACACTCTGTAACTTTGAAGCATCTCTCTGTCCTATTCAGGGCGCTTAGGTCACCCTCAGCAGCATATGTGAATGCTCCAGCCTGGAGCATGTATAGCCCCAGGACATCTGGGAATACTCCAGATTGCTTACTGTCCATACCATGAACCCACCACAAACTTCCCACGATCTGTTCTGCTTCATTACGCTGTTTATTGAATTTTGCTGCTGGTATTGTCTTCCGTACTCTTGGGACCAGCATCAGTTGTCATAGCAATTACTGTCAGATGGTTGCAACTTGTATGTTTGAAGGAGGGTAGGAAGGCTGATGGACAGAAGAAGTAGTTGTAGCTCAAAGAAAATATCAGTTACTAATACAGCTTTGTGACAGAAATATTTGGGGCTGTAGATCATTTGACTTCAATCAATAACATGTGTCTTTCACATTAGCTCCAGATACTATTGGTTTGTTCTTTAATAAACAGGGTGACATTTAAAATGATTGATAAAAGAAATGGTTCTACATCTATGAAGCCATTCTGCAGTTTGCTATAGCAGTCATATGTCTGCCAACCCTGCATGTGGCTTGTCCATTTTATCGCAGGAAACAGTTTACAAAGGAGCCCTGAGGCATGTTTTAAAAAAAATTATGGTCTCTCATTAATGTCCTTTATGATGCTTAGTCAAAGCTTCCCTAGTGCTCCAGGGGAGACAGGCTGCAGAAGCGATGGCTGACCACGCATCTTGGGTCATCTGGCCGCATTACGCTGTGGGTGGGACCTGCAGGCAGATATTTCCCTTGCAGTTGAAATTTGGGCCTGCCTAATGGCACTTCTAATACAGGTGGGTTTGTTTGTTTTTCCTTTTTTATGAAGCGAAGGGAAAGCTAAGTCTAAGAACTTAGATTTTGCGTGCAAGCTTGAAGAAGATCCACACGTGCTAACAGCATGCTTTAGTGCTGCCTGAATTATATATGGTTTTACCAGGTAATAAACACAAAATAGAAGGCTTCATACCCTTGACTACTAAACCATTCCACCCAATAAATTTCCCCACAGAAATTTTATCTGTACTGAGAAAGTTGAAATCCTTGTAAATAAACATAAACTGGTAGAGAAAATGAAAGATAATTACATAAATAAGCCACATGTTCATAAGAGTAATCTATCAAGCTCTTTTCCATAAAATACTGACAGAGAAAATTGGTAAAGTGGGGCCTTGGAGCAATATTACAATATATATCTATTAAAATATTCTTCTTTTTTTTTTTTTTCTTTTTTTTTTTTTTCTAAAATAAAGCAACCCTATCCATGCTAAATATTCTGGGGAGGAGGAGAAGTGTAAATTACATTTCCTCAGTCCATCGCTACATAGACAGGATCAAATTAATTTCTTTCAAAATTCAGAGAAACCGCTTCCCAGCCCTCTCAAGATAGACTGAATATGAAAAAAAGTATTTTTCTGGCGCATCTTGGCACAAATTTCTTATTTTGCTGAGCAACTTGACACAAACAGAGATGTTTTGAAACATCCCAGACTGCTCGAAGGTTGGACTATGTTTAACAAAGAGGAGAGGATGGATCTTTAGCTTATTGATTGGCAAAAGTCTGAACACGAGTTGCCTACTTCTCCATCAGGAGTCTGGCTTTCATACCAGAGGGAAAAGAGGATTGATTCTTCGCACACAGGTTGTCATATACGTGTCTCAGGCTTGCTGCGGGGAGGCTCTATCCTGTGCCTGATGAAGCCACACAGCTGGTTTCCCAGTGCATCTCCTAACCACATGCCTTGAAACACAGCAAAGGTTTTGCCATACATAGGGTTGCATTTTAAAGCCTCTCAACACTGAATGTATCAATATTGATCATGTGTTGGAGATTGCATTTCTCGATGCTTCACTCTTTTGTAATCAACCCCTCTGAGGGAAAAAAAATAATACTTATCTCACTGGAGTCTCAGGGGAAAAGAAGAAGGTTTCTTGTCACACTTGAGTTAACAGTTTTCTGACTGATGACATTTAGAGGAAGTTGAAAGAGGATTAAAGCTTTGTGATGCTGGTTTATTTCAAGAACATGATATGTTTAATATGATAATAAAGTGGGAATTTTTCTTCTGTGGTTCTTACGGGGTTGGGGTTATTTAGGATGAAATTAAGGATAAAGTAATGGCTGAAGTCAGCCATACATGTTTCTGAGGCAGTCGGATGCAAGGTGACAAGAGACAATTTTAAAACCTTGGTGGAATTTTGCTACAGAGAACTTGACAGCAAAGCCGGAATGAAAATGATACCATAATGATCCATTTTACATGTGAGGCTGAAACTTTCAACAGTGTTGGAAGGCACTTTGTTGTAACATGCTTCAATTTCATAGCCATGCTGACATTGTGTATCTGGGATTATCATCAGCAATGGGCACTAGAGAAAGTGGCTTCAGATTACAGTTATATAGAGGGCTGGTGAAGTGAGAGATAATCTCATATTCCTTCGCAGACACATGAGAAGTGTAAGGAAAGACAGTGTTTCCAAATGTTAGCACAGAAGAAAGAGCATAAAATCCTCACAGAACTGAGGGATGGTCCCCAAACCATCCACTAGTTCTAACACTTGGGTCCATCCTTCATCTTGTTACTCTATGGGTGCTAATAATAAGTAATAATAACAATAATACATAGATAATAAATGATAAAACTACAGTAATAGTGTTACAAGTAGGTTGCTGTAAATACATCTCTGCTGGACCAGGAAGCCTGAAGTGTGTTTTTAATAAAGAAACCTTAACTTTTGAGTAAAATCGTCAGGGTCTCACAGGAGTGAGGCTATCATTTAATATCCCCTGTAGAGCTCTGAAATAACTTTGCATTTGCTTAGCTATTTATATGTTCTCTTATAACAACATTTTAAGTAAGTATGGTTAGCATTAACACAGTTAACGGTTCATTACTATTATATGGCTGGTTTTATTTACAAAGACCAATCACTCTAGATCGTTGAAAGACAATCTGTTGGCAAAAGCCAAGTATCAGACAGTTTCCAAGGCCGTTCAAAGCACCTTACTTTCCCTCAGGTGCTCCAAATTGTGTCTGGGGTTGTGCTGGGGCACAGCCCCCTCTCCCATGTTGGCTCTGCAGGGAGCACAGGCATTTGGTATTTGAAGCTGGGCACTGCAAGGAGGAGAGGAGTAGAGGTGTGGGGACTGCTCCAGTGCTCTTGGTCTTCCACATGTCCCTCACCGCAATCCAAAGCCCCACGAATGTTGCCACTGCACTGGTTTCAGCTCTGCAGTCCAAGATCTTTGTCTGATAAAGCAGAAGACCCACAAGACAAAACAACAGGCAATTTGCTTTATTGCTGTTATGTGACCATAGGAATCTAAGGGATCTGCTGGGTCACTGAATCCATTATCCTGCTATGATAGGCAAGCACACCATATGGTTTCTTTACAAATTCATCAGGCTGCATTTCAATACCGGTCTGGGGGGCTTTTTGTTCACTTGAGTGTTTTCCTGCAAGAAATGTCTTGTATTTTCTGGTGCTGCTATTGCTGAGAAGCTTTTCCTGACTTGCGTGTCAGAGTGTTCTTCCTAAGTCCGGTCCAGATTTCTTCACAGCCAGTGTATTACTGTTTGCTTTTGTTAATGCTGCCTTTTCCTTATCTTGCTTTTGTCTGTTTTTGTCTTCACTCGCTCTCAGTTTTCCTCCTCTTTTTCTGTGTACCTCAGAAGGGCTTTTATTCTCCTGCAATAAGGCCTCCTTTCTCTTGTTTATCCCTGCATCTCATATCTGCACTTGTCCTAGTTTATTGAAGGCCAGTAAGGGCAGTTGTGCAGTGTGTCAGATGAAATCACACCTGTACCTTCCACAATTCAAGTCAGAAATTTCTTCTTTGGTACACTCTGGCACAGCATTTGCCTCTTTGACAACTTGATCATACTTGTGGGTTAGGGTCACTATTAAACCCAAATCTTTGTTCTCATTCATGTCCAAGCAATGAATTCTTAGCTGATAAGGCATAATGTCCTTCCTCATCAGCTGTGCACTCAGACACTCCACACAGTAAATAGTTTTTACTAAAACCTCTCCTGAAACTTTAAAAGAAACACTTGACAAGTTCTAAGTTTGAATGATACATAAATTAGGAAGGCATTTTCAGATAGAGCTATTGTTACATGGCAAATTGACATCAGTATCTGTAAAATTCAGAATTTTTAATTAATGGTAACTACTGTGGCCAGCCACTCACGGCCATGTTGGGGTGGCTTCTTCTTTCTTTCATTTTTTGTTTCTTCGTTTTAATCTGGAGCTGAAAGTGGCGTTTGGTAGAAGCGATGTAGCAGTATCAGTTTATACATTCATGTAGAAAAGGCCTGATGTGGAAAAAAAAAAAAAAAAAAAGACTTCATTTGGTTGTTCTTTTTTTTTTTTTTAACAGACAGCTCAGTTCCATTCACTTTTCTCACACCCACTCTCCTTCAGCTTTAAAGGAATGGTAGTACAGAGGAGAATGCCGTTATTGTAAACTAAGCCTACGTTTTTTTCCAAGCAAGTCTTTATTCTTTGCAAACCTGAAGAATAATAAATGCAGATTGCATCAGAGATGTAGCTGATGATAATAACACAACATTTGGTCTCTGATTATTCATTGTAGTAGAACAATTACGGAAATCTTGATTTTTTCTATGGTGTCATTGAGATTTACAACACTTCATTTCAAAAAAATGTAGAACAGACTTGGCAAAAGTAGAACAAAGTCTATTTTTCTCTTTTCCTTATAGTCAGAGATAGTACTTGTGATTCTTGTGATTGCCACCAAGAGCCTGCTTTCCTGTTAAGATCAGTGAGATGAAAAACATAAATTGCCTCAGTGCTCTTCACCTGGGTCCTGAACCTTTTAGCAAAACCTGACTTGCTTTTGAGACTCCAGCAAAAGACAGACTCCAGTGCATTTCCCGTGGATTGAAATTTTATTGCAAGCATTTTCCACGAGAACTGCTGTTATCTCTGCTTGATAGATAAATCTGTTATACGTTGTGATGGATTTTTACATGTTAAATAGCATAAAATACAGTTGTTATTTCCAATAGCCCAGAGATGGGCTATTGGAAAGTAATAAGTGAAGTCAAACAGAGATACTTTCTTCTCTAAACTCTCTTTGGATTGACAGCTGTATGTTTTCTTTCCAATAATTGGAAGTTTTCAATGCAGGTATACTGCTGTATCTGTGGGAGAGATTTGATCTGTGGTCATTGAGACATAGTTCTTTTTTGGCTAGTACTAGTAAAAATAATTGCGATGTCAGTTCTGTACCTGAATTACTTGTGATAGATATACTTCAGGATTAGGCAGTCTGCTCTCTGAAATAATGAGAAATGTCAGGTTTTGGTTAAAAAATGAGGAGTGAAATATCTCTGCAGGTTATTATCATTTTGAGGGATTGTGGTTCCTCTCCATTATTCCCTCCACTATTGTTGAATTGTCCAATTTAAGTGAGTAACAGCACATTCTTCCTAGAAACTGTTGGTGGGAGCCAAGGAAATAAAATGTAATAGAGGGATCTATTACATAAAGGATATCTGTATATAATAGCCATTGGCAAAGTTGGGAGACAATAGCCAGGAATCAAATTCACCAACTTGAGACTTTTTTGTTTTGTTTTTGAAAAATCTTAGCTACATACACTGAGCAACCCAGTGCTACTAGGAAATGCTTTCTTTTGTACCATTCCTGCTGATATTGTTAGCACAGCAGTCTTACAGGTTGGATGCATTCCGCCTTCATTAGAGCTCGTAAAGCTACTATTTAAAATATTTTGCAATCATGCATGAGTAGCTATAGAAAAAATATCACATCATGCATTGTCACAATTGTAAAGAGGAGAGTGTGTTCTAATTGTTCAGAATTCACAGTTTTCCATATGTCCTGCAGAATCAACTTCAATTTCTATCCCTTTTTAGAAGAAGACATTAGATTATTATTTTCCAGTCTGACCAGAGAAAGGGCAGAGATAATTCAGAATTTTGCAAATCTTTTCTCACCTATTTTCAGTCACTGACTATGTGCCTGAGGATCAGTTCGTTGTAGCAAAATTGTATGTGCAGTTTACTACCGAAGCAACTTAATAGTTCTTGAAGTTGATACTTGCCTTTGACAGGCACTTCTTCAGTGATTATAGCCATAGAATATTAATATGCCCAAACTTATTTTCAGTTAGCAGTATCCAGATGCAGGTCACCCTAAAATAGAATTTGTTGGGTATATCAGCCTGCCCAGAAAATGACATTTTCAAAAGAGCATCATTCCTTGCTTTGCTTATTCCTTTAAGACATCTTGCCATTTGGCACAAATCTGTGCCAGCAGGCTGAGCATCCCTTTTGTGAGGAGAAAAGAGTGTGATTCTGCAAGAAGTCCCTTTTGGGAAACTAATGTAAATGAAGCAAGGTCTACACTACCATGAGGGTTTGGGGGACTCTTCAGTGAACCCTCAGAAACATTTTGGATCATCCTTCCTTGCTCCAGTTTTGCCATCTCTATTTGTGTTGAGTTACCCACATGACCAGTGGGATGAGCAGACACAGGGCATACAAAACTCACAGGTTGGTGGGCTACAATGGATTTAGGCCAGTTCTGATTGCATATTTAGATTACACATAACAAGGAACTTTTAGAAAGTAAACTCTGTTTTTAAAGATAACTATCCTTTTTACCACAAAACGCGTTAAAATACCATAAGCAATTAAATCATTATGCAAAGCCACTAGACTTCATTATTTAGGTCCCAGCTGCCATTGTAGCACATGAATGCAGTATTTTTCTAAATGAGGAACAACCTTCTTTTCTCCCTTTCACATTAGAGAGGGGTAAGACAGGCCAAACTGTCATGCTTAATTCGTCTTTAATGAAAATGTATTTATTTGTTTTTCATTTCGTAAGTGAATTTAGGATTTGGTCTACACAGGGAGAAGAAAAGAAATCAGCAACTCTTCTCTGGGCTAAGATCTTGTTGTGTCGTGTGCCAAGTTTTATTATGAGGCAAATTTTTTATGGCCACATTTCAAAGCCTTGTATAACAGAGATTATAATAAAAATGTTCCAAGGGTCTACATCCATAGCAGGGCTGGTGTCGCTGTTGTGTGGAATTTAATTTGCTCTCATCAAATCACGTATTGCCACAGTATGTTGTGTCTGTCTTTTTGATTTACACAAACAAATTTCAGAGTAGCTGGGGTATGCTGGCATGATGAGATGAACATGAAATGCCGTCCACCGCCTTAAATACTCTACATTGTAGTTTTGTTGTTATTCCTTACAGGTAGTGCTACTGCTGCTCTGTTAAATAGGTTTTCATTCATTCCCAGTCCTTTTTGCTCTGCTTTACTTAATGATCCATGTCAGGAAGTAGATGCCAGCTTAGAACAAAACAAAATAAAATTGATTTTCCCAGTTGTATTAAATTTATTCTACAGCATAGAAACTATCAGTCCAATTCCTCGCTGGAGCAGCAAAGCCTGCAGCGGTACTCAGGTAGAGCTGCCCAATCTGACACACGCCCAGTCTGGAGTGAGCACATGGGTTAGCCGGTTTGCTTGTTTTTACACATGCCAGAAAGCAGAAGGAGCCCAGGACATTTTCCCTCGCAGTTGGGACTGCAGAGGCACTAGTGCCTGCGTGAGAAGCGTGCAGATGTGCTGCTGGCTGCACCCTGCTCCGGCTGCTGGGGGACAGCAGCAGCACCTCTCTCTCAGGGCATGCTTTCTCCCACCCCACTCTAACAGAGGTCTGCAAATTGAAGGAAATCCAGCTCTTAACTTGGGAACAGGAGGTGGAGATGGAAAAAGCTTGTTAAAGCATTCAGTTCATTTCCCTGACAAAGCAGATTTGTCCTCTGTGGTTCCCACTGCTTCATCTGTGCTCTGCATTTCCCAGTGCTTCTGCTGTCCTGGGTTGTTTCAGAGGGGAATGAATCAAGCACTTTATCTGGTCATTAATAAGAAAAACCTCACTCTCCTGTGGTTTTCCTGCACTTCTTGCTGCAGGAAATATTGAATGATTGTTTTACCCAAATTTCAGTGTTTTGTACTCCATAACAGTAGCCTTGTAGGCAACCACTACCTGATTGATATTAGATGAGCACTGTCTATTTGTATGATCCCTGTCACCATGGTACCTGAGCACCAAAGTGGCAGCTTTCTATTCCTTTCCTGTACGCACAGCAGGTTGGCATGATTTATGATTGTCGGCTGTATTCGTAATACTTATGTTTGTGCATGTGTGTGCTTAAATGAGGTGCAGCATTTTACAGAGCTTGCTGATTTTAGCCCGTGTCAGCATTTTCCAGGGTGAGATAAGACAGGACTTTCTATCATTTCCCAAAGTCTCATCTTTCTCAGAAAAAGCAAACGAGGAACACTAACCAACTGATGCAAAAGCGACTGGGCGCTGTGTTTACAGGAGAACCAGTCCTTCCTCATCTGTGTAAGCTCTAAGGAGAATGGAAAATCAGAAGCTACCAGGAGAATTGGGGCTCTCTGCCCTCTGAGAGTTGGGTTTGAGGATGATTGGTGTGGACATGGCTTTGTTAATGGCACTGTTGTTTAACCACTGTAGTGGCTGGTGCTTAATAGGAAACACCTCTCATTGCTAGTGCTCCACCTCCTGCAGGTTAAAGGGTTTACCTTATTTCAGCTTTCTTCTCCTCTGATGTTGGAAAAGATTCCCAAGTAGGGCAGAAGATGAATCTTCAGACTTACAGAGCTTTGTTGACATAATATTTACTGTCAACACGCAGCCTCCTTTGGCTCAAAAAGTGCATTGCAAATAAAAATGTCATCTCTGATTCCCTGCAAAATATCTGCTTTCTCTGAGAAGTTAATTACTGATTTCAAACCAGCTGAAATGAAGCCTGATGATGGCCTTCTCTTAATTTTTGACAAGTGATGGCTTGATTGGAGCTAACTTTACACAGCTTCAAATGTGTAATTTAATTGTGATACATTTCCATATCCTCAAGTCCGCCAAAAACAATGTCAGAGGCCAGCCTATTTTCTGGTTCTTTAACGAAGGGGGATTTGCAAGACCAGGGAAAGGCACAAAGAGGAAAAAAGTGAAAGCTCTCAGCAGATGATGCTCAAGTCTGCAGCTGCAGAAGCCGTGCTGCACTTTAACCAGCCTCACACATCCAGGTAATAGCAAGGCAAGACAAGGTGGCCACGCACGTGGCAGGTCTGAGGAAGGCAGCAGGTGACAGTGACACTGATGGATACCTGAGGCTGCATATATTAGCGAAGCCCAGCTTTGAAGACGGTTTCTTCTGTCGCTGCTGTTGTTGAGATGACTGAGCAAGGGAAATGGGTGAGTCATTAAGAGGTCGCTTTCCTCGCCCCAGTGCCTGGGTGATGGATGCATGGATGGCTGCTTGAATGCAGAAACGTGCACCTCAGTGGGCATGCTTGTACCTCCCTGTGCTCGTGAGGTCAGCTTCAACCGATCAGGGATTTATCCTGCCTAATTCAGCACATCCCAGCAGTGCCCTGGCCTCACCCCACTCCAGCCCCATGCTCCCTGAGCTGTGCTAGCTGGAGAAACGGAGAGCTCAGCCTGCCTTCTCTGCTTTTGGGGGATTTGTGCATGTAGCCCGGCAGCTACAGAGCTGGAGAGGCAAGCACAGCATTCACCACATACTCCTGTAGCACCAGTGCCCTTCTGAGCTCAGGTGAAAGGGGGAACACCCTTTGGTGTTCCAAGCTTCAGCTTGGAGAATACGCGTATCCACACAGCTCTTTTTTTCTGCTGCCCTCTGGGTCTGACAGCCCAACCTCATCGCTCAGATCCTGTGCATAGCAGGTATTTCTGGCCCTTCACCCATGAAGCCATCACTCTGACTATTTTTCTTGCCTTCAGCCCCTTGAGGAAGGGAGCTGTTTTATTTCCTCTTTATTTTACTTATTTTTTTGTTTGGTGTGTGACCTTAATCCTTGATTAAATTAAACATGCTTTGTCCCACCAAAGCTTCTCCAAACCCAACAGGATTAGGCCTTTAGTGAGTTATAACAGAAGCAAAGCCTCTAACTCAGAGTAAGTGATTTCCTTCCTTTCTATGTTTTCCTGCCAGAAACAGTGAAAAAAGCCATGGGAGACAAGAATAATGCAGTCTTATTTAGTGAGTGCTGAATGTAGAGTCTGTTATTTACCCTCTATCATATTAAACTGAACTGAATGTTTGCTTGACATCTACCTTTGTGTACCTGGCCTTATTCTAATGGCAGAAGGCAAATGGAAGAAAAAAAAAAAAAAAAAAAAAAGATCTGGAAATTAGTGGTGGAAGAGAACAGTGACTTACAAACTGATTGGACCTAGATGATAGTGTTTGTCCACATCTGGCTCTTCTTTGAAAACTGTTAGAATTTTTTTCAGTGAAAATGTGTTTCTATGAGAATATGAAGTTTGGCATTGGCTCTGATTATTTACCAAAGGCTGATGTAAATGCTTGTCAACCCTTTATATTCAGCACATGGAGGGATGCTGCTCTAACTGTGCATGGACCAGAAACTAGCTACCTCCACGACAGCAGTCACAAGAGCTGACGAATGCAGTCTTACCGCCACTGTGAGTGCCGAGCTCTTCACCATCCCAAGCCTGTAGGTCTGCTTGGACTCAAAATGCACGTCCTCTCCTGGTTCTGTGGCTTTCTCCACCATCTACCCAAAGTCTGCTGGAGGACCCAAAAATCATTTCTGTGTGAAATTTAGGTTGTGTTAATCTATTCTGCCATCAAAGCCTATGCCCATGCTACTTCACCCAGAAATTTTGTTTACCTATAAAGTCGATGTAATGAAGCACCATGTGCCAAGCCATGATGAGTCCTTTCTTTTCTTTACTACCCTGGCCCACCACCCCACAGCCCTTCCTGAAGCAAATTTTTGGCAGCTGCTGCTGTGGCTAATCTGGGCTGGAGAAAGAGCAGCCAGAGGCCAAAGCAAAGGGAAGGGAAACAGAGAGCTTTCCATATCTCACAGCTTTATAGGGGCTATTTGTAGGCCATATGAAGAGGAACCAGGGAAGAGGAGCAACAAAGGGGGCAGAGAGATATTTGAGAAATTTATGTGCATCCTCTCCTAGTTTAAACAGTAAATTGAGGTATTTCATCGTGTTGGACTGTATCTAAACCAGAAAATTATTGTTAAATCTTTTTTGAAGCCACCAGGGAAGCATGTATTTAGTGTAATATAGAATTCTGATTCTTAACATAATCCTACAATTTTCCTAATTTCCCTCTCATTTTGAAGGCTTGCTGTCATTCTTTCCACTGGATGTTTACATAATGCCTGAAATTTTGACAAGCTCTTATTCATTTGCTCCAGGAAGACACACACTCCTCCCCGTCAGCAAACACAGCTGTTTGCAGCAGCCCAGGAAGGCTTCACTGTAGATAAACCTACGAGTTTTTCCCCAGTGTCTCCAGCATGAGGAACTTCATGGAGAAACACCATCCCTAATAACCAGGGATGGAGCCTGCTTCAACTTCACATCTTCCTTGTCACCTGCAGAGGTTTGCCACCCCCTCCATGTGCTCATGGATGAGTGTGCAGCATCTGCATTGCAGTACTGTTAGCCCAGGGATAATGGGATACCAGGGGGACCAGCCCACCACCTCCAGAGCTAGGTTTTCACATCAGGCTCTTTTTCGGGTCCCTTCTGTGCTGGCAGGCTTCCAGGTGGGAGCTCACCACTCATTCCCTATTGTTTTCCTGCTATTTAGCAGCTCTTTTTCCATTTTCCACAACCAGTAGATGTACCCTTGAGATGCTTTTGTAATTTTGGAGAGGTGGCAAAGGGAGAAGGATGCAGGGGCTGAACTGCAGGCAGTTCTCGCAGGACCCTGATTCCTCCTGGTTTCATTAGCCCCATGTCTCTACCCCGCCACCTCCCTGCTTGCAGCAATTTGATATTTCTTCCTCTGGCCCAAAGGCTTTTTCTTTGTAATTTGCTTTTCACTTCAAACCTGGGAAGGAGAGACAGCATGCCTCCGAGCTGAGCCTGAATGGTGCATGGGGCTTTGAGTCTCTGACAAGCAGCTGGCTGCAGCTCTGAATATGATCTAAGGGAGAGAAACATGCCCAACAAACTCCTGCCACATTCACTTGAAGCAAGAGAGATTTGTCCATACATGCTTTTGCTGAAAGACTATTATGCAGAACATGCAAAGTATCAACTACTATCCATTTTTAGAGCCATTGTTAAAGAGAAAATTAGCATTGAGGAGGAGACAGTGGGAGATTTCTCCTTCTCCCCTTCCCTCCCTCCCATAGTACAGTGTCTTTATTCTGTTTTCTTTATTTCTCTTTGTCTTACTGGCATACTGGTCTCTGAACCATGCTTTGTTTCATTTATATTGAAATCAGCTGGCAGAAGACAAAGTTCACAGCATATATTTAGAGCCTGTGTTTTTGAGACCGTTAATTATTATTTTCTTCCATCTTTCCTGGGAAGCCGCTGGTGATTTGTTTTCAGGTTCATTTCATGAGTGTTTACTGTCATTTACTATGAACTCTGGTCTTTTCCTTTCTCTGCCTGTCCCTCAAAATGTTAACCACATGCTGGCTCTGCTTTGCATTTCTGTATCTGAGTTTGTATTTTAATATTCATTAGGTATTTGTACTGACAGCCCATCAATACATTAAATTAGTATATATGCAGCTAACAAGTATGGTACATGCCTAACTGACTTATAACAACATTAAAACAGACAGACAGAACAGATTGTCTCAGCAGGGTTTAATAAACTGTAGTTATCCGCAGTCCTTGAGAAAAGCAGACACGCAACTGCAACGTACAGTGCTCCCTTGGAATAAGATCAGCTGTAAATGTGCTAAACTAACCATGGTTTGTTCTTCTGATTAGAAAGCTGAACTTTCTTCCATCGTTGAAAAGCTGCTTAGTCTTCTATTCTTCTTTTGAACAATTAGGTATTCGATTATAAAGTACTGAGCATTTTAGTTCAAGAAATATTTAATGTACATCAAGTAGCGTTGGAGCTGATAAAATGCATGCATTGCTCTATTCATACTCATGAAACGCTTTGAAGGTATTGTGATGTCTACAAGTAATTAGTATCGCAATTAGAATATCATTTTTTCTGCTAATTAATACTAATTTGATGAAAATGGGAGCTTCTTTGGATAAGAGGTACTATGTCTTCTCTATGTCAGTGAGAGAGTAGCTCTTCTAAAACGGACAGAAGAAAGCAGGCAGAAAACTGATGCCAGGTAAGAAGAGGGCTTCTCTGTTTGGTCCTTTAGGGGTGGGACTGAGTGCCATCCAAGAAGTTTCCTGGAGAAATCTCCTGTCTCTGGCATCCTGGAGAGAGCACTGACCCCCTCTTGCATTACGAGAAGATAGAATATATGTATTACTTATATATACTGTTTCTCTGTATTCAGAAATAGCACAATTAAAAAATGCACAAAAAAAATCTGAAATAGATAACAGACACTTGAAAAATATGAGCGAAAAGAGTTTTGAAATGACATATTTATCTGATCTTTCCCATCTTTGTCCTGAATCAAGTTCTCACATAATTAACTTTGCTGGTGAGAATTATCCTCTAACTTCAATGGAGTTACTAAAGAAGCTTCTTATCCTTCACTGGGGCATCAGAAGTGCTCAGTTTAAGGCACAGTAGTCCCCCTTCAAGCACTTCATTATACCAGGCTCGGGACCTGGGTGTGGGTACCGTCACTGCTGCACCAAGATGTGCACAGGAAGGGTTCTGCAAAAACTGTAGGGCTTGAGACAATCCCTTAAGCAGGGTTTGTCTGCCATGTGGCTTTTGATTCCCCACCAGTTAACTCGAAGCCACCAAGGAGCACGGAGCAAATAATCAGTGGTGTGCCATCAGAAGGGAAGGCAGGGTTAATGCACCTGACCCACACGAGAACAAACGTGGAGGGTTTGAGCATGGTCCACATAGCAACAGTCTCCAGGCATCGAGGTCCTTGTGCAGCAGAGCTGCTGGCATCCTCCTCGAGAGCGCACACAGCCACTGTGGGAATCAGGAGATGCCTTAGCAACATGTTTAAACATCCTTCTCAAAATAATGATTATTCATTTTGTTCTCTTTTTTTTATTTTATTTTTTTTAGTTTGATCTCTATCTATCCCTTTGCAGTGGTCAGCTGTTGTTTAAAATGTTCAGACTCGTTTAACTTTTTTCCTTCTGTTAATGAACAGCATAAAACCTCTGAGAAGCTGCCACTGGATGCAATAGCAGTACCTAAGATATGTCAGATTGCATTTAACATTGGATTTTGCTTATTTATATAAAGGGAGAAAAATCAGCAGAAGCGTTTGAGCTGTATTTGCCTGGGTGACGCTGCTGTGAACAGTTTGAGGCAGCTACTCCAATAACAAGAGTGAAGAGCCACCTGTCAGTAATCAGGGGTAATTTCTCACAGCCTTGGTCAGGTTTTGTATTTTAGAAAATCAGGGGCCTTTCATTGCATTTGTATTTGTTTGCAGCTTTTTGAAGGGAGATGAGAATAAGACCTGAGCACCAGCTTTCTCCCCAGACTTGTTTCTTTTTTTCCCACCATGCTGGAGCATTTCTTCTTCTTAGGACCCATCCAGCCTCGCTGACCATATACAATAGGAGACCCCAGAAGAAAATTGCTTGCTTATTAGAGATATCTGTGCGTTTTCACTCATAACTTCATCCCTACCCAAGACAATAAAGGTATGTTGGGTGGTTTACAATGACCATTACCTCTTAAGAGCATCCCAATTTTTTCTATGATTTTTTTTTTTTTTTTTTCTAATGGACAGCCCACGAATTTATAGTCCGTCAGCACCTAAAAGGCCAAGCTGTGGGCTGGGCAGTAATTTCCTTTCTCATAAACAAGCTCTCACAGACCAACCTCCATAAAAGATGTACAGATCTAGGAGCGCTGATGCTTTTAGTTCATTAGAAGATAGGTTTCATTTCTGACATACCATTAAAAATAACCCCAAAAAATAAAATGGATGAAGAGAAAGCTGTTTGTTTATTTTATTATTTACAAATTCTAGGATATAAAGCTTAGTGTAAAAACTTGAAAACAGGATGTGCAAGTGCAGAGGACATTTGCTGCAGAACTGGGTAAGTCTGGGAGCTGAAGAAGGCCAAGATACATTGTGATCATCCCTGGTTTGTGCTTGCTCCAGGAGTTTGTACTTAAATGCAAACAGGGTGGCAATGAATTTTTGGCACCAAGAGAGGGCAGTTTTCCTGAGCACTGCTATGCATCACAGAGCTGCTGGAATATGCCTTAACCTATGTTATGAAGTATTTAGCCGGTAACCACCCAGATAACTGGGTAACTGACCCATCTCAGCTATCATTACCGTTTCGGTGAGTTGGTATATTACGACAGAAATGGCATTTTCCAGAGGGGAAGTTTTCAATTCTGGTGTGTTTTTAGCCAGCTTTTTGTCTGACATCCCCAAATCTGTGTTCTCACTCTTGTTTTCACAGTTCGCAGACTTACAGCTTCATTTTCCTGTAGTCTTTAAGCAAAACCTTGCATTGCTTCCAGTGTGGCTTTTAAAAACTGATAGAATCAGAATTCTGAGTGCACTGTAGTCAATGATTTGTTTCCTTTCCTGACTGCCTTGGAATTGGTCCTTTCTGACATATGGAGACTATGTATTTTGTTCTTACTCAGTTTTTTCTATTGAGCTTTATTATGTGATCTAGGGGGAAGAACTGTGTCATGCTATTTAAGCAAAAGGAGCTTTAGGACTGTCATGCATTACTCCAGTAAGCTAAAATCACCCTGACTGTGTTGCAGAGCCTGTCTGATTGGGACTAGGGGGCTCAATAATGAATCTTGAATCTGCTTTATCTTTGAATGAATCCAGATGCTTTGTTAGGTATCAGTTCTGTTCTCCCTCCTTTCTCTTTTTTTAATCTCCTTCTTTTTTAATGTCAGAATGAATTGATCCCAGGCTGCTCCTCTGTACTCTGACACTTCTGAATATGGAAGTGTCACTGTAAAATGAACCATAGCAATTTCCTAATAAGCTACCTTCAGAGAGAGTTATAGTTTTTGACATTTAGTTATAGATTTATCCCTTGTGCAGGAAGCCTCATTCATTTCATGCATGCTAACCATGGTGAGAAAAAGTCATTATTAAGTATTTTTCATACTTTGGTCTATTGAACAACCACGTCACATGCACTTGCCAGTCTCCCGCAGGCTGCAAGAGGTTAGCAAGAGTGGGAAATGGAAGGAAGGATGGAAGAAATGGTGACACTTGGAATGAAAGCTATAGTAGCAAACTCCTCACAAAAACTAATAGTTCTAGGGTTCCTATTCCAGCATACTGCTTCCTTCTCAGAAAGTTGCTTCCAGTTATCCAGGCTTATTGGTTCAGGTTAGATCAGGGCTCTGGGCTGACTTCCGTGAACCCAACCCCAGAAATAGCTATTTCTGCTGGCAATTAATAATCATTAGGTATATTATTAAAAATATGTATGTTTTATATATCAATTTAAAGTGTTTTATATAGCTTGTTACTGTTATCACAAATGAGTAGTAAAAAGAAGTAACATGATGAGCATTAACTAAGTTATTTATCACTTCAGTTTGCAGATACTGTTTCATTCTCAGAGAAGCATTTGTTTGGAATACTAAGCTGCAAACAAAATTTATTAACTCATCTAGTGAATCTCAGTTTTAGAAAAATTGTGAGATGCTGAAGTTCTGTCTATAAGAAGGTAGAATTCTCATTTTGTAGAGGTCTGGATATGGGTCTGGAAACAACAAAGCTTTGCTCACCCATACTATTTTTTAAATTGGTCCTAAGCACAGCAATTTTAAAGTGGTGCTTTGGGCCCAACAACAACAAAAAATCTCACTCTGTTTTCTTTGGTACATGTAACAGTTGATACATCATTGTAAGTAAAACCCATCTAAAGGGGCAAAGAGCTGTTCCTTGTCTGACAGAAGCAGGTTGGAAAAAACTATGAATACTTTCTTCCAGTAAGAAGCTTACAAACGTGCCCAGAAAGTGTATTACCCAGTCTAATCTTAACTGTGATCACTTTTTCCTTCTAGCCATGACCAAACCTTGCTCAGAAAATTGCAAAATCTTCATTCCAGCTTAACTAGTGTGATTAAAGGAATGGTGGTGACTTCAGGTACTAATGATTTTTTGCAAGACGCACAGGTTTTTAGTAGTGTTGTTAGCAACTCTCTCTTCTCCAAAATATTATACTTTGATCTGATTTTTCAACATGAAGTGTAGCAGGGTATTTGCAGAAGTGGCACCAAAGCAATACATACATGAGATTTTAAAAAAATCCTACAAAATGAGGGAGAGAGACAAAATGCACTAAAGTCAATTATTCCCTTCCAGGAACTTAGTAGACATTGGCTCAGCCCCCCCGTCACCTTCCAGCTGGTCTGCTGAGTTCTTCTCCTTCGGGAGGGAAACAAAAATGAGTTCCCTGGGTGATGAGACGTAAGGAATTGTTCCAGAATTGGAGCATTTAACCATAAAAGTTAAGTAGAGGTGTTGTTCATCACCCTAGCTAAAGGCAACGTGCTGAAATATGAGGCTGAGTAGAATTTAAAAAAAAAAAAAAAAAAAAAAAAAAAAAAGCTTCTAATTGCATAATTAGACTGCTGCAGGAGATGAAAGGGCAACACCGTGCAAAGCATGGCTAAGCAAAAAATAAATAAAAAAGATGAAATGCTTATCTACTTGATGAATAAGAATGAAGGATCTGTAAAATGTCTCTCTGTGTGTTACAGGGAAATGTGAGTTTATTAATACCAAGAAAGACATAAACATTAATAACATTGGATTAGGAAAAAGAAGAGTATTGTCATTAATATCAGACCAGATCTCTTAATGGTACTTTCTGGTTTGTCATGAATTCCTCATTCAACCCTGCACTTTTTTTTTATTTATTTTTTTTGCCACCCTAGGATAAAGATTGGAGTAGTTATAGCAATTTCCAGATAGATACTAATTTTACTGGTTTGGTGGGTAGCTCAATACAATTCCAACTAAAATCAGTTGCTAGGTGTTTATCAGCTTCATTTGGAGCAGCTTCTTACCAGGCATGGTACTGATCTGTGCTTGTGTGTATTTGTTGTACCCCAAATTAGGCTGTTAAATGAACAGACATGCACTTAAGATAATGCTTGTCCCATGCCTCACAGGTGTGTAGGTTGGAGTAAAAATTGGGTTATTTTAAGGGAAAGAATTCTGCCAAGCTGTGATTTATGTAGCAGGCGGACACTGAAGCTGTTTGGAGGTTTGACACATTAAGAAACATCTCAGTGGAGGGGGCAGGATTCTTTGAAAAGATCGAACAGCCATTAAAAATTCAAGCTATGTGGCTCTCCCGATTGTAATACTACAGACTTAGGGTTATAATAGGATTACACTTCACCTGGGGATGAGTATACATAAGTATGCATATGCATTTTGGTCCAATAAAAATATTTATGTTTTGAAAAAATAGCAATAGTACTTCTACTAAAGAAATTTATTTAAGGCTGCACCATAATTGTAATTAG
The DNA here is from genome assembly GCF_965140915.1 of Aythya marila. NCBI lineage: Eukaryota > Metazoa > Chordata > Aves > Anseriformes > Anatidae > Aythya > Aythya marila. The sequence continues at coordinate 9,774,229 of NC_139045.1, read as the reverse complement.
AATTTTTGACAGCATGCATGCCCCTGAGATGCAGCTCTGTGTGTTTAGCATGTCATGCAGATCCATGGGCACTCTATTAAAATAAAGGTCAGCTTTTTACCCTACTCTATTTTTGTTCTACAAGCTGCTGGTACCCAGCTTATCTGAGTGTTTCGAGCACTGTCTTAAGTAGGCTGAATAACCTCTCCAAAGGTGCTTGTTCTCCCCACGGGGCGGGGAGAGGTGCTGCTGGGTGTGTGGCTGTGTTAAGATGCCCCTTGCTAGGTATATTGTTAATTCGGGCTCTGAAGGGGGGGGAGAAGGAGGAAGTTTGGAAGAGCTCTTCCTTCTGGTTGCCTCTGCTCCCCGGGCTCAGAGCGGCTCCCCCTTGTCTCCCATTCCCACCCACTGTGTTGTTTAAGGAGAGTTACGGTGGTAAAACTGAAGGTAGTCATTGACATACTCAGGGCCACCAAGCATCTGTGTCTGGGAACTACCTTGTCATCCCAAGTAAAGAACACTAAATAAGTAGTTCTCAAGTGACAAATAATAGTTGGGGTTTTGTTTATTTTGCTTGTTTTGGTGTTTTGTTTTATGGGTTTGTTTTGTTTTGAATAAGTGCTTTATCAGATGAATTAATTAAAGAAGCTGCAAGTTTCCATCTATGTGCATTTGGTGTTGACTGAAGTTCCCTGCTCTGCCAGCCTGTGCAGGCTGATGTCTTTCTCTCCCCCCTTAAAAGGTCTAATTATGCCATAAGCAGGTACCTTGTTCTGTTCTGTCTCGTACTCTGCCACATTACCATTAGAAACAGAAAGAACTAATTAAATAAGTATACTGACTATTTTCTCATTCATTTATTTCTGTCCAATCTCATTGCATATTCTTCTTTAGCCAGGGGATAGATAAAGGAAGGCAGAGCCTGTCCTTTCATCAGTTCTTGGGGGTTTAGGCTACCTTTAGGACTACTACAGTTTATGGAGGTTATTTTTTAATTCTTCCTGCATTCTAAGATTGAAATCCACTCTCCCAGCATCTACTCTCCTCTACTTAAACACAGCAGAAGAAACCAAAATTTAATCTTGCTTCAGTCCCGCTGTGTTTCAGTCTATTAAAATTTCAGCTTAAGAGGATGTTGGGATTCTTTAAGATCTATTGGATGAAACCAAAGGTCTGGTGAGCCCAGTACCCTGTCTGCGACGCCAGTCAGCGGTTTACCAAATGAATGAAACTCAGGCACACACTTGGTATTGTTGCCCTACTGTTTCTGCAGCCAGCGCCATCTGCTCTGTGGGTTTGTGCTGCTGTTCTCTGGGAAGAAAAGGAACCGCAAACAGCACCAGACATCCCATTTTCCCACTGTCTACTGTCTCTCATTAGCCTGGGGAAGGAAAATGAACAGTGCTCTGTGAATGGAAAGGTCCTGTAGGAGCAGGCTCCCCTTAGCTCATGGGCATTCCCTGTCTCATTTCTAAGCAAAGGGCAGTTCATTGCATTTGAAGCCTCGTGGGATGTCAGAAGCAGAAGGTAGATGATACCCATCAAGACTTTAGGACACAGGGCTCCATGCATTGTGTAAAATACAGTTCTGAAAACTATGTAATTTATCAGGCAGATGTAATTCCATCAAGGGGTTCTGGAGACGCTGCAAACCACATCATCCAATTATAGCTTGGAAATTCAGTTACCGTGCCTGCAGGAGTAAATTCTGCTCTTACATCCTATAGTGTGATTCTGCAAACCTTGTTTGGATGGCAGCAGCATTGCCTTCTTTCCCCCAGCACAGTTGCAGAAGGGTTTTTGTGTGGCATATTTTGGTGGAATAGAAGATGTATTAAAAACATTACCAGTGGATACAGAAAAAGGAGAAGGTACATGGAGTGCATTTTTTTCCCCCTTGAGAGCTCTTTACTTAAATTCCACTTTAACAGGTTTAGTAGACAGGTAGATACAACCCTAGCAACATGGCCAGAGAAGCAGGAGGGTTAATTAGATACAATATGCTGGCGTTAGTACAAAATAGACAGTTTGACTAGTTTAAGTAAACATTTGGGTTCCATTAGGCTGTGCTTATCCTAATACAGAGAGACTGTTCTAACAGAAAAGATTATGTTTTTTTTTCAATCTGCAGGGTATTTCTAAATAGGAATAAGAAATGTTGATTTATCCAAAGATTGAACATCTCTGTGGGTGAGGAACAGTTTGTTTTAGATGCATTTTACAGGGTACCATGAATGGTTTTGCTGGATTTGCTGTTAATGTACTATTTCTAAAGGAAATATTAATGCTCTTAGGGCCAAGCTCTAAACCTCTGATATGTAAAAACAACTCCCAAAGTACTCATTTGGTGTTAAGTACTTAATCTTTAGAGTGTATCGTATTTTGTTATGATTGCGTATGTTGACAAATGCCATCGAACCTCTTAATTATTAATTTATTTTGTAAGTGCTCTATTTATTTATTTTTGTTCCATTAAAATAATTAATATCTGTCTATCCACTCTGAGAGGATGCTGTTTCCAGCTTTCTGATATTGAAGCTTCCTCAGTTCAGTCCTAACCCTGTCAGTCCTGACACCTGAGCTGAGGGCAGTTTGATTGGGTTTTGTAACATGTGTGTCTTCAGGTGAAACATCTTCACCCTGGCCAGGGCATTGAAGGTCCTTTAGAATTTGCCTGAAGACCAGAAAATAGGCTAGAGGTCATGACCGATTTTTTTTTTCTCATTTCTTGAGACAGATGCGCTTCAGAAACCCCCAAAACACCCACCCTCCTGTTTTTATGGTTAACACAGAGAGTTTTCAGTTGTATCCCACTGCAGAAAAAAGAAAACGTGTCAGGCTATTAGATGGCACTGAGTCCCAGAACAACAATTGACCCTTCAGATCCTACATGACTTTTGAAAGATACTGCCACTCTCTTTCACTACATGAGATAAGTAAAATGGATGGGATGTTTGTTCTAACTGGCTTTTGTGTAGCTTTTTAGACATCAGCCTTTGCAGTTCCCCTTAATATGTATCGAGCTTTTAGAAGACAATTTTATGTTTTCTGAAATTCTTCACAGAATCATAAGGTTGGAAAAGACCTCCAAGATCATCTGGTCCAACCGTACCACTGCCACCAGTATCACCCACTAAACCATGTCCCCAAGACATGTTTGTATTCACATTTGAGGTAGGTGATGGAGGTTTAGTCTCAGCTGAGAACATACATAAGTACAGGTGAGTTTAACAATGAAATGCGACACAAATGGGTGCACGCTAACTGTGGGCAGATTGGCACCAGTGGCTGTGGTGGCCCTAATGTCCTCCAGAGCCATCCAGAGACCCTCAGCTTCTAAGTGTGTCCTGTGAGCAAGCAGCACTCCAAAGTAGCACCCTCATAAGCCGTGGTGGCCCTTTACATCGTGCACTGCACCATGGGGCCAGCTCCTGCCTGCATGCCTTCACACTGTCTTTGGGCATTGTCTGGGTAGAGAATGAGTTTGCAAACTGGGTTTTTCATTTGCTAGAAGAACTGTAGCAGCATAGGCAACTTCAGGCTTTGCTGCATTTCAACTCCTCCTTTGCATCAAGTGTGTGTTAAAAGCTAGGAAAGACTCGTGAAAAGGGGACAACCAGCTGGGCTTTGTGTCAGTGCTGCATGTCCTACTTCTTCAGCTGGGGATGGGCCCTTGTCTCTCCACTGAAGACATTTTAGGATTTCCTGAGGCTTTCAAATCAGATCTGCTGTCGGAGAGAGTGCTGCTTTTCAAAAGGAATCCTGATTGCTAAATACCCTGTTAAAATGCAAAATTCCTTCCAAACAAAAGATTTAATAAAAGACCATTTTTCTTTTACTGCCTTTTTTACAACCACTGCAGCGTACGGTACCCTCAGTAGTTTTACAGCCCCTTTGCCACTGCCTTGAGTTTACTGGCCGTAGTAATATTTATAGAGAGTGCAGACATCGTGCTCTGCACACAGAGTCTGCTAGCCAGCACCAAGGATGATTCACGGGATGGATTTTTTTGTGTGTCGTGAGATTTGTCAGTAAAACAGGACTTGTATTGTTTATTATTCATATTTTTTCATGCTCTGAAACATTCTGGTCAGCCTTCTTTATTTCAGTAAAACCTCTGAGGCAAGGATTTTTGCTTGTCGTTATTTGAGCTCTCCAGGCATTTTGAAATGAAGACTTCGGTTGATTTTTCCCACTTACAGGGATGGACTGTCTTACAGCAGATGTAGCTCCTCCACCCCACCCTCCCATGGAGAAGGCTGCTGTGAAGATGTAAGATGAGCATGCGGGGAGAGGGAATAAACCCCATACTTTTTTTATTATGAAACAAATAGTTTAATAAATGGCAAAGTGGAGCATAGCTTCCCCTCTGGCACTATTTCAGGTGGTCTTCCCTCAGGGGCTGGCAGTACTGATGGAAAGACACATGCAGGACGTGAAGATGTCTGCTGTGGAAGGGGCTAGGTCCTGAAGGACAGAGAAGAGTCTACAAGATAAAGAAAGAGGATTTTTAAAATTTATTTTTAGATGATTTAACCAGTCTCCTCAGCTGTCTGAAAACACTGCAAGTCCCAAGCTCAACATTTTGTTTCATTAAGTTCTGCCCTAGTAGGGGGCATCACCACCCTCCCAAGCCCCCCTTGTCAGCAGCCTTTGTTAGTGAGGAGATTCACGGTTTCAGGACCAAGGTAGGATGAAAAGCCCAAATGATGCTTTTCTTCAGTGCTCCTGGTGTAGGGGCACAAAACCTCCCTCGGGACCTAGTAGAGGCACATCCAGGTCCTCGCTTATCTTGTTGTCCTTTGGAAAGTGTCTGTTGCACTGCAGGAAAACCCACTGATCGTGACCAGCTCCACTTCGGTTTGGTTTATTTCTTCATACGATCATTGCTTTGGGCTTGTAGAAAAACAGGAAAGGTTTCTCCTGCTGCAGTGCTCCTGGAGAAATGGGGCTTCCTCCAAAGCACTTCAGATGTAATGTAGCTCTGCTTTCATGTGGATAAAATGGCTGAAGCTCTTCTCATCCTTCCTTCCACATCAAGCATCCCTCTAACACTGTCAAAACCTAATCACAAACGAAGACGTCTCCCACAGAGGACCTCTTTATAACCATAGCAACTCCATCAGCAGCTCGTGGTCACATTGCAGAGCTGCTTCTAGGAAAGGATAGCTTTTCGTGCACAGAGGGGGCACCTGCAATTGTATTTTCCCTTACTGTAACAAAAGCAGGAGGAAAGCACATCCAAGGCTCATATTTACTTTTTCTTGGATACATGGTGACTCTTTACAATACAGACAGAATGGTTAAATTATATGAATGAGAGGGGAGATGCAATTTCCAAAGACAGCGGTTACATTGCAAAAGAAGCTGATGATTCATGAGTATTAACAAAGTGCTTTGACCATCGTTTCAAAACGACATTAATATTGTTATTACTCATGCAGTGGCATTTTATTGCATTCATTTCCCTTTTTAACAATAGAACCAAGTTTTTCTTTTTTCCTGAGTAGTTACAGCACATATCATACCTATTGGTCTGACAATAAATAGTTTAGTGAAGTGTGGTGGTTTATTCCAGCACAGGCTACTCTTCTATTAGTTTTCTGAAAATCGACTTTAAAATGACATTGCTGGGTCCAGTGTTTATAGTCTCAAAAATTTTCAAATCAGTGGTGCTCACGTTTCAAATAGGAATATTTCCTTACTTCCCTAGTCGCCAGCTGCGCCAGTTCAGTGCTAACGTAGCATTACAGTTCATCAAGTTTCTTCAAGCTACCTCTTTACCTTGACTGACTCAGTGCATTCCTTCTGCATTTGGGCACATACTGAGGTAATATAATACCCTGCATTCAGGTTGTTGCTGTCCACCTTTGGCTAAAAATTTTGCATGTCTAAAGATTATTTCCCAGAAGCATGAGCACTGTGTTCTTATTTAACTTTGTCCTCTCTGAAGTAGAATAAACTGCAAGGAATGAGACCTTTATAGTTTCTGTGTCTCAGTTTTGCAGTTTGCCTTAACCCAAATTAACCCTCAAAGACAGAAACTGAAAATGTTAAGATGACTTCAGGAGAGAAAAGGAGGAGACAAAATATGCTGGGAATAGAACAGATGTTTGGTGGTGTTTTTGTTTTCAAGATAGGGCCCCCCAGAAAATTGACATAATGTTGTCAGATACTATGTCAAATATACATTGACATAAAAAATTAATAAATAGTGACATTAAAACGTGAATAACAGATTTTCTATTCAAAACTATTTCTGTATCTTTAAAAAGTGAAGGTTCTTAGATGGTTAAATCTGAAACAAAGCATTTTACTCTAGGCTAGAAGAAATATTTTGGTAGAAGTGAAATTACTTTTTTCTTTAATTGCAAACAGCCCCTAAAATTAATTATTTGGAGAGTCCTAAGGAGAAATAATGGGAATTGAATATGCAGGTTGGATACTACTGAGCAGGCAAAAAGGAGGTGTTGTTTCTGCATGCAACACCGGTGAGATTTTTTATTGGTTGTTAATACCAAGTTCATTTCTGGTACAGATACATCATAAAAATTCAGAGCTGTAAAAGCAGTCTGGGATCTGAGAAACATGACTTTGGAAAGATGTTAGAATCTCAAGCTATTCAGCTTATCAAAACGAGAGTGAAAAGGTGATCATTTGGGGTGTGATTACAGTGTGATTACATGGGAAGAAAATTTTGATAAAGAGTGCTCCAATCTAGAACAGAAAAGCATAACAAAGTCTAAAGGTTGAAAATTGAAGCCAGATGAGCTCAGTCATGAGTTAAAGCTTTTGGGTTGTTTTTTGGTTTGGTTTGGTTTTCTTGTGTGTGTGTGTGTGTGTGTGTGTTTTTCTTTTGAACAACGGCAATTATGTTTTGGAATAATTCCGTGGGGAAGGAAGATTCTGCTATTAGTTGGAGTTTTTAAATCTTACCTTTCAGAAAGATGTGCCCTAGTTCTAACACCAGCAGAGGCTTTCAGTGGGAGCATTGGGTGGAATTGTTTCTCCTGCTCTCTCTTCTGCAGGAGGTCATGCAGTAATGATCATCCTCTCTAGCTTCACTAGCCCAAAAGTCTGACGGGATATATTACTTTCTGAAATCAGCATTATTTATTGTCAAAATGTACGTTTTTGCTTAAAGAAAGACTGGCCAGTCTTACTTCATGACTGAAGAGACTGCTTTCTCAATTTTGGAGATACTTGGGTTTTAGTTATTGCAGTCCAGAAAGAAAGGAAGAAAGTTATGTCAGCGGTAGTGCAGACCAAATTTTAATTTCCAAGGTTAGAACCCAAGTTTTTAGAATTGTTAGTCAATTTATGGAATATCTCTTATACAAAGTTCTTTTGCAGAAATACTTTCCATAATGATATTTATGGATTGAGACAGGAAAGTAGATATAGCCTATTGGTTATTCATTGTATTTGAATGAGGATATAGAACCTCTGAGAGGAATTGCATTTTTGTAGAGAAAATGTATTATTCCCTGGCAGCTCAGAATTAAAGATCAGTTTGTATTTTGCATTATTTTGCCTCCTCTTCAAAGAAGCTGCAGATCAGGCTCTCCTGTATGAAAGCACAGGATGGCTATTCTCTGGTAAAGAGCTGAATCTGTATTGCTTGGCTGGTATTTCTGTATCTTTAACACAGAACCAGCTCTTTCACTGTTGGTAATGTTCACAGATATTACACCTATCCCTTGAAAAAAAGGATGTTGTGAGAAAGCTGTGACTGCAAGCACATGAACAAAAAGGGAATTGCATGTCTAAGCAGTTCTATTTGAACAAAAAGGAATTGCAGGTACGAGCAATCCTGTTTTAAATGATGTTCCACAAGCTACCGTGATGAATAAAATATTGATTTAAAATTATCAAAAATCAAGCCAAACTGCCACTTGGGAATGAGTAATTACATATGCAAAGTTGGGTGCTGAAAATACAATTTGTAGTTTTTGTCGTACCATTGCAGCACTATATTTTCAATCATAGCTTTGAAAGCTGAGTTTGCATAGCTCAAATTTTGATTCATCTCAGAGTGCAATTTCTCCACACAGAGTAGATCAGCTACTGGCAGCACTTGAATTAACGGTGGCTTATGTATTTGGACTGTGAGCAGTAAATCCTGCCTTCATTGTCACATTTGACACTGTGCATTGTGTAAGATCATAATATTTAGAGTGTGTCTTGACATTTGTGCAGAATGTTTAGATTTCTTATTTATGTTGCACTGCACATAGCTTTTACCAGAAAGGATCTTGAGAAGGTATTGAGCAAGTAAATTAATATATTTATTAAAATAGATAAATTATTGTAATTGCAACTACTTTCCCAAACAGTGTTTAGGATGAGAAATAAATCTTTCTATGATTTGTACATGTCAAGAATAGGTCCGTGGTAGTTGATGCCTTCCTGACAGAAAAGGAAATGTCCTTGCTATAACTCATTTTCTGAACTTGAAGTGGGCCACTGAGAGAAGGCCTAATTCATGTAAATTGAATTGAAAAAGACCTGTGAGCCTAACTGTTCCTGCTAGGTTCAGAAGCTGCAGTTTCTCTACTCAGTGCTGCATCTGAAGCTGCACCTGTCTCTGGTGAGGGCTGAAATCCCATGTCTGCTGTCTCTAAGGGTCTACCAGAGACTGGTGGCTTGAAATTCTGGTATGGGTTCTCTGCCCATGACAGTGCTGTGGCCATACCGCTTGCAAGTGCCACATGAGAAATGCTTTTGTGAGCTAGGTGACCTGACTTCACATCTTTAATAAGGCTAAAAGCCACTGGTGTGTTTCTACGAGTCCCATTGTTCTTTAGGTAGCCTTTCTGGTGATAACTTTGGTCACCTTTGTGACCAAATGCAACAATCCCTTTCTTCTTGCCTGGATTGCCTAGATGGTCGCACTCAAAGGGTTGCGGTCAATGTGGTCAATGGCTCAGTGTCCAAGTGGAGATCAGTGACAATTGGTGTTCCTCAGGGGTGAGTAGTGGGACCAGCACTATTTAACATCTCTGTCAGTGACATGGACAGTGGGGGGGCGGCAGGGGGGTTGGAATTAGATGATCTTTAAGGTCCCTTCCAACCCAAACCATTCTGTGATTCTATGATGACTGCAGAACGTGATCATATGATTCTGTGGTTCTTCAAGTGGCACTCAAAGGGTATACTTTAGCCAACTTCCTTTGATGTCTGAAAGACGGAGCAGCATGAAATACTAAATGTGACTACAAACCTGCATCTCACATTGCTGTTGGAATTTATTGCCATGTCAGTTTTGGGTCATAGTCTCTAGTGGTCTCCAAGAGGAAGGTGTCCTCATATGTGGCCATTATCTGTATGGGGTGTACCTAGGCTATCATGGTTTAAAGGTAATACAGACCCTGCTGTCAGGCACCATTTTTGAGTGAAAAGAGGGAGCTTGGTGCTCCAGGGTACAGCTTGAAGCTGAAGTACCAAATCTCAGAAGGGTGAGGTAGCACAGGTAATTCTTCTCTGGGGGCACACAGTCCCTTTTTAGTTTATCCGTTGTTTCCTGGAATTACCTGTCAGACTGAGCCACATGAGAAGTCAAAAATCCAGTATCACGTTTTTCACTTTACGTGTTGGTCTGTTGTGCTTGCAAAGAGGAAAGAGCAATGCTTGGAATGGCAAATACATATATCCATATATATATATATGGATATATATACACATGCACACTGCACAAAATATCCACCGCTATTGATTTACATTGTTGAGTACCATGGTATATTCAGTTCCATGGCAGGGGAGCTCTACAAAATGAATCTGCAATCCTTGAAAAAGATGGGTGTTCTATACGCCAATACAGCTCTGAAATGTGGTAACTATAAGTTGTGAGGGGTTAGAAGTTCAGTGCATTGTGCAAGCTGAAATCCCATTTGAAATTCTTCCTCCATTTGACCAGTGCTGTCCTGTGAAAAAAAATTACCTTCTCGTTACAGGACAAAGCTGCTCTGTAATTAGGATAATGATTTTTTCTACAGTTGTCTTTTATCTTATTTTTCTAGTTTTTTTGCTATTAAGGTTTTGAAATTAAATATATTGGGAAATCTCTTACAAAGTGCTAATAAGAAAAACTAAACTGCTGGCTGCCAAAGATGCATCAGATGAGAGGTGGTTTTGCTTAACTTAGCCCAGTGGGAACTGATAATAATCTAGTGAATAAGAAAGACCCCTCATTTGAAAGGATGTGGTCTCCTTTCCTAATGAAGTGGCTGTTCCTGAGACCTTTTCTGAACCAGCATCTTATCAGACACAAAACATAAAGGCATCGAGGTAAGCAACACAACTATCACTGCATCACTTTTATCTCTGCACGGTGGGTACTGTGTGGTGGAGGAAAAAATACTGAGACTGTTATTCCAAGTCTCATACGCTTTCTCTTCCCTCCTGCCCCCCGTAACCAGGAGGGAGCTGTGGGGAGCCATCTTGTGTTTTCTGACAGGGTCTGTAATGATCTGAACCTCACGTTGTATGACCGCTGTGAGGCAGGGACCTCTCTCAGTGCCCCTCGAAGGCTTCACGCCTGCCTCCCTGTCAATCGCTCCTCTAAACCGTGGTAGTGCAATTAAGAGCTCTTCAGACCTTCTCATGTTTGATGGCTCTCGAGGTGAGGTGGTTGCTTCACACCTCATTCACTGTTGGTAGCACTTTGCTGGGGTGGGGAGAGCACTGCACAGGTTAAGAAGCGCTGGTCTAAGTAATTACACGAGGAAAAAATAGCTTTGCTGCTTGACTGCCATGTGCAGTATTGCATGCTCCATAAAGATGATGGAATTTGCCTGCTGCCCTGCTTTAACACAGCTCTGTGTGGGTCTGCTTGTCTCAATGCCTGCACTGAGATCTCGTATCGTACCAAGGCAAAATGCACTAGTGCGAGAAATGTTCGTCTTGCCTCTAACAGCACCTGCAGTGAGAAAACATTGCGACATCTGCTCCTTGCAATCCATTCGCACCCCCCTTTGAGGTGCTGGCATTCCCCAAACCTGCTGGCACTCCACCTACACCTTGCCACGACATACAAGATAGAGTCATATAAAAGTTATGAATGTAGTTATGTCTAAGATACAGCCGTCCAAAGGAAAATTCAATGGAAATTCAGCAATAAGAAAAGTTTGTCCTGGTGCTTAGAGGTAGACTGGATGTACCTTTGCCACCACTGTTTATAACGTGGCAAGAAAGGTAAACTTGCCCAGCTCTATGCTATCAATTTGCAAAATCCAGAGATGCTGAGATTATTTATCTGCTCTGGGAAATGCTGCCTGCAATTCTCAGCTTGGGAGATAATGCAGTGATATTATGATCTGTGTGTCTGTATGAAAAGAAATGAAATTCATTACATTTTGAAGCCCCATGCCTAACAAGCTTTATGCTGTTTTTACCTGTCTTTCCAGTGCCCATACCAGGTACCTCTGTTTTTTTATCAGACTGTCATAAAGCCCTTATCAGACTGTCATAATTTACTGGAGTCAGAAGGCAGACAGACTGTAAGATCAGCCAATTTGCTGTCCTTGTCTACTTCCCCACGTTGTCCCCAGCTCGTCTCCAGATGAACAAGGTCAATCAGCTTGATGACCCCATCCCCTCGGCTAAGCCTTTAGCTGCAGAGAGCAGCTCCAACAAGGCACGAAAGGTCACATCTCCTTGACAGAGAATTAGGCGCTAAATGAGGCTGCCAGCCCTGGTTAGGGAGGGATTTGCTGTTGACTTCACCCGCAAGGTGCATCCTTAGTGCTCTGACCTGCCAGCCTGGGGACGTGCCCCACAGCGAGGCGGAGTTTTGCTGGGTTTGGTGCTGCAGGGCGAAGCTGTGATAATAAATGAAGCAGAAGAGTCAAGTAATGCTGCACGGTAAATAAGAGTGTGTTTGCAGCTTGTTTTTAAGCAGCAGGCTGCAGAGAAATTGTGAGGGTCTAAAGCACTGCACACCCCAAGAAAGTGACTTAGGGCCCTCAAAATGAGGATATCAGCTTTTCAGAAAGGATACATTTAAAGAAAATTAAATTAATCTATCATTTTTGCCCCAGTTTTTAAGCATCTTAGAGTGACATTGTCATGGTTCTTCCCCATAGCAAGGCAGACTGCAAGCGAGGAACAGCTAACAAAATGCAAACATGAAATTTTCCCAGGCCTTTCTCAGCATGTATTGTAGGAGATGGTGCTGATGTTTTCTCCATGTATTTTCTGGACATAAGACTTCGAGCAAGGCTATGGAGTTGAATCTGTGCCTTGCAAGTGAAGCCCTCCTGCCCATGACTTCAAAAAGTGAGCAGGCAAACAAGGCTGAAGCATCCTGGCAGCCACTGTAATGTAGCAACTTATCCAGAAAAGCCTCCTACTAGTCCCAGGGCCATGCACAGGTTTCGAAAGGCAGGCAATGCAAATGGATTCATGCACCCTGGGCAAAATTCATAACAGAGAAACATGGAAATACAGTGCACCCCCAAAAGTAGTTTAAAATTAAATGCAAGGCTTTTTTTTTTTTTTTTAACCTCTCCCCCCATCCACTACTGAGTCTTAAAATGGGATTTATTCTCTGTCTTATTGGTTTGAAATGAGACAAAGCAAAGAAAAAAAAAAAATAAAAGAAAACAATAAGCAAGTTACAACCTTGAAATTCATTCTTAGCTCTAAAGGGTTTTACTTGAAATCTGGTTAAACTCAAATCTTGCAGTAAAAATAAGTTTAAAAAAATCCATAGTGTATCACGTTAAATATTAACTCAATTTGCAGATATGTGCACAGTCTTAAGGAGCTCATCCATCAGAAAAAGAAGTAAAATCTGACTTCTCTTGCAGATGTGAACAGGAACCGACAATTCTGTCAGTATTATTGCCCTAAAGCAAAATGGGGGTAAGAAGAGAGTTAGGTTGTGTCAGGGCCTTTTTGCCTGCAGAAGCTTTCTGTGCTAGCCTGTGCAGTGCTTTCCCCTCTGCCAGCAGGGGCATTAAAACAAAATATGCCTCCGATGCATCACAACAAAGACTCCTATACGTCTATCAGTGATAAGACTAGGAAAATTGTAGGCCCTCTCCAGAAGGAAACAGGAGACCTGGTCACCCAGAGTATGGATAAGGCTGAGGTATTCGATGACTCTTTTGCTTCAGTCTTCACTGCAAGGGCTCTAGCCACGTAGCCCAGGACCCAGAAGGCAAAGGCAGGGACTGGGAGAATGATGAACATCAAGTCCATGGGACCTGGTGAGGTGCATCCATGAGTCCTTTGGGAGCTGGCAGATGTTTTTGCCAAGCCACTGTCCATCATATTTGAGGAGCTGTGGCAGTCCGGTGAAGTTCCCACTGACTGGAAGAGAGGAAACATAACCCCCATTTTTAAAAAGGGGAAAAAAGGAAGACCCAGAGAACTCCAGGCCAGTCAGTCTCATCTCTGTGCCTGATGAGATCATGGAGCATATCCTTCTGGGAACAGTGCTGAGGCACATGTGCCCCATGATATCCTTGTCTCCAAAGCATGGATTTGACAGAGGAACCACTTGGTGGGTAAGGAATTGGCTGGATGGTGGCACTCAAAGAGTTGAGGTCAAACTGCTCTGTGATTCTCAGTGCTCTCCCAGCACTCTACTCAGCCTGAGACATGGCAGTGGGGACAAGGTAGGTGCCAGGGGGCAGAAGGCTTGCTCTGACATCTGTTGCCGCACTCAGTAATCTTTCTGACTGGTATAAAAGGCTTTTCTTGAGCAGGCAGCATGGGTGAGCTTTGCCTTTTTGCATCCATGTGCTTCCTGTGCCAGACAGGGTGAAGAGTGGCTAGTGCAGGCTCTGCTCCAAGCGCAGTACAGCTGAAGGTGGTCCTCTCCAGCAGAGAAATTCTGTGCTGGGTATTTAATTCCAGTTTCTGGAAGAGCTGGCTGGAAAGCAAGAATTCTGTTTCAGAGGGAAAAAATAAGAAGAAACCTAAGCTTTGGTATCTGGTTTTGTCCAGAGGCTTTACAGCGCAGGCAGGCTCCTCTATCTGATTTTATGAACCCTGCGGTAGCTTCCTAACCACCCGATTTACTTGCAGGGACAGGATGCTCTTATCACTGTCTCCGGCATGAGTTCTTTCCTCTACCTGATAATTCCTGTTATAGAGGAGATCTGGTTTCCAGTCCCTGCTTTGAATTGGGTAAACAGGATAGGAGCTGAGTTTGCCCACACTGTGGCATGTTTGTCATTCTCTCTGAGAAATTTGGCCTGAGTATCCAATTTGAGCTGAAGTCCAACCAAAAAGGGAGGGTTGGAAAAATAAAAAGTAAAGACGAAAACAAATTATTAAATTGGTTTATAATTTAAATCAGAATTAGAAACTAGCCTAAACAAAAAGCTCACTGGAATCATCTCAGGCCTAACTATGTCCCTACAGCAACATCTATGGAAATCTCTCTCTAGCATAACTATCTCCACAAACCCAATCACAGACATGTCTGAATGTTTCTGGAATCAGAAAAAAAAAATAAGTAGTCTTTTTTAAATCAATTCTCAGAGGTTGGATACATCTTTATAAGAAAACAATCTTTATTTACAGAACTCAGGCAAATCCGCTTTCCTTCCATGCTGTCTAGAAAAACTATTAAAGGGAGATTTTAGCCAGATGCTTGGTGATTAGCAAAAGCCTAATTAAAGCTGCTTTATATAGTCGATCATAACTATATGAATCTTAGAGCAGCATGAGTGCACTGTAGAAAGCCCCTGCTCCTGGTTTCTGCCAACCATGTGAAGAATGAATCTGAGGTTACTTGAGGTTTTTAGTTGTAGACCTGTAGCCGGTGTCCGTGAGATGCACTGCAATAAATATCTTCCGTCTCCCTCTCTCCTGGGGAGTGAAGTATCCCCTGGAGCTTGTCTCCAGGGATCTCTGAGCCCTGCCCCAATAATAAATGCCAGCTGAAGATGATGGGTTGGGGCTGCACGGAGCTCGGCCCAGCTGGTAACCCTGGGGTTGTGCCCGTGGCCAGGAAGCACCTTCTGCCAGCCAGGGAAAGGCTGGGCTGCAGCAAAAGCCATCAAACGCTGTCATCGATGGAGACGCTGAGCAATAGAGTCAGCCCGCTGCTTGCTCGGGAAGTCACAGAGAATGCGCTCTCACGGCTTTGGCCTTTTCCACCTGTCATAACCTGCCAAACTGCTCTTTTTCCCTGCCTTCTCTTTTTCCCCATCTCTTAGGGAAACAAATATCCCCGCTGCGAAAGGGAACAGGGAGAGAGGAGGCTGGGCTCAGCTCTGCTCGCACTGCTTACCTGAGGCACGATCTTGCAGCACCTGCTGCACGTTCTCTGCCCCTGCTTTCTCTAAAAGCAGAGCAATGATACTCACTGTTAATGAAAATGCTTCTGAGATTAGGTACGTTCAGAAAATTAACATAGCAAGTTCCCCAAATTTGTCAGAAGTTATGACAATTTGCTTATAGAAATTCTCCTGTGAGAGAGAAGAGGCAAATATTTTGAAAGGCTCTTAAGTTAATGTGATGATAAATGCCAGGATCTTATTTTTCAGGCTGTTCTGATTTACGCTGTCTCCTTTCCCTACCTTAGGGCTCTGTTACATCTCTGCTCCCAGCAGTCGCAGGCAGCTGCTGGTTGCAGGGGGAGAGCTCCTGTGGCATTATTTATGGCAGCTCTCAGTGAGAGGACAGTGATTTACTGCGTGTCATCTTCTGCATCTGTGAGTTTGCGATGGGACTGTTCAGTGCAATCCTCTTCTGCAGTCTGACGGAGTTAGAGAAAGGTGAACCGGCTGGGTACAAGTAGGAACCTGCTAATGTCCTCCTTTGCCCTCCAGCAAATAACCTTTTATTTTCTGGAATTGGGAAATTAGGGTTGGGAAAATCACTCAATTCACCCTCCCATCTCTCAGGAGAAATAGGAATAGTCCTCATTCTCCCTCTAAACTTGTGAGGCTGCCTTACAAGCCTTTCCTCCAAAACTCTGCTTCTGGCTGCAGTGGATCTTGCCAGGTAGACTCTCCAAAGGGACCTGGTTGTCCCCAAGCCTTCCCTGCCCTCTCTGCTCGGCAGCATGCAGCAGTGCAGCAGCAGCCAGCTCATCAGAGGCTCTCAGATCAGCTTCTGTTGGCAGAAGGAAGGCCGGCTTCTCCGTGCTATCAAAGAAGCTGCAGAATTGACCTCACGCCCTTGGTCTTGAAAAAGATATGCATAAATCGTCTGAACAGGCTCACTGGCTTATCAAAATTGAATCTCAGTGCCAAGTCACTTATTTTTGACCTGCTCTATAAAATTGTTAAATTCCCTGCAATCGGCCCACTTCAGAGGAAGGCTGATAGAATAGCACCTGGGAATGCAATGCACTTTATTTCCGTGGTTATTCGTTTTAGCCACAGATGATCTGGCACAAAACACAGGAAAGCACCGGGATCCATTTTGTGGTGTTATGCAGCAAACGCTGGCAGTGCATTTCATCAGTAGCCACGAGCTAGGCCAGGCTGCGTGATAAAACGCAGCCCAGAAACCTCTGCAGGAAGAGGCTCAAGGGGCTGTGCCTGCCAAGAAGGAAGGCAAGGGTCCTCCTCCAAGATTTGGGTGGTGGAAATTGCAGGGCTGCAAGTGGAATTAATCATTTCATGAAGGAAGGGGCGGTAGCTACAATAACAGAGGGTAACTGTGGCCATTATCCAGCCTGGTTGACTATGAAAGATATTTGCTTCTCCTGTAATTGCAGAGTTGGTTGGTCAAGCTGTAAAACACTTTGAGGATATAAGCGATGTGTGCTGTCATTGCTACTCAAGCTTATGTTTTGTACGTCTTGTTGCCCTGAGCTGAACAGAGCACAGGTATCAGGACACTTAGCAATATGGGAGGGGGGGACGAGGACACTATAAAAATATAGAAAACTCCCAAACACTGAGAAAGAATTAGAGGCTCCAAGACTGCAAAACTACATACTGAATATTTGTTACTTTCAAGAACAGAATTTAAGAAAATTACTCAATTTAACTTCGTGGACTTTGGTAATCATGCCAAAGATAAGCAAGGAAATAGAAGGCAGAATTCCTCAAGGAAATCACTAAATTTTGTCACAAAATGTCAAATGCTTTCAAATCACACAGGCATTTAAAAATATATATCAGCCTGTACTATTGTTCTGTTAGGAACCTGAATTTTTTTAAACATTAAATTTAAAGATTAAAGTTGAGGTTTTTCCTTGAAACTTTTCCTTCTTACGTGATTTGTAACAGGCTGATGCTTGTTTGCTGCTGAATGTCACTCTGGAATAACAGAAATATGGGGCATAAGAGGGGAGTGTCCCTGCATGTGACCAAAACATAGGTTCTTTGTAGATCCATTCTGGTAAATGGATCTGGCAGCTTTCATCTTCAGAGTACTTAAGAGGTACTTTTTTTGTTGTTGTTTGTGGGGGTATTGTGGGGATATGTGATTGATTAGGCCCCAAGTGAAATGTATTATTTGGGCACGTTTGGGGAAAATGTGTGAATTTTTGTCATACCATACTCTTCCTTGGAGCTGATGATTTTTAGATTGGCTAAGGCTTTGCTGATCTGTGAAATGCCTCTGACTGAAGGCTCTGGCATGGGAAGGTTTCTGCCCATATGTGTGACAGATGCGCTTTGAATATTAGTACCTTTCCTCACCTTACTCCCTGGAAAAGTCTCGGGTCTGATCCAGATGAATTAGTTGCACAGAGAAGCAATTATTTCCTGGTGCTTCTGTCTGGGCTGGAATTTCTGACAGGCAACTTAGCTGTGCTAGTGGCTTTGCTGTGTATATATATTTTGCCTATGAACTCTTTTTTGCACAGAGCAGACACCCATCGAGCTTGTGTAAATACTGTCAGCCTAGATCTGAAGGAAAAAAAAGAGGTATGAGGTAAATGCGAAGCTTCAGATCCTGCTAATCCTTTCTGCCCAGTTTCCTCCAGCAGTGAAGGTCATGGTAGATGTGGAGTGCTCTGCCTTGTTCCCATGCACAGAAAACAAGATGCCAAAAACCATCACTATGCACATCAGCGGGTTCGGGACTTGCTTATTGCAAGGCAGAAGGGACCAGAGGACCTGATTATGCAAAGTCAGGGAGACAAGAATACAGGCAAGCTGGCTGGCTGTGGCTCTTAAAAGTTGTAGTGTTACTGGGGGGATGCCTTTATCAACAGAATAAATACTTGGTCCTCCTGCAGGTTGTTAGCCAGATTGAATTACATTTGGTTTTTATCTAGGCACTTCTCTGTAATATAGAAATCTCCCCTAGTGCTACCCAGTGAGTAACCACTGTGCTGCTTCCAGCCCTTATTCACAACATGCAGAGCAGCCTGTAGCCCCTCTGGACACACTGCAGTGCAAAGGTGGGCAGCAAAACATCAGATTTTGATCTTTTGTGACCACCAGTAGTGAGCACGGTTTCTGTCCCAGTCTTACCTCCTTGTATGTCTATCAGTAACCTCTCCTGTTGGCAGAAATCCTACGCACATGGGTGAGCGGTGTGGCATGCTGCAGCAAGATGATGTGTTATCGAAGATAATCACTAAGTCTCCTGTAGAAGAGGAGATAGACTAATTCCTAGTATATCTCCCTGTACACATGGGGAGCACAGTTACAAAAGACACCAGTAATGCACAGATTTGGTGTGCCATAGCAGTCAGGCATTTCTTCGCTTGCAAAGTTGTGCTACTTTATCTTTCACCCTTTCTTTCTACACCCAGGGCATGTTAAAAGATCTGGATGCTCATCAAGGCTGGTGGTAGAGAAATTCATGATGCCTAGGCTGAATTGGGGAAATACCTGAGGTTTCAGCAGAAAGCCCCTACACTGCCATGTCTAGATTTGAAGAACATTCATTAGTAAGACCTGAGGAACACTTTAGAGTGTATTTAGGGGTTGTCTCTGGAAAATAATCTTCTATCAACATTTGAAGAAGACAAATCAGATTAATGAGCTAGATTTTAGAGCACTAATGCATCACGTGGAATTCCTTAAACTTCTTTGTTTTCATTGTCCAAGGGATTGTTTGGCATGGGTTCTCCTCAGTATAACATTAACTGAACTTATAGGTTGATGAGTGAACAGAAGTACTGATTTCAAACCCAAATGGAAAACCATGAGTGGGAATGGATCTCAGAAGCTTTCACTACTATAACAAACCAGCTAGGAGTTAAAATCCTTTGAGATATTTTGAAATGTCAAGTTTCAGACACAAAATGTATTACCATGATTTGATTTTCAGACTCTGTATTCATCTGTCTAGCTTGTCCTATTCTATCAATGACTGTTTACCTTGGAGATAGATTTAAACTCTTGATCTGGGTTCTTTGTAATCCAAATTTTGATATTTAAATCAAGCCATGTAAATAATTCACTTATAGACCCTCTAAAAGAAAATTTCAAAATGTTGCCTCTTCATTTTAAAGGCTTAAAAAGCTGAGGACAAACAAGTAGCTTCAAAAACTGAGAGAATCATCAGCTATGTATTTCACACGTTTGCCTATGTAAATAGAAAATGAACGTCTAATATTCAAATGATACCTAGATATCTTTTAAAATGGGCTGTTCTAGACAGTTACCAGGACTTAATGTGACTGATACGCATTCTGTTTCTAAAAAATGTGGCAGTTTGTATAAGACAGAGGCTTTGCACTGCCTGAAGCATGACTCCAAGCAATGATGATCAGTTCCAGATTCTTACACTGAAATGAAACATTTTTACTGGCACCCAGTAACTCAGATATCACAGTGTGCTAAAGGATGATGCTGACATCGACAAAGACCACCCAAGGTGTTCCCTTTCCAGCTGCAGATATGCCCCAGATCTTTGTGGGACTTAGTGTCTTTTCCTTTTGAGCTCTCCTCCATCTTCTTGGCTTGCTTTCATTCTGCCTGTTATCAATTCACTGGAGCCCAACTTTGATATTAGGAAAAATCATATTGTCATAGCAGTAATGACTGCTTGCCTTTTAAAGGTGGCATAAACACATACAATAGAAATTAAACTTCACTAGTCACCACAGCTCTTAAGATTAATCATGTTAGTAATTTGAGTTCTCATGTAATTGCATCTCAGCTGAAGATGAGGCTTGCATATTCATTTACCAGCAGGTCAGGTTCAGTGAGCTCCTCTTCTATTTCTCTTTCTCATAGGACATCAGCAGATGGTCCAAACAGATGAGTTAAGAGTTATTCCTTATGATCCAATTTAAAAAAAAAAAAAAAAAAATCTCTTTAAAAAACAACCATTTTAATATTTTGATGTTTTCTAAATGAAGTAACTGGTGTCTGAAAGGATGCTTTTTTTTCTAAGCTTTCTGGTTTTGGCTAAGCCAGATATCCTGAACTGATTTGTATGCAGGAAAATGTCACTTTCACGTCAAACTAACCAGAAGGGTTGAGTTCCCAAGTGTGCTCCATGTTGGTCTCTGCTGTTTGCAAGTTAATGGTGAAACTCCCACTGCCTTCAGACATTGAGGGCTCCTGATTTGAAGTGAAGGCATCAATTGTGCCACTTCTGAAAAAAGCTACTGATCTGCTTACATCCAGCTGGAGACCTGTGAGTCAAGCCCTCAAGTTGTATATATGTAATCATACTCTCTCCTCATATATTCAAAATGTCATTTATGACAGCCCTCGGTGTTGCACAAGCATTATCATAGGGGAGAGCTCAGAGAAATTGTAATTTTAGGATGGAGCATGATCTCCATGCTGTGGCAGTTGTGCGAGATAGCAGCTAACCTTTAGATCTTCAAGATAATTTTGCAAGCAGTATGCAAGATAACATTTATTGTTGTAAATTGAGGAAAGATATGGAGCTATCACAGAGAGCCTGCTGATGTCTGCTTCAGCCTTCTGCAGAAGCCATGACCTGCCCTGTCCATCCCTGCACTCACTTGGATGGGTTTGCTGCTGGTTCATGGTAGCAAAAGCAAGAGGAAAATTAAAGTCCCAGGCATTCACGTGGCCTATAAAGAACTGCATTTCCATAAAGCTCACTATCATTTTTCAAGTAATTTAGCAAATTATCTAGGACAGGACTGAGATACACGTAGTGCACAAGTATACCTTGAAGGTACATTTTTTTGTTTTAATAAGGTTGGTCGGGTGCCGCCGCCATTTCGCAGCCACTCGCCGAGGCGATCAGCTCCGGGGCAGACGCGTTCTGCAGTGGAGCGGGAGATCAAGGCGGGCAGGGCTTTTTCTCCAGCATCAAGGCCACTCAAGGCAGCCACCAGGGCCTGGTAGCCCTCAGAAGGGAGGCTGAGGAGGCACGGGCAGTGCCAGCAGCACCCCCTACCCTTTTCCAGTGATAGGACCCGCGGAAACAGTGTTAAGTTGAGACAGGGGAGGTTTAGGCTGGACATTAGGAAGAGGTTCTTCACTGAGAGGGTGGTTGCACACTGGAACAGGCTCCCCAGTGAAGTAGTCACTGTACCAAGCCTGTCCGAATTTAAGAAGTGTTTGGACTGTGCACTTAGTCACAGTCTAAACTTTTGGGTAGACCTGTGCAGTGCCAGGAGTTGGATTTGACGATCCTTATGGGTCCCTTCCAATTCGGGATATTCTATGATTCTATGGTGGCATACCATTGCCGTAATGAATTATTTTGGTGTTTACCATAATAGCATTAAGCTAATGATATTTGTGTATCTATCTTTAGGTGTTTGGTTGTCATTTAGTATTTATAAACAGGTATTAATTCTTTTATCACTGCTTTCTCCCAAACAGGCAACACATGGAAAGGTCTGTATGGTGAAAGGCCAGTAAAACACACCTTTTTTTTTTTTTTAATAATAAAAGTAAGCAAATGATCTCGAAGGATTGCAGACTTTCTTTATCAGTTTCTGAATTGTTGGCATTTAATATAGCCACATGGCCTGAATAAAACTATTGTAGAACAGTTCTTACAAAGTTCTACCACAGTTGTGTAATAAGTATAGTTAGTATTTCATTTCTTATTACTGCAGGTGCTATTTCACTTCAGTTTAGCATTTTGTATTTGGGAGAGTGTTTGTGCAAGTTTAACAGATTTAAGTAAAACCATGTTCACTAATTTGAACAAAGTGATACTAATTTATGGGATCCGAGTCACGAGTGCTGCCTATTCGGAAGCTAATGGTCAATTGCTGAGCAAAACCAGAAGGTCAGCTGTTCTCTCTCCTACAATTGCTCGATATGCAAATCCTTAATGTCAAACACCAGGTCTGTTTTACCACAGCTGTTTCTATTGTATACAGAAAGTGAGAGGTTTATCCTGCTTTCTGCCAGCTGACTTCCCAGTGACAGCAGTGGGATGCTGAGGGCTGCTGAAGGGCAGGTGTGAAGGTGGCTGCCTGCCCTCCTTCGTGGGGCACGAGTTATTTGGGTTTTGATCTGCTTGCAGTCCCTGCCAGAAAACAGGCTTCACAGCTGGGCCCAAGGGCACTCTTTTGCTGGGTCAAGTGGTAGGAGCTGGTGGAGAGGGAGTGTGGATTCGTCTAGTCTGGCAGCCCAAGCTGCATTTGGCTAGTGTGAAAAACTATCTCTCTTGCAGCCTGTGATTAGTGGCTCGTTAAAATGCTTGCTTAAAAATAAAATAAAATTGGAAAAACAAGAACTGTTTCTTGAAAATGAGCATTTCTTGTTTATGGTTATCAAAACCTGTAGTGAACAGGAGTGGAATAGCAGTGATCTCTGTCTCTCAAGGTGTTTCATTCATCTTGCATGCTCTCCTACCATCACCTCAGCCTGCTCAGGAGTGGGCATGGGCACTGCTCTGCTCTTTGTTTCACCCCAGGACATCGATTTCTGCACTACATCTTCCTACACTTGCTCCATCTCCATTTTTCAGTGATCAGGTACCCCTTTTAATTCTGGGCTTAGGTCTAGAGGTGGTTAACTGGGTAGTGCAACTGGGGCTGGACAAGTAAATATTTTAGGATGAACTAAAAAGTTAGGAACTGTTTTTTTGTTTTCTTATCCCTTTATTCTGTGCATTTGGGCAAGACAAAAATCACGCACAAATATTCACCTACTGCATATAAATACAAATAAATCCTTTACTCTCCTCAGCAGCTTGGGCAGCAGGGGAATGACAATATTTGTTGGTTCTTAGGATAGCATTGAAGTTAATGCTTCGTGCCTCAATGTGCATCCCTTGCAAGGCCACAATGATGAGACCAGAATAATGAAATTTCATCTTATCTCAGCAAGACAAGAGGGGAACTTAATTCTGCAAAGACTTAGCACCAGATGTTCTTTAGAAGAGCTACGGGGATGAGGCTTTTGCCCAAGGAGTTTGACTCCCTGCTAGCTGCTGAAGAAGTTACTGGAGCCTAATACCTCCTGGTGCAGGAAGCCGATATTTAGTAACCCTTCCCATCTCAGACCATGCCCTAGCATTTCAGGCTGTAAATGGCCTTCCGTGTCTTCTGCTTGCTACTACTAACTCAGAATAAACCAGCAAACTCAAAAAACAGCATTGTCACAGATGTCTACATTTTGTAGCACTTGTGAAGCATTTGTGATACATTGCTCTCATAATAAGTTTCATTTCTGTGGGTGTTTTGAAGGAGTAATCACGTCTAACTGCCAGCAGCAAGGTATGTGGTTACTGAGCTGAATTCAGCTCTAGTCTCATTGTTTCAGTAGGAAGGGATTTGTTCGTATCAGTGTCAGATTTGGAAACCACATGCATTTCAGTTTTGTGTGCTTATATCCACTAGACATCAATCAGCACTACGAATTCATAGAATCACAGTGTGATTTGGGTTCATGGTTTGGTTTTTGGTTTGAATGAAAGTATATGTAGACGTTCTCTTTTTTATTATTATTATTTTGCAGTTTAATAACTTTACCTCATAGCCTTGAAAAATGTTACTGTAACAATTCGCCTGCTAGAGAAATATATATTATAACCCACACTCTATCCATAAGCAAGTTTTAAAGGTCATGTCTTTCTTCAGACAAATGAGATTATTTCAATGTATGGGCTCCTTGCATAACCTTAAGCTGATGGTATTTTGAAACAGCAGGAAGTCACGCACCCTACTTCTTTCCACCCCTCTTACTACTGACTCACACGCTGCAATGCCAGGCCGTGCTGCAGGTTCAGAGCAGCCAAAACTGTCAAGGAAAAGTTCAGTCGTGAGACATTTGGCCTTGTGAAGAGAGGACCTGATGAACGTCATCATAGCATTTAGCATATCGTTATCATTCATAGCATTTAGTTAATGCATTATTATTTTAGTCAGTTATTAAATCTGAAAATCAAATACCAAACTGATTATAGCGTCTGCTGCTCAACAGGTATCTGATTAGATTGTGTGAGGGCACCCAGCAGGAGCGGCAGCCGAGGCGTGTATTTTTATGGCAAGACTGCCATCGTGTGGGAAGTTCTTGCAGCGTGCAAGTGTAACGGTGCCTGCAAGCTGCACGCTTCCAAGAAACTTTCCTTCCTAATGTCATTCCTCATGGAATTTCAATAAAAGTACACGTTTCAGTTCCGAAAACGTGCTACAAAAAGAGTGATTTCCCTAAGGGGTAAAACTTGGGTAGTGCTAAATCTTCCCAGTGTTAACTGTTGTCTTGGTTCCACTAACAATTGAATTCACAAACAAATTATTTCTTAAGTCTGATAGAACCAGGGTCTCTTTTATTTATTTATTTATTTTCCTCCTCTGCATGAAGTTGATATAGTTCATTCATGCTCTCATCATTTCTCCTGCTACGTAGTTTATATCTCAACATCTGTTTTCAGTTGCGGTTTTACAAGGCTTCATTATAAACTTTCAATTTCTTAAGCTTTTCCATGTAATTGTTTAATTACTGTCCTTGGATTCTACTTTTTTTTTTTTTTATGTTTTCCTTTAAATAATTGAACTTATATGTTACATCCATAAAGAAAATCGACGATAATTACCAGGAGTACAATTAGGAATAAATCTCTGTTAAGGAACAAGCTAAAGTTCAGTGTTTTATGCAAATGCCTATTGTTGAAAAGATGTCTTGTGTAATCAGAAATTATACTGACAAGTGAAGAATCATTTAATTAATGAGAATAGAGCAATCATTTGGATGGTTCATTCTATTACTGACTGAATAAAAGAGAGAAAATAGCCCTGCTCAGGGATTAGAGCTGCTGCTGAGAGAAAGAAAAAAAAATACAGAATGTTGTTGTGTTATTGCCTTATGTAGATAGTATAGTAATTCCTAAATACAAATATATATATATATATGCCAAATTAATCTTCTATTACTTGGTAGGAACTTATAGAAAGGGTTCTGTTTGTCAGAAATGATGACTGTCTGCTTCCTCTGCTAACTTAAATACCTGGGCTGAAATATTCCCATCAATCCTAAGGCAGGATGCAAGGGGAGTGAGAATGGCATTGCAGTGAGTTTTGTCTATAGGCACTGCATGCCATAACAGAGACCAGCATGTGGCTCATGTTTACAGTCACAGAGGAGTAGTTTTGGTAACAAGGGACCTCCAGAGGTCTCTAGCCCAGACCTCTGTTTGAAGCAGGTCCAGTTAGGTCAGGTCACTCAGGCTTCCTTGCCCCGTGGACCTTCGAGTATGACCAGGGATAATATGATCAAAACTGTTCCAGTGTTTCACCTCTCTTTTTGTAAGAATTTATTTTTTATTTTTTTTTAAATCTAGTTGGAACTGCTTGTGCTCGGGCATGCCCCTGTTGCCTCTCTCCTTGTCACTGCTCACCTCTGAGAAGGATCTGGCTGCAGCTTCCCTACACTCTGCCCGTAGGTAGCTGCAGGCAGCAAGAACGAGCGTGTGTTTGAGCCCTGTCACTCCAAAGCTTCTGTTACGTGGGTGTCATACAGCATCTAATGTGTCCCTTGAAGCAGAACGGAGAGTCTTCCAGTCCTTGGCTGATCCCTGCCTCCTTTGGAAGCTGCAGGATGGGACTTTTCCGGGTCGGCTTTAGGTTTCTGGGCTGTTCAAAAGCCCATACAACTCTCACCTTGTTCTCCAGTCTCCAGGGCTTGGGCCTTCAGCACTGTACTGCCAGCTTGCACTGCGCACAACTTGTCCCACTTCTTATAAACAAAGTTACTTGAACAAGGTGCTTTTGGCACCTCTGGTTCTCAGGACCCTAGAAAGGCACTGTTCCCATTGATACAGCACAGGGGGGGAAAAGCAGCTCGCCCTGAACTGGCTGGGCTCTCAGTCATGGGACATACTCCTAGGCAGGATGAAAAAACTCACTCCAGAGCTGTGCTGGGGTTTCAACACTGCTGCGTGAAGTCTCCCATTCCCGGTAGGACCACAGTGTAAGCATTCAGACATTTGGATGTGCCATAGCAAATTCAAAGTCTTTATTAACATGCCCACATGTTCAAATGGAATGAGAGATTGAATGATGTCTGTACAGAGCAGCTGTTTTTTACTTCCGAGGTGCATTTCAATTCCCTTTTGCAATACTGTATTTTTCTGAGGTTGAGGAAGACCACTGCACTGGTCGGTTATGGTAGCCACCAGTCTACAGAGACAGTGGGACTGCCTCTCCTCCGGTGCGGTACAGCTTCTTGTAGAGCATCCCAGACCTCTGCTGCTTTGTGTGCACTTGGATTTTGTGCATGCTGTGTCAAATGATTGCACAAAGTGATTGTTTGCTTTCCAACACTGAAATGAAAAACAAATTTATTACATGAAGGAAAATATTCATTTTGTTCTACTCTTTTTAAATGTAATAATTGATTTTAGTTTTAGTTTTAGTTTTGAGTAACCAGAAGCATCCGGCTGCTACTCTAGGCACTTGTGGATGTTTTTAGAGATCTCTCTGTAAGGTTTTTTTGAGATTAACAAATTAACCAAATATGAAAATCTTCCAAACACAGTTTTCGTTTCTCAAACCACTCACCCCCAAGGAAGTCTAGCAAAATATGTAGGCTTTGCAATCTGCCCAGCAAATATTCAGCAGCAGGCTGGGTGTGTGGGTGCAAGGATGAGTGAGTTCCACAGCTAAGAGCCTTCCCATGGAAATTGCTTGCCAACAGATTGCATGCTCCTGTTGAGCAAGATTAGTTTAGGTCTTTGCTGAGTGCAGCTAATGTGATACTGCTCTACACTCTTCCCAAAGGTAGGTAAACAGATAACAATCAGTTTACAATAAGATAGCATATCCTGCAGTATATCTGAACCGTATTTTCCCTGAGGGAATGGCTTGAAGCTGCGACAGGGGCAGTTCAGGCTGGGTATAAGGAAAAGGTTCTTCACCAAGAGGGTGGTCGGGCACTGGGACAGGCTCCCCGGGGAAGTGGTCATGGCACTGAGCCTGCCAGAATTCATGAAGTGTTTGGACAATGCTCTCAGACACATGGTCTGATTTGTTCATATATTTTTGGGTGGTCCTTTTGGGGACCCAGGAGTTGGACTTGATGATCCTTGTGGGTCTCTTCCAACTTGGATATTCTATGATTCTATGAAATGTCTCTTCTCCAACTATTAAAATGCAAAATACATATTTTCAAATATCTCACACGCAACAAAAGATTGCTACGGTCTGTAGTAAAAGCCAGTTAAGAAAATAAAATGTACTAACTAAAGCAGTTTCACTAAGCTTCTGAAAAGAATGAGAGACTTATGGGTGCTTTTGTGCATCTAGAGGAGAGCATGGATGTCCATATGCTCAGTCTTACAGGCAACCTCATATTCAAGCTTTCTTTTCTGCTAACTCAGTCTGTCTGGATTCCTCCGCAGCTTGGCCTTCCAGACGCACAAGAGGGTTGCAAGTAGTTGGGTTACAGCCTCATGCCTTTGCACTAGATGCCACCCCAGTGTAACCCCTGACTCTGTGCTTTCTCCTGTAGGATTTTGGAGCTGCAGCAGAATGGCGACATGGACATACTGAAGCATAAGTGGTGGCCAAAGAACGGTCAATGTGATCTTTACTCATCCGTGGATACCAAACAGAAAGGAGGCGCCCTGGACATAAAAAGTTTTGCAGGTGTTTTCTGCATCCTCGCAGCTGGGATTGTCCTATCCTGTTTCATTGCAATGTTGGAAACATGGTGGAATAAAAGGAAAGGCTCTCGGGTTCCGTCAAAAGAGGTATTAGACCCTCCATTTCTCATGGGAAATTTTCATGCACCCTAAAGATGATTGCCTTGAATTTAGATTATTGCCTTTAGAGAGGGTGGGGGAAATAGTCCTTAACTTCCTACTGTTTAAGGTAAACATTCCTCAAAATCTCCTTAGGTATTCTTTCTAGAGAAAATTGAAAGAAAAAAAATGTATATTGGTGATGTATAAATATTCTGAGTAAAACACAACCTTTACTTGCAGAATAATACATTATTAGTACATCAACATTTGGTGCATCATTCCCATTGGTGAGAGTTAATCCTCACCAGTAAGTTCAGAGGCTTCTTGTCTTTTTCTTGCAAAAGATATCCCCTAAGCTCGATGGCTGAGTCTTTCAAAATAGACTTTCAGAGCTTAGCCCTTTAATCAGCAGTTAGCTTCTTAAATAAGCTTGTCCTGATTTTCAGAACTGTTAACCTCTTGGGACTTCCACAAACTTTGGTTCTCATTATTTAACCTGAAGTCTGAGGAAGCAAGAGTTCTTCAGATTTTTCAGAATCAGGCCAGACTTGTTTCTGAAATCTATTACGGACTTGGTTTAGAAAATCTTGGACAGTGAGTGGGGGACGTGTGTCATTTCACACCAGAGATGAGTTTGGTTTCACACCTGCATGTGTAATGCACTCCTTCCCATGGCAATCCACTTGTTGCTTTACCAGCCATTTCCACTAGCAAAAAAAAAAAAGTTATTAAAGTATACTTGGCAGAGATGCCCAAAGGTGAACCTAAATATGAGCTATAATATAGTGCTATCAATTATAGCTATTTTATGTAGCTTAGATGCTTGTTTTGGGGTATTGCTGTTAATTTGTGTGCAGTGGTCTCACCTTCTCTGCAGTTTTTCCATTGTGTTTATTCCTGCTAATCTAATGCTGTGTAATCAGGCAGGACTAATTATGCTACCTAATTAGACAGCATTGGCACTGATGTTAGAATACTTTTAATCTTTTCTTGCCTGTTTTAATTCCCAAGCTTTTTCTGTTAAAGATCTGGACCGGACCATTCTTAAAACCAAAAAGAATCTCTAGTCCTTTAATTGGCTTTCTCAGGAATGGGAACTATCTAGTTTCAACTGGTAAATTATCAAAAAACTAAAATTTACAATATTGCTGTTTACCCGGACTTTCAGAATGTCATACTTCTTATTTATTTGGTGCAAAACATAATAATTAATATCAAAGGAAAAAAAAAAAAAAAAACAACCCTGATATTTTATATAATTATAAAGTGTCCCATTTAAATTTTCAAACATAGAGTTTTGAACGTATAGTTTCCTCAAATGGTGTAATTTGGCCTCCTTGATCTTTGCCATGTATTCATCAGCTTAGCTTTTAAAATTGCATCTCAAAGCTCCACTGAAAAGCTTGGCTCAAAAAAATTAATGCAACATGGACATATATGCTGAATGCCCCCGCTACCCTGGATGTGGGGGTCATTCAGCAAAGAAATACATCTTAACTAACTTTCTTAAAATTCATTTTAGCTTCCATGAAATCCATTGGCTCTTCCAGGCCACTAGTCCCGAATCGGGGGTCAGATTGGGCCAGTTTGTGGTCAGCAAGCCAACCCTTTTTCCTGGTGGCTGCCATCTTGTGCTCCAGAATGCAAGCATTTATACTGAAAAAAAATTGTCTTATGGTTGCGAAGATAACATTTCAGTCGCGTACCAGAAGTAATCCATTCAATGATGTCTGCCTGAGTCTGCAGACAGCCTTAAACGGTAGCTCTGAGAGAAGTATGAACTGCCCCAGTAATCTCAATGGGATGTTGACTCTGAAGCCTGATGATAATTTAAATGTGAAAACTGCTGAATATTTCACTACTGATCACACAAGAGAGAAGAGGAAAGATCATATTATGGAGATGTGCACAATCTTACTGTGAGTGGGTCTCATTTTGGTGTATCAATTGGGTGGAGATCGGGTTGTGGGCTAAGCATGGGAGAATATCACCGCTTATATATTTTCACTGGTCTGACCCTAGCCCCAAATGCATCTCGGAAAGAGAAGAATGAGGAATATTCTGAATAACTTACAGAGGCTCAGAATTAATTAAATTCAAATTGGCGTTGGAAATTACGGTGTTTGTATGCTTTTCAAAATGATAAAATAATAATATGTAAAAATAAAAATAAGGGCTGTCCCTTAGAGACATAGTCATGACTTGCATGTGCTGACAGAGCCTCTGTATATTTCTTTCGATGCCCACGTGGCCCCAGTTCTTCTGCATCCATATGTAGCTCCAAAGATTTTAGGAGAGAGCTTTTGGTGAATGCGTTTGGTTTTGGTGTCACCTGTGTGGTTGTTATGTGCATCCATGTCTATGTCCACATGTGAATAAACTATAAACAGAAAGCTACGCCCAAGAAATGAGCACTGCATTTTTTCCCTCCCATGATGAGCTCAAAGCCTCTGTGGTCAGGTTTGTTTCCAGAGCCACCATCCAGACCCTGGGAGAGCCCTGATGCCCTGTTCCCCACTCCTTTCCCTCCCCCCGGTTTGTCTCCCTGTCCCTGCCCTTGGAGGGTAAGATCCCAGAGGGGAGCTGGTCCCTCACTCTCCCTTGAGTCGGGCTTTGTATTCGGTGTGGTACCGGTGCAAATATTTGGTGATCCGTTTTGCTAAGCAGATGAACTCCTGCAGTTTGTTCTAGGTGGACTTTTTCAGAGTGCTTGACTTCATCCCTAGACAAAGGAGGGACCTAAAGCCCATTCTGTATACTAGGAGTTTTGCGATCGATTCAATGAGCTCTGGATCAAGCCAGTCATTGAATTGCAGTAATCGAGTCTGGAAGTCATCAGTGCACATCTATCGGCCGCCCTATTGTCCTCTGTGAGGTCCTAGAGTGTGAGATATTTCTAGTGGCCTGGAAGAGCCAGTAGATTTCACAGAGATTAAGGTAAATGTTCAGGTTAGTTGGAACTGATTTTTGTTCTGAATGAGCTGCGCTACCTAGACTGAGGGAATATCCCTTATGTGTGTACACGTAATGCCACTTTGAATTAAGCTTTGCAGTTCAGTAGAAATATATATGTACAACGCAGGTGATTTACTGGGTCACCCAGGACATTCTCCTCTTTTTTTAATTCTCATGCATTTAAATTCTCAATTATAACGAACAAACCTCTTCAATTGAGTTCTCTTGGGGGAGAGATTTAAGAAGGAAAAAGGAGAGAGGTAAGAGAGGAGTGATGCTGTATTATAATGAATACACCAGGCCGCCTTCTCACCCACAGCAGCATAATTCCATCTGAATTGATGGCATTGCTTCTTTGTAGGTAAGGAGAGAATTAATCCCTTCTTTGGCATCACAGTTTAAAATTATCTGGTGTACTTCTTCCTGCGTGATGTCAATGAGTCACCAGTGCTCGGATTTGGGTCTGGAAGTTCAGCTTTTCTGCTCCACAATTTGTAATTTAAAAGCAAAAATCAATCTGAGAAGTTTTTAGCCCTTCCTTAAGCCCTGAGAGAATGAACGCTGATGAAGACGGCAGTCTGGTCCCTGAGAGCCTCCCGTTTTGACACTGAAATGTAGCCATCACTGTAGCGATTAAGAGCTGGCATTAACCCAGATGTCCGAGATGATGCTCTGTTTTCACTGTACAAAGAAAGCTGCTGGTAGCACTTGGAGTTTTGTCATTCATACTCAGGGCTTGAAGGTAGCTGTGGAAGAAGGGTCTGCTTGGGTTTGTTTTAGCCCATCCAGCTTCGGGAGGTGGGGGTGTTTGCTGGTGGCGTTAGAGCTGTCCACAGCTAAGATGAAGCTTTAGTTAAGTGTGTATTGTGTTTACCGAGCGGTTCTGATTGCACTGTGAAGCTTCAATCCTGCAAAAGAGATGGCAATAGTGAGTGGTACATCTTGTTCTTCTCCTTCCCCAGGATGACAAGGAAATCGATCTGGAGCACCTCCACAGGCGCGTGAACAGCCTCTGCACAGATGACGACAGTCCCCATAAACAGTTCTCCACGTCGTCGATTGACTTGACCCCGCTGGACATTGACACTTTGCCCACCCGTCAAGCACTGGAGCAAATCAGTGACTTCAGAAACACTCACATCACAACAACCACCTTCATACCGGAGCAGATCCAGACGCTGAGCCGCACACTGTCTGCTAAAGCCGCTTCTGGCTTCTCCTTCGGCAACGTACCTGAGCACCGAACTGGCCCCTTCAGGCACAGGGCACCTAACGGCGGCTTTTTCAGAAGCCCCATCAAAACAATGTCATCCATCCCTTACCAACCAACTCCTACTCTGGGGCTGAATCTCGGTAGTGATCCAGACCGAGGCACCTCCATATGAGCATCAGACCAAGTTTCTTCACTCTTTCTTTTTTAGGACTCCCTTTGCAAGGAGCAGCTGTAATATTGTGGGACTAACATGGATGTAACCTTTTTTTCTTTCTGTTTTTTTTGGTTTGTTTTTGGTTTTGCTTTTGAGGGTTTTTTAATTTGTTTGTTTCCTTTGTTTTCTTTTTTTTTTTTTTTCTCCTTTATTTTATTTAAGAAAAGAATCAGGATTATTTGTAACAACTCTTCCTCTTCTCTGCTTTCTCAGCCTGGTCTCCTCCTCTTTCTCCCTTTATTATCTTTATTACTCGAGACACTTATTCTTTGGTTGATCACCACATTAGGTTTCGGTTACTTGAGGCTTTTCATATACTTAAGTATAGGAAACATGTAGTGATTTGATTAATGCATAAAAAACCCTGAGCATTACTTTAAAGAAGGGCATTCGCTCCTCCTCCCGCACTGCCTTTTTTTACTATAATTGCAATAACTTAAGTCCTTTACATGTATTCTGCTGCATCCGGTCAGTGCTCCACTGCTATGTGTCCTTTTAACTGTGGACCAAAGGCAAACCCTGCGATTTAAAAGAAAAAAAAAAAAAAAGTATTAAAAAAGGCAAAAAAATAAAAAATAATAAAAAAAAAGGAAGTTAAAAGACCATTCAGGCCCCATAATACAAGAATGCAATTTTGTAGGATTACAAAAAGCCATTACTATGCCAGTAAAGACTACAGTTAAATCTACTTTTGCACTGCAACAGTGCATATGACCTTTATGTGATTGTACAGTGTTAAAAGTTTTTCTTATGTACAGTAAACTGTATCATATGGCAGAAGCCTCTGTTGTGTTAAATAAATTAGTATCTCATACATATATATATATACATATATACACACAGGTATGTATATATATATACATGTATATATAGCTATAAAATGGCAGCCGTTGCTATTGCAATTCATTTAATAAAGCTTTAGTAAAAATGTGTTGTATACAGGAGAGATGTACAGTGCAGGGGGTCTTTTCATTTAGAAAAGACAGGTTGCTTTAATGTTATCCTGACTTGCGTTGTTTGCCAACAGAGCATATTTTATACTTTTTTATTAGAACATCCAGGGCAATTTAATGTTTGTACCTAGATGTAACTCGTTTGATTAGGTTTTGCATTGGCTATTGAGCATTCTATAAGGCTAACCTTGATAATTTTACTTTTCATTAATTAAAATGGAACACTCTCTTAGGTATACCACACTCGTGAGCAACTAATATAGCTCTGAAGAAGTTTAAACATAGATCAAAGGTTAATAAATTATTTTCCAAGTCAGTACAGTTGATCGATATGATAATGGTGTTAGTGGAGAAAAAGCCCTTGAGAAATACTGATGTGGCCTTAATTATAATTACATATTGTTTGAAGGGGAAAAATATATATGAACAGGCGCTCATTTTAACCCTTTGTGTGTTAAGTTAGATTTAGAGGAGCTACATACTTTTTACATTAGTGCCAACTGTATAGAACAAGAGAAAGAACAGCAGTGAGAGCAGAACCAGTGCCTGTTTTGGCACCAGCTTTTTAAAGTAACACTGTTACCTGTTAGAAATGTAGGAAGAGCTTTAAATTTGTAATCCTTAAAATTAAAGATGCAGTTAAGTAGAAAGCAAGCAGTTTATCCTGTGAGGTTTCATTTTTCTTTGTTTTGTTTTATTTATTTATTTTTTTGGTTTGGTTTGTTTTTTAATGCACATACACTTATTTTAACCTAACTCATTCTTTGGCTAGGATTAATAGGAATCAGCCTATGTGATTTGCTTTAGGATAAATTAAAAGGTATATTCTTCAAATCTATTCTATTTTGACGCTAATTCTGTTCTGGGGGAGCATCTTGTACTGTCACTGTTTTTTGTACTAAATCTTCAAATATTGTCTACTGTGTAAGGCAGAACAAATTCTTATTGTGCAAAAGGCCATTTTGTTTCCAGGGTAGCAAGTGTCTAAAAGCATGCACAACTTGCTTCCCCCTTGTAACATTCATGAACTCATCCACACCTCTGAGCAAAATTTAAAAAAGAAAAAAGAAAATTTCTTTCCAACAAGCTACGTAGGGACATACCAGATGTTGCAGTGATTTTAGCTATAAAAAAAAAAAAAAATGTTAACCATGTATGATATTTAAAATAGGCCTATTTTGATGTGTTGCCTATTATACAGATACACAAAACACTTTTTGGAGGCCTCAGTTACAAGTGGCAGAGCTTTCTGTGTATAATTTGTCTAAATAATTTGTCTAATAAAATTGTTTTCTAAACTTGCGTTTCCTCCTGCTTCAATGCTGAGTACTGTGAGATTTTCCATCTGTGGCAGGTGTCTGCCCATTGACGTTTTTACCATACCAGAAATTGCTGCACAATTCACTGGCTGGAAAAATAAATAAATAAATAAATATTAAAAAAGAAAAGAAAGAAAAGAAAGAAAAGAAAAAAAATACACCCACATCAACTACAAACAGCTTTTACAGCAAGTTACACCACCATCGCCATTCATTCTTCTCATTATTTTCTGTGTAGTAAGCTCATGAATATCACCAAGATCTGTGTTAATTACACTTAAAATTGGAATTCAGAAACGTAGCATTTCAGAGAATGATTTTAGAATTCATTGGCATGGACGTGTAAGGGACATGATTGTTGGAAATACTGCGCCTTATCTCTGTCCTTTTTGGTGTAATCTAAGAATGTTCTTGGAACAAGGATATTAGTTTTACAGAATTACATTCTGCTATCTCTATTTGCACAGAAGTTAGTTTGCTATGACACTGGGCATATTCTGCTCTTATATGTGATGAAAGGTTTAATGTGAGACTATTTAGCCTGTATTTCATTATGGCCTTGTCAATCCATAAGGATTTTTAACGTGTTAAACCTACTGTCCTCGTCATTAGTAATTCCTGCAGGATGTACCGCAGTAGCAAGTCACGATGATTTAACTTTCAGCATCCATTTGTTTGTCTGTTGGCTTTTCACATTGTGTGTGTGTCATTAACTGGGTAATACCTGAATTCTTACCATTTTCTATTACGTTCAGCAGGCATTCAGGAGAGAGGATGTTGGAATCTCTGTTAATAGTTTCAAAAAACACAGTGGAAGGAGTTCTCAATTCATTGCTACGTTAGGAAGAAAAAAAATGAAGACAGGTTAACATAAAATTCTAAAGGAAATTTAAAAAAAAGCCTATGGAAAGTGACTTTAGAATAAAATTTAAAGGTGTCTATGCACTAGTGTCAATAGGCATGTATGTCAACAGGCACTAAATGCCCAGCAACAGGATGCTACAGGCATATTACAATATATCTAGGAGGGATTCCTGTAGTCCGCAAAACACTTGTTTGATTGGGGTCCTTAGTTTTGGGCTATTCCTGACCTGTAAAGTCACCGTGACTTCTTGGGAAATGCTCTACTTCGGGCACGACAGGTCATTCAGTTTGCATTTAATGTGGGTGTCGTCCCTGTCACTTATGCTCACAACCACACCTATGCAGAACCACAGCCTATTTACCCTTCATAAGAGGCTACATAAAGGAGAACTCTGTGACATTTCTCCTCCCTGTCTTCAAATACAAAGCCAGTGAAGTAACAGTACAGTGTTAAAGACTGTCGAGCATTACTGCCGCAGTAGATGCACTGGTAATACCAGCTGGATGTATATAAGTATGAATTGTTTGCCTAGTGATCCCAGTCATACAACCACTTGGATGTACCAGCTACATGCAGAAAAGCAAGCAGCAGCAGAAAGCACATTAATCTGGTTTCCACGACTCACTTGGTCAGGTTGCTCTATTGACCCCCAGTGCACTACCTGCAGATAAACACTTGTCCTGCTGTGGCACTCAAGTGAATGATTACAGCTGTCACTGAGTCAGCCGTGGTGTGATCTGAGCCAACATCTCAGGGGTTTCCCTTCTGTCTTGGCAAAATAAAGTGCTTTAAATATAGGTTTCCCTAAATATGTTAGATTTTTATGAAACATTTTCTCTTCCTTCCACACTAGCGTGGGATGCTGCGAAGTAATGTAAGGATGCCTTTTCTGTGCTGAGTTGTAAGGCACGCTGGATAAGTTTGATAAGTATAAGAGTAAATTTCACAAATCTGCACAAAGGTGATAGGGTGAAAAGTAAAAGAGCTTCCCATGTGCACACTCGTAGTTGTAGGTGATGAAATAACAGTCTCCGAAACAACAAAGATGTTGTACCAACACAGCCCGACTTTACCCATTTTTCTCTCGGCCCAGATAGCTGTTTCCTCTTTATCCTGTGGAGCTGTTTTGAAATAAATGTCAAAATCAGGTATCTGCTCCTAAGAATGACTCATAGAAAAACCTTTCAGGTAAGCATGAGGCTGTGAATACATGCATTCACACCGCACATCAGGACTAGGGGGCAGCTGCAAACTCATCACCTCATCACCCTACCAGCTTGTCATGGCCTTACGTGGTACTGTGCATGAAGCCAAAAGTCAAAGCCTACCGAGGAAGATGAGTGCAGGTAAAGTGATTCATGGCCTAATGAATTCCTAACCATAAAAACTCGCACAGATCCCCTAAAAAATTACAAGAGACATGAATTTCATGAAGAATTACCTTTCGAGAGGCAGAGTTATAAAAATAAATTTTCTATCTGTCAAGATTTTCAAAATCTGCCCCCCTCTCCCATTCATCACAGCGGTATGACACTTTGCATGTGCTACAGAATTTATTTCTGTAACATTCATTAGAAGGAACAAAAATATTACAGCCAGAAAACTGAATTCTAAAGTAATTAACTACTGGGCTCTAGGTCACACAGGAAATTTGAGACAGAAGCAAGAACCAGCTCGCTGCTGTAAGGGGAAAAATAAATCCTTCCTCCCTGATTGCTCAGGGAAGGAAGAGAAGAGTGGAAAGCAGGGAACCAAGGAGAGTTTTGCACCACCCACGTGGGCTGGAAGTGGGAAGAGGCAATGTTTGTCCCTTTCACAGGGCAGAGACACCATTTTTCAGATCAATTCTGGCCTCTTAAAAAACGAGGGGGGGGGACAAAATAAACCTGGAAGTATTTCAAGAATTTGGACAGGCTTTGGCTATGCCAGACTGAGCAACCGAGGGTTCATTCACAGAAAGAGCTGCCTACAATGGCATTAATGACTACAGCGTGATTTGCAGTACCTTTCTAATCAGCACCAAGGTGGCGAGGGCAATGGGGACAGAGGAGGGGTGACGAGAACAAGGTATGAGACCTCTGAAAGCCCATCAAGCCGGTCTCCAGGTTAGTACAAGAGTGCTGTGGCCTGCTAATAATAATAATAATATATATATATATATATATTTAAAGCAGCTTTATTTGCATTGTGGAGATGGCTGGCAGCTGGATTTGATAGTGTTGCGAATAAAGCTGTTCATTTTTATTTTTATTTTTTTGACATTCCACAGCAATCTCTTATTCTTTATCACCACTTTGGAGCAGGGAATACTCCAGCTATCAGTCATCACAAGTCTGACCACCACCTCCCTCAAGATACAAATAAAGTAAGAAAGGGAGTTTAAGATAAACTCATTAATTAATAAAGGAAGGGTGGGGGGCACATGCCTGCCTTCATTAGGCAGTCACTGAGCTCCCTAAGTAATCACAGAGCTGCAGGTGCTTTCTTGATTCTTCTGGCCCATGCTGCACCCAGTGTGGCAGCAAAATAACTTGGCTTCTGGAGGTTCAGGCACAGCCCATGCAGATGTGGAACAGGCAGGTTTGCTTTTGCAGCCCTCTACCCTCTTGGCATTACAGCCCTCCAGGTACGTGCTCTGAGGCTGGGCAAGCTGTGTTTCAGCTGCTTGCTTGCTCCTTCTACAAGCATGGAATTGAATGGCAGCAAAAGGTAGATTCAGGTGGGGCAAAGGCTCAGAGGTGTTGCTTGTGCCCCTTATTCCATTGCAGAGGGACCCCCCCCAGCGGCAGGCAGAAGGCGCTGCTGCAAGCGTTTTGCCTGGTAGCCTGGTGTGGAGGCAGTAAATGTAATGCGCCTGCTGGAAATAAAACAAAAAAGGGGAAATAGGCAGCTCTGTGAGCGGATCACAGCCCTGCAAATGCACCGTGGGGAGGTCTGGTTTGGTTTTGATTATTCCCTGTGTAAGGCTCTTTACTGCAGAGCACAGTAGGAGCAATCATCACCGTTGACCTGTGTTGTTACTAATTAATCCTTTTGCTTATGCACAGCAATGGGAGAAAGCAAGCAAATGCTGTGATCAATGCTCGTAATGAGGCTGCTTGCTATTCCCACACTCTGACACAACTTTAAGTAAAAGTCTCTGCAGCGTGATGGTACCCACAGCAAGAAACTGATGTAGTAGGAACAATGTGCTGCTTTACAAAACAGTGCTTAGGCAACACGGAGGTGGCTTGTCTTGCTCCAGCTTTTACAGGCCTCTCTGAGCTATTTCTGCTGTTGCTTGGATTGGTTTCGTATCTCTGCAGGTCTGGGGAATGGCAGGTGATGTTCTCTTCTCACTTTTCCCTACCGTCTTTCCTCGAAGAATGGAGTTCCCCAAAAAACACTTCACTTGATCCTAAATAAAAAATCCTGCTAGGATAGCTGCAATACCCAAGGTACAGCTGATATGGGACACAGGGAGCTTTGTTCTTCCTGCACCGAGGTGAAAGATGGGTACAAGGAGAGGTCGTACACCTGTAAACCTGACTTGTAACAAGTCCATTCATGCAATCTTCAGCAGTAAAGGCTTGTTGCATTATATGACAAACACAGGCCTGCTCAAATCTACACTAGGCCTGTTAGAGTGGTTTAGAAAGGGAAAAGCGATTTAAATGAGTATTACTAAGTACTTATTCCATAAAATACAAGCAGCTTTCCTTCTCAAACTTAAAACCAGTGCTGGCAGGTTGTTATTACTGTGGTATATGGTCATGGTATGCTGTGGTATATCGTCCTTTGCTGGGGTTAACGTGGAGCACGTGTGTGAGTTC
The DNA here is from genome assembly GCF_965140915.1 of Aythya marila. NCBI lineage: Eukaryota > Metazoa > Chordata > Aves > Anseriformes > Anatidae > Aythya > Aythya marila. The sequence continues at coordinate 9,734,911 of NC_139045.1, read as the reverse complement.
CTCTTTCATAGGTTGAAACTGTGGAAGAAAATAGCTGGCACAGTGTTTTCGTGTATGTTTTGTGTCCCTTCACCTTCTCTTGAGTGTGGTGACCACTTAAAAAAGAAACAAAAAAAGGGGGGGTGAAACCCAGTATTAAAGCACTCTGTTGCTGTAGTTGGAAGCCCCAAACCCCAAGCGACTGATGGCTATGTGCAGCACCTAGCTGGACACTTTTCCCTCACAGAGAGTTTTGTCTGAAATTTGTTGAAACCTCCATACAAAAGCAGCACCAGGCGGGAGGGGCCGAACTCCCACTCGTGCCTTAGCAGCAGGGCGCGGCCGGGGCTGCCTCAGGGACATCACCTCAGCCCCGGGAGCGCCTCAGGAGAGCCGGGGCTGAGCATGGCTCCCGTCACGGCTCCGCCGCCGCCCAGCGGGTGTCGCTGCGGCACCGCCCGGGCTCTGCCGAGGGCCGGGGCCGTCCCCGGGCTCCGTGAGGGAGCCGTGAAGGGGCCGTGCGCGGCCGCGGTGTCCCCGCCGGTGCCGCTGGGCGCCCGCGCAGCGCCATTTCCCGGGAGACCGGGCGGCCCGCGCCGCTATGCCGGCGGGATAATGGCGGGGGCCAGCGGCGTGTCACCCCTTGTGTGCGCTTTGCAAAGGGGAGCCCAAGCGTGGCGAATGGGACACAGACCGCCATTGTGCCGGGGACACTTTAATAACCCACACCTACAATATCCAACCTGTTGTGCGCAGGGGGACGGCCCCGGGCCGCACAACCCGCCCGGGGGGCTGCGGGGGACGAGGCCGGGCAGGGAACGGGATCGGGGCTGGCGGCGTCGCCGGGCAGGAGCCCCCGCTGCCCTCCGGCCAGAAAAGTGTCATCGCTTCCATGATTTTCCCTTAAATCCTGCCGTTCTCACTTGTGCCCCTGGCAGGGCAAAGAGGGGTGTGTGGCAACGCACGGCTTTCGTTTGGCAAAGCATTTGGTGCTGCTGTGTTGGATGGTGCTCGTGCCTTCCCTCCCTCCACAGCCATACATTATACACGTACATACATACACAGCCTCACACTGTACGTTTCTGTGACCTGTATACAGTTTGCTACGTGGGCTGCAAGCTCTCTGCAGGTAGCCCAGTGGAAACTGGGGGCAACGGGTGACAGCTCGCAGGTGCCTGGCCCCAGCAGTCTGCCCTTGACATGGACCTTGCATCCCACAGATGGGACACCAGGTAGTTCTCTCCCCGTGGGAGCTCCTAAACCTTGTACCAAGCTGAAAACACCCTGGGAATAACAGTGCCTATGAACCACGTCTTTCTCCAGCTTCAGGGCAAACAGAACTGCAACGCCAGGCTATGCCAGAGGGACAGGTCTTGCCACAGAGAGGGTTTTTGTGAGCCTGCTGGCACAGGAGAACTGCTTTGCATGAGCTGCAGGACTGTCACCGAGCGTCTGTGTCTCTGAACACGAGTGGTGAGAACATCCAGGGCACGTATTGCAAGCAACGCTCTACCGAGGCGGTCAGTTGTCAGCTTGGACACGTAGTGGAAAAGAACTAGTACAATTAGTACCCTAGCTCTACTTTATTAACAAGTGTTTAAAAGTTCCTAAGACTCAAGGCATGCTAATTTAAGAGACAGCAGTCAGGTGAAGGCGTCATTCAGAGGGGCTGGTTTTCACAGCCATCCCCACCAGTGGTTTCTGAACATTGAGTTGGAGCTGCACAGTGCTGGAAACTTGTTCCCGGACACCTCTTTGCTGTCAGGGATTAACAGAATTGGCTGAGGACCTCCTGTGGATGGAGAGGTGGGTTCTTTTTGGCTGACAGGTGTTTCCTTTTTGTGGGGAAGTACTCCGTAATCTGGGGGACTGATGTAAATGTTGGTTAGCGCCCACGTGCATCTGTCTATTTGTTTTTGTCCCTTAGAGGACAAAATCCTTCTTTGTGTTACTTTTGCTTCCATTATTCCAAATATGCCAGGAGTTTTGTGGGTACTGGAAGTGCCTGGATGTGGGGACCCCTTATCCAAAGCCCTGTACAACTCCAGCAGACCCCTGCATTCCCAGGTTACTGCTCTGGTAACACAGTTAGTGTTGTACTCGTTTAAAATGCCAGATTCTTCCTTTTTTCCTTTTGCTGACATGTCAGCTGTTATTTTTTTCCCACTTCTCCACTGGAATATGTTACCCGTGTTCCACAGAGCGTCTGCAAGCTAAATTTTAGTTTATGGTCTGACCCTATTGTTCTAATATTTTCCCAGAGCAGGTCCTTATAACTCTTCTCTGGTTAAGCCTACAAAGAGAGAATGCTCTGGCAATCACTTAACAGTAACAACAACAACAAATCTATGCCAGCAATTCTGTGCCTAGAAATCTGAAGTGCTTATATTCCCTTTGCTCTTGTGCGAGATCCACTGAGAGCAACTGGAGCTGACCAGATGTAATTTGAAGGGAATATGTTGGATGGATGTTAATTTTTGTATCTTAAACCAGATGGAAATGTTGTTCTTACGCTAAAACTTGATGGCAGTGGTCATTTTACTGGTTAAGGGATTTAGTAAAATGTATTAAGTAGCAGCATGCTAGACAGCAGTTGCTTTTAAAATACTTTCTACCTGCAGTGTCTTAAGCAGGAGACAGTTCTTTTGTTGTTGCTCATTTCAGGTGACTGGGACATGGACTTGTGGGTAGCGTGTGTGAGCACACGCAGGCCCAGCAAACTTCTTGCTGCCGCAGAGGGCAAGCAAACCAAATCTGGAATAAGATCACTATTAAAGGTGTGAGGAAATGAAGTTATAAAAAGTTAAATCAGTTTATGCAGAGGTATAAAGCCCGTGACATGAACATGTCCCTTGGGCCTGATACTCATGCTTTTATTGCATTAAGGCATTTTTTCATCGCAACAAAAACCTTCCAATGCTGTGCAAGGTATACTTTTTCTGAAGCTGTTCACTCTTCTTCCCCCAGCACTTAGTTCTGGTGCGTACTCTGTAATGCAGACCCTGATCCAGGAGCTACCTGATGGTCTCCACCTGTTGCTGGGTTTCTGGGTTGCAGTTGCTGTCAGAGGCAAAAAAAATAATAATTAAAAACAAACAAACAAACAAACAAACAAACAAGCAAATGCAGCCCTCTGCATCACCGTGGCCAGGCTCTGCGCTTAGGGCAGGCAGCGAGCGCTTGCTTCCTTCCAAACCATCTAGGGAAACAGCCCCTGAAAATGCCTGTGTGATGGTGCTTTGTGGTTTGGTTGGTTTTGGTTTTCTGAAGGCCTGTTATGAATGAGTCCCACAGCCAAGTGTCTCAGCTCTCAGAGACTTTGCAGGGACTGAAGGCCTTTAGCAGCTTTCGAGGAAATTCCTTGCCAAGCAGTTTCCATGCCACAAAGTGTTTAAAACAGCGACTGAAAGAAAATCATTAGTGATACTTCCATGAATAGAAAGCAGTTTATTTTAAAAATATTAGCATAAATTAAATTCTCAGCAGCAGTTAGAGCATCTTAAACAAAGGGGCAAAGCATACATAGGTATAAATTCTCCAGATAAGATTTCCAAATATATGATGAAGCTGAATTCATTGTGAATTCAGTGGCCCCAGGGGGTAGGCAAGTACTGCTGAACGATGCTTTACATGTCTCTTGGGGGCAGGTTAGGCCCCGAGCGTGGTTCTGCCCCAGATCTTTACGGGGGCAAACGTCACCAGGAAGCAGGAATTACTTTTGTGGGTGCTCACCTACTCAAAGCGGGTGACATTTTGCAGTGATCCACCCAGGAAGATTGCTTTGCAGACCTGGGGCATGTCTATGTCGGTGGCAGCGTGGTCCTCGTTACCCATGGGTGGAAAGCGAGTGGAAAAGGGCAGGTTTCACACGTGTTGGAGGCTGCAGTGATGGGCTGAGTACCTGGGCTTTTGCGTTCCTCACAGTCATCGCTTCTGATTCATATTTAAAACACTTCTGAAAGTAAAGTACCGTGTGCTGATCATAGCAGGAGTCTTTGGAGGGACTTCTTGGACCCTGATCTGCTTTAAGCTCACGTGTTCAGAATAATGTGACAATTAACACTTTGTTGGGTGACTGTTCCGATGATGCAGCAGGTGAGGCCAAAAACCATCAGGTTGGGCAGTCTCTTTACATATTTGCTGCAGCTCACCACAGATGCAGGTTTGTGATGTCTGGCTGGGGTTTGCCATCCCAGTGCTGGAGACCTGTGCATGACTTTGGTCGGTGACGCTGAGGCCGTGCTCTCCACCTGCTTGTGCACTGTGCTGCCCAAAGAGCAGCTCACCCTGCCAGGAGAGGCACGGAGAGGGTTCTGCTGGCTTTTTTGAAGGGAAAGGAGGAGAAAGTGGGACAAGGCAGGAACGAGATACTTCCTAATCTGTGGCGGTGCCTGCCGAGCAGCCTGCTGATCCTGAAACGTGATTGAATGAGTAATTAGACTGTTGAGTACAATTAAGCTGAGGGCTGACCCATGCGCTTTGTGTGCTTTGAAAGTGTCTCTGCCTGTAATGATAGAGGAGGCTTTTTTTGCAAGTTTCTCCCTCCTCCCCCCTTTTTGTAACCTGTTTTTCTCTGCCACCAGTCTGTGCCTGACCCCACGTTGCTGCCTCAACCAGCCTGGGGAGGAGGGAAATCTGCATCAAGACAGGGAGATCCGTCCAGTTTGCTTTCCCTGGAAGGCTTGGACGCTTTTCTGGGAGCGGGCAGCCTCCTCTGGGAGGCTTCCCACATCGCTGCTATTGTCGGGTCCGCGTTTGGGGCCGGTGTGCTTGTGTTTCCGACTCCCGTCAAGTCCCCGTGGCGGCAGGGCGTGCCTCGCACCGCTTCAAAAGAGCCAACTCCTACAAAAGAAGAGGAGAGAAAAAAAAAAAAAAGAAAAAAGAAAAAAAGAAACTCAAGTAGGCTCGAACATACAAAGAGAGGGGAAAGAGAGAGAGAGAAAAGCGCCGCATACACAATGAGCTCCCACAGCCCCAGCCGCCCCCTCCCCGCTCACTTTTACCTCAGCCCCGGCCCCGCCGCGCTCCGTGAGGCTCCGTCAGGCGCCGCGCGTGCCGCTCCCCCCCTACCACCCCTCCCTCCCCTCCTTCCCCCCCCCCCCCCCCCCGCACCCCCCCTTTCCCGCCCGCCCCTCCCCGCCCCGCGCCATTGGCCGCCCCGCCACGCGACCGGCGCGAGGGCGGGCGCGAGGGCCGGGGCGCGCGGGGGCCGTGCGCGGGACGGGACCCCGGCGCGTGCCGCCGCCGCCGCCTTAAAGGGGGGCGCGGCGCGCGGCCGACACCGGAGACGGGCGGGCGGGCGAGCGGGCGGGCGGGCGCCACGCGCGCGCTGCCAACCGCCGCCCTCAACGGCCGCTGTCGTCGTCCCCCACACGCACGCACACCGACCCCGCAGCCCACATGGGCTCGCGCTGAGGCGTCGCCGCCATGAGCCTGCCGCGGGCCGCCGAGTGGGCGAGTGAAGGCGGCCGGGACGCGGCGGCGGTGGCGGTGGCGGAGCCGCTGCTGGGGCTGGGAGCGGGGCTGGAGCCGCCCGGCTGCGGCTTCGCCCCCGGCTGGCTGGGCGTGTGCTGCGCCGCGCGCGTGGCCGCCCCGCGGGACGACGAGGAGGGCGAGGCGGCGGCGGCGGGGCGGCCGCGGGGAGCCGCAGCCACAGCGGGGCAGGAGGGGAGCGGCCCCGGCGGGGCGCGGGGGGCGGCGGGCGGCGGCAGGGCGCGGGGTGGCGGCGGTGGAGGTGGAGGTGGAGGTGGCGGTGTCCGGCCGCAGGTGAGCGGCGTGCAGAAGCAGCGGCGGCTGGCGGCCAACGCGCGGGAGCGGCGGCGGATGCACGGGCTGAACCACGCCTTCGACCAGCTGCGCAATGTCATCCCCTCCTTCAACAACGACAAGAAGCTCTCCAAGTACGAGACGCTGCAGATGGCGCAGATCTACATCAGCGCCCTGGCCGAGCTGCTGCACGGCCCCGCGGCCGCCGCCGCCGCCGCCGCCGCTGCTGCAGCCGCCGCCGAGCCGCCGCCGGGCAAAGCCGAGCCCCGCGGGGCCCCCTTCGAGCCGCCCTGCGCCGCCGACGGGGCCGCGCTGCCGGGGCCGCCGCCGGCCGGGCCGCCCCCCCTCGGCCACGGGCACGGGCACGGGCACGGGCACGGCAGGACTCGCTTCCCCCCGCCGCCGGCCGCGGGGGGCTTCCCGGTGCCGCTGGACCCGCTGCGCTTCCCGTCCTTCCCGGAGGGCGCCCTGCTGGGACCCAAAGCGCCGTCGCCCGCGCTCCTCGTGCCGCAGCCCGGCCACCACCAGCAGCACCCGCAGCACCAGCACCAGCAGCAGCAGGAGCGGAGCAAGGCGTCGCCGCGCTCCCACCGCAGCGACGGGGAGTTCTCGCCCCGCTCGCACTACAGTGACTCGGACGAGGCCAGCTAGGGCGCTGCCGCCCGCCCCAGCACGGACTTGGCCGCCGGCGGCCCCGGGAAGGGCTCCTCTTGTGCGGCACAGCCGCCCCGTCCGCGTTTGTACCTTCATCCCGATGTGTAGCTGCCGCCCGCAGAGCTCCCCGTGCCCAGAAGCCGCCGCCGGCCCCTCCCGCGGCGACCCCCAGCACCCCGCATGCGGTCCCGTCCCGCGATGAGCGGGGCCAGGCGGCTTCCCCTGCCCGCCGTCGGGGGGATCCCGGCGCAAGCACTTTAATCCTGCGGCTGCCAGGGGACAGCTCCGGCCGGCCGCTCGCCGAGAAACGAAAAACGGTCCTGTCGTGTCAAACTCCCATGATCCCGTTTTATTTTGCTTTTTTTTTTTCTTTTTTTTTTTTTTGTGGTATTAGGAAACTTATTTATTACGGAGTGTTTGCTACTGTTTCTGCCTTCTTTATTTTTTTTTTTTGGTTTTGTTTTTTTAACAAAACTTTTCTACGACGAGAATCGTTTATTTTAATTTTAGCCCAGCCAGCTGCCATTGTTTTATGTATTATTATTATTTTTTCGAGATCAAATAAATAAATAAATAAAAAACAAACGAACAAAAACACAAAACGAAGAGATGTTGGGTTACCTCCCCTCCCCGGCCAAGCCTCCCCACCAAAAAACACGGGGGGGTCCCCGGAGCCGCGGGCAGGGAAACCGGGGGGGCTCGGGGCGGGGGAGCGGGGCTCGCTGCTGGATTTTGGGGGAGAGCGGAGCCGAGCCGAGCCGAGCCGTGCCGGTCCCCGCAGGTGCCAAACGCCGCGCACCTGCCCCGCGATAACCCCGAGCCGGGCGGGCGGGCGGGGGCCGGTCCCGCCGGGTGAAAAGTTCAGCCCCGGGGTCAGCTCCCTCCCGAACCGTCCCTTCCTTCCCTCCCGGCCCGCCGGGAAAGTTTGGGGGGTTTTAGCCCGTTTTGCGCTAGTTCGGGTTGGTTTCGTTTCCCAACGAGCCGGGGGCGCAATTTGGGGAGCGCAGAGGGGTCGGGACGGGGCCCCCCCGCCGCCCGCAGCGGGTCCCTCTCGCCCTGGCCGCTGAGCGCAGTGGGTCCTCGCGGCCACGGCGGAGCTTTCGTTGTCTGAGGGTCTTTTTTTTTTCTTCTTCTTTTTTTTTTTTTTTTTTTTTTTTAACACTTCTTTGAAAGAGATACCCGGCCGCATTTCCATTTTCAGGTTCAGCCATAGAGTTTGCATAACAACCGCTTGGCAGCCCCCCACCCCCCCACCCCTCACTCCGTTAACAAGCTGTAACGTATAGCTGCAGGTTGCTATAATCTCATTAATATTTTGGAAACTTGAATATTGAGTATTTCAGGCTGCTCATTCCCCATATGCCAGGCCACTCCCGCTATGCTGGCTGGTTCCTTTCTCTCCATTATTAGCAATTAGCTTCTACCTTCCAAAGTCGGATCCAAGTATCCAAGATACTAGCGAAGGAATCAACTATGTGTTGCAAGCTAAGCATGCTTAATATCTCCCAAACAAACAAAGAGACAACATTTCTTTAAGTAATGAAGATGGATAAATCGCTTTATTGAGCCCTACCTTCCAAAGTCGGATCCAAGTATCCAAGATACTAGCGAAGGAATCAACTATGTGTTGCAAGCTAAGCATGCTTAATATCTCCCAAACAAACAAAGAGACAACATTTCTTTAAGTAATGAAGATGGATAAATCGCTTTATTGAGCCCGCGACAGTGTTTGTTTTGCACGGACGAGCGCAAAGTTTGGAACAAGAGCGGGGACGCGCACCGGCCCCGCCTGGCCCTGGCTTTGTGGGGTTTTAGAGCTTTTTTTTTTTTTTTTTTTTTTTTTTTTTTTTTTTTTAGGGGCTTTTCTTTGAAAACAGCGCACTACCCGAGCGTTAAATTTTGGCTGCACACTCCGTATCCTCCGGGGGAGGCGGTCGCCTTTGTGCGTGAGCCCGTGTCCCGCCGGACACGCGTGGGGGGCAGCGGGGGCCGTGTCCCCGTCCCCCTCCCACGGCGGCGGCGGTGGTGGTGGGGGGGGGGGGACACATTGGGGACAGGGGACGAGCAGGGGGGGGGTCCCCATTCTCAGCGCGCTGCCCGCAGCTCCTCGCTGCCTTTTCGCAGCGAGCCGGCTGCTGTTTGCTCAACCTCTGGCCCCCGGGGAGGGGAAAAGGGGAAAGGGGGGGGGGGGGGGGGGCAGCGTTTCTTAATTAGAGCGGGGCGGACAATGCGAAGGGGCGGACAAGTCTGGGGGGGGGGGCTGTAAGGAGGAGGAGGAGAGGGGGGGGATTTTGGGCTGGCCGCTGTCCCGGCCGCGGTGCGCCGTGTCTGGAGCGGAGCACGCGTTGTCAGCTGGTGAGCGCCGCGGCTTTTCAGGCGGCCCCCCAGGGGGCTGCGCACCCGCGGGGAGCTCCGCCGTGGGCCCCCCCTTCGTCTGCCGACCCCCCACCTCCCCCCACAACCCCGGCCGAGCAACAACAGCCAGCATTCACGCCCCCCGCCCCGCTCCCCCATCGCCCCGACAGCAGCGCGGTGGCGGCCGGCAGCAGCAGCACGCCGGGGCACGGCCGGGCACACCCGGGGGGGGGCCGCAGCCGATGGAAAGGGGGGGAGAAGGGGGGAAAAAAAGGGACGGGGGGGGTCGCACACGCGTGGGGATCCCCCTCCGGGGATGCTCGGGTCTTGCACCTGCTGCAAAGCCGCCGGCTCGCTGCCGTCCCCCGCAGGAATGTCACCCGCTGGTGGCCCCCACCCCGGGGCCAGCAAAGCCCCCGCCACCCTTCCCCATCGCGGTACCCCCGTGTTGGCCTCGCTGTGGGGCTGGGGGCTGCCGGCGGAAAGCCCCCTCTACACACACATCGGGGACCCGTTTGTCTGGGGTGGGGGGGAGCCCCCCAAAAGTCCTCCTGCAGAGCTGAGGCACCCCCGGGGAGCCGAGGGCGTGCGGCAGCGGCTGCGACGAGCGCGGTTCCTGGGGTTTTGGCCACTTCCAGGCTCCCCAAGCGCTATCAGAAGGCAGGGATGCTTTTGGGAGCCCAGCCAGGACGTGTCACGGGCTTCTGCCCTCCCCGTGCAGCAGCCGGGACGGGATGGGGCTGCCTCCCCTGATCTCCCCCCAGCCCCTCCTGCAGCGCCCCGGCTCGTTTTCGCCCCCCGCTCGGTGTCACCGGGGGTGTTTGGTGCCCCTCTGCAGGGAGCGAGCGGGGCATTTCCTTTCCTTTCCTTCCTTCCCCTTCCTCCCTTCCCTTCCCTTTCCTTCCCTTTCCTTCCCTTTCCTTTCCTTCCCTTTCCCCTTCCCTTTTCTTTTCCTTTTCTTTTCCTTTTCTTTTCCTTTTACCCTTACTTTTCTTTTCCCTTTCCCTTTCCTTTTCTTTTCCTTTTCCCCTTACTTTTCTTTTCCCTTTCCCTTCCTTTTCCGTTTCCTTTACCCTTTCCTTTTCTCTTCCTTTTCCCTTTCTTTTTTCTTTTCTCTTTCCCTTTTCTTTTCTTTTCTTTTCTTTTCTTTTCTTTTCTTTTCTTTTCTTTTCTTTTCTTTTCTTTTCTTTTCTTTTCTTTTCTTTTCTTTTCTTTTCTTTTCTTTTCTTTTCTTTTCTTTTCCTTTTCCCTCTTTTTCCTTTTCCTTTTCTTTTGCTTCCTTTCCCTTTTTCCTTTATTACTAATATTATTATTTCATTTTTTCCTTCTCCCCCCTGCTCTCCCCTCTCCTCATTCCCTCCTCATTTCCCCTCCATCCCCTTCCTCTCCTCCTTCCCCCCTTTTTGCCCCCCTCTCCCCCTGCCCCTCAGCGAAGCGCGCTCCCGCCGGGGTGCCCGGGACAGCGGCGGGCGGCGGCGCGCACCCACCGCGGGCGAGCGGGGCTGCTGCACTTTTATGGGGCGGTTAATCAACTGCACATCAGCGAGACAGCGCATCAGCCCATCTGCTTGATATATATTCAGGAGGGCTCCAGCCCTTTTGAAGTCTAATTTCTTCCCCGGGAGAACGCGCCGGGTAATTTACCATCATTTCATACGCCTCGCGGCCGCCGGGTTAACCCTTTCCCCAAGCGCTGCCTCCCGAGCGGTTGGGTTTCGTGCCACGAGCTTGTCAAAGTGTCCCTTTAATGACAGGGGGGCTCGCCGAAATCACAGCCCGCAGCCCACCGGCACCGTACCCCAGGTTAGGAGGGGAGGGGGCTTAAAGGGGCTCTCGGGGACAAGCAGCCCCCCCGGACCCGCCGGGGTCAGCGCGTCTCGTTTCATCTCCAACCACCCATATCTGCTTTTATGTGTGGGTTTTTTTTTTTAGGATCTCTGGCGTTCGTTTTTGTTCCCTTGGTTGATTTTTTTTTTTCTTTTTTTTTTTTTTTTTTTTTGGTGGTGGGGTTGTCCCTACGCGATGCTCGGCGGCACAGCTGGAGGATCCCGGGCTGTACGAGGGGCAGAGACCCGGCGGAGGGCAGGGATTGCTCCCGAAATTTTGGGAACTTCCCTTCTCCTGCCTCTTTCCTCGGGGGCTCCCCCGGTGGATGCTCCTGCGGCATCCCGCAGCGTTTCCCCGCTCCACGCCCCTCTCAGGTGCGCGCTTTGAAACGAGCCCGGGACGGTTCTAGCGGCATCACCTGCTCCCCATAAAGAAATAAAAATAAATAAATAATAGGAAATAATAACGCTCGGACAGAAACGAGAACCCGGCTTATCTACAGTCAATATTTTGCCGGGGCCCGGTGGCTGCCGGCTGCGGGGCGGGATGCGCGCAGGATCCGGCCCCGGCCCCGGCCCCCCCCATCCCCGTGCGGCTCCGGGGCTGCCCCGCTTCTGGCCGGGAGCAGTGAAAGGAGGAGGCAGGGCTGCTCCTCCGGCAGCCCCGTGTCCCTCCTGCCGCTGCCATCCTCCTCCGAAGTCTGCTTTTTGCAAGCTGGGAGCGGGCACCGGGCTCTTTGGGAAAGAGGCACGGGAAAAAGGCAGCGGGCAGGGGGCTAAATGCTTCCGTATCGCTGCTTGTCCTTGCAGTTCAGCTGCTTGTTGGGAAAAGTTTCTCTTTGGTTTGTGTTTTGTCTTTACCTGCCTGCTCTTTTTGACTTTTCCCTTGGTTTTTCCCCTACCGGTACTAATGCTGAACTAAGTCCCAGTGACACACGAGGCTCCCTCAAAATGCTGGCAGGGTGATTTTTGGATAACTCCCACACCTACGCGCTTAACCCTACAGCGATGGCACAGCTGAGAGCCTGCCCGAGGTTTTGGTCAGTGTCCCTGTCTGTGCAGTTCTCAGCCCCACAGCTGCTCCCCGTGTCCTGGGGAGGTGTTGTCCTGTCCGTGACAAGGGACTTGAGGCCCAGCAGCATTAAAAGTGACTTGGAGCATGGGTTGTGTGCCTCCTTATGCTTCTTGCACTGTGCACTTTTTTCCAGTCACTTCCAAACTATTTCCAGAGGTGAGGCGTTGTTCCGTGCAAGGGATGGTGCTTTTCTCCCACAGGGAGATGATTCCCCCAGGCTGCGCCCCCTTTCCCAATGCCCTGGGAAGCAGGTTGCACAGCAGACACCTTATCCGAATTTTACCCTGTTATTTGGGGTGGATTGAGAGGGTGGAAGTGGTAGAGACTTCTGTTACACGTGAGAAATGCCTTGGGAAGGATGACAACTGGATGCAGGCTTCTGCAGGCGCAATCATTCCCCCAGCCTGTGTCTTGTTCCCTCCCCAGGCTTGATGAGGGGCACCTGGAGGTGAGGTAGACAAAACCAGGCAGCATGGGGTGCTGGAGTTTTTTCACCAGCCAGAGGTTATTTTTTGGAGCATATAGGGAGGAAAGTTACAGCTTGATGTGCAGAACATGCAGAAGTACCCCCAGGCCTCACTCACATCTCAGGTAGGAAGAATATTTCTTGGTTTTCTGAAGTTACCACTGCTGCAGTGCTCATAGCCAGACTGGGATAAATATAGGTAGACTTGTGCTGTTCTGTTGCTCTGCTTACCCAAATTTGTTACAGAAATACTCTCAGAGCAAATGTTCGTGTGGTTCTTTTCTGGTTGTGACAAGTCTTTTGGATGAAATCAGTTACACTTTCATTATTTGGGAGAAAGCTACCAAAACGTCCAATTAACCCCATTTCTTTTTGCATTGGGAAGCATCCTAGAAGCTGTTTGTTGAAAAAGGCTTGAAAAAAAAAATTTGGCTTTGGGATAGGAGGGCTCTGGATTTTCATTAGGGTTTCCAAGGGCTGCCTGTTGGGAAAGGTGGCGAAAGCTGAGGAGCATTGCTGGCTGTAACCTTGGGGTCAGCAAGTGGTGAGCTCACTTCACTCAGATGCTGCTGTCACCTGTGGCACCTCAGCAATTTTGTGGTCATAACTTGAAATGTTCTGAGAACTGGGAGTGAGAAATGTTATTCCCCAAAATGGAAGCAGGAAAAATGAAAGGTGAGCATCTAGATCCAGGCTTCTGGTATTCAAAAGCCACTGACTGCTCAGAGGTTTGCCTTTATTTTTGTGGCAGCTTGCTGCTTGGCACTCGAAGGGAAGTCAGCCTCTTTCTTATTTCCAGAAATATTGGAGGGATAGCGATGGGTGTGTTCTGCAGTTACAGTTATCATTCTCTGTGTACACCTTGGTGATAGTGTGGGGACGTGGCCCCGAGATTCCTGAAATACCTGGTGGTGCAGGACCAGAGTCTGCGCGCAGGATTGGGTGGGTAGGCTGAATAAAACTGAAACCAGGACAAGCCTGAGGCAAATGTTGGAAACAAATAGCTTGTCATCCGTTGACAGAGCTATGCATTTAAATTAATATATATGTGTGTATATATATATACATATATAATATTGATTTTTTTCATGAAAGTGTCAATTTTGATGATATTTCAAAATAAAATGTGTAGAATGTAAATGAACAGCATCAAGCTGAGGTGTGTGTCTATCTGAGTGAAAAGAAACATTACAGACAGTCTGAGTAACTGCCATAACTCCCCAAAAATTGTGGAGCCCTTGCTCTCAGCCTCAGTTTGTGTTTCCTGTAAATGATACAAACCTTAATGCTTGATACTCTCGGAAAAGTCTTTAATTTGAGCAAGAAATGTTTTGTTTTACTAATGGGAAGCATCAGATGGTTTTGTTGGTTGGATCTATATGTTTTCCAATTGTATCTCTGAATTCAGTTTCTGATTTTTGGGATACCAAATTGGCTTGAATAAGAGCGTTAGCATCTGGCACGTAGTGAGCTGTTTCAAGTCATTAGCTGTACTTTTGGAGCTTTTTGGAAAAACTAGTGAACTTTGCTGTCAGCAGATCCACATCAGCTTCTCTACTGCTGTTTTAAGTTTGCTATAGCATCATGTTATCTAGGGAAAAATAAGTTTTAATAGCATCCCTTCCTTCAGAAGCAATAGGATACAAAATTTCTAATAGGAAATCCCTGTATGCCCGAAATGAAAACCTGGGAGGAGTCACAGCATCCCCTTCTGCAGCATCAACCTGCAGGACAAATAGTTTGGCCAAAAGAAAATGTGTTTAACTTTTTTTTTTTTTTTTTTTTTTTTTTTTTTTTTTTTACTGTACCTGATAGCACACAGTGAAGTGTAACAACGTAAGATGGCCTTTGAAGTTGCCTGTAAGCTGCTCTCTTGATTAATTCAAAATTTTAAGTTTACACGCCCTGCAATAAACTTTTATTTATGTTTTATCGCAACTGAATTTTGCAGCTTTTGCGCCTACCTAATAATAACACGGTAACTGCTGAGGCAGGTGAATCAACAGAGTGAAGTCTAAACCCATTCAGCAATGGCCATAAAAAAAAGCCCGGAGCAGGGCTAACAAACCCTCCTGGCTCGCTCTCCTTGTGCTAGCTGTGATCCCGGCTTCCAGCGGCGGAAACCTTGGCACAAAGGAGTAGTTGATAACGTGGCTGCACAAAGGTCTCGCACGCGCCGCTCGCGTGCGTGCCGAGCGAGCAGGCTGATCCCGCAGCTCCTGGCGAACTGCTGGCTGGCACCTCAATTTATTTTATTATTTTATATATATATATTATATTTTTTTTGCCCCCAGAATTATTATTTTATGGCTTTCCTGTTCCTGATTCCCCGCAGCAGTGGGAGCGCTGTCCATGGTACCGCCGCCTGCATGCTCGGCCACCTTGCGCTGCCAGGGAGAAGATTTGGGGGGGGGGGTCAGCGTGTGCCCACTGGTTTGTTTGCTTTTTTAAAAGGTTATTCAGTTTTATTTACCCCTGGTCGTTGACTCCTGTTTCTTCCCTTCCTGCTCACACAGACTCCTACAAAAATAGATGGTGAAAACCATTTTTTTGCCCCCGTTCAACTCTTAGTGTTTTTATTCCGTGCAGCATCTATAGCCATAAGACCTGAGTAATATGCAAAGTTGTTGTAGTTTAACCCAGCAGGCAGCTAAGCACCATGCAGCTGTTTGCTCACTCTCCACACAGAGGAAAGGGGGAAAGAATCAAAAAGGGAAAAAAAAGTAAAACTCATGGGTTGAGATAAGAACAGTTTAATGGGGGGGGCAGGGGAGGAAGGGGCATCCAAAACAAGTGATGCACAATGCAATTGCTCAATAATCAGACAGTGTCCCCAGCCAGTTGCCCCCAGTTCCATTGTCCAACATGACACCATATGGAATAGGACATCCCTTTTTGGGTCAGTGGTCCTGGGTCTGTCCCTTCCCAGCTCCTCATCCATCCCCCTACCTGCTGGCAGGACAGAGCAAGGAGCTGAGAAGTCCTTGGCTTGGTGTAAGCACTGCTCTGCAACAAAGGAAACATCCACATGCAGTCAGCATTGTTCTCATCCGAAATCCAAAAGCCAGCACCATACCAGTTACTAGGAGGAAAACTAACTCTATCACAGCCAAAATCAGGACAGAAGCTTGACCCATGCACCAAACAGGCCACTGACTGGTCATTTCTTCTCAACTCTACTGATTGTCTTTTTATAAACTGTGCAAGGAATTTTCCTTGTGATATAGCTGAAGACTATATTACTCTGTTATGTATGCATTTTAATTATGAGCTTTCACAGGAAACAAAATATTTCATTCTGAGTATTTATTTTTCTTTGAAGTTGCAAAGTTTTTATAACAACTGTTCAGAGTATCAATCTTAGACAGCTGAATCTTTAGGAATGCAATCCAACAAGAGATCTATGGCTTGCTGATTTAATTTAACTACGTTGCTCATCAAAAAAGCACCAAGCTGAAGTACTACAGGCTGGTGAGAGGATGGCTTTTGACAAGAAGTACCGAAGATATGCAAGCGTGTGATGTGGATTGTATTTTCAGAGTACAGAGCTGATAGGCCCAAGATAAAAACCTAACAAACAGATAAATAAATAAAGCACAGATGTTTGAAATCACAGTCTCTCCTTGCTCTCCTCAGTTCCCCACTCTGCCAGCTGATACGAAGCAGCAGCTCTCTGCGGTGAGCTAACATCAGCTTGGAGGTGTTAGCAGGTGACACAAATCAGGGGAAGGACTTCATTGCTGTCTCCCTGCCTGGCACTGGCATGCTGGTGTAGCGCACTACACTGATGGGGCAAGCTGTGGAGTTACAGGCAAAGCCTTAGCTTGCTTTCTTCTTCAGCCATCTTCAGAGCCGGAATAAAGGATGCATTTGGTAGACACCAACTAAGAATTTTGTCTGAAATATTCCTCAAAAATTTTGCATAATCTGATCCTTCTTTGAAGTTTGGGTCTCATTGGCTCAGCTAATCACAAGGAAGCAATTTCTCCAGACCTCGTTGTCTCTGGTCCTTTGCTGTTTATACAGCCCCAGTGGATTTATGCTGGCAAAAGCCTCTGCCTGAACTGCCTCTGTATAGATAGATGCAATCTTGATAACTCATGATGGGCTGGTATCCACTTCCCATGTTCCATGAAGAGTGAGAAAGACAGAGACATAGAGGCAAAACACTGGTGGTAATAAAAATGCTAGCATCAACAAGTACAAGAGAGAAAATAAAAGATAAAGTGAGGATATGTTAAAAAAAAAAATAGCTTGCAGATCTGTAATCTGTTAAAATTTGCAATTATATTACAAAGAAGTATGTCAGATAAAAGTTGTTTGCATATGCATTCTGTTCTGATACAAAATCAGAAAGAAAGCAATGCTGATAGCATTTTAAAAAGCATGTGCTTTTTTCTGTGAAAGAAACAATGGCAGACACTTCTGTCTCTGAAACAAGAACTCTTCATCTTCCTGAGAACTGTAGATAAAACTTCCTTCACAGCTTGAGCTGGTGCAGGAATTGGAAGCTGTGATAGGATCCGTGTTTGTACTTCTCCGCATAGCTGTGCTTTGCTCAGACATGGTTGAACACGGAGTTTGATATTTTTTTTCATTGTTTGTATTATGATAACATTCCCAGTAAGCAGGTGAGCGCTGGAACGACAAGGGTGTAGCTCTTTTATTACTGTAAGTCATCTTTGTGCTCATAAATAAGCCTTTGGAATTAAATGGGATTACTCAACTGTGCAGGAGTGCACAGGATGTGCCCATAAACTGAATTAAAACAAGCTATCCAGCATATCTAAAACAAAGATCCACTGCAAGAAGTAAGAGCCCTCGCTGATGATGTTATAAAACAGTTTTAAAACAATCATTGTGTGTTTTACATTGGTGTTGGACCTTGAAGTTCAGCTTTGTGTTTCTAGGTTTGGTGACTTTTACATGTGCGTTATGGGGCCTGCAGAACCCTGCTCACACAAACAGGGGTGCCTCA
Organism: Aythya marila; assembly: GCF_965140915.1. Classification (NCBI taxonomy): domain Eukaryota; kingdom Metazoa; phylum Chordata; class Aves; order Anseriformes; family Anatidae; genus Aythya; species Aythya marila. The sequence goes on along the minus strand of NC_139045.1, from coordinate 9,717,812 downwards.
TTTGTGACTCTCAGGTGATCACTCAGATAAGGGTGGCAAATGCTGGCTTTGAATGTCCTGTGACAATTTACGCACTTAATGTAAGAATATACCTGAATCAAAATATAGGAGGTGACTGAATCAGGGCCTTGAGGAGCTTCCTCATACTGCATGAAACGCCAGCTCACCATGTGTGTTGAGAGAAACTTGCAGAAGTTCATCTTAGCCATGTAGGTTTCTGAAAAGTGGGTGATCCTCTAGGTCATAAGACACGTATCCCCCTACAAACATAAATTAAAAAACAAAAATAAAATTGATCTCTTGCTAGATACTTAAAATACATGTATGAATCAAAGTACATTTATTTTCAGGGGTGTTTCTGTTTGTTGAGACGTATCTATTACGTTTGTATGAGACGTATCTATTTATTTTGAGCAAGGATCTATATATATGTGTGTGTGTATAATATATACAAAGGCAAAAAAGGACAGTTCATCTCGTTTACTTAGAAGTTTACTTCCTTCCCATTTCTGTAGCAGGCATAACTGTTAATTTGCCAGCACAGCAATTTCTCCTGGCACGTGAACTACCCATTGAAAGGGCTGCTCCTGCAGCTCTGTGTGAATCTTCTACCAGAGGGCTCCCAGACAATGGTGCTTGTAGTGGGTGCCTGCCCTTTGCTATGCAGCCATAAGGGGTGTTTCAAAAGCCCCCTACACGAATGAATACCTATTCAGCCAGCAGATGGGGATTCGGGAGGGTAGGCAGAGCCCTGTGTACAGTACTGAGCTGAGTCCATGGCTGTGTCTTTATGAAAATTCATGTATCTGCACGTGTGTGCATGCTATTTTTCATCCTGAAGAAGTGGCAACTCATGCCTATAAATAAATTGGATAACTGCATCAAAGTTTTAGTCAGTAGCAATAGAGGGAAGCAAAGTGTCCAAATGGAAAAGCTAATCATCTACATATTTTTTCAGCACAGAGGCAGAGTTCAGATTTACTTGCATTTTGGATATAAGTTTAGCTGATGTGAGTTTTATCCAGGTTGGGGTTCTCTTGGCAGTAGTTTGCTTTCTTTTCAGGATGATGTTTTTTGAATGGGCAATAAAAACTGAGCACACACGACAGGGTGTGTGCTTGGCTGCCTCACCAACGTGCCTTGTCCTTGTAACATAAGGACATAGGAGCACTTCATAAATGCGTCTTGTAGCATTTCAGTGGTACAGTATCGCGTATTTTATGGCTGAAATAAAACACAAAGTTTCCTTTTGAAGCTTTATGTAAAACTTCTATAACAGAAAGAAAAGGAAAAAAATAAGCGAGTTTCTTATATTTTACTTTTTATTTCTCATGTACTTTGGCAACAGCATGAATAGTGAAACAAGCACTGAGTATAACACAGATGCATATAATTTTTCAAAATGTCTTTGTATGTTTCTGGTCTATTAGTGGAAATTGTTTAACTACAGTCTTTAAAAATCTTTTTAGAAAGGCCTCTTGAGAGAATTAGAGTATTAAATTGCTCAGATGCTGTTTCATCATTACTTTTATTTTTAATGCAGGGAATATAAATGTTTAGTTGCTGGATTTACCTGGGAAATTAAGCAACTGTATTTTTTAAAATACAAGATTTCCCTGCAAAAATGCTCTGATTGCTTGCCGGGGTAGGGAAAATAATGCCTCTTTTGGATCGTTATATGGTCACGAAGCTATCATTATTCCTTTCTCTTTTCTCAGGATCTCTTTCTTGTTTTCCTTTGGGCTAGTCCAAACCCCAGATATTCATGTTGTATATTCTGAAATCCCTCTAGAAGCTTCTGCTCTTGCTCCTGTTTCATGCTGTAGTTTCATGGTTACTGCATACCAACTGTGTCCTTGCCTTACACCTTAAATTTTCACATGCTTCCCAATATCTTACCTAAAAAAAATGTATGTCAGGTCAACTTTTTATCTGCCATATACTTTTGCCACCTTTCATCAACCTGCTTCCTTCATCTGTGACTACAGGAGGCCTTCTGCCTTCTTCTAGTTCCTTTTCATCAAAGCCCCTCTCTATCTTCTTTAAATACATATATTTTTAGTATTTCATAGCACCTGCTGTACAAGTATTGTTATGCACTTGGATGAAATAAGGCTATGGGTCCCATTGAACTAGTTTTGGCCTTAATGTTTCCTTGTTAGCTACAGAGGGCCTGCCTCAGAGCTGCTTCTCCAAGCACTGTGTGGTACTGCCAGGAATGGGCCTACAACTCGTGGCTCATAGTTGAATATTCAACCACTGCAGCCTGGTCTCCAGAAGTAGAAGTTATCAGAAGTTAGATATTGCCTCCCAATGAACACCAGAAATGGTATTTTAGATGTGATTTGTTGTTGCCAGAACCCAGTGCCAAGCGTTCACAACCCACTTCTGTGTTCATCCTTCTTGTTCTGGCAAACCTCTCATGTGCTCCGCTGTTTAATTCCAAACTTTAAACTTGTCAGGATTTTTTAATTCAATAACTTTGTGGTGGAAAAAAAGTTTATTTTTAGTGTGTTTTGCAAACAATTCTGCAGGAAATCTCAGCTGTGGCTGGAGGTGGTGGGCTCTGCCCTTTAGCTGCTTGCAGTTATGAAGGCCTTCCAAAACGGGTGGCTCTAGAAGCTCCCAGCGTCAGGTTCATCATTAACCCACTGAAAGTCCCTGAAATCCCACCAGGGATGGTTTGAAGGCTCTGGATTTGCCTGAGGTGACCTGGAGAGGTGGCGATCTCTGGACCTATTACAATCTGCCCTGAGCCTGGCAGCTGCCGCTGGAGCTGCCATTTCTGTCCTTGCACAGGCAAAACGCAAAGCAGGTTTAATTGCAGAAACTCCAAGGTGGCTTGTCTGAAGCCACATCTCTTTCTGAATTTTCAGTGAATGGTCACTGGAACCAAATAAAGTTTCAAAATACTGATCTTCTGGCCAGCGTGGTTTTTTTTTTTTTTTTTTTTTTTTTTTTTTAATTTAGATGACAGAGCTTATTGTTAGCTTCACTTTTTGTATTATACTTGTATCTTTTATCATGTCAATTGTCACTAAGATTATGTTCAGTAATGCAGGCAATTTTATATATATACTTAACAACCAGAACAAGATTTGTGTTATATTTACATGATATCAATCAGTGGGAGGACTGCAAGGGTGTTTCTTGTTAACCGCTCCAACCATCAACAAAATCAAGAGCACATGGTTTTCTGGTTTAGGTTCATAAAATTCCAACTGAAAGTAAACAATATGAAGTTCATCAACAGGAATCTGTATGTGAAAGCCCACTTCAGTATCTTTAAATGAGGCTGATGTGCATTCATCCCTAATACAATACCTGAGCACTCCTGATTACAGCTGCAGCCAGAGTTCTGATGCCTCTTTGATGCCAAACAGTGATTTGGCAAAGCAAACTGGGTACCTAGTATTTGAATTTCATTGCCTCCTTTAGTCCAGACCACATGTACTTTGCTTATCATTTGTTGCAGCTTGGGCAACTTCAGCTGGCTTGTGCAGGTGGAGAGGAACACACCTGGGAGAAGTTGTACTGCAGTCTGTCATTGCTCTGGGCTCTGACTCCCACCTGCAACTTGAACAAAAGTGCTGTGAGTGGAAAACAATGGAAGCAAGAAGAAGGTTGGGTCTTAATTCAGATGCTGAGCTTGAAAATTAAATTGAAAACGAGTCTTCAGAAGTCAGGGTCATTGCAGAAAAGTCAAAATGAGCATCCTCAGCCCCAGCTTTTGTTGCTGTGCCTGGAAGAGGAAGCTCATCCCTGCATGGAGCTCTTTTTGTTGTTTGTGCATTGACTGACAAAATCTGGTAATACAAGCGGTAGAGGGACAGGAACGTTTTGCTGAGCCATGGAAGATGCAGAATTGAGTGGGGCTTGTGAGGGAGGGTGGCAGTACAGGTCTCCCTGGTGCTGGGAGACAGGCAATGTTTCTGTAAACTTCTAAAGGCATTTGCAGTGATTTTCTTGCTGCTGTTGATGTTCTTTGGGGATTTTTGTATTACGTTATGAAGATAAGGCTAGACATTTAATTTTGCTATGTAACAAATGCTACAAAAATGACCTGCAAATAGATAAGTATTATAGCTCATGTTAACATGAACTTTCACCTCGCTACACTTTTATTTGCTCCCATTTCTTTCTTTCAAACATGTAAGTGATATCGAGGCCTGTAAACCAAGCTGCTGGAATAAACAAGAAAATGGCATAGACAAGGCAGGATAAATGGGCGGGGAGGGATTTGGCTGCGGGTTATCAGCCATTAATTATTCATTTGGTAAACAATGAGGGAGTGCAGAAGTAGCCAGGACAGGTAGGCAGAAGATTAGGTTGTAAGATAATAGAGATAAGGGCAAATAAAGAAAAAAATCCTTGGCAAATAAAACTGAATGTTATTCATAACTGTCACAAGCCTTCTTATACCATAAAAGAAAACACCAGTGAATTATTAATACCTTTAATTAAGGTAATTTCACCAGCATTTGATGACAGAGTTGAATATGACTCATAAAGCCAGAGTTTTACAAAACGTCAATACAGGAGGCCTAATCTGGGGCAACAGCTGCAAGCATTTCTGACCTCATGTTTGAGTAAAACAATGTAAAATCTGAGTTTATTTTTATTTAAGTTCACAGAGTTTGGCAAGACAAAGTGCTGAGTAGAAAGAAAGATGTGGTCACATGAGTTTCTAGCCTTTGTGATTTTGCTCTCCATGTGTCTGAGACAACTTGTACTGACCTCAGTTGTCTGCATACACATCAATATGTTGTGGCTTTCTATCAGTATTCACACATAAATTATTGTATTGAAGTTTTCTCAGCAAAGATGTATTGGCGGAGCAAGAAGCACAAGGGTAGAAATAGCATAATTATCCAGTAATATTATGTAATCAGATTTTTAACTGATGAGCAGCAAAACATAAAGCATCGTAGTAGAGGGGGGCACAAGGAATGATCACTTAAATAATGCTTCAGGGAGGAGGGGGCTTAGAGTTGATATGTGCTCCTGGACTTCGCCCTGGATCTGCAGTCCCCAGATGACCCCACCATGGGACCTGTTTTTCAGGGGACATTTACACTCAGTATTCAGGTTGTCACAAATGTTTAACAGTCTTGTGGTATTTTTAACAACGTTAAGGTCTTGCTGTACTGCAGCTATGTTTCCTTTTTGTTTTTTCTTTTTCCCCATACATTTGATTACTCTTGCCATTTCAAATCAGTACAACATCTGCAAGTCGTGACCCAGACTGCTATGTAAGGCTGCAGTGCAGCCCTGGCTGTTTCACCTCAAAGACAGATGTCCTTCTGTGGCAAATGAAATGATTTCAGCATAGATTTATGTTTTTCCCTGGTTTATTCCATCAATAGATGCTCCAAGATCCATTAAAGTTCTTGCATGAAAGCAATCATGAATTCGTCAAGGTTGGAAAAGGTCTTCAAGATCATCAAGTTCAGCCATCAACCTAGCATTTATTCTGAATCCCCGAACTTATTTCTCTGGATAGAGAAAACTTCTCGTATTTGCTAAATGTTTAGGAATTTAATGTTTGTTAAATGTTTAAAGCGCAACTGAGATAGTTCTCTGCTGTAATAACGTGATTTCTGTTACTATCATCAGTTGTTGGTGATGCTATGTTCTGAGAACCAGTTCTCAAACTGAGTAGCTGCTGTTAGATCCTTGCTTACCCTGTGACATCAGGAACTTAATACTTGGGAAACAGCTGAATTGGTCATCCCTCCAATGGCTCTGTTATGTCCCAGAGCTGCTGCAATAAGTGTGCTGAGCGCTTATTCCCCTTAGCGCTGGGATGGAAGAAGCAGTGCTTTTGGTCAGGTGAAGAGAAGCCCATGGAGATCTCTGCCTGTGCTTCCTCTGTATGAGATTTGGACGTGTGAATGACATGTTGCCTCTGTGAGGAACTGTGTTTTCGTCAGAGGACCAGAGTTTGGGCCCTGCCACTTTCCCCAAGGCAAGAGGGATGCAGAGTCTTTCTGCAGCTGGGGGCACACGCTGCATTTGTCCTTCTCCATGAAGGGACAGCTAGAGATGTGTTTGGCTCGATTTTAAGTGAGGAATAAAAGTCATCAATTGGGTGACAGAGAGACATGGGGCTAAGTATTTCCTTGGAAGCTTCAACTTTTGTGAGGAAAGAACCAATGTCCTGCACTTCCTTTGCTTATCCCACCAGGAGGCCAGTACAGCCTCTCTAGCTCATCTGTGTCACTTATTTAAGTTTTTTCCTAAAAACAATCCAATGCAGAGCATGGAGATGAGAAGCCTGTAGTAAGCTCATGTCCCCTCACACTTGCACAAACAGAAAGTTTCGGCTTATAATTACAAAGCCAGTTTTCATTTGGGCTGTTTTTCTTCCTGCTGTTTCACTTGGTCTACTCCTCTTACAGCAAATCCCACCCTTCAACATCTGAATTTGTTTCAGTTATTTAAATGATATAGTACTCATAAATAACATGCAATATGTAACAGCAGTAAAGGCTTGGCTGCTGAGAAAGACATTAAATAAATCCATGTTGTAATAATTACAAAAACTTTGCAATTTCCAGTGTCCCCTTTCCCCATATGTCTCTCTAAATTTATTTTCTATTTTCTTTTATTGCTTCTTATTTTTTAAACTGTATTCTTTTTACTAAAATAAAGTGAAAACAGGAATGAGTGTGCTTTTCTTTTTTTTTTTTTTTTTTTTCCCCCCCCCCCTCTCTAACTATATAAAACTTTGCTTCAGCAGTATTTTCTACCTCTTGGCAATGGCAGCTTAGCACTAGCAAAAAGGGAGGGTGGATAATGTGACACGCATTTTACTTTCAGCAAGCTTGTTATACCAGCTCTGAATTTTTCATGAAGGCTTCAGTAACCTGTAGCCGAAGCTCGGGGGGTTTCCACCACAAAGAGGTGGATCGGCTTAGCTCTCACTTCCCATCTGGCACCGGGTGACAGGGACAGTCGGGGGCTGGAGGAAACCTGAAGAAGAAAAAAGTTCATGTGGGACATCCATTGTGATGCATGAAAAGCAAAACATGTGCCTGTTGTAGGGACATATCTTTGAAACACTTACTTATCTCTGGCTTCAGATTATATTTAGTCAGGGTGTTTTACTTGAGTCACCGGCGCAGCTGTCCTGTCTGTAAATAATACTACAGATAGACTCCCTCAGACTTTTTTCTTTTTTTTTTTTTTTTTCCAAGCATGCATTTTCAAACTGTCAAGAGATGTTGTAGTACAAACTCTGTACCTCTTGTTTGTCTAGATGCATGTGCCGCTGCCTGGCTAAAGTAAGGCTTGAATTAGACAAAAGAACAACTTCTCAGCCTAGTTATTTAAATACATATTTTTTTAATAACACCAACAAAAACCCTGGGTCAAAGGAATTGATCTGATTTCCATTTAATTTATTAAAAGCAACCCAAATGTAGCTTCCTAGGAAATAAACTGATGCTTAAAACCCTCTGCAAAACAAAACCGTGTGCACTTGGCAGCCTTCTAGCTGTTGCTTCCCAGCAGCAGTGCCACTGCCTGTGCATGGGAGCTGGGCCGATGCATTGCTCCAAAAGGCTCTGTACACGCTCTGTTACACACAAAAGTAACTGCTGAAGTATTTTATAAGCAACATAAAATTCAGAAAGACAAAGATTTCCACAACTGCATAATGCCAGATTTTTTATTTATTTTTTTTTGCTGTGAAAATTCACTCCAAAAGCAGGTTTCAGGGTCTTCACATGCAAAGTCTGTGGTATCTTTCTATTATTATTGTTTCTTTGCATTTACACAATAGCATCAGTTAATTTGCTGTTTTCTGTGTATGTACTGACTGCTGAATATGTGATTCAGCTGGCCCCATACTTATGGCACACAGTCTGCATTTTACTCTGTACACAAACTAGCTAATCTCTGCATGAGGTTTTTCTCTATTTTTTCCGCAGTATATTGTGTGCTTCCCAGGCACTGCTTCAGTTCCAGGACTCTTCTTTGGGATAAGACAGTAGGGTGGTGTGGGTTTTTTGTTTGTTTGTAGGGAGGAAGGGGAAATAAGGAGACTTATGCCTGAACTCCAGACTAATTTGGGGTGGTCAGTCTAAGATGTTTATGGATAGCCTCCGGCTCTTGCTGTTCCAGCTTTAGCTGCTGCTGCTTATCTTTTCTGCCCATCTGAAGCAAAGTTTTCCAAGAGGGACAGAAACTGCATCCCACCTGTGAATAACTTGCTTAGGTTCCTTGCCAACCAGGATTAAGCTCCTTTGTAGCAGAGGATGCAGCTCTCTGCAGTGCTTTCCCTGAAGTGTAAGGCCACTCTGCCACCCCCTGACTGCTCGCTAGACCACTTGCAATTTCTGCAGCCCTTGAGACAGGCATCAGCTTTTCTTTTCTTATTTATTTATTTACTTACTTATTTTTCCTACAGAGCCCTGATTCAAACCCTGCAAGCATTAAGTGAAGCAGTCATCCTATGGGGGAAAAAAACAACAGTCAATGCTGACAGAATTAAGGGATGTATTGCAGTGCGTTTTTAACAGCAACTTCAACTTTTCTATTTTCTGAATTTTCATGCTGTAATGTTGCAGCTTCAAGTGTCTTTACTGTGATTCCTGTTTTAATTTTTCTAAGTTGACAGTGAAAATGAATGGAAAGACTAGGATTTCAGTTCTGTGTCTTCATGCTAATGTTTAAGTTGGCCAGGACAAGATAAAGATAGACTTCTGTGACTCGGGCTAGTGGGTTACAGGTTACAATTACTAGGTCTCACACTTGAAGAAAACTAATATTACTGACATTAAAAGCCCATTTTGCTCTGATTCTTCAAAAGTCCTTGCTGTCCTTGGGGAAGCATTGGGGTTTGTGGGTTTGAAGCTGTCTCCCAGGACCTCATGTGCCCACCACTCACGCTTGCAGCAGCCCAACTCCTCCTGTGCTCAACCCGCTTCCCCTCTCTCATCACATTGCTGTTCCCAGTGCCTTCCTCCCTGCTCTTTCAGTTTCCTTGAGCTGTTATCCTCTAGATAACAGGCTTTATTAAAATGATCTGTCAATCTTGCTACTGCAAGGTATGATCTTCCTGAGAAGCCTGTTCTAAAAGATAAGTGTGTTTGCAAGTTGCTTTTTGCTGTTCAGGGAGGTTAGGATGGATGTTTAGCATTGAAACCCAAATCTGCTAGTGGCACTGGGCTTTGGGTCTGGCTTTTTACCCTCAATGTCTTCTCTACCTGATGCACCTTGACTGCTCTTCCCTTTTCAGCCTGCTTAAGCATGCTCTGTATTAGACTTCAAGACATCTTAATATTTGTCTAATGTGGCTGGTTGCTCTTTTGAACTGCTTTCAGCATGTGATAGGGAAAACGCCTTTTTTCTTTTTTCTTTTTTTTTTTTTTTATCCTCCACTAAGAGGCTTATGACAGTACTTGGTCATGGGAAGCAATGCAGCAGACACCACAATAATAATAATAATAATAAAAACCTCACAAAACTAAAAGCTCAGATTTGCAAATGCCTGGAGTTGAATATATTTTTTTTGTTGTTCTGACCTGCATTTGTCAGTAAGATATTAAATAACCAATGTCAGGTTCAGCTTTTGTCTCCGGGGGTCAGTGGATGTAACCTGCTCCCCGTAAATTCATGGTTTATGAGGCAGTGGTGATCTCTGCGCAAGCGGGAGATGACTTTTGAACTCACGCAGCCTCCGATGGGAGGAACATTACACTTTATGGGCATGTTTAGGGGCTGTTAAGGCTGTTTAGAGGCTGAAAAGTCTTCCCTCGTAAATCAGGGAACTGGCTCGGGAGGGAAAGTTCTTCTTGTCCCTAGACAAACAAACCCGCCTTGCGAACACATCCCCTGCATCCATCCCTGCTGGAGAAAAATAGCAAGTGCTGTCATAAATACATTTTCTCTGCCTTTTTTTTTTCCTTAGCTCACAAGTAATACACTTCTTCTAAGTATATTACTTGTGAGGAAATCCATAGTAATCTATACTAAGGTTTTTCTTTTCCATGCTGCCACATGTTCCTAATGAGAAACAACCCATGAAGGGGGAAGAAAACTCTAATTATCAGTTCAGAGAGTTTGCAGAGAGTTTATTCATCAATACTGTGCTGTCTAAGCTGCTCCGAATGCTCAGTGAAGTAAAGCAGTGCCTTTCTCCCACCAAAAATACAGGGAAACTGGGAGGGAGAAATCCTGTTCCTGTTGAGCAACGCACAACAGAGCCATTTTCAGTCCCTTTCCGGTGTCATCTTCTAGGCACTTGCACTATCACATACGATAGTGCTGAGTTAGGGAGGTTTCTCCCTCCGTATACACACAGGGGACATCCTGCACTATACTGCTGAGCCTGACTCATTTCCCATCACACGGCAGCCAGGGTGGCCCAAGACATCTTTACAGAAAGGGAAAGAGCAGGGGTCTTACTATCCAGGGGGCAGAGTGAAGGTTCTGCAAGTACTTCCCATTACTGGGTGGGGGGAAATAAGGTTGCAATGTATCCACTGGCAATTTCTAAGCAAGGGTCATTTCTGCAGAAACAGCACTGAAAACGTGGGTCTGACTCGGACAGAGCCTCTAGCACCCTCCTCCTGCAAGTGCCTGAGCCTTAGCTGAGCAGGAGCAGGCTCAGAGAGAACAAGGGCATCAGGATTAAAACCTGCTGTGTGTTAGCTCTCAGCATATCTGGACAGCTGCTTTTTGCCCTTTTAACGCTTTCCCCTAATTATTAATAGACAATCATATTGGGGCTTACGGGTATTTTTTTTGTCTTTTGGACTATTGTTTCTGTTAAAGCAACAGGAGCCTTGAATCTTCTTGTGTGCATGTGCTAATTAGAAAATTGAATAAATTGGCACAAAATTAACCGTTCTTCTCAACTCAAAGGCAGAAGTTAAGTACAGGGTGAGTGAGATCAGATGGGACGTGTGCTATCAAAGCAGGCTGAAGGGGCAGCTTTACATAGCCATAGTTATTCTTTCTCTACACTGTTGTTAGCAGTCAGATACATATTTAATGGGGTTTCATTATATCCTATAAATGCTGGCACTCGAATACTTTCCCCAGGGCATTCTCTGAATAAAAGAAAGGAGAAAATGACGAACGCACTTAGCACATGCACCCACAACTTCACGATAAAAGCCAGCATTTCCCCATACAACACCTGTTGTTGTAGCTGGGTTAATTACTTTTCATTGTAATCAACTGCCTGAAATATTTATCACACTGCCTGTAATTTCCCAAATCTGAAAGCGACACCCATAAAAACAACAACACTTTTACTCTAATATTTCAGGTACTGCATTCTGTGGGTTCAATTTTTTCTCATTTTCAGTCCATTGTGCATTAATTATTATCAGAAATTTCCATTAATAAAAAGCTTATTTTTAAGTGAAAATGAATCTCTTACATCAAAATACTGCTGCTTACAATAATGATTTAACAACATCGTATCTGAATGTATAATACTATAATACTCCCCATTTCCATTCCTCCTTTCTTGCCTTTTCCTGAATTACAGGAGCTATAGATCATACAGACCTGTGGTGTGGCCCTGATGAAAAATATGAACTTGATTTTCTGTAAGATACAAGACATGATTTTTATGGAGGGAAGATGTTTGCAGAAAGGAAGAAGGTGTGTAAGGAGGAGACCTGTGGCAAAGCACTTGGAGTAGGTTTGGGAAAAATCCATCCTACAAGCCTCCTGGCTGTACCCAATTCAGCTCCTGGTGTAGGTGATGGAGCACATTTTTTGTTGCCTTGCACAAAAGCAGGACTAGATCCAGTAATATCAAAGAGCGCTCAGCAATTTTCAACCTTTAGTATTTTATTACAACAAAAACCATGCTAATATAATAATGACTGCCCCCAAATCCAGTTTCTTAGCAGTTCCATGAAGTCATTGTGAAGTGCACACTGAGGTAAGATTTGAGTAACTTGGCTGTTGAGTCCTTGGCTGTTTTGCTCCAGATTTTAACCGATAGTGGTAACATCCTGGTTACCACTAACTCAGCAATGGCTGTGCTCCTCCAGTGCAAGGAGATTGTTTCTTGGGGAAGACTGCAATGCTAAACTAATCCTTCAGTCTCTGGGGAGGCCAAGGACATTGATTATTCCAATGTAAAGCTAAGAAGTGTTGTCTTCTGTTATATCTGAGAAGATGGAGAAGCCTCGTTAGCACTATGCAGAGGAGGGAGAAAAACAAATTGGGAAGCCGTGTTCTGTATTTTTAAGGTTCTTTAAAGCGGCCTTTCCACAGCTCTGAAGTATGGACTAGAGTTGGAGCTAGGAGAGTAAATGTGGTAGACAAAGAGGAATGTACACGATGAAGTCATAGAATCACAGAACGGCTCAGGTTAGAAGGGACCTTAAAGACCATCTAGTTCCAACCCCCCTGCCATAGGCAGGGATGCCACCCACTAGATCAGGTTGGCCAAGGCCCCATCCTGCCTGGCCTTGAGCACCTCCAGGGATGGGGCATCCACAGCTTCTCTGGGCAGCCTGTGCCAGTGCCTCACCACCCTCTGAGGGAAGAATTTCCTACTAACATCTAATCTAAATATCCCCTTTTTTAGTTTAAAGCCATTGTCCCCTTGTCCTGTCATTATCTGCCTGACTAAAAAAGTTGCTCTCCACCTTTTTATAAGCCTCCTTTAAGCACACCTCTGTTGGTGCAGCCCAGTAAAACACTAAGCCTGGATGATTGTTGACAAGTTAGCTGAAGCCTCATAAGCTAAAAGAAAGGTATGAGCATATGAATGATGGAGTGAGAAATGGGTAAGACTTTTTGATGCCCTTCTGACTGCAGAAAGAGCAAAATTGTAGCAAACACAGCTATCTATTTGGAAGCTAAAATTATCAGCTCAGACAAATGTATCCTTTCTGCTTTACTCTAATGTTTGAATACCTTTTTCCCCTCTTCTCTGAAATGATAATTTCTGTGGAGAGAGAGAGAGTTCTTTGGAAGTCATGCTCCCAGGTAATTACTATAGCAATGAGATAATTTTTAAGCAAAATGAGTGAGTTCTCAAGACCAGCCTGGATAAAACCCAAAGCAATGTGGTCTGATCTCATAGCTGACCCTGATGTGAGCAGGAGGTTGGACTCGAGGCCTCCTGCTATCCCTTCCAGCCAGGATTACACTACAACCTGAAGACAAGGAGCCTGTAGCCAGGCACTGAGCTGCTGAGTGGTAAATACACTTTAACCAGCAGTGCTAGCTCTTTACTACTTATTTTGTGACAGGAAAAGGTGTGAGGTCTCCTAGCGAGTGACTGCTACAAGCTTGTGGAAGTTGAAATAGCCCCCAGATGACTCGAATTTATGTCACCGGTTCTCTTGGTTTATAAATCTTCTTTTTTTTGGGGGGGGGGCTCTGACTTTTGCTATTTGTTTCACCTTTTGCTTTTCCTAAACTATCAGTCACTAATAGATATGTGCTGAAAACTTGCTGTTTCTAACCTCAGCACCTTTGTGGAGGAGAAAGCTCTGCCAAACCTTCAGCTGCTTTCTTGCACGTTTTCTCTGCTTTCCCTACCTTTCAGGTGTTGCCCCAGATGCTTACAACTCTTCAGCTTACTTATTTGCTCTGGGAAGCTTACAGTACATAGGGCTATTAATTGTAGTTTTTCAAATATAGTGTTCAGGTAATAGTGCAGTGTGGTTAGTTGGCTGCTGAAGGCTTTAAAGTCCAGGCAATTTAGAAAGAGTCATTGCCAGATGAGCTGTCCGTCAACAAGATTGTTATTCGTAGGTCTAACGTCGTATCCATGTATAACAAGATTTTGATTGACAGGAAAGTTTGTTTTAGAAGGAGCAAAGGTCAACATTTCCCTGACAGCTTAACAATGGAAATATTGCATCATCAGTATATCTTATGGAAAGATACATCTACATAAATGTAACATGCGATGGTGCAGCCCTGACACAAGTTGAAGCTCTGAGCTAGGATGAAGAATTAGAATACTTGGAAATAAAGTTACTTGTGCTTTACCTTTGTCTTGTAGCATAGTCTTAGAGTATCTCTGGGTATGGCTTGTGCACTGAATTTGACTCATGTCACGTAGAGGTGCCTTCTCTGCATGGCACCGTGGTTGAGTGGATGAGACGTTAATTGACTTTGTCAGGGACTTGCTTGGGGGACCCTGAACAAACGACTGCACCTGTGCTTCCCTTTTCCTCTCCATTTAAAAGGGAGAAAGCGTTTAGTCTCCTGTGAGTTTTAGGGATGAAGAACTCCCTAAGTACTTTTGGCTGTAAAAGAGTTAGTTTAAAAAAAAAAAAAGTGGAAGGTGCATAAAAGATGCCAACAACTGAAAAACCAAAAAGTTGAGAATATCAGTCCTTCTGGCAAACCTCTCCTCATCTTTCTGCCTGTTTTCTTCCTTTCTCTTTCATTTCCTTCTCAAATCTCTCTGCTGTACTTTGACAGATGAGCTCATTCCCTCTAGTCCCAGCCTACTTCTCAAACAATTGATAGCTCTTCACTTTGCCTGTGAAAATTACTTTGGCATTTATTAATGTACATTAGGCCAAAGCAGACTAAGTTACTTATTGCTATAACAGAATTGTGTCGTGATCTGAGATCTGAGCTATTTTTTCCTTAATTTTCCTGTTCCGTAACACTTGATAATCCCTTTTCCTAGTCTCTTATTGGAAGAAGTCATTTTAATGCTCTCTTTTAATGCTACAGTCTGGCAGTTCTGATCTTCACATGTGCCTGTGTTATAAACCCAAAGGGACTGAACCAACTAAGCTCGTGAAATAGAAATTCAAAGGACAAAGCTCTCCAAGCATCTTCCTCTAACACAGCCCAAGCGTTTAGTTAACATTTGAATTAGACACCGAAGGTCAACAAATTCAGGCCCTGCCAGCACAAGTGGGTCAGCGAGAGCTGTAGGTGGGAGCTCTCCCTGCTGCCCGTGTCCCTTTGTTCGCACATGAGGATATCACAAAAGGCATCATCTCCTGCGTGTCAGGTTTCTTTCTCCACTTCTCCAACATAGTTATCCTGTTCTCTTCAACCGCTAATGCATGGGGTCTCTCCTGGTGCCAGGGTCCCTCTCCATGCTGGGTCACGATTCCTGTCTTCTCCCATCTCTGGGAAACCCTTGAGCCCAGGCTGCCCAAAGACACCTCATTTTAACCTCACGGACCATAAAAAAGCAAGAGAAGCCTCCTCAAGGCACAGTTAGAGAATAGAAACAACAGTAATACAAGGAAGTGGCCTCTGAGGAGTGTTACTCATCAAGTTATTAATTACTTCAATACTGGTTATATTTTAATTCCTGAAAGCTAAAATTCAGTACTAATTATTATTTTTAACCTGAAAAATTCACCTAATGTAGTTGAAATAAAAGGTGATAACATTACTACCGGGAATGACAGATCTTTAAGTAATTCAGCTTTGTAAGCTATGCATTTTTTATTGACATTTCTTTGTTTTTAATTTTACTTGCAAGTAGTAACATTCCTGTTCTGCATGAGCAGAAAAGTTGGGACCTTCATGTCTGATAGATACTGATGCAAGCAAAGCTGAGCTGAATTTGTATTATTCCCCTTCTTCTGGCAAGAAAAAACAATCATTTTTTTTATAGGCATTATGTTTTCATTAACATTTTCCGTGGTAAGTTTTAACGTTTTAGCAAATTAAAGTAAAATTTAAAGCCACAGTATTTGTCCCCCAGCCAAAACACTGATCCACCATAATTACTAGGTTATTTCAGTTTGGGCTACTGCTGCAAATTCTTGTGATGTGGATTTCTCATCTCAGGCTGACCTTCAACCACTGCCCAGCTAGGGAAAAACGATGCTCTGGACTTTGGTGACAGTAGCTTTTTATGTGTAGAAATGCACTTAAGGAAGGAGAAACACTACAAAACCCAACCCCTCATAAAGAAGTAGTGAGCATCTTGAAACACAAGGAGGGCACAAGTGCTTATCCCTGGAGGCTTTAGTTGACTTGGTAAGGTTTCACCCAGCATTTTGAACCACTTTAATCTGCCAAGTGCATTGTCTTGGTGAGGGCAAATGATAGAGCGCCTTGTTGTTCTGGTTTTAATGTGATTAATAATCCTTCCATTGCTAAATGCTAGCATATCTCTGACTTTGCAAGCCATGTCAACAAGTGACTGGCAGCTTATCTAAATGCAACTTTCTGCGGGTGAGCAAGGGATGAGCAACGCCAATAAAATTCCTTTCCTCCCAGTTCACCCACACTGGCCCCTGAGATGATGGCGCTTACCTACTGGAACAACATGGTTTCACCTGCCTGGTGTAAGAGCCGATAACAAGGCTTTGTGATGCAGCAGTCCCACGTGGCTGAGGCAGGCTTAGACCTCTGTATGCTGCCATGCAGGGTGCAGTTGAGAATGTTGAAGGTTTTTAGGACCACCCTCTTCCAAAGTTGCCCCTGGTGCAATATAGGCACATAGCATGCATGCTCTCCCTAAAATGATGGGGTTTGCCCGTTGGGATAAGAAGGCATCAACAGGTCACCTTTCCAGCAGTAGCCTACATGTGGGGTAGCATGGTTGATTAATGTTTGTATCTGTGGCTCTCGATGCAGGAGGATGCCCAGAGCAGAAATGCTGTCCCTTTCACATATTGGAAGGAGGAATTTTTGATAATGGGGATACAGCAGCTTCCGTGTGTGATACAGCCAGTGCAGGCATTGCTCTGCACCTTGCCCCGGTGGCTCAGAGCAGGCTGAGTGCAAGCACTTCCTTTTGCAGATTGCTTTTATTCCATCCCAGCTCTCTGGTTATCTGATGGAGGGTGATCCCGGGGTGAACCCGGAGCTGTTGACATGGGCTGGGTGGTAGGCAGCTGCAGGATGCTGGGTACAGGCAGCATTAACCAGATTTAGTGTTGAAGTAAGTTCATTGCATTTAAAAGTGTCTTGCAAAGCCTTTTAGAGCTTATTGTTTGTACTTATTTCACTCTGCTTTCCACCAGCATGGTTGCACCAGTTCAGTCCTTCGCATGTGTGCTGCTGTAAAAGTGCTTTCTTCGTATTTCAGTACAAAAGCAGAAAAAGCGGGGTGAGCACCCGGCCGGGGCTATTGTCTGGCTGCCCATTTGCACCAGGCTGAGGGCAGCCCCACATCTGCCATGTGCCAGAGGGATGCCCTGCCGGGAACCAGGGCTGCTTCTCCTGCCAACAGGAGCAGGATTGGGGCCAGCACGCCGTCAGCTTGCACCGGCAGAGAGCTGACAGGCAGCTCTAATCCACGCTGCTGGTACCCAGGGATGGCAGGGCATGAGCGCGGGGACAACAAAATAGCTGAAGCTGCACGGCGAGTGGCAGGGCTGGCTCCTGAGAAAACCATAAGGGAGGGCTCTGTCAGGACCAGCAGAACACGTGCCCCTTCGTTTAGTGGAAGGAAATGTTGTTGCCCGTGCTTATATGAGTGTTATGTCCCCTTTGTGGAGGGGTGTACTGAAATTCTGTGTGTTATAGTGTAGGGAGGCAGAATCCATACCAGCGGTCTAATATATGTGTGTCTGGGGGGGTTGTGTTGTTTTGTTGTCAATTTTATCATACAGCATCAGGTGTAAGCTTCACATCTATATTTCTAACTGGTTTGCAAAGGATTTGCTTTCACGACCTCCCAGTTTTCATCCTCCAGTTTGATTTATCAGGAAGTGCCGTGTTGACATTATGCTGCTGTTGTGTTTTTGATGGCAAGCAACGGAAGGCATATAAAAGTCCAGTGTAAACGCTTTGGCTAAGCGAATGTCACTTACTCTATGTTTGCACTATCCCTGGCCCTGTGGGCCCTGACCCAGCTATTAAAACATAATGTTAATAATCATCATCATAATCTGCAGCACGCTGCCGCACTGCCAACTGGCTGTTGGCACCAGCTCTTGGGGAGCAGAAGGGAAGGCTTTACATCAAACGTGCTGGTGCCCAAGTTCAAATTTACCATTTTTATCTTCAAAGCCCATCCCAAAGTGGGGAAGGGACTGCCTCACGCCTCGGAGATCATGACCTCCCATGACAGCTACATGCTTCCAAGACAATGGATCTGTCAGCCGCAACAGAGAGACTTGGAAGGGTGGGAGACAAAGATCTCTAGGCAACTTGGCCCACGATTATGGAATGCCTGGAGGAGATCAAAACCACCACAAAACTCGCCACCTCCACATCACGCTTAAAGACCATGGCTTTTCATTTGTGCTTCCCCACAGTACACCGTCCCCTCACAGAAAAGAAGAAAGTCAGTGTAAAAACACGTGCTTGTAGGGGTGTGGAGGCAGGAGGTGGGGTGGAGATGTAGATATATTTAGCTGTTTGCTTGCACAGGAGGCGCTCAGGGTCCACGATGAAGAGTCCGGTGCAAATGTTCAGCCATCTGCACTCTCAGTAGTTGGGAATATCAGTGGGACCCATTGTGATCTTTATAATGACAGCCGCCTGATAATTTTCTTTGCGAAATGCTGTGTTCAGGGCCGCATGAGACTACACTAGAAGACCAGTAGTACATGTAAGATGAGCACTAAAAATGAAGGCAGCTCCAAATGAAATGCCTGGAAAAAGGTAAAGATCAAGAGAATACCCCTACTAAGTTTCACATCCCTGCTTCTAAGGATGTCTGTGATTAAATAGGAACAGGCATGGGCTCTACATCTACATTGCTGAATGCTTCCCAGGAGGTCCACTCTCATGCACACTTGACATTTCTCCTACATAAATTAAATTGAAGTGATGTCTATGTAATTTAGGATTAGAGTATTAGAGGCACCTCCCAGCGCCTCTCAAGGAAACTGCTGGTGTTTTGTTAACATTAGCAAGTATGTCTAATATGGAGTAGGTTGTTAGTGGGAATAAGAGCATTGTGCATACGAGGAGTAATATTGTACACATAGACATTGCAAGAAAGGAATATGTTTTTCTTTGTAGTTGGAGGAAAACTGAGTAGAGAACCATGTTCTTTAACTAGTGACTAACTTACCAGTATTTTCCAGCCCTCAACTCTCTATACAAACCTTTCATTCTTAAAATATGCATCCTTCTTCAGTATATTTTGAGTGACTTATGTGTCATAGGCCTCTTTCTTGCTTGCTTGCTTTGCTTTAGTGGTATTTAGAGACTTTATTCTGCTTGATTTTTATTTTTTTTATATATTCTGGAACTAGATTAGTACAACCCTCAGAACGATTTCACCTTGTGACAGCTAGTCTTCCTGTTCCTGTTTGCACTTTTTGAGTAAATATTGCACCCATGTAACAGTAAAGCAAGCTTTCAGAGGTAGCTTATTGTTTTACCATGAACAACATATTCACAAAAGAAGGATGAAATAGTCACATGTATAGCTGACAGTAATACTAGTACTTCAGATTTTTTCCCAAGCATCAATGACTATCATTTGCCCTTTCCCATGGGATGCAGCAGCAGGAAGTCCTATGGTTCTGGTCCCTCTTCTAACAGTATATCCTGACCCTTTTCTCCCAGCACCAATTCCCTTTATAACCCTTTTCCTCGAAACTGGGAAGATTGGGAGATGCACTAGAGACTAAGAATCAAGAAGCCATTTTATAGGGGTATAAATGTAAACACAGACACCTCTGATTAAAAGATGTTGATTTGAAGGTATGTGTCCCATACCTAAGAGGAGGAAAAGGACACTGCTGGAGCAGAGCGAATTAGGAGTGGAAAATGGGACTAGAAAGAAGAAGAAAATTCCTTGTCTACATATCCTGGGGGTCCTTCCCTGGGATTCCACGTCAGCCTCCTGCCTCTGCTCTGGCTGACTTGCTCTGGCCTTTTCTCTAGAGCTTCTGAGATGCCCTCATCTATCCAGCTTGACCTGTAGCATCAGCTGCTTGCTTCTCTTATTTCAATGGAACCAACAGTTTGCCCACTCATAGGAAATAAAAGATGTTTTAGCTAGAGGCTTTATACAAATAAAGTAGTACAGATCTACAGATGTGTCAGGGTAAAAACTTCATGTCTCTACAGATTTACACATTCTTGCAGTCCCTATTAAAAAATAAAAATAAATAAATAACACTACCAGTAAGCAGTAATTCTGCCTGGTGAAAACCTCCATGACTAAGCCCTTTGATATCCTGAACAATTTCTTCTTGTGCGAAATGTGTAGTATCATTGCATATGGTTTAATTTCTGAGGAATTAGTAGCCAATTTTCTGACATGGGAAGAAAAAAAAAATCCTATTCTGTCGACAAGCACTATCATTGTCAATTGGCAAAAATGGGAAAAGCACATTAAGGAGCAACTCTGCAAATCAGTTATTTCATGCAAAGGCCTTGAGGATCTCTCTCTTTTAAGATTACTCTCCTCTTTAGGAACTCTTTTGTTGTGTTGTTGTGGTTCTTTTTTTTTTTTTTTTTTCCTCCCCATGTCAAATGTGAGAGGGTAAAGAATTACCCTATTGTAGTAGCCTGAAAGTCAACGTAGTTTGTGTTATGAATCTTTTTCTTTTCCCATGACAGTATAGTGTGAAGAAACTCCTTGAGTGGTGAGATACATTGCAAATGTGGTGAATTGCATTTGCAAAATAAGTACAGCACAAACTCTGTTGCCTTCTAAAACATGCTAACTACTGTTAGGTTCCTTGGAGGATTTATAAGCCACCTGGATCAGCTGCTGTAGTTACAACCTGAGGAGTGATGGCCTCCGATTGCATGCCCTGCAAATGCTTAACAACCACTTTGGGAGTAGCAGAACTGGCGCAGCCTCCACTGAAACTTTCCTTACAAGCTTTCAGATGAGAACTTGAACCTCAACCCTCTCTTAAATCAGTGTCAATGTGGTTGTCTTCTCCTGGCCACCTGTTTCTATGGAACTTGTGGGATCTTGATGCTTTTGAACCCTCAGGGATCGGTCACTTTTTGATGAAATTGATCAATGGATTCAAAAGGGAAGAAGGAAGAAAGATCACTAAGAAATAAGCTGGAAGACAGGTGACTGTGTCAGACTCGACATCTTGGGAAAGGAGGATTCAGAATGTAACACTCTTCCCTTCATACTGCAGGGACTCATGAAGCCCTGCTCTCGTGGTTATGTTTCAGAGGGAAGCACAGTAGAAGGTTTATTCCTTACTCTGATATAAGGACCATATGCTGGTCTACTTTTGTGGAATCTAGATAAGAAGTACTTTTTTTTTTTTCTCCTCAAAATAATCCAGGGCAATGCAATCAAAATAAGCATTTACATTTCAAGGAAATATTGCTAGCATACTGTACCTGGAAAACACTTAATTCTGCAAAAACTTTAGATTGTGGGACAGGGTTTTAGCTTTGGTGAGTCCTCTGTTGAAGGTAGAGGACTAGAACATAGCGTGTCTTTATAGATATATTTCCTTTGGCGGACTTGGGGTTTTATGCTTGTATTTAAGCAAAACTTTCACTGATATTTTAAAGACTTCTGTTGCTTCTTATCTGGAGTCTGTCACAGTCTCGTGTCCCTGTACCTGGGATATCTCAAAGTTACAGTCAGAGAGGATGGTGGTTTGGTGGGAGCAGACTAAATATCATCGCCAGGAGAAAATGAATTTCATAAAAAATCCATGGGTTTACTTTATGTCTGTGATTAAAATAAATAAATAAAACATACACAAAATAGATGAAAATAAAATATTTTCTTAAACACTACCTCTCTATCTCTTTAGACACAGGCAAAGTGATGCTATAATTAAGAAGTGATGAGTATGGGCAGACTAAATAAAAGGTAGCATACATTGGATATCTAGTTTCTTTTATATTAATTAAGCTTTCTCTGTTTGATAAACCTGGCTTTACCTGAGCTCATTCAATTGCTAAGATGTAGGTGATTGTGTTTCTTTAGGAAATATTTCTATTTTAGCTTGTAGTTCTAGGGAATGAAAATGAGGTCTTGTGACAATACCTGTTTTCAAATACATATTTCATTCAGAGCTGTACTTAGACTGCACAGGAAGAGTGAACACAACATTTGACTGGATAAACCAAGCAGAATATAATTGGAGAGCAACCTGGCATTGCCAAATGAGATGCATTTCACTATTTATCTGACTCCTTCATATTAATTTGACTAATATTTATTTCTGTTCTCACCCTTTGTCTGGAAGGAGCTTCTTGGAGAGTCACACAAGGAGAGCATTTGTTTATGTGCGCTTGTATGTTGAAATTTACGAAGGATCCAGTGTTCCGAAAGTATTCTTGTGGTTTTAGATTAAACCCATTTTTGATATGGGTAGTTCCTGACAAGCATAACCTTTATGATCTTTGTTGGATTTATAAAAGCTGGATCAAATGTGTAGATAACTGTGTTCAGTGTGATCCATGGAGATCTCCCTTTCTGGCTTTCTGACACACCCTCTCTGTCTTAGACTATGGGTACATTAACAACATCCTCAAAAAGAGGAATACTTGCACATTAATAGAGCAATTTATTTTATTTTATTTTAAATCACTGAGTGGAAAATAATACCAAATGTCTTTTCCCTACTTGTCCTGGGATATTTGTAATCCCATGGGTGGTTCTGGATTGAGTCCGCCAGCCAAACAAAGACTCTGGACTGAGTCTTTACTTGACCAAAGGCATCTATGAGTATGGGCAGACACAGGCTTCTGCTTATGCAAACAGAAATCTCTCTTCATTAACTCCTGGCATGGAGGATCCTGTCCCAGGATCCCCCAGATTCCTGCCCCTTCCAAAATGCTGCCTTCGTGTGATGACAGCCCTCTGTCCTTTTTATCTCTAGGAGACCAGAGCAGGGGATTGTTTGGGCTCACAAAGCATTTCTTTTAGAGAAGAGAAATGCTCTTGCTTGTAGGCTGTGATGCAGCTCAGCTCTCTGCAGTATTAGTTTCCACTCCTTTTGTTTTTCACTGTCAGCAAGTGTTACCATGTATACTACACCACATTTCCCTGTCTGTGACTAAGGATTCCTGTGCTGGCTGAGGGGTGGAAATAATAGCAAAAAGGTCCTGGTGGCCGTGGGCCTTGTTCTTTTCAAAACTCCCGCTCCCATGGCAACAAGGCCTATTAGAAGGTAGCAGTCTTGTCACCACAACTTTAAGTCCTAATAACTCAGCCAAAAAGATAAAACGAAATGTGGCAACCTTATCTTGCTCAATCTTTTGCATAAAGTAATTTCTCAGAAACATGATCAGCAGTAGAGACAACAAGTGTTTAAAGGGGAGAGGCTTTGAGAGGAGCAAAATCCATTCACATCCGAGTTTTGAAAGATGAGTGAGAGATGGAAGAAAACATGATATCGCAGCAATCTTTTTACTTCTTCGGCACAGCGAACAATTGACCCAAAGTTTCAGATTTTGAGATTTTTATGATTAATAGGCCAGCTGGAGATTTGAAAGTTGCCTTGTATCTGAAATTACATTTGCTTTATGAAATTATTATTGATTACAAACACTTCTGCTCCCCCAAAAAATGGAGAAAAAGGAAAAAAAAAATAGTTTAAACACTTTCTGATCAAAGCAGGAATATTTTGTTCAAAGATCATTTCTTGAAGTGACCTATATTTAAAAGGTATGTTATTTCCCAAAGGCAGGCAGTATAGTTTCACATTTGTTACCTGTCCTGGCTTCAGTCCTACTGCACAAGCATAACTGGCAGTGCAGGTTGGCTTTAGGTGTTGAAGACTCGCTCATCTTTGTAGTTACCCTACATATATATTGCCTATACAGTTGTATGCCATAAACAAGTGACAATTCCTGCCCTTGTTGCTATTACAAATCAAAGTGTTACCAGGGTATAGTACTACTGGATGGTTTGAGCCGAGCAGAAATGGTAACAGAGGTGCTGTTCTGATACCTCATAAACTGGATTTTATTTTTCAGTGTGAAAGGCATCCCAGCCATCGATAAAGCTGCTGGGAGTGAGGTCTGTTTGCTTGAACCCAGTGTGGTTTTGAACAAGGGAGGACCTGGCTTGTCCCTGAGACAGTGAGGGGACTGCCCACATCACAAGCAGGGACTCGTCTACAGGAGGTTTGCCGGTCCACTGCTTTAGCAGGCTGGCCTGGTGTCCAAGTTAAAAAGCTGTAATCAGAGGGCCTCAAGCCTGATGTGTTGCTTAGCATATTGCAGTCACTTTCTGAAATACAGAAAAAGCAGCATAGAAACCTGACAAAATACCAGACAAAAGACCGTAAAGGCAACCTGAGAAGCAAGGATGTCTCACAGGGGCTCTGCACTTTCCTTCTGAAAGCAGGTTATGTAGGACGCTGCTCTCAGCGCTGTTCTTCAGCCTCCCCAGCTCATGCACCCTCTCTCCTGGTGTTAGGTTTATCACTTAGGTTATCGAGCAGTGTGATAATCCCGCGTGAGGGCTGTGCATTTCAAAATGGCTGAGGGATGCCTGCGGAGTGAGCCAAAGTGCATTTGTCACTGTGTTAAAGCGGGAGACACATATTGACCACGTAGGTACATGAATTCTAACACCTGGGAGTCTGATATGAAAAACTGTGCGAGAGGTAATAAAAATCATCACAGAGACAAATGGTTTCTTTTTCACTGTGGAGCTCTCCTTTTCGGCATGGGACACATCCTCAGCGAGGCTGAGTTACCCTGAGGCTGGATCTCCTTTCAGAGATAAGGGCAGAGTAATTTGTTTCCCTTTGACTGGAACATGGGTTAAAACACGCTTTGCCAGTACTTAGATCTTTCTTTGTTCTTTTGTTGCTATAATCAGAAAAAGGATGAAGAGACCTTTTAGCCAATAATAAAAAAGCCAGCTCCCGAAGTTCAGTTTCTCTTCCCGTGTGAGGGTAATATTATCACAGTGTTTTAGGACGCAAGTATGTACACAGATTTTGGGGCCTTGACTGAATGTGTAGCCTCGACTAGAAGATTGGCCAGGTCCTTTTATAAATAGTAGGTAGCTTCAAGCTTGGCTACTTAAGTGGTGTTGATATTCCTGTGGATAAAGTTCTATTACCACCAGAATACCTGATCAGAAAAAAAAATACTGTATATTATACTTCTGCAAGCATGTTAAAATTTGATTTTCAGTAAATTTTGGTCTAGTACTTGTTCTGATGTCTGCATCAGTTTGTTCTAGTGATTCAGGTGAAAACCTCATAATAGCCTTTGAGAGAAAAATCAGATTAAGCTTTGCACTTGGGGAATGGATTTTTTTGTTCCCTAAGCAATATTGATGCTAGCATGGTTTTAGGTGTTGTGTTTGTGAGTCAAACAGATGTGTGTACATGCAGAGCAGCTTCAAAACTTCTAATACTTTTCAGTATATAGCATTACATTTTATATTTTACTTTTCCTCTGCTTTGTTTTGCTGCTGACTCTGTGTGTGCCTGGGTGCAACTGCTCCTTCAGGTTTATATCTTATATGAAATCATTAGAGATGTCTTGCTTCTGTGGAAAAGCAGAAAGGGAAATAAAGTGCATACAAGTCCTGTTCACAGTGGATGCTCTTTTGAGCTGGATTGGTAAAAGATGAATCAACATATTTAGGCTTCAGCTCAGAAAATCACCTAGCTTGAGCAGCTGGGTGAACCTCACTAAGTAGAAAACCAGACTATTTATTTGAGTTGAGAATGGATTAGAAAAATATTTGAAATAATGAAACTGAATTTCTTGATTTTTTTTTTTTTTTTTTTTTTAGACAGAGTTGAGTGAATAGTAGAAAGCAAGAAAGCATAACCCTGTAGCTCTCAACATATTGCTAGCATCTAATATGCTTCATGCCTGGACTACAGCTTGCTTAATTTTGCTTTGTTCTTCCCCAGACAGTTTACAATGCTTGTGTATTGAGTATGTGGAATCTGTTGGCACAAGGCAGTGGAAGAGTTAAACATGGGTGAAGAGGGAACTCATTCTAGGAAATGTAAGGCTTTTGCTGTATTTTGGTTGTTTTTAATTTTTATTTGCCTTGTATCTACTAAAGCAATATGGAAGAGTGTGTTCTTGCTGATTGCAGTGTGCAGCCAGATGGTCCACCTGTAGTTCTGGAAGTGCAGAATGGAAGTGTAAGATGATGAAGGATCTAGAGGGGAAGGTGTATGATGAGCAGCTGAGGTCCCTTGGTTTGTTCAGCCCAGAGCAGAGCAGGCTGAGGGGAGGCCTCATGGCGGCCTGCAGCTCCCTCACGAGGGGAGCGGAGGGGCAGGCGCTGAGCTCTGCTCTCTGGGGACAGCGACAGGACCCGAGGGAATGGCATGGAGCTGGGACAGGGGAGGGTCAGGCTGGGGGTTAGGGAAAGGTTCTGCACCCAGAGGGTGCTCGGGCACTGGGACAGGCTCCCCAGGTAGTGGTCAGTGATGGGGACTGCACTGGCTTGTTAAAAGCTGTGCTACTTATAAGCAAGTAAGAAATCATGGATTTAAAGGACTGTGAGAGTTGTTTTCTGCCATGCATAGACACACAAATAGAGGTACAGTATTTTAGCGCAGATCATTAAGCCACTTGGGCAGTGGCATGCACGAGACTCCTCAGTCGCAGCATTGCTTTTTGTTTTCTACTGCATTTTCTGGTATTTCCTTATGCAATATCCTTCTGTGGGTTTTGTTGTTGTTTTTCTAAACTCGACGGGGAACAACACAAATACAAACACCCATGCACGAGGTAGGACTTGAGTTACCCTCGCACCCTGGAGATTAATACTGCTTGTGGGTTTTGCATGTCTCCCGTATTTGGGAGCTTTCATGTGATGCTGCTCAAACAGAGCAACCAGGAGGAAGGAACAATGTCCCTCTATCCAAGGCCGGACCCGCATTGTTCTGTGCGTAGCCTGCTGATGAACGTGAGATGGCAAAGTCATCGTCATTAGACGGAATTTAATAGCGAATCAAAGTTGGAGGAGAGAATAGGCTGAGCTCAGCTTCAGCCTCCCTTGGGTCCTGCTGAAAGATTAGAGGGAAAGAGCAGGGCCTTGCAAAGTTGAATGTATCAGATTGTTTTTCAGTAATAGTTGTGCCTGTTGTAAGCCCCTGAGAACCACCCAGTTTAACTCTTTTTGGAAAAACAGATCCCACAGAAGCTGAGGAAGCAAAGGAAAGGAGATGTGAAGGAGGGAAAGATGATGCTTGATTTTATTTCGTTCTATTTTATATTTTAATTCTGCTACCCATTGAAGAAAGAATCATTCGGTTCAGAAATTTAATTTTTGTAAATTAAACTACAATTCTTTTTAAGGAACAGAACCATTACTCCTCACGGTGAATATGTGATCCAGAGGAGGCAAGCTCCAGGAAGACTGAAAGTAAAATATTGCTTGCTTTCAGTGTACTTCCATCATCCCAAATCCATCACAACTGGATGAATTTTGTAAATATTTTGGTCAATTTTCCCCTGTAATTACTCGGAAAACTGCCAGTCAGGCACATGATAGTTGCTGCTACTGGGCAGTGAGGGAGTTAATGCAGAGTGTGAAGAGAGGGAGTGACCCTCCAAAAACTCATCTACCAGCACCTGTACTCCAGGATCAGGCAGGGTGAACAATAAGAAAGCAAAATGCCGTTAGGTGATCTTCCTTGCGCAGTCACCGCAGTGTCTCTGGGCACTGGCTCCTCGCCTCTGGTTTCCAGCTCCTTTTCAGGGGGAAGCCAGATGATGGCAGCTCAGCCTATCAGCCTGGGGATCAGCTGGGTTGTCCCAGCAGCTTTGTTCTTTTGTTCAGGTCTCAGGACGTGTTATGTAGCAGTGATAATATCACTTGGAAGAAAGCTAAACATCAGCTAGAGAGATCTCCACGTAGATTTGGAATTTAAAAAAATACCACCAACAAAATAGACAAAAATGGCTTTGGGGACCCCTTTTCTCTCTCCCTCTCCATGAGCCTGCCTCTGTGCTGATGGCTGTCTCCAAGGGTGCCTTGCGCTTTTGCTACGTTCATCACAGTAGTCTGGGCAGCTTCTTAAAATCTGATAAAACTCCTACTGAAGCTGCTCCAGAGTTGCTTCTGTAGTTTCTCCAGCTCCAGGAACATTGGGATATGTCTTTACTTCCTTTGCCTTAGGGGAAGCAGAAGCTCTTGAGGATACAAGTGTGTTTTTGGTTTTTGTTTGGATGAGTCCATTGCTTTATGTTCAGGAAATAAGTAGTAGGATTGGGCCACATTTTGTTTTTTATGGATGCTTATCTTAATTGGGCCTGTTTAAGTTCTGACTGCCAATGCTTTGTAGTGCTGCTCCATGCCACGGGAGTAGTTTTACAGTGTTGATACTTTTCAGTTCAATTCCAGGCATTTCTGTCAATTCACATTATTACAGAACGCTATTTAGTGTAACATTGAAGCTTTTTCTCCTTTCTTGTCATTTTTGTCAACCCCCTGCTCCAAAATTCATGTGAATGCTCAGCAGTGTCTGCTCTAGACCTTCTCATCTTCCCTCCCAAGATTGCCTTCAGCTTTGTGATCTTAGAAAAGATACCAAATAAGAAATTGTGCCCTCAAAATACTACTTTTATTTTAATTTCAAATCATTTGATCTTGTTGACGTGAAGTCCTGGTATTTGAAACAGACTGAATCTACCAAGTTACAGGACTGGGTGAAGATGTTTTTCCTTTTTTAAAATGTCTATGGCACACCACCAAACAATTGTCCTCACTGCATCCAAACTGGGCCTTCCCTGCACATTGGCTACTTTGTTTTCCGGCGAGCATCAATCTGTGAGTGTGCCCAACAAAGGTTTTTGTTGTGTTTTAAGTTTTTAGAGAGTCTCAGTAAAAATTTTGATCAGTTCCCCAAAGGGCAGACTGCAGGGACAGCTGTTGGTCTGGCCAACGTCACCTGTACTACGGGGTGTTTGCCCGAATGCCATGTCAGAGTGGCTTTTAGCCCAAAGTGCCTTATAAAACGTTCGCAGCTCGTGTTCTCAGAGTCAAAGCCACATCTCACAAAGGACCTCTGACTTACACAAAGCCAAAGCACACTCACCTGGGAAAAGGGCCCGAGCCAAACATTTCAGAATGAGAGACCCGGGACACAAAGGGCACCAGGAATAATTGGAACATTAGCAGGCAGAAAGCTGTAACTAACCATCCTGTCCAAGGAGGCATGACTTTGAATGAGGATCAAGGCTATTTTGTCTTGCTGACCACTTGTAGTTTTGAGAGGTAGACTCAAGGGAGTCTTACTAAACCACTAACTCACCATGACTGACCCCAGTGTATCGGCCTTTCACACTACATGAGTCTGCGCCAGCAAGCTTGAGTTTACTGATGTGTTTCAGACTAATTAAGGTTGGTTTTCTTCAGCATTTCTAATGAAATTCTACCTCTCCAGAAGTATGTGACGGCACAAAAAAAATAAAGAGACCCCAACTTAAAAACGAAATGAAACAAGAAGAGCTGCACAATAGTGACAAACTATTTTCTTTCTTTGCTTTATTAACCTCTGTAAATGTCAAACCTTTTTCCTAAATAGCCCTAGGCAGTACAGATATTTTTGGCTAATACAAAGATCAGGAAAAAAAAAAAAAAGAATGCTCCTTTTTTTTTTTTTTTTTTTTTTTTTTTTTTTTTTTTTTCCTCTTAGAAGAAACATTGACTCTGTGCTCGGTGTGGCTTTCAAAACTAAACCTGATCATTAAAAGGAGTGAAAGCATTTAGGGAAGCACAAAGGCCTTGAGGACAGTTGATGCTTAAAGAGATCTCTCACTAAGCTGAGTTTTCTTTATTTGCTGCCTATTAAGCTCTTTGGCAGCACGCAAAATGAAAATATCCTCGTACTGAAATGCACTAATTCCCTGACAGAATATTAAAACCACATCCTATGTTTTCTGTCGTTACCAAATGTTCTAAAGAGTGGGGAGGGGAAATTTAGTCTGCGGATTACTTCAGCTGAGGAGTGGCATCTGCTCCAAAGTTTTGCTTGTTTTTATTACATAAGCCTGCATTAGGAAGTTGGGCAGCAGGAGAGTGTCTCAGACAAAAGGTGCATGGCGAACAAGAACAAGCACAAGGACAGTATCATTAAGGTGGGGTTGCCATATACACTTGTTGAAATGCAACTGCAAATTCTGCTTCAAAAAGGTTATTAGGGTTAACTGCCTGGAGCTGGTGGGTCGTTGGCAGTCTCGGAGGAGAGCTGGGGAACCCAACAAGTGCCCTTGGTGGCTCTGTGCAGGCTAGCTAGGAAGGAACTCAGGACGTAGCAGAAGTGAGAGCTAGAGTCCTGTGCACCCAGCAGCTATCTATACTTTCTGGAGGCTTGGGACCCATAACACCAGAAGGGAAAGGTTTGCTGTCCTGTAGGTGTCAGCATTGTGTGTTTTTAACTGACACCATACTTGGAGAAGTCCACTCATCCGACTAGGAAAGGGGATCAAAAAAGACATTAGGACATACCTATGTCAACACGTCATCTTTTGCAGTAGGTAGTTACTGTGCCTATAGTACCAATATAAGAAGTTAGGCCAGTAATATTATATGAAAATGTGTGTTACGTACTTCTGAAGCAAGAATTGCCGTGATGCATTTGGTATTGGAACTGGAAGCTTATTTTTTCTACAGCTGTTTTGCCGTAGCAAAAATAGTTCAGGATGCCTGTGGAAGACACAAGCTTTCTTGCTCCTTTCCCTCTTTCTTTTGGTACATATATATTGCAAATAAGTGCTTGGGGAGAGGGAATAGCAGTGGTCCCAGCATGGCACTTGAGTTCTCAGATCATGAAAAGTGCACTAGACGTTGCCTGTAAATGCAGTCCCTTTGAGTTTCAGAACACAGAATAAAAATCTAAAAGAGTAAAAATGAAAATTTGTCCCGCTTGTTGCAGTGAAACCAGGGAGTTATAAAGGACCTGTGAACAATATTGAGTTTAGGGTAGCACAATCACATCACACAAGATTTACCTTCACTCTGCAAACTCAATATAGGGCAATAACAATCTATTACAAGCAGAGCAATACAACGTCAAAAGAATATTTAAAAGAACTAGACAGAACCTTTAAATCACCCAAATTGTATTACGTCCTCCCAGAGGAAATACCCTGGGGACAATTCCTGGCCAGATTTTTAAGAGGTGGTGTTCATTTACCAAAAGTTATATTTAATGTATATCTTACATGCAGCCTGTAATCTTGCTTCTTCTAAAAACCTGCGAGGCTGTAAACAAAATACACTTGTCCTTAAGGAATGATTAGGGTGGCAAAATGATAACAACTGCTGTGTATGAGCATGTCTATGTGTCCCCGAGGTCAACATCAGTGATTCTGCTGTAAAGCATCTGCTTTTGCACAGAGTAAGTCAGCGGAATGGGATGAGTGGGATACATGCCACATGTCTCTGATAGTCTAACTCTAGAAGTGAACAAACCTGCAGGGACTGTGAAGAACAGAGGATCTAACAACATACCAGCTGTCTGGGCACAATTCTGGTTGGTCCTCCCTTCTACTTTTGCATTAAGCAAGGATTTCTGAAACAGTTACAATTTGGTAAACTATTGAAAGTGACTGGCACTGATGTTGCATCAAATTTCCCTCTTTTCTAAACATAACTTCTTAAAACATCCCCCCTTCCCCTTGCTGCATATTATGAGATTTTTATTAGGTTTTATTAAAAGACAGAGCCAGGTTCTCCTCAGTGCCAGGACAGGAGGAAGTGGGCACAAACTGGAACACAAGAGGCTCCTTCTTGTACATCAGGAAACGCGTTACTGTGCAGGTGACACGTTACACAGGCTGCCTAGAGAGGTGGTGGAATCTCCCTGATGGTGATCTTCTAAAGCTGCCTGGACATGGTCTTGAGCAGCCTGCTCTGCGTGGCCCTGCTTGAGCAGGGGGCTGGACCACATTACCTCCAGAGGTCCCTTCCAACCTCAACCATTCTGTAGTTTAGCTTGCAAACTCACAAAATGTCTAGCAGCCAGGTCTATCGCTCTGTGCACACAGGCTGGATCCCAGCTTTGCATTCAGTGATGAGGAGAAATGAGACAGAGATAACTAGGCACTGACACTTTGAAAATGCTTAGGAAAGAAAACTAGATTTGGGAAGGTAGGCACAAGAAAACAACCTTCTTCACCTGTGTCTCACTGGTAGATTTGCTCCAAGGTGTAACAGAGTATGTACAGAGCCATTAGGAGGCAAAATAGGAATTACTGTACACCCCCGTTTCAGGAGAATTGGATTCCAATTAATGGAAGGGGCAGCTTTGGTGGTTAACTAAACTGCCTTCAAATCAAAGGTAATTCAGAGCAGGTCATGGGATTGGGTTAACTGCAGAAAGTCTCTTGCTTAAATCCCCAGGTGATACCCGACACACCCGAGCGTTACCTTTTCAGATGGGAGCACAGACAATAAGCTCAGAGTCACACAGTGGTTTCTTTGCATTTGGCCCAAAAACCAAGCTTAAAAATACAAACAGGCTGTACTGCACAGAGGGTGAAATGCTTAAATGTCAGAATAGCATTGTTAAGGCCCTATCTGTATGCATAGCAACTATCGTGTGCGCTGCAGAGAAAAGAGCTTGTTTCGTGAAGGCGAGCGGGAATAAAAGGCCTGTATCCTGTTTTACCATTCCCAGGTGGCTTTGAAAAAAATTCTTTAGCAATTAAAATGTTATTGACCTCAGTGACATGTGGATCATGTCTCTCAAAACCGACAGTAAATATACAAAATGTTTGTGTAAATACATATATGCATTTAGCACAAGTACTAGTTAACAGAACAAACACTTCTTTAACAGTCGATGGAAAACTTTCTGCATTTTCAGGAGGGTTTGGAGAGAGATTTATTAACTTTTACTTTTTTCACATTCTTCAAAGGGGCTATTGTAGGACACCAGGCCACATAATCCCATGCCTATACGCTGACACATAGGAGAGGGGTGGGGAGCCACGTTGTTCCCAGAGTCTGTGAAAGAGCTGGGTGCCACTGTAATACATGTGTTTGGGTAACATAACAAGTGTTTCCTCTTTGTGTCCTGAGAGTGGCCTGGGCACACCAGGAGAAACGAGCTGGGTCATTGCTTCTGACCCAGGCACTCTGGGAAAACTGAGCCACAGGTGGGGGTGTCTCTGCCTTTTGTGTGGCATTGCTGGCAGGGTAGTGGTAGCCACTGTAAGGTTTATATCTATATCTTTCTATCTATATAGTAACATGGAAAGTCCTAGCATGTTGCTGCTAAATTAGCTCCTATTTACCTCACCTGAGCAGGCAGATTTAGCAGAGTCACACACTCATTAAAGCCTGAGTATAAGTGATCTGGGAAGTCTGTAGTCAGTTTTACCATGCCCTGAAGCAGCATGTTTTGCTCTGTGAGCTGGCTGAAGGAGCATCTTTCTTCCTAGCTGGTTGTTTGTACTTTGTGGGATCACATAAAGGTACGAGGAATTCCAGGAACTGGCACTGAGAAAGCTCAGTGTATTTCGAGGAAGGCATGTTGAGGACTTAAAGGAACATTAGGTGGAAAGGGACATGATGTTCATGATGGCATTCATTTAGCCACTGTTGTAGAAGTGGCTACTCCCTTTCCTGAGGGGGAACTAGGAAAAAAGGGAGTGTTTGGAAGTGCAGTTCCCTTAAATTTCCTAAGTGAATGAGTTTGGTCTGTATCGTGTATTTATGGGAATGGAGTTAGGAATGCATCCATGATGAAACAGGGAAGAGGACCAGGGAGAACTGCTCCAGCAGCAAGAAGAGCGCAGGGAATATTCATGAAGAAATACATTTAGGGTATTTTGGAGTGAGTCTGGCAGTGATTCCTGTGCCAGGGGTCTGGAGCCCCCTGAGAAGGTAACTCAGGAAAGAGATGTGGCAGGAGAGGACAGGAAAGGGAATACCCTCGTGGCTCAGAAAGAAAAGTCTGCTTGGGCATGGCTTTGGTCAGGGCTAGGAACATATTTTCTGGGAGAAATGGCTTTAGGTGAAGGAGGTCTGCTCCTGTCTGTTTCTTCCCTCTTACTACCAGCATACTTGATTTCTGCAGTGTTCAGTAGTGGAAGTTCTCACATCTCCCAGGGAAAGAGCTGAAAATCGAGTGTTTAGCAGCTTACTTTCTACATGGATGATTAGTCCCTCTGAAATGTCCTTTGGATCTTCCCTGCTTGAATACTTTTATCTTGCCTGTTTCTTATGTGGTTGCTACTTAAAACATACTTTTCATGTGGTCGTTACTTAAAATATATATTCTTTTTTTTTTTTTTTTTTTTTTCCAAGAAGAAACAAGAATATCTTTGTCCCAGTTTTTCTCCACTTTGTATCATCAAAACTATAGCCTATCATGTGATTGTACTTGCTTTT
Organism: Aythya marila; assembly: GCF_965140915.1. Taxonomy (NCBI): domain Eukaryota; kingdom Metazoa; phylum Chordata; class Aves; order Anseriformes; family Anatidae; genus Aythya; species Aythya marila. The sequence continues at coordinate 9,683,656 of NC_139045.1, read as the reverse complement.
TAGAACTTCAGGCTTGAAGTTCCTGCTTGCAGGATAGATATGTTTTGCCATCGGTCTGTAAGGTCTAAATATAAGCTACTGTAAGAAAAATGTCAATCCAGGGTAATGTTTTCTGCAGCCTTTCTTGTAAATAGGGTGAATGTCTTAGTTATGGAAGCAATCTGAAATTTCATGCAAGCTGTATCGGAGGAAAGTTTAAACAGATCTCTGTAAAACATCATCATGATCCAGAGCACCATTTGGACTCGGGTGATGATGTTCAGACTGTATGAGGCCTACTACCCAGAGAGCTTTGCTAAATCTGTGGAAAACTATTGCCAAGAAAGGTATTCCAAACTGTGAGGGAGCCTGGCAGAATCTGGGTCAATGATAATGTGTCTGTGCAGTGGGTATGGTCGGAACTGCATCTTTTCTTTAATATCAGATGTGATTGTGGGAGCAGGCAGCAAATTCAGATCTGCATAAAACTGAAAATAGAAGCAGTCAGTCTCTATTTGTTTTCTAAGAATGAAGTTAGTAAACTGTGCTGCAAAAGCATGATGCAATCCTTCTGTATCTTACTCCTGGAGTACTGTCACTGTGGACATGGCTGCGATAGGTCAAATACGGGAGAAGCAAAATGACAAGTTGTCTTTCTCCTGAATTGAGGGTGACAATGGATACGGGATAATGCTGAGGACGGACCAGTCCCGCAGAAGAAGCTGGTACCAAGTGATTTATCTACAAATTGTTGTAGGATGCTCCCAGGCTGCTGAGAAACCGAGAAAGAGAAGGGAAAGGGGTATGACTTCAGTGGCCGGACAGGAAGGATTGGTCAGAAGAGAAGCAGCTGCCTTTCTGCTTGTTCATCCAGATCTCCGTCCGTAGCTTCTGTCTTCAGTAACTCTGAAGCCCAGATTTTTTGTCCCCTACAAAGTGAAATCTCATGAAATCAAGAGATTCAACTGCAGGTAGACTATCAAAAGTCAGAGCGTTTCTCCTGTGACCTAAACACACCAACAGTAACCAGGTTCCTGCAGAGTGGGGCTGTTGGCAGGAGCTGCCTTCCCCCAGAAAATAAAAGGTGTGTTAACAAAAAACCTCCAGCCCCCAAGAGAGCAGTAGGTGGGTAGGAGTTCCCCATCTCTTAAATTCTTATAGAGCTTTCGTTTTCACTTCTGTGATGCTAATAGTTTCCCTCTCTAATTTCTCAACTAATTAGCTTATCTTTCCCCTGCAGGTTGGGGGAATGAAAACATAGCTCCTGCTGGAGCTCTCTGATGTCCAGGCAGACATCTTGAGAACACAGATCGAACTGATAGCAGGCTATTTTATAGGGTCTTAAAAGCCACTGAGAAACTAGCAAGGCCCATTAAACTTTCTGTCATGCATATGATGAGAAAAATATACCAGCATAAAATCCACTTTATTGTCCGACTGTGACAGCAGCAGCTATTGTGCCGGGGAGCTTTTTGGACGGCAGCTCCACCTCAGTGTTTCTGCTCTGCTGCCTGGTGGAGTTTGGGTGAAGGGTACCCAAACAGAGGGGGCTTTGTGATAGGCTCCCAGTGACCCAGAAGGAGTATAACACACAGCATGGTGGTTTGACAAGGAGGAAAAGCTCAATAAAAGTGGAGTGACCTCCTTCAGTTTCCTGTTTCAGGCCTCAACGTTTGCTTCTTCGCACAAAGATTGGTTCGGAGAGCTGGTTGCACACTTTATTCGAGGCTCTTTTCATTGCAGGCTGGGGTTAGCTGCCTTTTCTTAGGGGTTTTCTTTTCTCCGCTATCCTTTGATATTTTTGAGCAGACAGGAAAAAATATTGCACTTTTACAGGGGTCCATATTCACTTTGAACAACAAATATTTTGCATCCACTGAGCTAGAAATTCAGTGTGAATTATAAAAGACTTTCCATTCTTTTTTACCTGAAGTTCTACTTTATGGTCTAAGCAATCTACAATGAAAGCAAGAAAACTATTTTTTTTTTTTTTAATTTTTGTCTTCAACTTATTGCTAAATAATTATTTGTCCTTTTAACAAAACCCGCTTTGTATCGTGTTGTATACTATGTTGTAAAGATACTGGAAGAGCTCTTAAAACATTTCACAACCAGACTGTAAGACTACATCACACAGATCTTGCGCAGAGCTCCCTGTAAAATGGACTGAGGTCCATTATGATCAGGAAAATGCATGCTGGGTCCAGCTGATGCTACCTGGAGAAATTAAGCAGTCAGCATGCACCAGGTTGCACTAGAGCACTGACCTGGCCTGTTCCTTTCCACTCAGATAGAGGGCATCCTCATGGAGCACAAATGATCAGAATTAACATTCTTGTAATTTTTCTGGTAACATTTTTTAAAAATTTATTTTGGTTTGGGCTTGTGTTAGAAAGTCCCCAGAAAGCAGTGTGGTTGGTGAATACGGGTGGATTTTTGACCAAGTAAACCTTTTTTTCTGGAAGAACTTTTCCATCTTATCCCTTCCCTCCACAAGACAGACTTGTGTCACAGATTATTTTAGTTTCTTTCCATTGAGGGAGCATCATGTTTCTGTGAATGCATGTGTTATAACTTCTGGGCATGACTTTTGTCATGTGGAAACTGTGGAAGCTATTTCTGCCCACCCAGGGTGGACTCTGACTTTCTCTGGGAGTCCTAGCTGAGCTGTCCCTAGAGCACTCTAGCCAAGTGCTTGGGGATGCTAGGCGTGACGTGTACAGTCCTAATGCTGTGCTTGGAAGGGGCCTGATGGCATTGCTGCTTATTCTTAATTGCTGTATTTTTTGGATGGGCTTCTACCTTCTTGCACAGCTTCTCCTGGCAACTCTCTGCTTGTGTTTGCACTGCCGTGGCAGAGGAGACTTGCTTGAAGCCCCCATGCAGAGATATTTTGCTTTATGCCAGGTGCTGACCAAAGATCATAGCTGACAGGTTATATGCTTTTCCCTAAGGAACTTAAGACCTTATCTTGGCACTACTCAGAGATCTTACTAGCCTGGTAATACTGGGGCTCTGTAGTTCTGGATGTAGCCATACAATCTGCTGATGCCAGACACTTCCACAGTCTCTCTGAAATACATTTCGATGTGGTTTTTATTTAGTGGCACTAAGAGTGTCTCCCTATTAAGACCATGCTCTGCAGTGAATCAGGATGTTCATTGCTTGCTTATATATTTGGGGAAAATGAGTTATGTCTTTTGCAAGTTGTTTTTTAATTAGCTCTCCAAAAATCTGTGTTAAAATCCTGGTGGTTGATATGGAGTGTCAATTCATTGCAGACTAGTGGTGGTGTTGTTTTTTTTTGTGATCAAGTTTTGTAATAGAATAAGCGTGCATTTCTAGCTTCCTCTGTCCTAAAAACTTAATGAAATCTGTGAAATTTCATTCAAAGAACACTTTAAAGAAGAATTGATCCTATTTAACGTATTCAACCAGTCATCAGAGACTAATTCATAACAATACTCTTCAAAGGTATCTCTGAAAGATATTTTTTCAATTAACTGCCAGGTCTCCTTACTCTCAGACCAAAGCAAAGAATGCCACCAACCTTTTACTCGTTGTTTTGTACTATAGCTTTTATCTGGGAATGCTAGATCCGTGCCTTACCCCCCTTCCTCTAAAAAAAACACACACACACACACACACACACAAAAAAAACAAAACAAAAAAAAACAATCAAAAAACATCAAAATAAGAACAAAGGAACAGCACACGGATTTCTAGATTCAAGGCTGAATTCATAAAGCTGGCTGCTCGCTGGTCAGCAAGTGTGTTTGTGGTACAAATGAGGCCGTGTACATCTTTTGTAGTCCCTGCTCTGCCGTCCTGCTGCATTTGTGAGCACAGGCAGAATGGGAAATGCAGACGGGCTGAGTGGCCAGTCCTGGCTGAAAGCAGCCACTGCCTTTAAATTCACTCTGCTCTCTTTTGAGAGCGTGCACGGGGTGATTGAAATATTTTTCTCACTTAAGCAAAGATGAATTTGGTGAGGAATAAAGTCTGCTTACACTGGAAGCAGAACTGCTCTCACTTGGGTGATCAATCACAGTCACTGAAATTAATCCACAGACAAATGCTGAACTTCAGCTTCCAACTATCCACTGGCTAGGATCTCAGATTTTAACATTCATCTCTTAATTCTAGACCTAAAACTTGTAGTTGAAAGCATTCAGGTTAGCTCTTAGACCATTCCTAATGTTTCAAAAGGCTCACTCAGACGTTTCCACACACACCCCGGCTCTAGCAACACTCTGCTGTACTCCCAAGTCTGACCAGTCCTCAGCAAGAATTTCAAACTCCTCAATAAAACACAGAAACAGTCAAGGCAGAAGGTGATCTCACTACACAAAGATACTGATTTGTGTATGAGTAAGTGAATAATCTTTGTTTCAATTGGACAGGAGTATGACTCTTAGAACACTTTAAATTTGGCTTTATTTTAATTTACATTGCTTATTTACGGTGGTCTATTTTTAAAATTATTTTTTATTTTTTAAACACCCTGAAACTTCTCTTATGATCTGAAAGCAAACTTCTCCCGTTGATTTGGGCTGCGGGCAGAAAGCGCTGTCTGAGGGTGAGAATTAATGCCGCGCGTCCTGTCCCCCGCCAGGCTGTGCTTGCTCCCTCCGCCGTTCCTGCAACCTCTCCCATGCTGCTAAGGTCCATGTCAGACAGAGCCCCCTGTCATGTTCCCCTTTCACTCACTGCTTTCTTCTGAGAGCTGTCACCACCCCCTGGAAGCACATCCTCAGTGTAGACACAAGGCTCCTACCAGCCCTGGCGGCAGGCTGGGGATGTGAAAGTAAAATTTATGTCTAGTGGAACTCGGTTTGCATTGGATGTTTTCAAATTTCGGGTTACTGCAAGGGAGGCTGTGCTGAATATGGAAAATAAGCCTGGCTGAGGGTAAGGATAAAAACTGCTAGTAGTAAGTCTTTCCTCACCTCGCTGAGATTTCAGATCACTCAGACATTTAAGTCTTTGCAAGATGCTTTCTTGAATGCTGAGAGGCACAATTGTCACCTGCAGCATAATATGAATTGCTTTCCTTCAGCCTGTTAGCAATGACAAACATGTTAATATATTCCTTTTATCATACTAAAAGGAATTTGAGATGTTAGAAGTCAGGCACATGAAAACTAGGAGGTGTTGGAGGGAGATGACGTGCATTTGGCTTTTTGTCCCTTGGTACGTACTCACTACTTCTGTCTTTAATTCCGTCACTGTGTGCTATTTATTTTCACAAGCAGCTGTCAAGGTGGATAGCAAATAAATGAATAAACAGGGTTTGCACATTTAGTGAGTGAGAAATGTGCAGGAAGAGAAAAGATGGTCTAGTCATTAAGGTGGTGCCAGCTGCTTGCTATTGCAGAAGCAAAGAGCTACAAGTTCTCTCTATGCTCCTTTTCATACCCCCTCTCTCTGTCATCGCTATTTTCCCCATTTCCTGATGAAACTGGTTCCCTGTTGTTTAGCAGGCTCTGCTGAACTCTCAGAATAAGCTTATTTAATATGGTAACAACCATAATAAGCAGGTACACTGAGGCTGGAAAGCTGTATCTTTCCCACAGCAGGATAAAAGAAGCCTTTGCTGTTGCTACACATTGGCCACTGCCAAAAACAAACAAACAAACAAAAAAAATGAAATTATGGCCTTATCACTGAAATGTCATGCGTAATAGTATTGATGTTGGTGGCAAGGTGCTGCCAGTAGGATCTGCAGGGGAAGCCATAGGGAAAAAGTGTGATGGGAAAGCATCATTTTAATTTCTTTCTTTTTTAATATCCAAAACTATTTTAACTGGCAATAAATTAAATTAAACTTGCCCAAGCCAAGTCTGTGTTGCCCATAGCTATAACTGGGAAGTGATCTCCCTGTGCTACTCTCCACCCACAAGCTTTTTTGTCTTCCTTCTTCCCCCTGTCCTGGTGAGGAGGGGGAGATGGAGAGCGGCTGGGTGGGGGTCTGGCAGCTGCCCAAGGTCAACCTGCCACAGTCGTGTACAGATTTGGAAGTCAGGGATGAAATTTTATTCATCTATTCACTGTGTATTAGTCATGATGAAGGTTCTTGCAAGTTACAGCAGTACAAAAAAAAGAAAAAAAGGAAAGAAAAAGAAACCCAAAGTCCAACTACCCACAGACGCAAGGATAGCACGGAAAGCTCCCTATGTTAAGAAACAGAGCAATATCATTCTGTTAGATCTTTTTCCTAACCTTGACCCACTGCACAGCTTTCTCCTTCCTGCTTTTTTCCCTGAACTTTTCCCCCCAAGAGAGTAGTGGCTTTATTTTTGTTTTGTTTTAAGACCAAACAACCCTTCATGTGACTGTCATTGGAGGCTATTTAAATTCAGGCCTCGCCGTGTGCTATCACTTCAGGATTGCTGCCAGTAAAATGGGAAGAACCCTGTATGAATGTTTCTCAGCATTATTAGAGTAATTCACTTTTGGACCCTTTCCCTGCCCACACCTCTCTCTGCCCTAAATCTTGATTTCCTTGCCAAGTCGTGTAATCCTCTGATCTTTTTCCCAGCGAGGTTTCCGGACTGCAGACAGACAGCAGTGTAACACTTGTACCGTGAGCCCGCATCACTGCTTCTCACCCGTCACGTCACAGCTGAGTTCAGCCAAGATATAGACCGAGAGCAGAAGCCTTTTGATTTCCAGAGCAAGGGAGCTTGTGGCATGCTTGAATCCTCTTGGTTAGCATTCCCTTTTTTCACAGTGCCTTCAGGTGCCAACCTTGTGGGTGAGATTCAAGTCAGTTCTTCCAGACGCCTGTGTGTGAGGTGAGCTCTGAGATCCGCAGGTTTTATTGCAGTCTGGACGGGAGGTGACTTCATCAGTATGGTGGTGCATTTCTGCTCCTGAACGAGGTGCGCAGCTGTTGTAATTTCTCTGTGTGTCAACAAGAAAGGATGTGCAGCACATGCAAAGGATTCACACTTGTCCACTATGGTTTAAGGAACGTTTCTTCGTATGACAGGTTAAGTCCAATTTTATTCAAATATAATAAATCATCCTCCAGATAAAAATGGACTAATTCTATGAACATCTTATTTATCTTTTTTTTTTTTTTTTTTTTTTTTTTTTAGCAATGCGTAGATCTTCTTTCCCAATTTCATTTTGGGACAGATCAGGTCCTGTGAATCTACAGTTAGGGGTGCTTTTGAAATGCAAGTAGCAATGTCTTTCCAAAGCATGTCTTCTCCTGGGTTAATTAACTAATAATAGGATCTGTTTTAATAAGCAAAAAATATTACAAGTTTCAGGCTAGTTAGTGAGTTGAGTTAAAAACTGGTGAAAAATACAGGGTTTACCTTGTCTTGCTGATGTATGCGACAATTGCTATCTGTGCTTTTGTAGCTATGCTCACTACACCCTCCTGAATTTTCTTTCTTTCTTCTTGAGAAAACCAAGCTTTGACACACACCTGGTTGACATCTCACTGTAGTCTATACATCTAAGTTAGATCTCCAGAAAACTGTCCTACAAATTTCTTCCTGCCACTTCTGATTATTCACAGGTCTCTTTGGAATATGGAAGTACTCACACCCACATCCAGGTACTACCTCAATGCATCTTTTCTAATGCGATTAGTAGCAGATGGTGTAAAATACCTTTTTGAATCTGAGCCTTACCGCTGTTATAAGGATTTTCTATGCTAAGGATAGCTTTCATATACTAAGGTAAAAAAAAAAAAAAAAAAAAAAAAAGCCTCAATTTTTGTGAGGACTAACAGTTTCTTTGAGAATTATTTCCTCTGCCCCTAGACGGCATTGGTAGTAGTCACATGGGCACCCCAGTACATTTGACCAATGCAAATCAGATCCAAATCATCCTGTTAATAATGGGGATTGTTACTGGACCTTATTAACAACATCCTAATATGATAAACTGGAGAATATGTCATGTTCAGGTCCATGTTCCATCTCATCCTGCAGATTTATTTGGCTAGCCAAAATCTACAATTAAATTTCACTTAGGGGGGAAAAAAAAAAAAAAAGTAGTAAATGTTCTCAGTGAAAGCAGGGACAACCTCTAATTTTATCATGAATATCTGATGCTTAGAAGTGCTTTCACGCTAACATTTAAGGTGATAGCCATAAACTGCAGCTGCAGCTAATGCATATTGCACATAAATGTTGAAACAGTCGTGTTCTCCCCTCCTCCCCCCCCATTTTATACCTTGGCAATTCTGCTTTACCTGAAAATGAATCATTTTAATATGTCATTAAATAAATTTGCTTCCAATTGAGGATACTAATTGTACAGAGGTTTAAAGACATCAGTTGTTTTTATTACCTGGCTGCTAAACATGATTAAGTGAAATACTGGAAATAAGATTGCAAATTTAAGACCACAAATTAAATGCCATTAAGGGAGCAATGATACCAAATCACTATTCACAGAGCTAAATCAGTTGTCAATGTCCATGCACAGGGTAAATCTGGAGTAGTTTTATAAATAGTTTATCAAAATCATGTTGGGAAAGTCAGTAAGCTTTGGAAAGCCAAGAACTGTTCTCCCAAATGTGACAATCCATTAGGGCAATAGAAACACCTTGTTCTATCAGCTGGAAAATTCATGTCACATATGGCCAAACACAATTTCATTGGAACTTGAGGTCATGATCATACTGAATGTGTATCCAGTTACGTGTATCTGAACTTTTTTTCCCTAACTTAGTAACCAATTGTCTTTAACTGAGCAAAAAAACGTGTGCCATGAAGCCATTTCTGCATGTAATGCCTTATGATTTTTGTTGAAAAATTAGCAACAGGCTTGATAGACAGCCATGTTAGTAACAGACTTCATGGCACAGCCAGCCTATGGTCTACTTCAGATTTCCCCAACTATTTGTTTCGCTTGTGGTGCCTAATTCAGCTGTGGAAGTGATATCTCATTGTGGTTTGAAAAGTAGTACAGAAAAGTGACCAAAGAGTTTAAACAATATACGTATATATTATATATAATAACAAGAAGTTCTTGGTTTTCAAGCTACATATTTGGTTTAAGAGTTTAAAAGTTATTTCTTCTGTTATTAAATGAGAAGTTTTCAGACACACAACAGCCTGAAACTGCCCACAGCAGGAGGCTACATGACTGGGAGGTCAGTTCCTACCAACATGAAGTTATTTCAAGGCAGCTAAGAGTCCAGTGTCCCATCCTGGTCCAGCTAACAGGTGGCTCTAGATAGACGCAGATTTTCTGCTGTTGAGCAGATCCTTATTTCTGTTACTTCCACAAAAAAACAGTCATTCTGTTAGCTTTAGTAGCATTGTCTGAGCATGTGGCACAGAACTGACTTCTCTCTTTGAGTCTCGTGTTCCAGGTTGAAGGTTTCCATACAATTTTGCAGAAAGCAACTCTCATTGGGTTCTTCTGAATAGCTTGAGGAGGAAACTTTTTTCCCCACAGTGACGAAGCATAAGTGTTTTAAGTAACAGGAGACTTTTTTTTTTTTTTTTTTTTAATCCACCATTCCATATACTAACACTGTTTAAGCACCGGCATCAATACAACTGGTGATATTGGTTTTGGTTTTACTAATTATACAGGCACATGATATTACACTCTTGATGCAATTTTAAATCCATCAATTTCCTCTCATAGGATCTCAGCAAAAGCATGCTTAGGAAATACCTATCCATCATTATTTTTCAGGCTGTTAAGAAAACAATATTTATTTTTTCTCTCCGAGGTTCCCAATGAAATAATTTGCTTCATGTTCATCTCTTGAATTGCAGTTAGTTATGTCAAATGAATCTCTTCTAATATCTTCGCTTTTTGTGGGATGACAGTCTTTTTAAATATGACCTTTTCCAACTTGGAACAGGAAACTATATTGAAATAAAGAAAATTAAGTGGCTTTTGAGGATTTACATGTAGCTGATTCATTTGGTCTATCCAGTCCTAAAGATTGGATGTCTCCTATTCAGAAGGATTTGAGTAGCATTTTCCTGTTTCAAACTTGTTTATCAGGATTTGGAACCGGCTATTGGTACTATGGCTGCTGATAGTGAGCACCCTGGGCTGTATCTTGGGTGGTAGGTATTTCCAGTGTTAAGCAGTAATAAGAATACCATCTCCCTGTCCTTTGGGAGAAGTGAGGTTCAGTTTATTTCTGACTCCTTTGGCTGGTTTATTCGTACCTGAAAGCCTGGGACCTGTTGGAGTTGTCTGAGCCAGTGTAATTCGCTGATCCTGCAACCCCCTCAGCACCTTCCTTGTGCTCATGTGCTGCTCCATGGCTTGAAGGTGCACAGAGCTACCTGCGAGGAGGTACAGGTTGTTCAGCAAAAACAGCCTATTCACCAGCATTGTCTGGTTCCAGCATGTGTCCCACTGGTACCATCATCCAGCTTAATCAACTACTGCTTTGAATATCTTTTACGTGATACAAGTGCCCCCATTTCTGCAGTTTCTTGGCTTTTAGCAGGCAGTAAGTGAGCTTATTGTTTCATCTTCATGTGTTATAATAAATCTAAGGTCTGATGAGGACCAATGGAGGGATTCTTTCAGTAGGCTATTGACAAAGTCTTCAACAGTGCAAGTCTTGGTACAAACACTGTGCAAAGCATTGAGTATTCAGGCAAAAATACCACTGAGCACAAATATTGACCAACCTCATAGCCTAATTTGTAAGGAATAAGAAGAGGGATTATCCTCTGATAAAGCTGACGTATTTTTGTTGGTCTTGATAAGCACTCTTCTAGCACTCTGCTCGTAAAGAAGCTAGATTAGTAGATGGCCATCAAAAAAACAAAGCTTATGTAATAAGTAATAAAGTAATATCCCTTGATAATTGGGAGTGGAATGCAGAAAGGAAGATAAAGGAGGTTGAGGAAATCCTGTTCCTTAGATGTAGGTCCAAGGAGTGGCTTCTGCATGAGAAATGACTGAGCATGTTTGGACTCTTGCAATAGAAAAGACTTAAGGTGAGGATGGTAAAGATGGAAAAAAATATAAGGAGAAGCATGGAAATAATGGATAGGGATAGGCTGTTCCTTCTTCCATCTATACTCAAAATCTAGGGCTGTTGGATGATGTGATGAGGAAGAATGGTCAAAACAAATACAAGAGGGTTTCTGCACTCCAGTATAGAGTACCTGCATGGAACTCCTTGCCAAAGGGTGCTGAGGATTTAAAAATCTTACATGGGCTCAGAGGAAGAATGGACAAATATTTGAAAGGCAGATCCATGATGGATTAGTAAATAGTCTTAGATTAGTAAATAATTTTATTTTATTTTTGTTTTGACCACAAGGGAAGGGACTTCTTCCTGTCTTTAGGCTGGCTGAAGCAAGCTTTCTATCCCACCCATTAAGTTCCAGTGAAAGATGAAGGCTACTTTGCATACCCTTCAGGGGCACCAGCTCCAAAGAGAAAGTTTATTTTCATTATATAGACTTACCTAATGTAGCACATATATTAGCACTTCTAAAATGTCTTAGTACAGATTACTGCAACATAATCTATAGGCAAATATTTTACTTATGCAAAATGCCCTAAAAGAGGGAATGATTTTATTTGTCGCTGAGATCAATTTCCAGGAGACATGTAATGTTGTGTCTCAAAAATTGCCTCCTGCATCTGTCAGCTTTGCCTTTTATGAAGGTTTTGTGGCTTTAAATTAAAAAACCTTGTAAAGATATATATATAAATAAAAGAGAATGCAATGCCCTAAAATCAAAGCAAATAAAAATTCAATGGGCCTTCATATACTGGTATTTGTACTCAGAAAGCAAGATTTAATAAAATTCTTTAATTTTATGGCAGAAGACATGTCAAGTGCAGTTTACATTTCTCAGCCAATAATCATATTTTCTTGCAAGTGGCTGATACATTTATTTTTTAGAGACAGACACAACAAATAATAAGGGTTTTTATTTGAGAGGAGAAACAAGCATTTTTATCAAGATGAAAGGGGTATAATAAATTTATGAGACCTCACATACAGCTATAATATAATAAATTAGGAGGATTAATGGAATTGTGGGCTACAGTAACCCTCACTAGTAGAATGCCTATTTTATGGAGCTTGATAATATAGTTTATCATTGACTCCATGGGAATTCCCACAATATATTAGCTGTGGTGTAACAATAAAGCACACACAGTAAGAGGCATGTCTCTTTTGACACACATTCTCTTCCCACACTTATTTTACCAGGGAAACAACTCCGGTGCAGTTTAATTAAACTGCACCGCAATGAATTAGTCCAGGTCTTAGCCCCCTGACAGTGAGGAGCCTGGCATTACCCCAGGGGGCTGTCCCCCTGTGACACCAGAGACTGCAGAAAACCTGGGAAAAAAAGTGTAGGGTCTCTCAAGTGACACTGTCACTGTGCAAGGCCTTAGCTGTCAATCACAGGATCTGAAAAAAGCTCAGACCCCTCTGCATTCAACTTTATCTGCCTACATTTGTTCACTTTGATCTAACCTTTAGGAGGAGATCAGAAAGTGGTGTGGAGAGGCATTTGGAAGACCTCCCCATTTATGAAGATGGCAGACTTCAGTGGCAGGAAAAAAAAAACTGTCAGTGGGCATTCAGCTGACATTTGTTTATCTGCATGATTTTTTTAAGTTTTCAGGAATAGGAATGAATCCAAATTGGGATGCTGGAGAAAGGAATTTTCTGCAAGAGGAGGTGGCACATGTGAGTGTTGAATTCTGAATCCAAGAGGAAATGCTTGGATTACAGGAGCAGGGACGAATTCCAGCCTCACAGCCTGTGGGACTCTGGTGTCACACAGCCTGTAGGACTTCCTGAATCCATCCATGTTTCTTTGAAACAGAAGGTACCTTTCTAAAAAAACAGCAATTCCCTCGGCATTTAGACATTGCCAGGATCAGAAGGGCCATCACAATCTTTGGGAACTGTTGAGTGGTTAGCTACTATCAATTTTTAGAAAGGGACATCTAATTTTGTGGATGATATTTATCAAAGGTACACTTGTGATATTACACCACTGGATGGTGTAATGACTTGTGTTAAATCAACAGAGGAGTTATCTGTTACCAAATTTCTGTTTCTGTCCCAAAGGTACTCAAGGAGCACCATAAAATCACCTTAGCTGGAGCACAGAGGTCTTCAGTCTCCCAGCAAGTTCTATTTCCTACTCCTTTAACTGATGCTTCGTATCTCATATCTATCACAAGTTTATCTAAGCAATCATAAGGTGATATACTCTTCAAAGAAAAGAAATTGATAATGATTTTTAAAATAAAAAATTGAATTGTATAATTCTCATGATCTTGGAGAGGAGTTTAATACAGACAACAGTATTTCCCTAGAGACAAATACTGAAAGAGATAGGAAGGTAATTCCCAATAAAACATCAAAATGGTCATCCATTATTTATAGATAAGCCTGTATGGAACCGTTTATTAATTTATAAGACTATTTAGGGATAGAAAATGAGAATTTAATCTTTTCTAAATGCATTTTCTAGTAAGAGTTCCTTGCCAGACCCAGCCTAACAATTTTTGAATGTACACGCCGTGCCACAGAGGAATTCATTAGACAGTGGCAATTAGATCTCTAATCATTGGGCACTGCTGGAATTACTTCACTCCATTTAAATGCCAGACATGGCACCTTAGTGATTGGTTCATCCTGTCGCCACATTTCCATCGGCTACCGAGTCTGAGAAATGACAGTCACATTAGATGTCATGTAAAGCATCTGACCTTGCTCTCCCAGCACTTGATCTTTGCACTTCAGGCGGACATTTATCATCGTCCTGCAGAGACAGAACTCAGGTGGTTCGGATTCACCACTGGCTTTCATGTTTTAAACGGATTACAACAGTCCCTTAACTTTATCCTTCCATAGATTTTTGATACCAGCTGGCCAGGTGAATTTACTTGGTGGAAGGAGAAAGGAGTAGGTTCCTGTGGGTCAAAAGACTAGGAAGAAGTGTTTAGTCTCAGAGGACATAGTCTTCAACTCACCCCAATTCCCTGTGCTTATAACTGTTTTGCTGGTGGAGGTGAAGAGTTTTATTAGTCAGTTTTTGCTGCTTTGTTCCTTTTATGACACATGGAGTACAGAGGCCGGAGATTTTCAAGTGGAATAAACACATCAGGGATTTACCTATGATTCTTACCCATCAATGCTACTTACAAGCCTCATATTTTGGAGGCAGGCAAGGAAAGTGGTATTGACGGGCGTCATTTTGTCGGACTAGCCACTGTTACATTAATGATTTCATGAACACGACTTTTATTCCACCTGTTAACTTAATTTTGTCTCAATAACTAATCAATATTTGTTGTAATTACAGGAAAATATAGAGAAGTGTAAGAGACTTTTTCTTCAGTAAAAATCAGTAAAATCTCTACCGAGATTTTCTGTAGCACACCAACTGCTCATAGTTTTCTTAGTTGTTTTGTTAGTTCCTTCATTATTTTTTAAATACTTCTTTACTGATTGATAAAATTATTATTTATCAGTCACAGGTAGGGCTTACTAGGAAATCTTGTTAAGAAGTTGTTACTGTTTTTCGCTTAACTTTGATGGAAAAGATATGGGACTTTTCCCACTGAATTCACTCCTTTCACCCTCCCAATCTGGATTGCAAAAGTGATGATCTTTTAGGCCATGGCTGGGATCTTATCTAGCTTTGTTGTTCAGAACTGACACTGTAAGGTTAGGTATGAAAATTAAGAAGTACCAGTTGTCAGAACAACTAAGAAACTCAGAATTTCCTTGAAAAGTTAAAAACTGTTTTGCTGAGATACGTCTTATTTCTGTCATTTTGCAAATTTTAACTAAACAAAGATTGGTTAAACTATGTGAATGTAGTGAGTATGATTTCAGGGCCTCTATGGCAGTGAATTATTTAATTATTAGAACTTTCATTCTGATTGTAGTTTTTAAATGTTGTATATAATTCTGGTGTGGACAGAACTGTAAGACAGAAATTCGTGAATAAGCTTTCATTGCAGTGTGTCGCCTTACTGTGGGAATACACATACATTTTTACTTCTGCAAGGGGCAGGGCAGACTCCATCCAACTATGAAAGAACAAAGGGAATGCTATTTTGTCTTGTGATTCAACACCATAGTTGTCAACTAAAACCTATCTGCAGGTTCTTTATTACTGCTGTGAAGTCAAAAGAAGTGTGAAACTTTTTTTCTTATGCTGAACTGAAAAAAAATTTATATATAACTAGGGGTAAAACAACCCTCATAGCTACAAAACACAAATTTGACCTGGGAGGTGTTAAGAGAGATTATATGATGTTAATTTTTTTTAATTTATTTTTATTTTTTACTGCAACATTTCTTGCCACTGTAGGCATGCTTATGGAATAATCGGTTCTGGTGTGAGTTATGCACCCGGTGCCAAAGGTGAGAGAGAGAGTCAAGGTCAATTATCTGACTGTTGTGCCCACAGCAAAGGGGATTTTTGTGATTCAGAATTCAAGGGCAGGAACGTTACATTCTGTTGGAAATCCTTCACTTTCTTATTTCACTGCTGCCCTCCTTTTCTGACTGGATGTAGTTTCTACCTTAGAAATGATTTTTTATTTTTTATTTTTTATTTTTTTTTGTGATTTGAAATGTGACTACCTGTCTATTGTCTATATATAAACAAATGCATGTTTGACCATGTAGCTTCCATTAATACTGTATTAGCAACTCAAATAGTAAAGTAAGCCTAGAATTCCACACAAATGTGTTAAACCATCTATCTTTTATGATATAGTTTTTATTGTAATGCAACTTTATGCAACCCTTAAATTACAATGCAATGAAGCAATATTTGGGACACTGTATTTCATTATTGTATTTTATCATTGTATTTTGTGTGGGTGAAGTCTTGCTGTGTCTGAGAGCACTAAGCAATGACTGAAATTCATAATTTGTGGTTGAATTTTTTTTCCTTACTCGGTGCTTTCCTAGATAGCCAGTTGTTTAAGAGGATATAGAAATAAATCTAAAAAAATTTTGAAAAAATTCAAACCAAGTTCAATAATTGCACTAACATCATTCTTAATATCTGAGGGCTCTGCATAGCTACAACTGAATTTGAAGTCCATGTTGATTCTCGGTACCTGAGCTTGAGACTTAGCTTAGTCTCTGTTTGCTAGCTGGGCCTCCTGCCGAGGAGTTTGACATCAAAGAGACAAACTAGCTAAGTCATAATTAGCCCCAAGCTTGTTTGGTGTAAATTGTAAACAATATATCAAGTTGACTAATTGTAATGAGTCTAACTACCAGACACTGAACCTTAGGGATTGGCGCGCCTTGTCGCCACATTAGCTCTTGATGCTGCATCTGAGAGAAGAGTCATGTACAGTCTGTGCGCCAGGAATCCCAGCACTTGAACCCGGCACTGCTCGGGGACATCCATCAATGTCTTCAGCAGACAGGAGTCAGGTGCCCCTGATTCTCCAGGGCTTGTGCAAACAGAGCGACTCCGCTGCACAATTTCTCACATTAATCTGTGAGATTTGGGAGACTCTTTCAGATGGAGAAAGGTTGAAAGCAAGCAGAAGACTCTTCAAGAAAGTCGCAGGTAATGTGTTACCATTTTCAGTGATGCAAACTGTCTTCTGAAACATGATTTTACTGAGGGAACAACTGAGCCCCTTCTTTCCTATGTTATTTCATAACATTCAATCATCCAGAAGCTGACATATCTAATCTACGGAAGGCTCACTAAATATTTATTATTTACCAGGAAGAATTTCCCTGGCATCACGCAAAAGCAAACAGTGTTAGGGCGGGTCAGAGCGAGTCGGTGCATTTTAACAAACAACAAAACTGTTGGGCTACTGATTTTGCCACACTGACGCAGATGCACTGCGCGGCCACATCTGCACATGCCGCTGGTGTTCAAAGCTGCAGGTTCAAAGGCTGCGATGGGCATGATAGGAGAAATAACATGCTACTTGTCCAGGTGTACGTGCTCTATCACAGTATCAATACAATATAGGAACAGAGCAAAGAGTCTTACCGGAGCAAATTTTGGTGAGCTCATATTAACTCTGGATATAGGAAATACACACACGTGTAATTTAGGTCACGTGTGGTGACAATACAGGAACAAAGATGAATGGCTGAAACCTGTAATTGCAAAACAGAAAGCTTTTAGAAGATAAGAAAAAAGTCCTTGTGCAAACAGCAAGCTGTTTTATTCTGTTTATCCTTACTAAGACACTTTTCTTCATATTTAAACTGCATCTGATCTTGTAAGTATATGAGGCATGAAAAAGAGAGAAAATACTTTAAGAGCCAAGACTGTACATAACATTTGGCGCTGAACTATGGTGCAAGGAAACAAATTATGAAAACTGTAAAAATCTTCCAAAATTCAAGCGATGTACACGCTGAGGCATGAAATGTCTGCGAGAATTAACGAAGTGTTCCTTCATTACTCAGTCACAGCTCTGTCCTCTTGCTTCACTGGAAAGTGAAAATGTTTCTCAGCTGATTTCTGGCTTCTAAGGGCAGCGGGTATAGCTTCTGCTGCCACCCAAGCAGAAACAAATCCTGCTAAGATCATCTTAAAATGCAGTCCTGAGCAGAGTTTCTCCAAATGTGATGTGCCCCTTAAATAACTTATCAAAGTCAATGAAATAAATGCTTTCTTCAGTCTCACAAGGATCCACCGTGCAAGGGGAAGACTTTTTCTCCTTCCCTCTAACATACATTTAGTGGAAGCTGGAAGCTGCAGACAGTTGCCCACTGGCACAGTGCAGCATCCATGCCTCCTGTCAGAGTTGCCTGAGTCCTGCAGGGTCACTGGGAGGAGTGAGCAGTGTAAATATATTCCAGTCATTAGTCATTTAGTCAGTTGTTATGCTCACATGAGAAGTTATGAGTTGTACTCTAAGGCTTTTCGGGCAGAACCATGCTGGCAAAGGGGCTTCCTTTGCCAGTGTCCCCTTTCAGAAGGAAGCTGCTCTTGGGGTTAAGTTTCTGAAGGATGGTGATGTTTATATGTTACAGGATGTTTTTTATAAATTATTTATCATGTTTGTGGCATCATGGAAAACTGCATAAACCAGTATTTTAATTGCATCCAACTATCTTAGCCTTTAATACCATTTCTAATTACTATATATAATAATGACCTCTCCTTTTTGACCCTTGATTATCTGATGAAGTTACTCGCTCATAATTGGTTCAGGTATTCCTGGGTTTCGCGCAGGTTCTCTTAATTTAAACACCACAGCTCAAAATTCCTCATAGCATAATGGCAAGCTTGGGGCTTTGATACTTTATGAGACCGAGGAAGTTATGCATCCCACAGGCTTTGAAGTGACGGGCTTCTGAAGCAAGCAGACTTTACGGGCCAATTCACAAACACTAGAGAAACAAAACAGACGCTGAATCTACTTGTCGCCAACTGATTTTGAGTCTGTGCCGATCGGTCTGTGAAACAGAAAACAGTTTCTCCTAAGTGTGTTGTGCTCGCACCGAAATCTGAAACTCAACTGTGCCCACTTAGCTGGTTTATTTTAGTGCGATGGGAAGAACAGTGAGCCTTTATCATGATGACAAAGGTAGAATATTTGCTTGTCACCAAATGCTACCCAAAACGAGGGCACCAAACTGTACATTCCACTTCGTGCCAACAGCGGTTTCCCTGTGGTCGCCAGCAGGCCAGGAAAGCCATTTTTCACCTTGAAGGGATTTAAGGTGTTGAGTAAGGACAGGCGTGATGCCAGGTCTGACAGATTTGCCGGCTCAGAGGGACATTCAGAGCTGCAGATGTGTTGCTTGTGCTGCAGGCTTAGCACGGACCCTGTACAAAATCTTACAATGGCTTGCAGCAACACACTGTGGAAGGAGCTGCAGGTAACCTTGCTGCACCGTAGGCTCCTTGAGCGTCCCCACGCCGAGCTGATAAAGGATCAGCTGGGCTCCACCGGGTGCAGGCAAGTTGGTGCCCTTTGGAATTGCCGTCTGTTTGCCAACAGGGTGTGCTCCCTTCAGATTGAGCCCATGGAGGGGGTGAGTAAAGGAATTATGAACATTGTTATTCTAAAGGTCCCTATCAGTTTACCCTTGTTATTACATTGCTCCCCCTCCCCCCCCCCCCCCCCCCACAAGCTACCACAAGGATCCAGAGAACCTAGTGATGAAAACCCACACCTTTGTTAAGCCTGGCCAGCCTCAATTTGTAGCAGCATCATTTTTTGTTAACCTTTTTCACTGTGATTCTGTGATTTTTCTACCTTGGAAAGCAAGCCCCCATGGTGGTTTCCCCATGGATAATACAGAAAGTTGAAGGAAGAGCTTTTACCTGTGGTCAACCACTGTTTTAGCCATCGTCAGACAAGACTGCATGATTGACTGAGTTTGCATAAAAAAGGAATGAATCTAAAACACAGAAACAGCGTGCATCAGTTGAAGGCAAAAGTGTTAATTCGTGGCCCAGTAACCCACAGCATCTGAAATCTTGATTACACATAAGATTCCCCTCTTAATTATCCTGTGCTTCTGCTACTGTGGGATGGTGATGATCCAGCCCCTCATTTTTGCCTGAGTCCACGCCTCCTCTGGCCACAATGAAATCCCTTGACTCTTGTTAGCTGCCTTGCTTCAAAGGCCTCTTCCCCTCCCTTTTTTTTTTCTTTTTTTTTTTTTAACCACTGGTAATGCAATTTTAGTAACACAGCTCTTCTAAGAAATCTTGAGATAATCAGACTTCCCTCTGATTTAAATGGCTTTATTGAAAACGCAAATATTTTGAAGACCGTTATTGCACTGATGAAGTACTCACTGTAGCTATATTCACATATAGCACAATTTAGTTTAGCACTTTGCACGTTATCTACCTAGTTAAATCTATATAATTATAATTATATAATTATATAATTATCTATATTAATATAATTATGTATAACTATATATTATCTATATTACCGATCTATATCCAGGTTTAGCACTTTGGGTACGCTGTCTATCTAAAACATTTTCTGCCTCTTGTCTGAAAATGCAGGGAATTAAACCGATAAATAGGGTATAACAATATGCAAACCTGTATAGATCCTGCAGTGTAAATATATGTACACTGATCTTTTTTCAGTTTTGGGCTGACTTAGGACTTTGAAGTTATGTATGATGGTAATGAAACAGTGAAGTATTTTTTAAGAGTCAAAGTCTGACGGGGGCAGTTCTCTTTGTAGTCACTAGAAATAGAACACACATCAGACATAAGTTCAAGTGTCACGCTACAGCTGAGTGAATCCCAGTATCCGTAGTTTGTAAACGATGATTCCAACATTTTCCCAGCTGCATTCTTGTAATAGTTTCATTTAACTGTAACTTAGATGATCCAGTTACTTAGAAAATGTATTTTGTGTAACAAGAAAGAAAATAAACGAAGGCAATGGTTTTATTTCTCTAACTGTCTAAAGGAAATTTAACTCTGAAATCATTTTTCTATTAATGCTAAGATCTTAAATTGACATTTGAGGCTAGGGAAAAAGAAATGCAAAAAAAAAAAAAAAAACAGTACTTGACCTTTCTCTTTTGGGCCACTAGCAATTTAAAAAACAAAACAAACAAACAAAAACAACAAACAAACAAAAAAAGACATGGTCATTTATGCTTTCTTGCAGCCATATAGGAATATCTGAAAAAATTAAAACTGATATCCTGGTCTTTAAATGTATGTCTTTCTGTACTGAGCATATTTTTGTCACTGACTGCTTTTCTAGTCTTTCTCACTGTAAATTTATCTTTCTTGAAGTTTGCTGTTTTTCTTGGTGTGTGCAGTCCATCCTTCAGTTCCAAATGAGAAATAAGCCTATCAACATCTATTACATCATCTATACATATTCCTGCAGCTAAACAGCACACCTGAAAACCTTTACAACAAATTTGCTGTAAGATGTATAGTAGTGTCAACTAGATACCAAATAGTGATCATTAGGCACTTATGAGTGGTGTTTTGGCACTCAGCAATGCAATCTGCCCAGGAAAGAGAGAATAGTGTTTTTCTAATGGAATATTTTATGATTAGATTAATTGCCCTTAGCATCGTTGTGGTTCAGGTGTGGTGCCTGCAGCTTGCTGGCTGTTGTTGAACCCTC
The DNA here is from genome assembly GCF_965140915.1 of Aythya marila. NCBI lineage: Eukaryota > Metazoa > Chordata > Aves > Anseriformes > Anatidae > Aythya > Aythya marila. Next base: position 9,662,605 of record NC_139045.1, on the reverse strand, counting down.
CTGTTGCCACTAGTTTCTTGGAAGACCACTTGTTCCTCTCAACTTCTGTGACCAGTTTGTACAATTTCTGTGGGGAAACACCTTTTTGTCATTTGGGTTAATCTAAAAATGTACTGGCTAGCAGAAGTTAGCACGATATCTAGCTGTCTCAATTTATATATTTGCTACCTGGTTGGGTAAGAAGTGCCAAAGTCATTTACTTTGAACTTATCCTTAACTTATTCCAGGGAAAAAATATTTATAGTATCTAGGCTAGATGATACACTTAGAAATATGAACTGACTCCCTGTAGAGCCTCAGAGTGTCAGGAAGCATGAAGCCAGTGTTGGAGGCACAATAGTTTTGAAACATCTGTCCCAGCTCTTTATTTGCTTCTAATCTGTTGCACTTGTTACTGCTAGTCAGGTGTCTGCTACTGATCTGTTGAAGAAAAAAATCTGACACTCCTCTTAAGTAAATTAAATTTGGGTGTTACTTTTTTGGAGATGCAAAAGTTGTTTTGTCAAAGCAGATGTTTTCTCTTGCACTTGACTGGCAATTTAACAACTCTGACCTAGCAAGAGGCAAAACTCTTACAGTTTCATGACTTCCTTCATATGGTGCTGTATCTTAACACATAGCTCATTACTGGGTCTTAACTAGAGCAGGCATCACTTTGTGTTGTTGATAGGTTTTGGGTAGTTATTCCCCAAGTCCTTTTTTTGGCATTATCATAGCAGTGACAAAATTTGCAAAGCTTTTGAAATGACAGTAAGTCACCAAGTGACAGCTTGGTTTTGGGTGCAGTTTGAAAGAAAATTGAGTAAAATGTGTGTTGAAATAACAAAGGGTCCTAGAGATGTTTGAAAACAAATTCATCTAGTCCTGTTCAAAATCTGAATTGATGTCATACAAGTAGACCAAAAATAGGGTTAAAATGTAGATGGATCTCAAAAACTGTATTACGTGCAGCAGGGCTTGGACAATGATTATCAAGAAGGACACCTGGATAATGAACAAGGAGGAAAAAGAGCAGGCTGTATACATTCCTCTCTTCCTCCTTAGAAGTAACCAGAAGGCTAAAGCAGATTTGCCATTTTATCTGGCATCTCCCAGATAGAAGCATGTGCTATGCAGCACACACCCATGGGGAGCCTGAGACATCCGACCTTCATGTGTGTGTTAAATTGAGGAAGAACTGTAACTACTGCACGCACGCTGTGTCATCAGGCTGTGCATGTGTAAAAGCCAGTGGTGTGAAATTTGCATTCAGAACAAGGGGCTAGAGCTAAGTAGGGCAGCCTGTATAAACCTAGACAAAAGGCCAAAGTCTTTGTATCCCACCTGGAGAAAATCTCTGTATGGAAAAAGAGTGTGGCTGGGAAAACCTGGAACATGCATAGTCCTACCCTTGCAACCGTTTGGGCAAGAGTTTCTATATGCCTTAGGCATACCCTGTGTCTAAAAAGGCAATGCTATTTGCAAACAAATTTCAAAGTATTTCTACTGTTAGCTTATACCTAGAGTGCTATAACTTCAGGGACTGAATCTGATGTCCCTGACCATACCATGGAGCTTGCTTTTCCAGCTAGGACCCAAACTGTACTGGCTTAGACAAACTTTTTGGACATCCTTTTCTCTAGAACATGGCAATTATGATGTAAAAATTACAGGTGTAAAATTAATGATGTAAAAATTAAATCATACAGTCTTTGCTACATGATCGATATACATTTAACTTTCTCATGTTAAATGACCTAAAAGAAATAAAATACAGTTGGGTCCTTAAACCCTTCTGAATGGAGGAAAAGAAATGGCAAGAGAAAGAAACATTTGTTTTCACATGAACACATCATAATTATGAGAAACGTTCAGGTAGCAAGATAATGAGTAGCATATATATGACCGTATAATAACCTAGGAAAATAAAGGTGGATAACATCCTGCTTCATTTATGATGCACGGTACTATAGAATAGTGTTATTTTCTTTAGTTTGAGTTCAAATTGAACAAACAGATATCCTATTTGCACATCATTTAAATGAGATACAGACTGTAAGAAAGTCTCATGCTGTTAGTCACCTATTCGCAAGTGTTTCGGTTTGCATGCGGAAATACTTGCAGGTACTTCTGTGTTTGCTGACTTACTAGCATTTATTTGTGAGTATGTGCATAAGTGAAGGAACACTTGAGCAGGAAAACTTTCAGAACCCGAATTCTCTGAGAAAATATTGAGAACAGACTTGAGTTTACTAAGCCAGATAAACAGAAAGAAGCATCATTAAACTACCAAAAAGTCAGTGATGGAATATAAAATCAACATGAATCTGATCATTTTCTAATCGCAGGGACTCTCCAAATAAGTATAAACTAAGGGAACAATTTTCTGTCAAATGTGCTTATCTGTAAGTGTTACAGACACTCTTTTTTTCACTGTGGCATTTACCTGCTGTGAAATTTTTACATCCAAATCCACAGCAAAAACATACCCTTCTTTTTTCCTTTCCTGCTTAAAAATAAACAACAAAAATTGCTTTTAAGCATTGTTTTTAAATATCTATTTCAAATCAATATTCAGAAATGTTTATAGTCAGTCGCACCCTTTCCCATACTGACTTTTACTGCAGATTAAGGAAGTCGAAATAAAAAGTTCCTGCACTAAGTAACTATTAATAAATGTCACGTTTTCACAGCTCTGTAAACAAAGTACAGAAAGTAGCCTTAAAATTCATGCATTTAGCTACTCCAGCTTGATTTTTTAAGCTCTCTTTCCTAAATATATGTTTGGTCTTGTTCCCCAAATGTATTCAGCCATGTGATATGTAGTACCAGCTCATTCATATCAGATGAAGTGTGACTGGAAATAAAGCTGGATCTTTTTAAGAAGACACAGTCCTTTGCTCCATATTTCCAAACCAAAATAGCCAAGTTCATTGTATTTTTGCCTACATTTCATTACTGCTCTTCTTCCTTCTAAGTGAAGACTAATGTAAAGACAATTGCTAAAGAAGAAGCAATCATAATACCCTATACTAACTAAATTCAGACTTACGGCTACTCACAGGAGAAATACATGACAGATCCATTGTTCTGTATTAGCAGGATATTGTCCCAGTATATGAACACATGCAAACTTTGAAGGCTTTGAATATTTAAGGCAAGACACTAGTGGCTCATCCCAGTGGGAACCGCAGAAAAGGGGAACCTGATTAAATTTAATGTCATTGTCACTTTTTTTTCCATTGCTAAGAATTATATAGGTAGCCATAGCTACCACACTGTTCAGACACCATGACCACAATATTCTCCCTCAGAGGTTGGCGTCAAGGGCTGAATTATTCACTCCAAGAATGTGATTCATTACTAGATGTGATTCTTGCAGATTAAAAGATTTGTCAGTATATAAAATACATACACATATTCTAGAAGCTTATTTTAAAATCGTTGTCACACCCTCACCAACCTGAACAGCTACTCGTTTTTCTTAGTGTTATATAAGTTTGGAGCACGTGTGCCCCTGTGCCATTCAGAAATCTTGGAAGTAACAGAGCAGCTTTTACTGATTACTGTACTACAAAAGATGAAGTTGAAAACTAAGGTAGGAGTGTGAAAAAGGCTGCTTATAGACACTGAAATTAAAAAAAGAATGCTTTAACTTAGTTTCTTAGAAATGTTTGCCTGCTTGAACTATCCTCTTATCTATTGTTTATTCTGTCAAATGAAACCTCAAATATATATTATGCTTAACTGCAGAAAGTGCGTAACACTGTTTCTCCACTACTGTTTCTGTTGCTAACTCCCATCTTCTGCAGACTTGCCTCACAGTGTTATTCCTAAGTTGGATAGACTAATTAGACTCATTTCCATCCCAAATAACTTCTGTGAGCATGCCTCATTTACCACTCACTGAGATACATGAATAAAGAAATGTCTCTATCTACAAGGATCTGTCCAGTGTAAAATGGCTGGTACCTCTAACATGCTTAGTGAACACGTTTTTCATGTATGTGATGCTAGTGGCTAATTTTAGTTTTCCTTTTGAGTTCTAAAACAATTCTCTAGCTCACGGTGCTTACAAAGCTTAATTCTGCAGCAATCCTTTCACATACAATGATTACACTGACACAATACCTCAGAGTTTTGCTGGGCTTAGGGGTTCAACAATGAAGAGCACGAGACAGGCAGAACCATTAACATTTATGCAACTTGATCTCAACGGGGAAGCTGATGATAGGCAAAGTGGCCAAGAGCCTTATTCTATCCCCTGTAATTGTTTCCACCGTTTAGTGTACGGCAGGATTATTGGGCTGAGCTGTTAGGTGAGCACAGAACTACTGTACTCTAAGTGATTTTCTCAAAAATTTTGAGTGCCTGCGTCTCTGCTCAGGATCTGTGGGGGCTACATTGGCTTCTCCTTGCAAATCAAGCCATACATCTAAGCAGGGCCTGCAGAGCCAGAGGAAAAAATTGAGTGCCTAGAAGAGAACTACATATCCAAATACTAAATGCTGTTTGGCTCACCAAAGTTCCTTTTAATAAATATTGTTTCATTTAGTTTAAAAATAAAACTAAATAAAATATTTGAGTTGCCATGGGATAATTCGTGTCGTGTTACCCTAGGTGGAAGAAAGCAGTTGTTACTTTTTTCCACTGGTGAAGTTTCTCAAATTAATTGGTCTGGTTATTTTTATTTTATTTTATTTTTTTTTCCCTGAAAGGTTTAATATCTATTACCTTATTTTGAATTCAGGAAAGGGCTTTCTGAATAATATAGTAGGCATTCTGGAATAGTTATTGTTCTAAGTTAGAAATAGGTAATTTAACCTATTTTTATTTAGCTATTTGTTTATTAATACTTAGTGTCTTCTAACTTGCCAGGGGCACTTGCTCAAATCAGGTATTTTCGTCTTGTGCAAACAGCCTTTTGAAAATAAGGTGCCTACTCACAGCACGGAGGGCTACAGAGCTGGCCTGGTGATGGAGTCAGAGCACTGGACCTCCATTTAATATGACTACAAGGTTGGTAGGACTCTGCTGTCTTCAGAAACCGGAACGGCTGTGGCTTTTGACTGCCATCTTGTTTTCTCAAAGGTAACCCAAGTCCAAAAAGAAATGCTTGAAGTTGTGCATGTGCTTTTCAGCTTGGGTAGCATGAGGGAACAGCCCCCCAGGTAGCTCTTATCCCCATCTCAAGAGGTGTGCGACCCTGCTCGCGCTCTGCCCGGCCAGTCACGGGAGGTGGAGCGTGCCCTGCCCCAGGCACTGCTGGTGGGACAGCTCCTGGCTCCTCGCCCCCACTGTCCCCTCAGCAGGGGGATGCCTGCACCCTGGGAGCCTCTCTCACACATGCTGCTCCACCACAGGTATGAGATAACCAAAAAAACAAATATTGCCCTAATGCAGTTTTAAGTCAATATTTCGAGCTGCTGTCTGGCCTATGTGATGAGAGCCAGAGGTTGGAGGTCACCTACCTGTTGATGATGGCAGCAGGAGCGTGGGAGGCAGATTCAGCAATCATCCATGCTACTGTTCAACTAGGTTTGTTTGCTGATTGAGTATATCAGTCACACAGCTCATCCCGGTCTCTTCACTGGGAGCTTTCTGCTGATACAGAAAAGAGGGACACAGGAGAAAAAAAAGAAAAAGAAAAAGAAAAAAAAAAAAAAACAAACAGATCTTCTTACTGATAGATCCTATTTTTAACCCTTCTGAAATGTGTTCTGCCTTTCTTGGAAATTTCTGGGCAATAGTGGGGATAAATCCAGAGGGTTTGTCATTGAACCTGAAAGGGATCAGGATTTGGTGCTAAACAGCTCGTGGCCAATACATCGGTGAGGGAGTGAACACAGAGGCTATCTGTATAAAGCTTTATCGAAGTCTGTGTGACTGCTCTGCAAAGGAAGCCTGGCATCTAGTGGACATTTAGCTGCTGCAGCACTTTGACTTTTTTTGGCTAGCAGAACTGGGGGTTACCGATCCAGAACCCCGCAAAACGAGTGCTGGTGTTCAGTTCATGTGCCCGACTGCAAGCTGTCGTGAGCTTTTGTCCTAACCACTGCTAAAAATTTATGCTGAGTCTTAAGTCTGTCCGGTTGCCCCTTTAAAAGATATATTTGAGCTGTTTTTTTTTTTTTTTTTTTTTTTTTTTTTTTTTTTTCATAGTTCCTCCAGGAAACTTGCTTTTGTGTAGTACATCATATTTTCTGTTGTGCTTTTTTTTGTTGTTGTTGTTGTTGTTGTTTTTTGTTTTGTTTTTCCCATAATAACTACAAACTTGTAGAAAAAAAGTGTCAGAAGATGTATGAGGAAATCATTCTGAATACCTGTTCAGAATGAGAGAATACAAGATATAATCTTGATAAAAGGTACTATGGGAAGAACTCACATTATTAAGTGTCAAATACATTTTATGTATTTCATTAGATGTTCCAACAAGATGCAGACAAAACTGAATTTGTGTTTTCCTTAAATTCTGAATTTAATGTGGGCATGCAGAGTATCTCTCTTAAGCACCCATTTATGTTTCTTTTATTTCAAGTTCATATTCTGAGTTCATTGGAGGCCAAGGTAAAAGCACGTGTAGTGCTGCACAGTTGCTTTGAGTAGATGTTACTTTCATTTAGAGCAATAATCTGCTGTGCTTACTCAGCTAAGTTATACCTTACTGTGCACTTGCTCCAATTAAAAGTAATAGGACTGATTTTGGTATAAAGTAATATTCAATATTAACAGAAGGAAATGACATGATCCATGTATTTAAATTATTTTATGTTTATGAAATAAGTTTAAAAAATCAACTTTTTCACAGTATTTTAGAAGAAAAAGCTAAAAGAGTTTTCTGAAAATGAATTCAGTATGACTACTATTGCAAGTGATGGATCCAAGTCTCTGAAAAGTGTTCTGGTTTTGTTTTTTTTTTTTTTTGTTTGTTTGTTTGTTTGTTTTTTTAAAAAAAAGATGGTTGTAAACTGCTTTTGTTGAGCTTGGGCTCACTACAAACCCTCATGGCATTTCCCTCCCCCTGGTGGACATGCGAATGAGCTTTGCTTGCTTTCTAAATCAGCTAGCATCCCTGATCCCGCTCACCTTGCTTAGGTGTTGGGCGACCTATTTCTGCAGGAATGAAATCTCCTAGCGGGCCAAAATTGATCACAGAAATAATTTTTTACTACAGGTAGCAGTGGAGAGATTTTTCCAGATTGGCACTGAAGAAATTAATGGAACAGTAATGAAATGCTTGATGTGCAGATGATGCAGCTTGTCTTCCTCTGGTAGAAAATTCTGTCATGATTAGATTGTTTAACCAAATACCCATAAAAGAGACAAAGGCATGAGAATATGCATTTTAATAATCTTAGTCTATTTAAATGAGAGAAAGTGCTTCATTTTTAAATAAAAGTAACAGAGAAGTGACAGAAATGTTAATGAATTTACTTAAAGTTCATTTGAAAACTGAGCTGTCAGCATAGCAGTGAATTAGAAAATAACGCACTGTAGTACTAGCTAGGGAATACTTAGCAAATATCCTTTTGGCTTTTGCAATGTAGGCAATACAATGTGTTTGTGTTTTATGCTGCCATGCCAATTAAGAGGCACATTTGTTTTCATCCCAAAAGGTTTATTCTGTTTTAATTGAAAATTTCAGCAAAGCCTTACATGTGAAGCATGTCTTCAGAAATACTTACTAAATATTCCCCTTCCCCTGCCCTCCAAAAAGAATTGAATATAAAAGTTAGACATTGACAAAAACTTTGGGGGGTTGGTACACCCGTGATAATTTAATTACAGCCCATATTGTAAATAACTGCTGACTATTTCTCCTTATTTGAAGCATAACGTATTAAAATCAACTGCATGGACTTGTTCACATGATATTGTTGTATTGCATGGTAAAAAACAATGAAAAGGCTAAACTAAGGAAAGCCCCCGTAAGGTCTACATATTGTTCTTGTTAAAATCAGGTGCAAGAAGGGAGGTTAAGAATCTGGGAAAAACATAATGAAACAGAGAAAGAGAGAAAGAATCATTAAAGAAAATGAGCTGGGAGGGGCTGCAGATCATCCAGTCCATTCTCTGCCCAAAGGCAGGATCAACTTCCAAGTTAGTCAGCTTTGACAGCTGTTTGTCTAACAGGTTCTTAAAAGACTCTAATGATGAAGAATTCACCTCACCAGATGTTATACTCCAGTGTTTAATTATTTCTATAGTCTGGAAGAATTTCTTAAGCCTAATGCAAGCACTACTTGTTCTGTTTTTCATGAAAATAGGACACAGACTTCCTTGTGTTTCTTGCAGCACCTTTCTGTGTACTTCAAGACATGCTCTCCTCAGTATTCTCTACTTTATATTCAGCAACTCCAGATCATTTAATCCTCCTTTAAAGGCCAACTTCTAGAGAAGTGAGCACGGAGTTTTTTCTGGACTATCTCAGATTCAGCCACAACAAAAGAGCTGTATGCCTCGAACTGGACACTGTGCTCTTGCCTTACTGGGCATAGAGTGTAATAGTTGTACTCAAAGGAGAGCGTAGTGTTAGGCATGTACGCATCCTCATACAACCAAGTGTGATGTTTCCATTTTTCATAATGGCATGACCTGTTATCACTCCTAGATTTGCTTCTGCAGAATGGTTACTTAGGCTTTTTTTTTTTTTTTTCCCTGTACTGTATTTCTGCATTTTTTATATATACTGTGTGGAACCAGTCCTTGTTGCTGCTGCGTAACATGCTATTGTTTTCAAACAATTTCTTCACTTAGGCAAGATGACTTTGAATTTTAATCTTGACCTCCAGCATACTTACAGTCTCTTCTCAGTTTTCTATCACCTTCAAATTTAGTATTCAAAGTGTTTATTCCTTGACCTGGGTTGTAAATAAAAGGACTAAATAGGGGCCATGTGAACACAACTCCATTTCATACGCTCCTCTATGTTGACTGCTATGTTGTCTTTTAACCAATTCTGGAGTCTAATCTAGACCATGTTTCCATAGCTCATAGCTATGCTACAGGATACCCCAATTTACGGATATGCCACAATGGCACAGTGCAAAAAGCCTTACTAAAGTCAACATATACAAAATTTGCTGGTTTTCCCATATTCATGAGCCTTCCTGCCCTTATGCAAAACAATGAAAATTGTTTTCGCCTTGCTTTTTCACAAATCCATGGTGCCTGTTGCTCCTTAGGCTGGGGTGGGGAGTGGCCATTAAGTGCTTATAACTTCTTTGAAATTTTATTGGCATAATAATTCCCTCTCATTAAAAGCGTTTCAAGGTTCAGCTTCTCATGTTGCAGCCCTAAAGAAGTATCCTGCAATTTAGAGTTAATGCAAAATCTCACTATGTAGATATATCAGCAGAGAAGTGTCATCCCTTCCTCCAACATTTAAATGTGTGAAGCTTTTACTGAGTGCAGATAGTCAAATGCAGCCTACCAGTAATCTTTACTATGACAAGGTTTATAATGTTACCTAAATGAATTAAAAGGCAGTTAATATATAAAAAAAAAAAAAGCGTAAATCCCAGTTTAACTATGTGAGCTTTTCTAAAATCCCATGTCAAGATAACTTCTTAATGAAATGGCTGATTGTCAGGTTTGGCATCAAGAGGTAAAAATATTATTCTAATATTAAGATGTGGTTTTAGGATTAAGACTTATTTTCCTGGAAAGCAAAATACAGTGTAACCAAGTGCATTGATCCAATTACAGAAGCAGAAATGAAGGAATCCTAGGAGTGGAAATGCATATATATTTTATCTATTTTTATATGACAAACTTTTACTCAAGATTTTAAATACATAAAATTGAAACAACAAAGTATAGAAGGTTACAAAGGAACTTAAATTAAAAAAAAATACTGCAAAGTATTTTTTTTTTTTTAATTTTAGAAAGAAGTGCATGTCTAAATATATTTAGGGTTTTGTGATCAAAAAATCTGTATTATATTTCCCCAGTCATTATGGTAGGTTTTGCCATACAAAGATCTTTTGAGTTTTAAGAAATGTCCCCATTTTTAAAATAACATCTTACCTTAGAACATCTTAAAAATGTAATTTTGTGTGTGCATTCAGACCAGTGTTGTTTTAAAATATAATGATAAGACATACTATTATACTGGATATTTCACTAGTTAATAACACCATTAATTACTTATGGGAAAAAGAAATATATGACTTGTTATCATTCCAAAGGTCATACGTCCAGCACTTCAGGCAAAACTGATTTTGATTAAACTGCATTTCATTCAAATGTGCTTAACTCTTTTAAGTATTAAATAAACTGTGACTACTGCTTTCCTTTCTAGCATAATTATCTGAACTGATGTTGATTCAAAGTGCTTAGGATACGGAGGACACCACTAAATCAGGAATGATGAGGGAAGACAAAACTTGTGTTAGATGATCACCCTTGACTATGCCCTATAAAGAATGTTATAAAGGATCTAAAGATAGACTGTAGTCCTGCAATGAACTCTGCATGGGTGATCTGCTGTGCCCAAGTGCAAGTACAGTAGGGGCAGAACGAAATGTGAAACTCCCTGATTGTTCCAATGAAACTGATATTCCAGCCTCAGATAAATCTATCAGTATATACCTGTAATACTACTACCAGCACATGCTTGTAAGGAAAGGATCTGGACACAAGAAAGTCGTTTGGCATAAACCATAGGTTGAAGATGTATTTCATGGAACGAAGCTTTTAATCAGCACAAATAAAGAACAAATTCAGACTAGTCTATTTTCATTTCTTAGAAAAACCAACAGGAAATGTCAACCATTAAATCTTTAGGTCCATCTTTAAGTCGTTAGGTCTTTTTGTACCTTCTAGAGGTAGGTAAAAAGGAAGCTGCATTAACCTTAGTAGCTGCAGTTCACAACCAAGTTGCTACTCCAACATATACGGAGAGCAGTAAAGTGTTTGTTTGTTTGTTTGTTTGTTTGTTTTAAATGCTGGACTGAATCACACACTTAAACAATTATTCCAAACTAGTACTGCACACAGTTTAATGACTTTAAGATTGTAAATTAACTTTGAGAAATTAGACAGTACTTTTAAAGTGAAATTCACACTTTTGTAAGCAAACATTCTATAAATGTCTCCACATTCAGTGAAATAAATGGTTTCAAAATCTTATTTCATGTGTAGAAAGCATTTCTGGAAAATAAATAGTGTAGTTCTACTATTTGTGCAATCAGCAATAGATTGGGCATTACTCATTTGGCTAAATTCCATTCAGCATGCTTCAGTAGCAATTCCTGCTTTATGTGGGAAATTTTTGTAGCAGTCACACTGAACACGAAGAACAAGATACAAAAACAATGAGGAATGCATATCTAAACATGCAGGAGCATTAATAGGTAATACTCGGCCAACAAACTCCCCTGAAGTAGGGATCTTGCTGTATCTCTTCCAAGACCTCGCACGTAGAGACCAGAAGACCCAGGAGAGTTTGACATTGCAAATATTTTAATTTGCACTCCTGACCATGATATGATCCTGTAATGAGACTGGAAGACACAAAATACTGATGGTAATTCATCAGTGCCCAAGCTCTCCAGAAATGCCCCTTTGGCTTCTGTCTTCCCTGAGTTTGCCTTCTGAGAAGAGCCCCCTTTTGCTCTACTCCTTCCAAATACATTCCCAACCTTCTCGCATCAAAATGAAGTTAGTTTAGACAGAAAAACAAACAAACAAGCAAAATGTTTGAACAGAAAATGCCTAAGAACTGAAGTCTCCTAACAGCTTGGAGACCCTTTACTACCTTCCTTCTATAGTTATTATTGTAAATATGTAATTTCACAGGTGTCAAAATGATGTCTTCAAATGACTGAAGCTTACTACAGGGGACTGTTGGCTGCTGTAATATTTAGCCCAGTTTTCTAAGCAGGACAAGTTTCCAACCCAGCAAACTCTTCCTTCCTGCTCCCCACAAACCCTTCTGAAACGGACATCTAAGTTTCAACCAAATGTGAAAGAGAAGCAGAAGTCCTCGCAATAAGAAGTTCCTTGGAAGTGATACTCGGAGAGGAAAAGGCTTTCCTGTTGCAGTCAGCTGCTCAGTGGATACTGCACGTGCTATGGCGAGGCAGCTGTCTTTGCTGGGTGAGGTTAAAATGCAGGGCTTAAATGGGGAGCCACAACACTATGTAGAGACAGATAGAGGGGGATATGGAGGACAAAGTCCTAAACTAATAGGAAATCAAGCTCATTAACCCTGCTGTTCCCAAATAGAGTTGTTTACATTCTCATTGAGCCATTACAAATGAAACAGTGGCATGCAAAGGCCTTCATGTTCAGCAGGACTGCTTAGAGTGCACAGACATCATATTATGTACATCTTTGCAGGAGGGCAGCACAGTGTGGAAGGGTGAAAAGCTGTGCATATGGGCTTGAGCAGGCGACAAAGCTGGTGAGGGGTCTGGAGAACAAGTCCTACGAGGAGCGGCTGAGGGAGCTGAGGTTGTTCAGCCTGGAGAAGAGAGGAGGCTCAGGGGCGACCTTATTGCTCTTTATAAGTACCTTAAAGGAGGCTGTAGCGAGGTGGGGGTTGGTCTATTCTCCCATCTGCCTGGTGACAGGACAAGGGGCAATGGCCTCAAGTTGCACCAGGGGAGGTTTAGGTTGGATATTGGAAAGAACTTCTTTACTGAGAGGGTTGTGAGGCATTGGAATGGGCTGCCCAGGGAAGTGGTGGAGTCACCATCCCTGGAGGTCTTTAAACGACATTTAGATGTTGTGACATGGTTTAGTGGAGGACTTACTAGCGTAGGTCAGAGGTTGGACTCAGTGATCTTGGAGGTCTCTTCCAACCTGGATGATTCTGTGATATGAACTGTGCTAAAGACTTTTAAAGTATCTTTAGGCACCAAAAAATGAGGATTATGTAAAGCAATACCAATGCTGTTCTATAAAACCCAGCTTATCCTCTTATTTTTCCTCAAAGGATGTTGTTTTTTATTGTCTCCCAAATAGAGAAAGCTGTCTATTCAATGGACATCGAGAAGTAATAACCCCCTTGGGTATGAAAGAAAAGAGACATCTCTGGGACAGTTCCAACCTGAGGCCTTACTCTGTAACCACTGTGCAGCTCGCACATCAAAATAGTTTGGATATTCATGTATTTAATTATGGCAGGGTTGCTACAGCAACATCATGTACAACATGCAACTCCCATCGCTTTTCCAACTGCAGCTGTATGAACTAGTTTAAACATTTTATTAGATTTTTTTTTTTGAATTTATGATCAAGTACAAACCCATCTCCACCTGACAGCTTGTCTTGTTGCTCACGATTTATAACAAAGCAGAAGCACTTCCCACCAATCCCATCCAATATTTGGGGGCAAGCACCGACAGATGTGCTAAGGGAACCTATATCACAGTCCCTGTTGATTTTATCCCACTCTGGTGTAGCTTTGGCACGTTCTCACATGGTAATCAATGCAGACCTTCCCCCTCACTTTTTTTTTTCTTTTACAAAAGACAGCATCTTTACCAATATTTCTAATTGTGACAGGACATAAAATGGGCATAAACCAACAACAAAAGAATAGTAGTTGAAAAAAACACACTTATTAGGAATGGTGATAGAGATGTTTTGTCTCAGGCCACTGTTTACTAATAAACAGAATTTTTACTAATAACTTGTCTATCTGTAACATGTGTAAATTGTGACTTTTTGCATCTAGACAGACTTTAATGTCTATTATCAAACTATTAGAATTGATTTTACTTCTACTCAAGATGATGCTTGAATATGCATCAATTTTAAAAGGAGTGATTTTAACCTGACATTTTTGTTTTCTTTTCTACTCTCAGTGTTTGGGCCATTATTTTATACCACTGCTTCGTAAACCTTCACAATTATCTCAGAAGGCCTCCACGCCACCTGGTATGCTCGACTGCATTGCTGGCATAGCAACAAAACTGCAGCTGAAGTAAAACAATCAAATTTAACGACTTCAATGTTGCATATAAAGCAATTCTCTATGTAAACAGCTTCCCTTCGTATTTCTGCTACCGAGGTTTAGAACAAGATTCTTTCAAAAAAGCATCACAAATCACCCTTCAAAACAGTAGCAGAGAGCAGTCTGTCAGTTCTCCAGTAAGCATGAGCTGTCTAACTGGCACCACTACCACCTCAGACGTTTTTCCTGCCTTGCTTGCCAGGAATTCAGTATAGCATATTAATAATACTAATATCTCCCAATTACCTAGTCTTTTCAAGTTCAAAGCGTTTAAAAAAATATGAAATAATCTACTACAGCAATTTCCAGATTCATGCTAATTCCTGTTAACACAATGCTTTTAAAATCTGACATGTTCTGGAGTGTTGAATTTCATCCCTTTCATTTTCAGTGTTTTTTTTTTTTTTTTTTTTTTTTTTTTTTTTTTTTTTTTTTAGCTTTTGTCTGATTTTTTTCCCCAATTTCTGGAATTTGTGACTTTTTTTTTTTTTTTTTTTTTTTCTTTTCCCCAAGACTGGTGGTACTGCCTGCCTTGTTGAGTCAAAAATAAACTCTGACCTGAGTTGACATTTCCCTATACACTGGCTTTCTCCAGAGTCACCTTCCTTTCCCAAGTCTTCTGTTAGTACTCCCTCAGTATCTGACTTTGTCCTTACAGTCAGTTAAGCAATGTGGCTTAATATCTATCACACAAAAATTAGTCTCACCTTGAGGAAAGAATGGGCTCTGCATTGTCTGGATTTTTTAAACTATGTATGTATACGTGTGTTGCTGTAAGTTTGTGTCAGGCAATCATGCCAGACATGTTAGCACTAGTATAAATACTTTGCAAAGAAGGTGATGAGCTTTGTGATGGTTATTAGATCCCAAGAGGATGTGAAAGTGCCCTCAAAGTCCATCCTTTTTCTTCTTCTGATCCTCAACCATCTTAGGTTCCTACAAACTCCACTATTTCCTTTCAGAGGAGTAACGGGCCTTTTAGGTGGGTGGAATATGAGTGTAAATGTGTCAGCTGGTAGTGTCCAGACCCTGTATGACAGGCAGATCCCTCTCCCTTTCTCAGGCTGACCTGATGTTTGCATTATTTACCATAGATATGAGTTGTAAAGCAGAATTCTCCTCGAAGAGCCACACAGCAGTTGCCTTTTTATGTCACCAGTGTCTATAGCCCAAGCACTCATTTTTTCCTCAGTGCAGTTTAGCCTTCCTCAGACAATAACCTCATATGACTTCTGAACCATCAAGACTTCGACCACCTGCCACCTCTGCAAATCCACCTGCATCTGTCTCTGCAGGGAAAATCTGACTTTCATTCAATTTACAGGTTCAACTTCATCTTTTCCTATTTCAAGTCCTCTGCTACCCAAATATGAGATTAACATTTGACCTGAAAGCAAGACATCTTTACTGGAGCCTGGATTGGAAAATGGTTCCTCCAAATAAGTTTGCTCCTCAGAGCTTAATTATGTTACTTATTTACCTGTTCAGTGGTCACTTTTCTATTCTTGCTCTAGAATAGATGAAAAAGACAAACTTCCACAACAACACTGTGGAATAAGACAGTACTGAAAGACACCGCTGATGGGTTTGTTACTTAGATATGTGACAGGGAGAAGCATTTTGAAGTCCGTACCACTTCTCCTTGCCATTTTCCTGATGGAAAGGGCAAAAGAACTGCAATTGGGTACAAATGAGTCAGATTATCTGCTCGTGCTGGGTGTACGTGTGTTTGTTGAGCGCTGTAATATGTTGTTAAGGTCATAGGGGCAAAGCGAGCATTGACTACTTATTTGAGAGAGTCCCTTCGAGGGGAGCAGACTTCATTATAATGACAATAACGATTCAGTATGAAGCAGCCAAGACTACTGATGAATACCGATGACAGAAAATAACATTGACAGAAGGAAATTTCCAGGTAGACCTAATGTGTGCGTAGGTGCCATCTCTGGAAACACTTGGAAACGCTCCCATTTTCAGGCTGCTGCGCGTTTGGCAGACAGCAGCACGTCGAGCCCTGCCCCACGCAGCGCTGGCAGGGGCAGATAACCATCCCCACATGGCACAGCCGTGACCCCACGTCGGGCATCTGAGCTGCTGGTAACTTAAATAAGTGGTGTGTAATGGTAATAGTGAAGGAGCAAAGTGGGTGATGGTAAAGGCGAAGGAGCAAAGTGTGAGCACAGTGCTGGACCTGGCGGGATGGATAGGGAAGTGGTTCGTGTTTCTTTATTTGGTAGCACAACTTCTCCAGAAGGTTTTTAACAGCAGCAGCACCCGGCTGCCCGAGATAACATTTATTTACTCCTGCCCTGCCTTGCAGCGCGTTATTCCACAGGTACCCCTGGTACCCCTGAGCCTTCTGAGCTCGGGTACCTCTTTAAGCTCTGGCACCTCCCAGCCTTTTAACGCGTGTGGGCGCACTGCTATGGCCTCAGCGACCTCCACAGCCCTTCCCCAGCCCACACCGAGCTCCCTGCGCCCCCAGGCCCCACCACACGGCCTGAGGACCCCCCCCGACCCTCACCCCCTTCCTCCCTTCCCCTCCCTTCAGGCCGCCGCCATCTCCCCGGCGACCAACGGCCGCCGCGGCAAAACCGCGCGAAGCCAAAGCGGGCGGGCGGGAGGGGCTCTGTGACGTCATAGCGGAGCGCCGGCTCAGCGGGGCAGCGGGGGCAGCCGCCATCGGGGCGAGCCGGGGTCCCGCCACCCGGGCTTCGGCTCCGTCTTCGGCTGTTTTCGGCTCCGTCTTCGGCTGTTTTCGGCTGGGCTTCGGCTCTGTTCGGCTGGTTCCGGCGGGGCTCGCGCCAGATGCGCGGCAGGTGCCCGTGAGGCGGGCGGAGGGCGCCGCGCTCCCGGCATGAGCCTCTTCAACCTCGACCGGTTCCGCTTCGAGAGGCGGCGAGGCGGCGCGGGGCAGGAGGCCGGGCCGCAGGGGGCTCGGGGGCAGGCAGCCCCCCAGGCTGGGGCCGGGGATGGCGAGGAGCGGGGCGCAGGAGAGGATGGCGGCGGCGCCGGGCCCGGCTCCCCGGCCTCGGGCGGGGCGCAGGGAGCGGGTGAGTGTGGGCAGAGCGCGGCCGCTGTCCCGCTGCGGGGCTGTGGGGGGTGTTTTTTACCACGGTGTGGAGGTCTGGCAGCGGTTTGCACATCAGGAGGTGTCAAGGGGTCAGTTTGTCGTGTAGGGGCCGCTCGGTAACCTGGTAACCGGGGGTGGAACGGCTCTTCCCCTTAAGCGCAGCTCGCTGTCTGAAAATACCTTCAGCTTCCTCATTTACACGCTGTTTCCCATACTATTCCTTTTCCACACTAATATATTAAGGTTTTCAGAGAGGACAAAACCTTTCTGTTCTCCAGTGAGCTCAATACTAGACATATTCAGCGTTTTCACTAAGCTAACACAACGCACAGCACCGCAGATAAGCGCTTGTCTTCGCTCTTTTCAGCACTTGTTTCTGTCTCTTTTGCTTGGGCCTGGGTCTGCAAAGAGCCGAGAAGCCTTTCACAGCCAGCCCGTGAGGACCAGTTCTAGCAGCTCAGCAGCAGGCCCCTTTGCTGGCGATAGCTCGTGGTTTTCGTGGAAATGTGAAAAAGCTTGCTCATGGAGGCATCTGTGCTGCTTGGCTGATGCGTTCACAATATGCTGGTTGTGTTCGGATTCATCAGCCAATGCTGGTATGCTGCTGTAATGGCTGTCAGCTGCACAGTCACACTCGCTTGTGATTATTTTTTTTCCTTGTTACGCTGGCAGCTTTTCTGTTGTTGAAGGTGTGAGAATGGATCAGAAACAAGTAATTTTTGTTCTTCACTCCATACGTTTTGGACATTCTTATTCTGTCCAACTTTGGTTACAAGTGTCAAGATGCAAGTGTCCTTGAAGAGATCAGGCAAACTGATTACACATTTAGGTAGTAGTGGAGTAACAACATCCGTTGGTGTTGTTTAACAATTTTGAAGGCTAGTTATTGTAGTCGCTTATCTATATGATAAGAGAACCTTTCATGTGAAGGAGAAGTTCCTCTTTCTTTCACAGGTGAGCCAGACAATACTACAGTAGACTGATTACTCCATGAATTCTGGTGTTGTGCAGGCTGAGTGTTTTCAGTTGACTAGAGTGCTGTCTTGCTTGTGGTATTAAATATCAATAAACGTTTCATGTTTAAAAATAAAACAACAAGAATCTTGGCTTCGTAGTTGCCAGTTTGCAGTTAAACAGCCTGTCCAAAAGCAGAGAGAGTGATTTGGTGGCAGGGCAATGATTGGACCAGATGATATTGGAGGTCTTCTCCAACCATAATGGTTCTGTGGTACCACAGGAAGCGAGCAGCCTGCAGCTGCTGTGTCTGCATGTGTTGAGGATTGCTAGAAAAGCTGGCACTCAGAGGAAGTGTGCTTTGGGACAGAAGTAGGCTTCCTGGCTGTGGTAAGTCACTTTTCTGCAGCGTAGGAGGTACTGATTGCCAGTACTCTTCTTGGGTGGTAGGCATGGATGCAGACTAACAAATGGTGCTGCTTGTTTTGTGGCTTGTCTTTGTAAATGTTTTCATTTAATCTACCCTAATGAAAGGCTCAGCTTTGCCAGTGGATGCATGTACTACCAAGACCAACGAAGTTTGGAGCTTGTGTTTTTTAAAGTGTGGGCCTTATATCCTACAAAGGTAGGACAGAGGATGGATGAATGGTCTAAGAGGGAAGGAATACCTGCTATAGAAAGGCATCTTTTTTTTTGTTTGTTTGTTTTTGGTAGGAGTATAATAAAAGGCAGCCTAAAAGAGGAACTGTTGTAGAAGGCTAAGTAATAGTGAGAAAACATGTGGGAGGCAATTGTAACCAGCAGTAAATCAGAGTTCAGTAGAAGTGCAGGGCAAGGTACCGTGAACACATGCTGGTGTAGAACAGGGGTTCCAGTTAATGCTTAAAGTTGAGATGTAATCACCAGTACTTAGCATTTACGTAGTGCTTCATTTTTCACAAGTATTGAGCGTTTAAAGGATTTGGAGTGGTTTTGCGTGAATATGTGAAAAAAGTCGCATCATTTTCATGTAACCCATTTAAATGAATTAATCAACTATTTTAAAAACTATGTAATATTTTCTAAGCCTGCAGAAGTTAAGTGGAAATAAACAACTCAAATTTTGTCTGTAGGATATGAGATACTTAAATGTGGAAGAATAAACTAGATTGGTTTAGCAGTTGCATGTCCTCTTTGCTTCCTAATCATCATCAGGAAGACAGAATTTTTCTTCCTTTGGGTCAAATAAAATGGGCAGTTGTTGTCCTTCTGTATTATCATGCAAAAGGAGCAGAGGTGACCTGCTTAGGGCACAGTGTGCTCTCTACTGCTAACTGCATAAGCAAAAGTATTGAGCAGTTTTGTACAAGAAGCTGTTTACATCAAGTTAGCTAAAAATAACCTTCTGGAAGTGCTCAGTAAATCATGTGAGGACAACATTTACCTGTATTTCTTCAGAAGACAAACGCAGTAGATTTTAAAAATACTGATGCATAGAGCTGAGATAAAGGGGAGAGTGCTCCTTAGTTCACGTGTACAAACCAAAACAATTGATTAAATAACAGGTGATGTTTTTTGTCCCACTTAAGTTGGTATCACGCAGTCATATTGTGTATGTAAAAGAATTTTAAAATCAGATGCTTTCCTTTAGAGGTGAACAGTTCAGCATCCTTTACTAGGGATTTCTTTGGATTTCCAATTTGTTGAATATTCCAAAATGTGCTTCGAACAAAGAGAGACAAAAATAGTAATTCCATTCTTTTTAGGAAAAAAAAGTTAGATCGTGTCTTGTGCCATGAAATGCCACTATCTTTTCAGGTATTTTCTTATTTTTCCCAGAACAAGCTAGTACTGCTAGGTCGTTCTGCACCCTAGGTATGTAAAGCTTCCTGTTGCTTTGTGTTGAACGTACATACCTTACGCTTCTACAAGTAAGTAAGTATTTTGCAGTATGATGGCCATAACAATGGGTTGTCTTTATACGCTTACGTATTTTGCAAGTGATGCAGGCTTGCAGTGACTTTGCAGCTGAGCTACAGGTGATTAATTGTGAACATCACTTCACTGAAGGGTAGGACCATCAGCTACTGAGGGATAGTTACCAGGTCATATCTGAAAGATACCGTCCTAAAAAGCTGTGGAAATGCATCAGGGTAGTGCATTGCAATTTTCTGTAGGGATCAACGTTACCTAGTAAATAATTCACACATTAAGTTTTATTATTATGTGGTGAAACTGTCATTTTAATTGTAAGTAGCCTGGTGTACAAATATAATGAGATGATTCCAGCTGTAGAAATGGAGCAGAGCTGTGGTGGAAGTGTATGAATTAAAAGAATTATAATCAGGAATTTCAAAATAAGATTTGCAAGCATGATTTTTGTATTCAAAATTTCAAAATTCAAAATTTCAAGATTCAAAATTCATGATGTTTGTATTCAGTTTAGATTTTTGTATTCAAAAATCATGCTTGCAAACTGTGAATAGTAGATGGAAATAAAAGTTGTAGATGAAATTAAACCATTGCTGTTACTGGTGGCTAATTATTTTTTGTTGATGTCCTTTCTGTGCAGTTCAAGTATCTAACCCAAATGATTGAACTGTCAGGTATCAGTGTGCAGTGTCATGTCACTCACTTGCACTGGGGCTGCATGCTTTTTTTATTCTTATCTGTTGTCCCTTTTTTTTTTTTTTATGACCAGAGGAAGCCATGTATTTTGCTTCTGCCACAGTTCATAGGATATCATGCTACTTACTTATTTCTGGAAAAAAAGTAATGACTTCAGTACCTCTTCTGAGCATTCCTGGGAAGATAGGTTGAACTAAACGTTTTTAAATGGTATCTTTATGAAGCATCTTAGTCTATTATTGATTGATATTTAGGGTTATTGTAGCAAATGAAGAAGACTTTATTTGAAACAGGAATATTGGTGAATTTGTAGACTATAGCAATGTGCATTTTATACTGCTTTCTGAAACTGGGTAGAAATTACCTTCTGTTACTTTGTGCAGTGGTAGTAAACAAAGTTAGCTTCCAAGTATTACTTCAATTTTATTTTGATTCAGGAAAGAAAGGGCCAGGCTGCTTTGATCGTGCTGTGTGGTTTGTATTGTAGGTTGCAATTAGAATTATAGGGCTATGTAACGTGTCTCCACACTAGGTATATGTCTTCTGAAAGACTGTAGAAAGTATGTTGTTTAAAAACAAAAAGAGTCAGGTTATAAAGTGAAGCTCAGTAGAGTAGCTGCGTGTTTACTGACCATGCTAAACACAGCATTTGCTCTGATGTTAGAGTTTCATTTGAATACCGTCGTCCCTGGCTCAAAACTGTCACCATATACTTGTGCACAGTTGGATCCAGTTATTCTCATGGAGTCTCTTTTTGTGAGAGCAAAAATTAGTTGTTGGGTTTTTCTTTTCTTTTTTTTTTTTTTTTTTTTTTTTTAAAAACTAATACTACTGTACAAGGTTATTATTTGCTCTAAATACACAGGAAGGACTCCTCTTCTTACATATGTGACTTAATTTTTTCCCCTCAATCTGTCCTCTCAAGGGATTGAGTTCAATGGAATAGGCGGAGGAAGCAGAGGAAGGAAATAGTGCTTTTTTTTTTGAGAGGGAGAATGCTTTTTCCTAGTAACTCAGCATTTCATAAGTAGAGGAGTTAGGAGCTGTCAGGAACAGCGATTGCTATTTAAAGTAAAAATAAAATGAGAAGGCACCAAGTGGAGAAGTAAATACACTTTTCATTTAAATCTAAACTTCTTCCAAGGCCTATTCTAAAGAACAAAATCATTTAGAAGGCTGCGTTGTTTTTGTAAGCTTGTTGGTTTCTCTTTATATCCAACACAGATGCTTAGCAAAGCTGTAATGGGTGCCTGCCTGCATGACCTGCTATTGCAGGAAGAGTGTGTTTGGAATATAGTCTAACTGACAAGGCAAAGATCATGGAAGCTGACTTGATTGTTGGTGTTAATTCAGTAGAGATGGTGTAGAGATGTTACGTTACTTCAATTTTACTCCTCATAATTCTGTGCTATTGCAATAACCCTCGCTTGGCTAGCCCATCTTTGTAACGTTGACAAATGTTGTGTTTTAGTCTGCTAAACTAGAACTGCTTTTTAAACCAGCTAGGGAGAGGTTGCTGGAACAAGTTTGCCCACATCTTTATATTTAAATTCGATGGAAGTGTTTGATACTTACCCTAATGTCTCTTCTCCTGCCTTCTTCTTAAGATATCTACA
This sequence comes from Aythya marila, assembly GCF_965140915.1. Lineage (NCBI taxonomy): Eukaryota > Metazoa > Chordata > Aves > Anseriformes > Anatidae > Aythya > Aythya marila. Next base: position 9,640,410 of record NC_139045.1, on the reverse strand, counting down.
TACATATAGGTTTTACATAATGAAAACAGCCTTGTGAGAGACAGCATGTCTCCTTCCAAATGTGGACAGGTAGGAAAAAGTGCAGCTGAAGAACTCTGCTGCTAGGGTGTTGGTCTTGACTGCAGGAGGGCCCGTCCCGTTTTGGAACAAACAGTAAGCTGCAGCGTCGGCTTCTCAAGATAACACCATTGCTTCGCTAAGTGGGACACTTGGCCCCGCTAAAAATCGTTGCTGTAATTTTGTGCCACACTTGACATTGATAGAAAAAGGTCTTTTTTTCATAAAGAAGGAATTTGACAACATGTAGCTCACTTCTGCATTTGATTATCAGATGAATTTATTGTAGCTTTCAGAGTCCTTCTTACTCTGAGTTCCTTTGGAGTAGGAAATGAGCCTGGAGAGCTTCTTCACCCATCTGCCTCCCAATTCGACGTATATTTTTGTCTGTCATTTATAGGAAAATACAGCTATACTCTGTCAGTTTTTGGAGTTTTGTCCTCTTACAACGTAAATCGGAAGCTGTTAACAGCAGGGAGCTCCCAGTTGTTCAGTGCCAGCTGCAGAGATGGAGTTTGTTTTGCTGTACATTGAGTAAAAACACCTCATCTCTACACCCCTGAGGGAGCACAGAGGCAGGTAGGGGAGCATAAACAGCGCAGCCTGTCCCAGCATCTCCAGTGGCTGTCCCACTGGGTCAGTGACTGCCAGCTGGTACCGGGCTGGACCCGCAAGGAGGTGAGGTGCTCTGGGGAGTCAGGCAAGGACCAGAGGCTCTAAGTCACCCCCTGCATGTGCACGAGGCAGCTCCAGGTGAGGGCGACCCGACACATGAGGGCACTGGTGTGGGCCACCAGGTTTTGTGTTTAGGATGCAGTTTTATTCAGCTGGAGATAAGGGAGAGCTCTGTTTTTGCATATGGGAGCTGTTGTCAGTAAGAAGGGTGACACACTCTCAGCTGGCCCCTCTCAGACTCATTATGGTGTCTGCTATTCCTTAGGGAAGTCGATCTCGAGGTTTCCAGCTGTAGCAGTTACTGAAAATGAAAGCTACCTGACCCTTGAATGGTGGCAAGCATGAAATCTTGCCTTGGTGTGTTCAACAAGCTGGGCATTACATTTTTAGTCCTGCTTCAGCAGTGCTCATCTCTGAGTAATGCCTGTGGTTCTGCAATGAACGTAGGCTGGGTAACAGCAGCAGGTAGGAAGCAAACTTGCCTGTCGCTTGGGAAGCAGTTCCCTTGTGGGCATGAGAGAGACAAAACCTTCCCTGTTACACGTGGTCAGTCTGAAATATGGGAGTGTCAGATCACAGAGGTTTTTAGCTGAGAATTGAAACTGATTTTTTTTTGAAATTTGATGTGAATTGAAATTTCAAAAGTTTGAAAAGTTCAGAATTGAAACTGATGTGCTCTTCCTTCTTCCTACTCCTGTATTTCATCCTGGTGGACTAACATATGGTCAGATGTGTGTTACTTCTATAAGATCTTACCTATGCATAGCTAAGATCATCTGAAGATTGACTGTAACAATTACTTTGTTTGAGTTATTTATGGATGGTAAAGAAGTTTGAGTTAAGATCACTCTTATGTATTTAATTGCTGTTAATAGTCTCCATTTTCAAGTTCTTTTTTCCCCTCTCAGCCGTGCACTACATAACACTGAGTACCGTATTTTTTAGTTTATTTGGTACCTTTGGCCTTTCAAAGCCTGTATCGACTAGCAGTTTAGTGTCAGCTAATTGCTTATCGTTGTGCTCCTGTGTTTCTATCTGCCACAGTGGGTTATTTTAAATTTATTTTCTACAAGATTACTTTTGTACAGCAGATGCTCTCTGAAGCTGTCACATTCTCCACTCCGTGCATTCTTCCTCCTCTCTTCAGTCATGTGCCTCCAGGGCTCATAATTTGTCTGGTCTTAAACAGCATCACTTGGCATGGTAACCATGCGTTGTTTAGTAGCTCTTTTCATCACTGGCTATAAAAATAGTGAAGTAGTAGAAAGGAATGAAGCACAGATAGTGTGTGGGAGTAGTGCATCGGGTCAGGCTGAGATTCTGGGCTCATTGCTTCTGCAAAATGCCTTGAATGCTTTTCTTCAATTGCTGACACGAAACGGCACACTTACGAGTTGTCAGTTGTTACCAAATAGTTAGTTATGTGTAGTGCACGTTTAAAGATGAAAAGATAGGGGCTATGTGTTCAGGTCCACACGAGTCAACTACGAATTTGTCTTTTCCTAGTGTGTGTGTTTTTTGTTTTTTTTTTTAAAGGTGGCAGAACAGCTCCAGCCTTGGTAGGTGCTGGATTGAACCATATGTTTTAACTTGCCCAAGTTCATATGGGAGCATCTGAATTTTACAGTTATAACCACAAGAACCGCTTTGAAATATGCAGTATGTGAGGCTAGAGCACACTGTGCCTTTGGTACAGTGCTGAAAGAGGGCGACAGAGCAAAGTCTAATAAAGCGCAGGCTTTTTTGTTTTGGTTTACAGTGTTCTGATCCTCTCTCTGCTTTAGTTTCAAGACCCATTTTGTATATCACATGCTGTGTCATTTCCCTGTGTGGTCATGTTTTCCCCATCTAGGTACATGCATGGAACTGGCCTCAGGTGTAGCTGACAGGGATTTTACCATGCTGTATTCGTTACTAGTTCAGGAATTGCATGGATGGGTTGGCTGCTTATGCTCATGGTTGTCTTCTGAGTATGTTCAGAAGTGAAGATTCAGTATGAATTAATGCAGGCGCAGTGGCTCAGTTCTACAAGTTTCATGGCAAGTAAGACATGGTTTGTGAGATGCAATTAGAGGATGTACATGTGGAGACGGATTCTGTTTACCTTGAAAATACACCAAGTGTCCTCCTGTGTTTTAAGTTACCTACATAAGAATTGTCTAGAGCACAATGCAGAAAAGAATGGGGATGTAGATCGTATCTATAGGATTTGCATCTGTACCTGTTAAGACCCTCAGAGTAGCTTTCTAATCTCCTGCTGTGTAACAGTGATGCACCCTTCCTGAAAGGCTGTGACAAGCAGATTATAAACCAGCCATCAGATACACTGCTGTGTGTCTGTCCGTGTCCTGATTAGCCTGGAAGTAGCTCAGAGGACTCTGCTGATTTGTTTATTTCTCCCAAGATAAACATGCATTTAAATAATTACTAGTGCTCTTAAACTTTGTGGTTTATAATATACAGGTTTCTGTTTGTGTGAAATAAGATCACTGAGGTAATTTTGCCAGGTAAGTTACAGCTTACAGGAATTTTCCGTGCGTAGGGATATGAGTTCTGTTTAAGTGGTTGCACTGTATGATGAAGTCATAGCTGTCTGATGCTATAAGTATGAATAAATATTTGAAGTCCTAAGTCATTTTCTCCCATCTTTTCTCCTATTGAAATGGCTTGTACAGGGTACTCCAGTGTCCCAGAAACTCCTGAAGATGAGAGGACAACGAAGCTGTCTTATTTCAAGCGTCGAAGAGGAGTACAATTCCTAGATGTGTCTTCAGACAGTGAAGATGAAGAACCAAGAAATTTCCATGCTGCAAAGTTAAAAAGGGTTTCAAGGAAAGATGTGACTGTAATGTAAGCTTTAACCTGGTTTTATGTGATGTTTATGCAAGCTGATGTGATGTTTTAAATTGTAATGCTGGATTAAAAATCAGATACTGGGTTCTGATTTTACATCTTGCAATTTATCCACCCCTAACTAAACTCTACTTGATTTTCAGGGGAAAAAAAAAAATAGAGCTCTGAAGTGGCTTCTTTGAGAACATGGCTTAAGAGGGAGGAATTCCATGATATTGGATGACATCTGTGGTGGTTATATTAAGTTAGCATATTTGTCCCTCTGAAATTATTTTCATGGCACTTTAAAGCTTAATTTTAAAATACTAGCTTTAAGTTTTAAAACATATTGGAGTTTGTCTAAGCCCGTTTTTTTTTTTTTTTTTTTTTTTTAATATAGAGGGACAAGAAGGCAAGCACTGCTTCTGTGTGTAGTGTAAGATTTTTTTGAGCTAAATTATTATGTATTAGGTACATGATGTGTTTTATTATACGTAGTGAAAATTTTGTTAGTGGTTTAAAAACATATTTTTTGATGAGTTAGGAGGGAAGAGAATAGTGTGCCCATGTCACTTCTGTGGGTGCTAAAAAAGGAGCATTGAGAGTGCAGGAGAGACAAGCTGTGTGCACGTATCTTACACGACCAGCTGGAATGGTTTGAAGAAACCCATCCTATTTATTATCTGCTAGTTATACATCTGTGTGACCAGAATGTGCTGGTTGTCTGTGCCCCTTAACTGTATTTCTGCCAAGCAAAAAAGGATGGTTTCACCTGCATATGTTGATAATCTGCTTGAAATAAAATTTGTTAACTTTAAAGGAGAATGCAGTGGCTCTTTGGCCCAATTTTCAGTCCCTATGCAGAGCATGGAGTTACTGGAGCTTATCAGCAGACATGAAAAAGTGCTTTTCCCTTCTGCTTTTATCTGAAATTGTTGTTTTTTTTTTATGCATTTTCCTGCAGTCTCAACCTAAAGCAGATACTAGGTAAGGAAAAAAAAAAAAAAAAAAGAACTTCAGTAGTTTGTAGAGGGAGCTCATTATCTATCTATGAGCAAATGGTTTAAGTTGTAGATTGTGCAAGGATACAGGGGCAGCACGGTGTTTGCATGCACCATATTGGCTTGTGTGCAGTGCTATGTAAACAGAGTTATGCTGCTTCTGGGATCAACCAGATTTGGAAGCAGTACAGTCAGTTCCGTGCAGTACGGAGCAGAAGCTGAGAAGCCATGCAGGATCCAACTTGTAGAGCCACAGGTTGCTATTTCCCCACTGTAATCTGATTACTGGGGGAGAGACAGGCAGATACCAAAGCAGCTCCCAGTAGGATTCATCTGTGTCTACTGTGAGCCATATCCTCTTGTACTCTTCGTTATTCCTCTGTAGCCACTAATCTCTGCTGCACTAGGCACCCCCCTGCTCAACTCTTTGTCATGGCTCATTGGCCCAGGTGCTAATTGATGTACACCAAATCCACTAAACTCCCTCATAAGTGGCATTCTGTGTGAGCTCAAACTGGAATGAGGAGTGTGGCAGGAGTTAGCTTGGGTCTGGCCAGACTTATTAGTTCTGGCATGTGCTGAATTGAGCTTGGTTCTGCAAAGAATTAGCTGACCAGGTGTCTTTATACTGTGCTTCTTGGTACATGTTTTACCTAGAGGTTGGGGATTTTGTGAATTTCTTCCTTTATGTCTGGGTATCCTAGCCTCAGTTATCCTGGATAAAAGATGTTCTACAGCAGAAAGTACAGCTTTCCTAGGCTTAAGTGAGGTAAGCTTCCCTGGGTGAGTTGCTATCTAGGCTTTGTTGGAAAAACGGACATCTAACACAATAGACTTTGTGGGTCAGAGTCATACCGTTTTAGTGGTTACACGAGTGTTTCTTGATGCTTGCTGGGAACGTGATTGCAGAGAAGACATGATGTATGCAACTCTGGCTTTGTTGACAAGTGTTGAGATGTTAATCCCTGATAGGAAAGGATAAGGTAATTGCAGTATTACTATATCAGTTTCAGTTGACGTCCTCTTTATATACAATTTATGAAGAAATTTTTTTCCTTAACAAGGCAGAAAGGTTTGAAATACGCTAATAAATTTTAACGTGCCACTTTGTTACGACTTTTTAAGGGGATGCTAGTTGACCTTCTGAAGCCTATGACTAGATCGGTTGGTGGTTGGAAGAGGAATTTGGATTCTAAGACATTTAAGATACTACTTAAGGATCTTCGCATTTTATTTTTTTGAGCTGAGAATTAGGACAGGAAACCTGAAATTTATTTATTTCTTTTTAATAAAGAACTTAGATCTGTGTGTCTGTTGGGCAGATAAACACTAGACCATTTGAAACAAACTGAGATAGTCTGACGTAATTCAGTTAGCTGAAATAATGAAATGTATTGATGTTTTTGTTAAATCGATCCAGTTTTGTTAAATTGAGGTGTAAGTAACCTCTTATACCCCAGTACAAAGGTAAGTCATAGGATTTTCTGTCTGTTCCTTCTTCCCTTTGCCAAGTTGAAATGTGTTTACTGTAAGCAGAAATGTATACTAAACCATAAATGCTTTATATTTCCCAGAGTAGGAGATAGCACTTTGGGTACAACTTGGTTCAATTTTACTGAACACATGTAAATATGTCTTGTAAGGAAGGAAACTGGATTTCGACTGTTCCTTACTTCGGTGATACATGAAGTTTTTTTCAAACAGTGTCTCATGCGAAAGGTGGAGGGCGACAGTTCTACTACTGTATTTTTCTTTCTGTAATACATGTTTCATGTGCTTAAATAATATGCAGCAACTTATTTAAAAAATACTAGTTTCTTTTAAAAAGCTAACATTTAACCATATAAATTTCTACTCGTGGAGTCCTATTGGTTTGGGTTTACAATGATGATCTTGCGGAGTAAAATGTAGGAAGCAAAAATCAAACTGAATTCTTTATCTGTCCCTCATATGTCATAGCTCTGAACAGTCTAAGGATGATGAGCAGCCTAAGGATGACCTGACTCAGTTGGCTTATGTCAATGGTAGAGAAAAGCTGCCAGACATGAAGAATGGTGTGGAGGAAGACATCAAAAGTGCAAAGCTGGAAACAATGAAGGAACTCTTCCCCCAGAGAAGTGACCAGGATTTATTAGAAGTAATAATGCTCTATTCTCTTCATTTATTTTGATGACTATTTTGTAGGCAGTATTCTTGTATTCTTATGCTTTTGGCATTACAAGAGGGAAGAGCCCCAAGTCTTCCTAGCAAAAGGTGATATCAAAGTATTACTTCTTGCAGGGGAAGTACAATCATGCAAGTTTGTGTTTTGTTTTGTTTTTTTAAACTGTGTGTGTGTGTATATATATATATATAAATAAAAGAATCAGGTCTCTTCAGCAGTGAATTCTAGGGTATAGTACATTTTTCTATTACTTTGTGTTGTCCTGACTTTTAACCTTACTTAGAGCTACCTTGGTTCATAACTAGTGATAGCTGTTGCTGGAGTGCAGTTAACTGGTTAATGCAAAATGAGCGAAATCGTTGTTGTTAGCTACGCTGCATGAAACACTTCTCCTTTGCTTTCATCAGATTTAATGCTTAAAGCCCTTACTACTTCCAGTGAGGCAAAAAGAGTAGGCTTGAAATTACTCCAATTTCTTAAAATTATGCCTCTGCATAAACCTAAGATACTCTTGGCCATTCTCCAATGCACAGCACAAACGTACTATAACATTATGGTAACTTATTACAGTAAAATACATCTTCATTAGGTTTACCTCTTAGTGCTGATATGTAACTAATTTTTCAGTAGCTTTAGTTTTTGAAGATAAATGCATTTAATCTATTAAGTTGCCAAAGAGTCTTTAAAGAAATGCAGAAATTCAACTGGTATCTTTGCTGAGTGATTATGCGGTTGTAAATAGCAATCTTTTATTTTATTTTTGTCCTGGAGGGTATAGTATGAATTATGCTGTAAATGCCCAGAGCACATGAAGTTTCAATTACCGCACAGAATGTACTTAAACCAAAGAGAGAACGGTTCATAGTAGCCTAGAAACTAACTAAAAACGCTGCTTGTATAGTGTGTGTGTTTGCTGTTTTGTGGGTTCAATGAGGAGTGACTTCAGTGGTGTTTGTAAATGCTTAGTGGTACGTAGTGCTGATGGTTTCTGTTCTCAGGAGAGCATGAGAGATCCTGTATCAACAGAATTTTGTAGTATGTAAGGGCTGTGCAAGCATTTTTTCTATGGTTACATATCCAGAACATTCTTGAGGGAAGATGCGGGAATAATAGGTAAATGTATTGTTCCTTTACAAAGGATCTGGAACAGCTTGTCCTGATAACCTCTACATGACCAGTGAATGTTAGGAAAAAAAATAGTAAGCTATAATAGTAGTAAAATAGTAAGCTATAAGCTCCTATGCTCCTTTCAAAAGGAAAATATATTTATAGTAAAATTGTAAGGCAGTGTTTAGAAATGGGAACAGATGCTTGGGAATCAGATCTCCTCATTTTATGTGTGTTGTTTTGTTTGTAATCTTTAGGCTCTTTGCTTCTGTTGAAGTTACCATGCTTGGAAAAAGCAGTACTCACTTTATAAGTCTCAATATTCAGTTAATTTGTAAGAATGATCTATGCTGAGATTGCAGGTAGATGGAGAAAAGAATCTAAGGTTGCAAGAAAGATAATCTGTTGGAGGCATGGTTTAAATTTGATTCCAGGAAATCAACCAGTGTGACATAGCAGTATATGAAAAAAAAAATCCATGAGTTAGGATGTTAGGTTTTTGGGTCATCTGGCTTTGTGATAGTAACATTAAATGTTTTTGGAGATTTAAAAAAAAAAGTTTACTTAAACTTCATCATATGTTTGTGACATAGGAGGTGGAAAAGAAAGCAAAATAAATTAAATTTAAAAACGTGCTTGAAAACAGCTTTAATACAAAGTGTTGCCAAATCACAGCTGATGTGATTGTAATCAGTCTAAATGATGATTTAGTACCTGTCAATTTTGGTTTTGGATTTGGAATTTACAATAAACGACTTTTGGGTGTTAGGGCTTTGTTTTTTTTTTTTTTTGTGTGTGTTTTTTTTTTTTTTTTTTTGTTTGTTTGTTTTTTGTTTTCCAAAGTGTATTTCAATCCTGCTTATTTATCGTCGTCCTCTTTTCATCTGGATTAAATCTTGCCACTTAGCTGTTTTCTGTTTGTTTTTTCAGTTGATAGAATCGACGTGCACAATGGATGAAGCGATAGCTGCTGGTTTGAAGTTCAATGATGAAGGTATGTTTGAAGCTGCAGACTTTGCAAGGGGAAAGATGAGAAGAGGATGCATTCCAAAATTGAGAAATAGAAAAAATAAAGGGAAATATATTCTGTGTAGTTCAGGATGGCTTTATATGTGGGGTCTTTTAAGTAAGCAACTTTTGTTGTTAATGGTTCCTGTGTTGCTTGGAAGTTGAGGTAAATAGCAATAGGTTAAAGATAGTAGTACTAAACGTTGTGGGTGAGAAAACTGGTGATAAAAAAGAATTGTAGCCATTTCTAACTAGAACTTTCTTGTGTCAAGCCCTGTCATGATTTTCTCTTCAGGTTGACAAGTCTGTAGACTTGTAGTTCCTAGTAAGAACTGGTATGCTTAAACACTAATGCAGGTAATTCCTCGTGGTTCTGTAGCAAAACATCCACCAAAACATGCTTTGAGTCCACAGAGCTTGTTTAAGGTTTTCTTTTTCTGCATCTGAATTCCTGCAGTCTCATGATGTTACGTGATGTTACCAAAGAATCCCAAGATGTGGGAGTGTGTAGAACGTGATAAGCATGTAAAAAAGGTCATCATCCTCAGGCTTTGGGTTTTGCTCTTGACATCACCTAAGTTAAGGGTTTAAACCTCTGTATTCTGTTAATCTTTTTGACTGATTTGTCATGTGCTTGTGGTGGGAGAAGAATGAAAGGTCATTATGAATATTATGTCTTAAAAAGCTGTTTTATCAGTCTCAGTCTGTTTACAGTGTAGTTGTCTGTGACTTTCTTGAAAGATCTTCATGGTTTGGATAGGATGGAGAAAGCTGTTTATAATCACTCTTGATTATTTTATTTAAGTGGTTCATGTGTCTTTTCGTACAGGTCAATTTTGATTTTGGATTTCCATGGATTTGGAAACTATCTGTAGGAAGCTCATGTGCTGAGGGAGAATATAGTTCTATTCTGTATCTAATGTAGAAGATGATCTTGAGATAATTCAGTTCTCCCTGTTGTACTTGTATACAAAAGTCAGAAGAGGAAAAACATTACAACTTCCAAGATTTTTAATAGTTAATGAAAAGCTCACTTAAAAAAAAACAAAAACAAAAACCCTTTAACACAGGATTTTCAACCTTTTAATCTAACCAGACCATGCTTTCTGACTGTCGAGTATTTTGAGGTTATCGCTGTGTGCATGATTCTATAGATAGGTGGGGAGAAGCCAACACATTCTCAAGGGACATGCTACGTCTGAGTGCTGCTCCTGGAAAAACCCTTCCTGGAAGATGATGATTACTATTCAAGGGTTTTGATTAATATTAAATCACTTCACGCTAATAGACATCTCTAAATTTTGGTGCAATTCAATGTTTCAACTAAAATGCTGATTTCTGGTATTTATACTCTGCCTTTTGGCCATTTTTGTGTTGATCTAAGGGTGCTGTTTCATATGCTTTCGATAGAAGCCCACAGAAGAATCTTGGCAGCAGAATTCTCTTCAATCATATCTGTTATATAAAATATTTAGCTAAGAATGAGCATGCCTGATGGTATAAATCATCTCATTTTTGGACACATTTTTTTAAAAAGTGGAAACATCATTGAACATCTGCTTCTTCATGTCAATTTTTGACATGCTTTACTTGTTACGAGGTGTTGACTGGGTGAGAAGTGAGGGACAAGATAAAGTATTATGAAGTATAATTTGGCTTAAAAAAAAAAAAAAAAAAAGTGGCCTGACAAAGCATTCTTAGTTTGGTCCTTTCCTTAATAGTGACAAAACTTGTATTTGTATAGTTTGAATTGTTGTTTCTATAACTCAAATAAGAATCATTGCAGATAACTTACAGGTACAAAGATCAGATGTGACACACGGGAAAAAAGTGTGCACGAATGAAAGATGTGAAGTTACAGCAATACCTTCTTCTTGTGATTCGTTTCCATTGTTGCTTTCTATACGTCTTGAAAACTATGAAATCGGTGTGGGTTCTTCTGAGCTAACGCCTCAAGTGAAGTTCTCTGTTACTGCATTTTGAACAGACAGAAATGACTGTCTCTTTCATAATAGTGTAAGAAAGTCACTGTCATACGGTGTTTTGCTTTTTGTAGTGGTAACAACAAATAACAGTGGAAATAATTACAAGTGCCTCTAAAATTTGAAACCCTTGAGTTGCTTTTCTCAGTGCTTGTTGATTAAAAAGAAAATACAGAGTAAGGTTTTCTCTGGAGGGTCCCATGTACCCTGCCTACACTCCAAGGATGAATCCTAACTAGCAATCATACAGCTTCTTCATTCCCTCAGCAGTGTTGCCTTGGCCCAGGAAGCAAAAATCAGGTATACCTTGCAAAGTGAATGCCTTTAGGAAGTTGTTTTTCAGTTGTAGATGCGTTTAGTTTCAGATGATCACAGACTGATTTATAAGTAATTTTATATTGGTAGGTTCCTGAGATCATGGTTATCCAGATTCTCCACTGCAGCTTAATTGTCACTCAAATTGCTCTTGACCAGTTGTATTTATTTCTTTGATTTTCCTCCAAAGACCAACATTCATTCAGCCCATGACTTCAAAGAAAGGGGGTTAATCTTGGAAATACTCTGTGAAGCCTGTGTGGCAGAGAGGTTTGCAGGGTCCCTGTTCACGTTCAGAATTAACAATCCTGAATGCAGTTCTAGTTGATCTTAAGCAATCTTAAGTTCTTAACTCCTTAACTCTTCTAGTGCTTTACCCAACAGCAGCCTGACTGCCCTTAGCCTTGGTATCAAGGCTAAACACATTTTTTCAGTCTTAAGCTAGTAGTATGTTGTGTTTTTTTTTCCTGCCTATATTGTTTAATGAGATTCTTGGGCAGAAAAGTCAAGTGCGTTGTTCTCTGAATGCTGAAGGAGAGCTGCGTCCCCCCTGTCGACATATTCTCTGGATTCTTTGAGGTGCGCTGCTTCTGTGTGTTTTATATGGGTATGTAGAAATGAATATGCTCCAAAAAATCTTACCAGACTTTTCTGGTAGATATCTGGAACTTGAATGAAGAGCTAGTTATTGCTGATGCTTATCTCTGCCTTTGGGAAGTGTTATTTTTTTAATCTATGTGCCACTTCCATTTTTGATACCAGAGTGAATTAGTCTAGTGGAAAATGTATTTGGAAGTATTTTCATACAAAAATGTGTTTCTGTGCAAAGATGTGAAGGCTTAATTCTTCACAATTAAAGCTATTTTGGTTGTCCATATGGTCCTTTGGATTTGAAAGTAAGCGTGTTTTTTGTGTGTGATCAGCTGAGCTCTGCTTGTTTGCTGACTATCCTTTGGCAGTCTGGGATGAGAGGTTGGCTGCAGATGCTTGTGACAGACATGAAAGCTCTGCCAGCAGGCTTCCAGAAAGATTGGGAAACTTTAAATAATTTGAACTATAGTAAAAAGAGTAAGAGTAACGTCTTGTTAAGAGTTGCTGCTTCAAGCAACGTGAGGTGTGCATCGTGGCAGTGAAAATGCACCTGACTAGGCAGGTCTTAATGCTCAGATGGTAATCTCTGTTTATCACCTGGGCCCAAAGATACTCAAAATTCTGGCTCATGTAAACTGTTCATAAATAATTCAGGTATCACTGATATTTGGTTATCTCTGACTTGATACACATAGTTCTCTTAGAAGCGTTTTGATTTAATGTTGAAAACTGTTTGATAGTAACCTCTAGTGGGCACCTGAGCCAGAAATCAATCACCAGCACTACCAGATTGGCAGTGGAGTGCGTTTCATAACTCACAGCTTGGTTTTAGCCTTGGTTAGGCACCAGATTTCCAAAAGCACTCAGCTTAAATAAAATCTTTCTTTTGGAAAACTACTACTGTTAAAAGAAAGATACAACTTTACTCGTATGTAAAAATATGGGGCAGTTTAAAAAAATAAAGCTGTTTCCTATGAGACATAATTACTTAGTTGCCAGAGTACTAAATAAAACTTGAGGAGGTAAATAAGGTAAAGAAACATATTTTCAAGCAGCGGCTGTGCTTGGAGTTACTGCGCACCTGTGGACTGTAGTAAGAAACTACTACAGAAGACCATTCAACATCTTGTGCAGTTAACAAGTAGTTCCTATAGCTCTGGTTTGAATCATCCCACTGTATTGAGGTAAACTTAATGAAAGTAATTTCCAGTTCTTTTCTGCTTCCTTTTTAAAGCTACCTTTCGCAAAAGGAAATTAGAAGATTCTCCCACAAACCGTGACAACAGTGAGCAATCTGCAAAAAAGCCAAAAGCTAATCGTGTAAGTATTGGGTTTTCTGTCAAAGTGCTATGAAGTAAGTGGAAGTGTCTGACTTGATCAGCGACAGTAGTGTCATGAACTTTGTGTTTTTTATCAGAAAATCCCATCAAATTCAAATCTTGCCCTCTGAGTTTTTCTGCTTTATTCTTTTTGGCAATGCTAAGTGAAGCTACCTGTTTTGCTCTTCAATGTTTATAGATTTGTGTCCTAATTAGCCTAGTTACTGCTCTCAGGGTAGAAATTGATGACAGGTAGCAGCAGTATGTGAGGAACTGGGTACAGTTCAGCTGCTGTGAATGTTAACGGGAGTTATCAGCTATGAGGCAACTTGCCTCATCGGGTCATTCCTTATTTTTCCTCAAATACGTAAAGTTCAACATCTTTTGTTACTCTTATCCTTTGCTATAGTAGTGATAGAATCAGAGAATCGTTTAGGTTGGAAAAGAACTATGGCATAGGGAAATCTTGGAAAGCAATGAATCAGATAGGTTAAATGCAATGATTACTTTGACCTTCGTGCACAGATACTGAACTATTACCCAGCTGGTGTAGCAAACAAGCTTCACTGGACCTGGTTTTAGGCAGCGGTTTGATTTCTATACTTAACAGTTCTGTTACAGTTAAAAGACTGAGGAGTGGGGAAAAAAAATCCTCTGAAATGAGGATTTTTAAAATTTGTACTTGAGATTAGTAATGGGAATGCTTGCAGTTTTTTTAGCTCATGCTGAGAAATTTTCTCTCTGGGATAACTGGCTCCAAAAGCTAGAGCACGCTACATCCCTTTACTGGCTCTTGTATTTACCACAGCTCTTTTCCTAATGGTGCTGTGGACTCACTGAGGGAAGGAACCATGACCTCTGTTACCTGGAAGTACTTCTGGGTGATTTAGTTTGTTTTGTTTAGCTAAGTAAATAAGTATGTTGCTATCTTTGCTGTAGATAAGTAGACATGTAACCACTTTGCATTCAGTTCCTGGGAAGGAACTTGCTTAATTATTTATTTTTTTTGAGTATGTAACAAAACAGCTTGTGGCATGTAGAAGTTTTGGCACTCGTTCATAAGAAACCTCCCTCTTTCCCAACTTAGAGTAGCTGTTAGTGGAGCTCATGTTGACGAAAACTTTTTGCCAAGTTTTGATGTGACTTTATGGTGCTTTGACACAGTATTGGTTCTGTTGTGTTTTTGTTTCTTTTTGAAACATATAAATCTTCATATAAACACGCCAATTGACATGTTTATAGGCTCTGGCGAGTTAAATACTACACACATGTTAATCTCCTTAACCTCCTGAATGTTAACCCTACTGCCTGAAATATGCAGAAACACTACTAACTATAGTTTTTATTTTAAAGAAATAAGAACTAGATAATTTTAAATTAATTATGCTTTGGTATGTAACTTTGCACTGTATATGCTAATCAAATAAAGAATGCCAGTCTTTCATGACGGAAGACTTTCTACACTCTTGAAAGTTTTAGCTGTATTTTGAGTATTGATTGTGTATGAGGAATCACTTCTGCAACTTCAGATTTGTCTTAAGTGCTTTTGTCATTTGGAGTGACTTTTTAAGGTAAGCAGTATTGATTAGGTTTGATTTCTCTGTAAATTGCATTAAGTCTAAAACGGATTATTTTTTTTAAACATAGCTGGATGGGTCAGAATCTCAAAGACAATGGGAGAAGCGAGAGATGCTTGTAAAGAAGCTGCAAAATACATTCCCCGGATTGGATAAGGAGGTGAGCTCATGTCTCCTGATAACAAATCAGATTTTGATTTCTTAAGAAAATCGTAGCTGTCAGTAGTCCAAATGAAGCAGTCCTTATACCAGCAGTGCTCTCAGAAGGTTTCAAGGAAGGCCTTCACTGCTCCTTCCCTTGGAATGCAATTTGCTGTTGACTGAGAGCAGCTAGAATTAGTCAATGACTATACAGAACTTCCTGTCCAGATGGCAAGCCCGGCCTCTTATATGGGGAAAATCGCCCTCCCTCTGGCCCTCACCCCCCACAGAAGATAAGGTAATGTGTGTGTTGCAGTAGTTTAGTACCTGCAGATACTCAGCAACTGATCAGGGCCTTTTAATACTGTACTTTTAAATTGTTGGAAGCAAAGCTTGTTTATGTGTTCCCACCCTTTTGAAAAGTGGGGTGCAGGTCTGTGCTAAAGATGAACTGAAGGTTTTTCTACTTGTGATTTCCTTAATTTTGAGTCCTCTGATTTAAGGGGGTAGCGGAAGAGTATTTGCCTTATGGGATTAAAATTAAGTGTTCATATCTCAGTGTTAATATATAGAGAATTCTAGTTTTTGCTTATCTTAACTACAAAACAAAATTTCTCATCACTTACTAGGAGCTGAGAGATGTACTTCAGGAACATAACTGGGTGTTTCACGAAGCACAGGAAGCTCTGAGAGTATTTGCGGAAGACAGTGAAGGTAAAGACAGATTTATAATCGGTTTTATCCCAAGACAAAACAAACAGGCTTATAGTATAAATCTTTTCTAATGTCCAGCAATGACAGTCGTGACAGCACTACATCTAGAAACTTTAACTGGTACTTGAAAATAGTATTGAGGAAGGGAAGATAGAGGTAAAAGAATGAAACTGGATTTTTCCTTTACTTTTCAGTATCATGATTTATCATTCTTTATAAGAGAGAATTATTTTTGCCTTTCTAATATAGGTTTACATAAGGAATTGTAATTACTTTTATCATAAAATATATTCTGAAATGTGTCAAAGCTGACACTTGTTCCCCTTCCACTTCCTTAAAAATAAGTTTTTTTTTTTTTTTTTATAACTTGAGTAATTTGTAATTCAGTAACTGCCAATATCTGCATAGGTGACATGTAACATAAGCTTATTTATATTTTTGAAATACTTTTTAGTATAGAAGAATACTAAAAACAGGCATTAAACTATGCAACCAACATGTAAATATCACTACATTTGTTGTAGTAGGGAACAAGAACTCAAAAACTGTGACCCCAGGTAAATCTGCGCATTAGAACTTAAATACTGTTTAATGAGTTGATGACTTTTCAGAGTGTTACACAGCTGTCAGAAATGTGTCTGTTTTGCTATATCAGCTGTTTTCAGTGCTCTTGGGGATAGGATACTATTCTTAGTTCTCTCTACTTGAAAGGAATCCAATTATCCATATGCCTAAGGTTGGTTCCTTACCTTCTCGATAACCAGAAGGAGAAACAATAGATCCTGGGATTGGAGTTGCTCACTAGCAAGCTGGGGTTGGGCAGAAGAAAAAGCATTGCAAGTGAGATGCTGGGGGGGGAAAAAATCCTTCCTGAAAATGAGTTGCCCACATGCTGTTAAATAGTCTCCGTCTTACTTCAAGGCAGTAGTGTTTTTGTGGTATGAAATACCTAGTTCTTCCAGTTTCTTTAGCAGGTGCATGTTTGTTTTTTGTTTGTTTGTTTGTTTGTTTTTTACCCTGCATTTAATGCTTCACTGAGATGCCTTAAAACAGAAGAATGTATAATTTGGAGGGGTGGAGGGTGAAAATTGGTTTATTTACTGGAATCAACAGAATTCATTTTTGGCAGTTGGAAAGAGTGGGACTGGTATCTCATCCCAGTAGTATTATCACAACTCTTAAGCTATAAGAGGTTGCTCTTACCTCAAAGCTTCTGCAGCTCACACGTACAATGTTGTGTTGCTCTTCTGTGTTCTAGGATAGTTGCTCAAAATGCTGTGCTATTTGAGCAATATACAAATTAGTGTTGTTCACCTACTCCTAGTTAATACTATTTACATGTTTTAAACAGACTTGAATGGCATTTGCTGCGCTTTTTTCCCTTCTTGGTAACGCCTGCTGTTGAGGCGCTGTGTTGATATAAAACACAATTTTAATATTACATATGTGACTTCATTTTGGAAGAGCAGTAGTTTTTAATTTGCCCTTAACCAGTATGTGTTGACTTGTTGCCTTCTCTACACCACACCTGTAGGCGTGGAATTTCCTTCCAAAAGTGAAGTTTCGGACTGGACCAAAGTCTCTGCAAGCAGCAGAAGTGATGAGAATAAACAGAAGTTGAAGCGGAAATCTTCTGGGAGGGAGCAGAACGGCTTTAGGAAAAAAAGCAAAAGTGTTTGGAGCACTAAAAGAGAGATGGAAGACTCGGAGGACGAGTCAGGTTCCGAAGAAGGTGGTAGCTCCCTTGACCAGGACTACAGCAGTGGTGACGAAGTGATGGAGGATGGTTACAAAGCTAAAATCCTTAGCTTCCTGCAAGATGCTTCCCCCAGTGAACTCACGCTGATTCCCCAGTGCTCTCAGAAAAAGGTTCAGAAGATAATAGCGCTCCGGCCCTTTAATAGTTGGGAAGCTCTGGTAAGTCTGCATTCTTGTTTTAATATCCCCAGTGTGCCTAGAGTCAAGGTGTCTTCGGTCTAGAGAGGCATAGATGGGTGGCCTTAGCCTGATTAGGCTAAAATACTACATTCATTGTAAGCCAATAGCATTTCAAACAGTGTCATATGACCTAATTTTGAATGAATTAAGGGGTGATTTTGCTGAAAAACTCAAGCTGATTGGCTGACATTACTGTCACTCACTTTTTAGCGTAGAAACTTGGTTGATTTCACTGCAGAAGAAGAAATTAGAGCTTTCATTTAGGAAGGAGGTGTTTGCTAGCCTGTTCTGAGCTGTTTGAGCTGAAAACCCATGCAGAAGACGAGAATGTGGCAGAACTTTTACTGCAGCTACTCTAACAGCAGCAGCAGCAGCTTCAAGGGTAGCTCCATGATGAAGATGCCAGCATGGATATTTTCAGTTTTAGACAAGGAACAGTCATTGTCCGTGTTTTGTTCTTTTTTTAATCTGCTTCAGCTTTGTCTCTAGCATGGTTTTGCTAGCTAAGCAGCGCAGCCATTTTTTTAATGGAGCGAGCTGCTGTGTTTTTATTAACAAAAGGTAAAGCATCAGAAGGCTAAACCACAATCCACAACAGAAGAGAAAGCAATAGCTCTTGGTAAGTAGATTATCTGCTGTCACTGGGATGTTACTTTCAAATGTTTCCCATGGTTTGTTTGTTGCCTTCACCTTTCATGCATTTCAGTTAACTGCAGGACGTCAGACCTAATACGGGCAGTGTTCTAATAAGAAATTTGAAGTGCGTTACGGCAGGCTGTCTTGGTTTAATTATTAGTGCTTTGAATTTTAAGTCAATAACTGTGTAGGCCTTCTTAAGGAGTAATTGGTACATGTTTTTTTTCTTTCAACCAGTCTGTGTTTTGAAACCACCCCACTAATAAATACAAGATCTGTTTATATTTCTTTAGAGAAGAATATGATTTCTTCGATATGCATAAAAACAAATAATAAATGTTATTGTGTGTTTTACCACAAAATAGCAAAAGTTACTAAAAAAAACTTTCAAGAAAACAAAATGATCTTTGTAAGAGTTGTCTTGCAAATGGGGGAGATAAGAGAGAGATCCTTGAAAAAAGAAAAAAAACGAGGTACAGATATGCTGCAAAAAAAAAAATCCGTTTTGCCTCAAGCCTTTGGCTTCTTAGAGAACATCTGTCACACGGCAGTTCCTTTCTAAACTTGTTGGGTTCTGCCTGAGCTTAATTCTCTGCAGAAATATTTGCTACAGGGCTCTTATCCTTTTCTCTGTGTAAAATATTTAACAGAAAAACTGTATGGGCCTGTTCATGTTCCAAATATTTCTTTCATAAAAAATTGCTGCTGTCAGCAACCACATGTTTGTCTAGTGTTGTGAATACTTGCCCAGAGTAGAAGTAATTTGCAGGAAACTTCAGCAGATGTTTAATATCAGAGTGATTTAATTGTTTATAAAGATCCAGTAGCTTAGTGACCCAGCATTTTTCCCTACCAATTAATAGAATGGTAGAAAAATGTAGAGGGTTGGTTGTTTATAGCACTGAATAAATTGACTTAATTTTAAGGTATATTTTTACTGTAATAATATCTACTGTAAAGATACTGTAAGTTATTTTGGTAAAACCTTTGTAAAGCACTCAATGTTACTGTTATTTAGGAGAACAGAGGAAGATCTTAAGGCTGTTTGCCTGAGGTGAAGATTAATGGCATTAATAGGAAAGCCTGTTCAGAAATTGGATGACTTATTCCAGGAAAACTTAAATTAAAATGCTAATCTTTTTCCAGGCAAACCTTTTAAGTTGCCTTAAGACTCTTTTTTTTTTTTTTTTTTTTTGATGGATTTAAACAGATTTCAAACTTAAGAAATTACTGAGAATACTTGGAATTATTTAAATATCTGCTGTAAAAATACTTAGGGCAGATGTTTAACTTGATCTAGTGATGCTTGTAATGCACAGGAAAAAAAATGATTAAACAAGGTTCTTAAAGTAAATGAAGAGAGCTGAAAATGTCTTTACTCACAAGAATGAATTACTTTGGCAACTTATAAGTGCTTGTGCTGTAGATCCACTGTAACTTCAAGGAGCGTAGTTTTATGCAATTTTCCATGTTAGAGATAACACTCCCAGCTAGTTTCCTATCAAATACCATCTTGCATGAGTGGTGCTTGGATATTTCTTGGAGGCTTTAGCTATCTGTTTCTTCATTTGTAGTATCAATGGTTTTCTGGGTGAGTACTTGTGACCTCCCTTCGAATATACTGTGCGCCTAACGAGAATAGGAGGTTAAATATATTGGGATGCTTGTTTTCCTAAAAAGTGTATTTCTGAGTCAAAGCATGTTGCTTTCTGACTGGGGGGTATCTAAGAGCGTGGTCTGCTGTTGTAGAACCAGACAAAGCATGGAGCTAAGATAAGAGGGTGTGATGCTGAAATTGGTGATCTTGAGGAGCAGTTGAGGGGCATCTTCTGGGATGGGTCATTAGGGATTATAGCACCGGGAGAACAGGTGGGTGACATGGGTAGACAAGCTAAAGGGCTGCCAGCAGAAAGAGGGGTTGTGGGGACTAGGAGAAAAGGGAGGGAGGAGTATTGAGGACAGGTCTGTTTGATACCTGCTGCCTTTCCTTCTCCTTCTTACTCTAAAAAACTCAGTGATGAATTATTCCTATAACTGCACTCTTTTTCCAAACTGTTCAAATTGGCTCATGTTGGAAATATCATCCTCAGAAAACAGGTTATAAACCATGATCACCTAACCAAAATACCTGTAGGTGTTCAGGGTGTGTGTGAAACAAGAGAGAGACCAAAGACTGGCTAAAAAGGCCAGAAAGAGCCTATCTGAGCCTTCTGGGTTTGTTGTTTCTTGCCCTGTTGTGTTTGTGTGATACAATTTCATGTTGATTCTTGTAACTGTGGACATGCATACTGGAGGGAGCTTAATGCTATTTTAGTTTCTTATTTTTAAGGTTTTATAAGTAACTGCTTAAATTTCCTCTTTAGCGTTGTCTCTAATTGCTCTCATTTGCAGTCTTACACTTTCTGTCCCAAAGCAAGCCATCTCTTTTGGTAATGAAAGACCTCAAGTGATGACAGTAGTTTTAAAAGAACTCAAAATTCTTAAGGAATACATGCAAGTTATACCAGTGACACTAAATATTATGTGGAAATTTTGACATAGCACATTTTAGTTTGTCATTTCATTTGAGTCATCACCACCCCCTAAAACGTAGACTTATCTGTCATACTCTGTTTGCTGCTATAGTATACGAGGTAAGAGAGAAACATCCCCAGGGAGGGGAGCTTCAAATCTGCTGTCATTTGTTGTTCTGTTTGGCTGTACATGTACAAACTCCCACAAAAATGAAACTAGGAAAAAAAAATCCAGAAGTCTTGCACTAGAAGAAACAGAGTGAACGCAGCAAATAACATTGGGTCAGAAATGGCTGCTGCTCGAAGTGAAATGGGGCTTTTTTTGATCTAGGTTGAGGCTGTCTTTTGTCCTTACGCAGTGAAGTGAAATCCTGAATTGCTTTCACGTGTTCCAGACTAAAACTGAGCAGGCTACCAGTGTGGTTGGTTGTCGTTCACCCTTGGGCACTGCTGTCACGCGGGATCACCACGGGTGTTTGTTCAGGTGTGCTGTGGAAGCTTCCATGTTCACGTGCCCACGATGGCCTCAAAGTTTTGGACCCCTTTGGAAGGCAGGGGTTGCGAGCCCCTAGTCACCCAAAGGCTCTCCTCAGCTCTACTCATGTTGTACGTGACAGCATAATGCTGTTTTTCCATGTGCAAACCAGTGGCTAAATTTTTTCTTGTTGAAACTTGGAAATGAATGTTAACGTGCTGATGTGAAATAATAGAACTTTTTAAATAACAGATGGCTTCATTCTCCATGCCTTCATTTATAGATTACAGGATTTAGATTCGTGCCAACCAGAGCTTTAGGCATCAAAACAAATGTTGAAATTTTTTAATCGCCTATTAAAAATCATGTTCTTTGCAACTGTTTATTAAGAGATGTCTACTTAGAAAACTTTTGCACAAGTGTTGACATGTGCCTTTAGCCTGGTTTAACCTATGACTGTTGGTAATTTTTTTTTTTAATAGACAAAACCACAAACAAAATAAGACTGAACACTGTAACTGAGGACTGTCACTAGAGGGCATTGCTTGCTGGAGTTTTCTGAAGTCAAACCACGACCTACCTGTACTGGTCATTTTACACAAACTGGCTTTTACTCTGCCATATTGATCGCTTAATACATAATAATTGTTCTATGTTAACCCCTTCCTTTTAAGAAAGGAATAATAGGAGGATATATTCCTGTTAAGCCTTGTGCTAAATTGTAACAGATGCAGATTTTTCTGAATTTCAGTCAGGTGTGGTTTCACACACAGGGCAAACCTGTACTTCGGTTTCAATAAAAGAATGGCGACTCCAAAGGTACTTGTATTCTTCAATTCTTAAAATTTGTTGATGAAGGACAGTGATAAGGAGTCATAGGGGGGGAGAAAAACGTGTTTTCATAGAACGATTCAGGTTGGAGAAGACCTCTAAGATCTTCTACTCCAACCTTCAATCTAGAATTGACAAGTTCACCGCTAAACAGTGCTAATGTGTTCTGTATCTTCGTGTTTCTTGGAGACTCTTTTGAGTAGTTGAGGATGGTGGCAGAGCAGTTACACCACTTAAAGTTCTGTCCTCAACCAAGACGGGAGAAAATACCTACCTTTTATTTAAGGAATCAAAGTGTTATGGAAAGCAAAATGTACTCATGGATCAACTGCATGTTTCTGTTTTCAAGCAGTGGTGTGCTTCAACTTTGTAAACCAGGCGTGCTCAGGAGTTAGGGCAAACCTTGTATTAATGGGTATTTCAATCAAAGATTCCAGTATTTTGACTCATCTGCCAGCTTGCTTGCTGTGGCATTTAGAAAATGTATTTGTTTTGCAGAAGGGCAAGTAAGGTTCAAAAAAAAAAAAAAATAATACTGACTTCAAACATACATGTGCTAAAGAAAGCACACTGAATCTTGCTAAAATTTTGTCAAAATGGTGGTGCTATCATTGAAAACTACCTGTAAGTGCTAATGACCAGGTTGTTTTATGCAAGATTACAAAGAAGGTAGTATTCATTGCAAGGAAAAAAAAAAAAGTTTAAGTGAATCTGAGTTTGATAAAGTACCTTAATGCTGTTGTGGTGTGACCCTGGCAGGCAGCTGAAACACAGAAAGCAGCTCTGACCCCACATGCGCACACGCTCCCCCCCAGCAGGGAGAGAGGGAAAATTGGAAGGGCAAAAGTGAGAAAACTCATGGGTCAGGATAGAGAGAATTAACTACAGAAAGCAAAAGCAGCACACACAAGCAAAGCAAACCAAGGAATTGATTTGCTACTTTCCACTGGCAGGCAGATGTTCAACCATTTCCAGGAAGGCAGGGCTCCATTGCGTGTAACAGATACTTGGGAAGATGAGTCGTAACTGCAAATGTTGCCCCCTCCTCCTTTCCACCTTAGCTTTGGTGGCTGAGCAGGGTGTCAGGTGTATGGTGTGGGATACTGCTTTGTTCAGTGTCCTGGCTGTGTCCCTTCCCAGGTTCTTGGCCATCCTCACCTTCCTTTCTGGTGTGTCAGTATGAGAAGCTGAAAAGGCCTTGACCCTCTCTAAGCACAGCTTAGCAAAAACTAAAACATTGGTGGGTTATCAACACTGTTATGGTCACAAATCCAAAATGCACAACCATACAAGCTGCTGGGAAGAAGCTAACTCTGTCCTAAAACGAGTACACACAAAAAAAGTGAAGAACTGAAAGAGATGAATCTAGTCTTGGCTGGTTTTCTGAACATGCCAGTACTTGGTGACTTGAAAAAAAAAAAAGTTATTTTTTGGAATTTTTTTTTAACCCTGAAGTCTTTGTTTGTTTTTTTCACTCTGCCCACAACGGAATTGAATGTTCTGTTTGAGATACAGTTAGATCTGGGATTTAATAATGCTCAGCTGTGGTTGGATGCATAATGAAATGTGTGTTTTTCCCTACTAAGAAATCTACTACTATCTCCCTACTGTCAGTTTTTCTGGGTTTGTATTTTTTTTGTTGTTGTTCATGCATTTTTTTGTTTGTTTTTTTGTTTGTTTATTTATTTTAACAGGTCTGTTGCCAACCCCTTCTAGGCCAGCATCAGTTTCTTAATAGCCTTCCTCATATCTTGGTTTGCTTTGATCCTTATGTTATGCTCATACCTTGTGTTTTTAATATCTAGCAAAGATAGCCAGAGCTGTTCTGTATTAATCCTTGGTATGCTGCAGGTGGATAGAGGGAAGAGCAGCAGCTACACGAATCACTTCATTTTTCAGGGCATTCCAGTAGAACAAGGAACTGCTGAAGTGCTTTGTCTCTTGCTGTTTTAAGAAAGATTAGGGGAAAACTTGCTGAAAGCCTAAGGAGCAAAACATGAGTCCTCCTGTGCTGGCAGCACAATCTTGTAAAGCTTCGTGAACTGAAAGATGATAGGCACAGTGCTGGGAGTTGTAAACCAGTGTTTGATCTGCTACTTCCCTGTCTGATACCAGCGTTCACAGTATTTTGTTCTTTTGTTTTGCAGTTCACAAAAATGACTAAGACTAGTGGCTTGTCAGAAGACATCGTGTGGAATTGCAAGATCCTGCTGAAGGAGAGGGATGTGGTTCTCAAGCTCATGAATAAATGTGAAGACATTTCAAATAAACTAACAAAACAAGTAACTAAAATTACTGAAGATGGAGGATGTGGATGGAACATAGAGCAGCCTTCCATTCTGAATAAGAGGTGTTGTTATTTGTTAAATATTTGAAAGGGTGTTGGATAGTAAGCTGTGCTTGAACGTCAGGATTTTCAAAATTGTCCCCTCTAAAAGCAGAGTTGTGTTTGCTCAGCAGCTCTCAGGGATCTAGCCAGGGATGCATGTGCAATGCTTGAGGGAGTGCAACAAATGTTTTCGGGTGCATCAGGAAAGATGATAAGGATTATGAACATAAAATATGTAACAGTGTAATGGCACCAATTTTTTATGAATGTAGAATTTTAAGTGATGAGATTGCAAGTTGTCACTGTCTTCCAGACAAATGAACAAACAAAACTGCTTCACTAACAGAAAACCTTGTGTGTCAGATGTCAAATGATAAATAATCTGAGCAGACTTCTAAAGGTTATCAGCTGCACTGGGGACCTCAGTCAGAAAGTAGATATGCAAAATGATCTGGAACTCTATATACAGTGGGGGGGATGCCCTGGAGGAAAGTGTTTCTTCCAGGCAGATAAATTGGTAATAGAGAGTTGAGGAGGTTTGGAAATAGGTGACAGGCAGAGGAATGGGATGGGACAAATTTTTGAAAAGGTTAGTAAGTGTGGAGTTGCAGTGGCCAGAGAAGAACCTAAATTAGGTTTTGTAAGGTTTAGTGGTAAGTAGCAAAATAATTTTTCTAGAGTGAAAATAGAAGCAGAGAGGGAAAGGGAATTGTGTGAAGGGAGCTTATCAGTGGTGGTTTGTTTTGTTTTGGTCTCTTTTGGCAAAAAATGCTACAGTAGGCGATTTGGTGGAGTGTTTTGTGGATTGTGTGTGTTTTCTGTTTGGTGTCCACACTGGCAGTAATAACTATTGCTTCATATTTTAAAAATTACTGGCTGTGTAACGCTTTTTAACTGGTTGTCAATCACTAATTTAAAAGAAAGGATTTTATTGTAGTGTTCATTTTGATTGTTTAACGCTTATGAGAATTCAGATGCACTTCTTAGTTCAGAGATGCTCTTTGGTGTTCAGGTGATGAATTAAATAGTTCATGGTTTCTCTCTGGATTGGAGTAAAATACAGGCAGCATTAAATTTGCCATACTCTAATGAACATAAGTATAAAACTGTTTCATGGCAAAACAAACAAAAGATGGTAACATGGTAAACCTGAATTATTATTATTTTTTAAACAGTTTGGAACTGAAGCCATATCAGAAGATTGGTTTGAACTGGTTAGCACTTCTTCATAAACATGGATTGAATGGTATTTTGGCTGATGAAATGGTAAGTGTGAAACTGGTTATTTAAGGACTGTTGAAAGTATTGTAAGTGACTTTGTTATAATCTGCTTAGGACTTGGAAAAAAATGAAAGAATTTGTCATTTATTTTTAGCTAACACGAATCACAGTTTCTCCAAATGTTTCCCATATTTTTTTTTTTTCAACACAAGTAGTTGCTGAGCTCTCAACTTGAAAGTAAAAGGTAACCTGAGATTCATGGACAGTGATAATTACAAGTCATATGTCATCTGATGGAAAGGAACCAGTTTGTACCACAAGATCATCCTTGAACCATTTATTTTCATAGCTCTGTGCAAATAAATACCGTTCACTCTGCTTGTCCAGCGTTTAGCTGTAGTGAGCCCCTATCTTCTGCATTTCTACATCACCTTGAAAATAGTTTAATATATGGGGGGAGAGGGGGAGGACAAAAACAGCACAAGCCTTTCCTGCTTCTCCAGCGTTTTGACCATATATTGTCAATATGCCCCTCGTGAGTTGCAAAATTAGAGAGTTTTGTTTGAGGTTTTGAGTGTCAACTGATTTTAATCCTGGCTGTCTTTCGTGTTGTGATAAACTGAGTGAATAGATTAATTTGCTTCACTAAGCCATAAGCAGTGTTTCGCAATTTCTGTATTTTTTCATACCTGTTAGCACCAGTTCATTCTTACTTTCTGGTAGAGAAGATAAAATTTCAAATCCATGGTGCAAAAGACAGTAAAGTGAGCACTGGTAGAAATGTAAGCATATTGCAAACAAACATGATTTCCCTATTAAATTCCACTTTCAGAAATAGCTGAACTGTCATTTGCATGATTGGTTCAGATGCAAGGAAATGGTTAGTTTCCAAATGAGCTGTTGTCTGAACCACAGTTTCTTGAAGATTTGAGGGATGAACTGAAATGAAAAACTTCATGTGTGATGCAGGTTAATACCTGATGCTCAGATGTTGAGCTGAAAAGATAATTGAGTTTGACTGGAGCTGTACTTGAGAAGGAAATGTCTTCCGAAAATAATGCTGATTAATTTTTTTTCTTTGCAGATCTGTAGTCTTTAGTTAACACTGACTACAGTGTAATCATCTTAGGAATATGAAACACTATTATGTTCTAGAGACTATAAATTTTGTTTAAATTAATTTTATTTTTTTTTTTCCTCCTAGGGCTTAGGAAAAACAATTCAAGCTATTGCATTTCTGGCTTATCTCTACCAAGAGGGCAATAGAGGTCCCCACTTGATAGTCGTGCCAGCTTCAACATTAGGTAAGTTGTAAGCCTCAAAATTATTCTTTTTTATTATTATTATTATTTTTTTTTTTAAGAAAGAGACTGGGGAGGTAACTGGATGGGCTGTCAAGTGAAGATAACACTTTCATGAAAGAAAACAGTTTCCTTGTGGCGTGATATTCAACTCCATAAATCATCTGAAATGGAATGTAATCTGTACTAGAGGCATGCTTGTACTGAATTAATTAGAGCATATTAAATAAATCCATGTTAAGTCTGTCTGCTTCACAAAACAAACAAACCTGCATGTTACAATTTGATCTTGTTTAGCTAAATCTTTTACTGAATATTGGCTGAAATTTCTAGTCTTCAGATGGTGCTTCATTGCATTCAAAATATTCAATGCCTTTTTTGTCTTTGCATAGAATCTTTAAAGGCAGATCAAAATCCTAAAACAATTAAGCTAATGGTGTGTTTTGGTTGTTTAATGACATCGATTGAAAGTACAAAGAATAGAGTGGAAAAAAATACATCAACAAAGCTGATGAGTTTTAGGAAAAATTAGTTCTTTGGAGTTAAATTGGGTTTATTGAATGACTAGGAAAAAAAGCAGCAACTTTAACTTAGGAAGAAAATACTGCTCTTAATTTCTGAAACCAATACTTTTTTTTTAACGCATCAGAAAAGTTGTTCGACATCACTTCGAAATTGGCATTATTGGTATGCTTTTAAACCTACCAGAACCCAGGTTTTCAAAATCCAAGGTGTTGTAAATGAGTGCTTTTGTGAAGTGAGCTGTAGAGGCTTATAAACTGTAGTGGCAGCTTGGGCAAGCCATTATTATTTGATGCTGTCAAGCAGGTAAAGCCTGGGAAGCGGTCTGTCTATAGTTTCTCTGATACTTTTCCATTGAGGGGTCTTTTCATCCCTAGCTTGGGTCCAAGTGGCATTTACCAGAAATCCCCTTCCTCAGTGGTTTGTGATTGTTTGAGACTAACCCTCACGCACAGTGTACTGTAAAGCACTTTTCCCTTTGGCCTGATAACATTATCAGTGGCTGCTTTGATGGCTGCACACCTGAGACTGCATAGAGTTAGGAAGCTTTCCCAATTCCCAGAGGCATCGTATTTCCTGATGAAACGCTTCTAAATGAAAATGGTCAATAAATTAAATGATTGCTTCTTGCGGAAATAATGTCTGGGGGAGAAATCAGGCTAAGAAGTAATGAAATGCAGTAGGTACTTGTATTATTTTAGACCTGGTAAGGTGGTGGCTGTAAACCATGTGTATTTGATTTCAGCAGGAGTTTGGAGTGTAATTTAGTTAAGCAGTAGGAAGAGTCGCATGAGAAAGGTTTATTTATGTTATTTTCGAATTGCTGTATAAAACTTCTGAAACCTCTTGAAGGAAGACTCTAATGGTTCCTGCTTTGTCAATTGTTGATTGCTTAATTTCCCTAAATGCTACCATTTCTCCAGTGTTTAGAAAGCAAATTCTCTCAAACGTTAAGAAGTATAAGGGATTTGCATTAAGATCAGGCTTCTGTTTTAATGCTGAGGTGCATTGGGAATTATGTAAGACGTGAGTATAAATAACCTTGTCTTTTTTTAAATGATGTCTTACAGATAACTGGATAAGAGAAGTTCATCTGTGGTGTCCTGAACTGAATGTCCTTTTTTACTATGGTGAGGAGTGCAATTTAGAAATTAATCCAATGACACAGTTGGTTCCATGTACAGCCTCAGCAGACATGAGTTGTTCATAGAAACATTATTTTTAAGTAACTGTTTAAATACAGATATTTAATACTGATAGTATTCCTTTATATCATCTTAATTTTTATATGCATTAAAATTAAATGTAGTTGTACTCATGTAGTGTTTTGTCCTTCTATAGGATCCCAGGAAGACCGGAAACATCTCCGGGCAGACATTAATAATAAAGTTGTAGATTTCAATGTCATTGTAACTACGTAAGTACAATAGTTTAAAAAAAAAAAAAACAAACAACAAATTAGTTAGCATCTACTGACCTCTAGTGGTATAACAAAATTAGTTATCTGCCAGTTATATTTTACTAAAGACCATGAGGTTTTCCTCAGTCTTTCTGTGTGGTGTTTGGCAAGAGCCAAAGGCAATTGGGGTTATTTTTTTCAATGTCACTTAACGAGGGGTGTGTAAAGCATGTTGACCTATCTTTGCTTTGCATGTGAAATTCAGAGAACAAGTAATGAAAAAGCAATGTTTAGAATTCGGTAATGGGAAAAGGAATTTCCTTTTCTTTTCAAGTAATGATAAAAAAGATGTTTATTAATGCTGTAGCAGGTACTGTGTTTTTGTAAAAGTTTGGTATGTGTCTTGTGGCTTGGAAAGTGTTGCAAAAAGCATTGACTGATAACTCACATGGCTGATTACTTCAAGGCAGCTGTAGTTTAAGGCCCCTTATGTTTCTTTCTGTAACTCTTAAAATTAAAATTATAATTTATATATTCTATATACTAAATTATATTATATATAATATAATATATATATTTAGTACATGTATATAGAACATAATGTAGTTGTGGTAGCAGAATGTTCATGTTAAATTTGCATTTAATGTGCGTTTTTATGATGAATTCTTCTGACAGGTATAACTGTGCAATTAGCAGCTCAGATGATCGAGGACTGTTTCGCAGGCTGAAGCTTAACTATGCAATTTTTGATGAAGGTCATATGCTCAAGAACATGAGCTCTGTACGCTACCAGCACCTTATGACAATTAATGTAAGGGACTTAGTAATAACCCCCTCAACAAACAACTCTTTTTACTGTTCTGTCATTATGGGTAGTGGGGAAACAAAAGAAATATTGATTTTAAAAGTCATAGATAGATCGTGGTCCAGAACTTGGTGATGTGCAGGTGATGTTGAAATTTCAGGAGTAGATCCTGCATTACAAGCTCTTTCAAGGGAAACGAGTTTCCAAAAAAATGTAGTTAATATCTTAGAGCATCATTACAACTAGAGTAGTAGTTCAGTTTCACTGTTAAGCAATTTTCCAGTTTAAGCTACAGTAAAGATTATAAAATTGCTATTCTGAAAACAAAAATGACTCATATAAAAATGTTGTAGTATATAAGGATATATTCTGATAGGACTACAAAGGAAAAGCTAGCTTTAAAATATTTTTTCTTGTAGCTTGCACCCTAAGTTAATAGCATTTAAGAGAAAATTCAGTACAGCCCTTTTTCTAATGACTGATTTAGCGCTGTAGTATTGGTACAATAATAATATCCTTACCACTTGAATTACTACAACTTATTTTTCAATATTTTTGTTAAATGCATTTTTAAGAAGCTGATCTCTAAGACTTTAAATTGTGACATGTACTTGCAATTCAAAAGTTGTTCTTAAAATATTCGATTTCCTTAAAGATATGATATGTGGGCAATGAAAAAAAAACACAGGGATTTTCTTACATCTGAATTACGCTTCTTGAATAATCTTAAATTGATCTGAGGTCAGTTTCCCACAGATCGCCAAAATATCTTGTTGACTTCACCAGGAAATAGTTCCATGAGATTTAAGTATATTTTAAATTTCAATAGTTACAATTTAAGTTCACTTTCTCAGTTCTCCATGAGCTGTGTTGCTTCTTCTAATACTATTTTTAATCCATTTGACTAATTTTTCTTATTACTATTTTTCACTTCGGATGAATAGGCAAAGAATCGCTTACTGCTAACAGGAACTCCGGTTCAGAATAATTTGTTGGAATTGATGTCTCTCTTGAATTTTGTCATGCCACATATGTTCAGTAGCAGCACTAGTGAAATCCGAAGGATGTTCTCTTCAAAAACAGTAAGTGTTGTATATTCTTTTCTCCAAGTTAAAATTTTTTTTTGCCATACTTCTGTGTTGTTGATACCTTATGGAAACAGGTAACGTGATTACTAAATCAAGAAAGGGAAACAATGAAATAAACCATTTCAAGTGGAAATACGTCATAACAAGATGACTCAGAATGTTAGGTTATATTAGATCTGTCTCTTATGGCTCAGTTTCCCTAAAATCTAAAAAACTGACAGATAGCATTGTTCCAGCTGAAAATTTCAAAATGCAATTGAGTTCTTGCAATATTTTCTTTAGAAGAGTGCTGAAGAACAAAGCATATATGAAAAGGAGAGGATTGCACACGCGAAGCAGATAATAAAACCATTCATCCTAAGAAGAGTAAAAGATGAGGTAAATTTTATTTTTAAAATAATTGTTCCATAGCATCAAAAAGCCTGATGATTTTTGGGACTAACATGATTCAGTGCTGTATTTCGTCAATGCTAGTTTTACCTGTTTATCTAAGAAAAGCAGGAAACTTGAGCTACTCTTCATCTTCCAGGAGTTTGGAATTAAGAATGTGACCTGCTGCTGCAATTTGATATTTAGATGCTCAGTATTTGTTGACTGTTTGCAGCTGGGAATTTTAGTTAAGAAAGATCACCGAAAGATTATTTAGCGCACTAAGCAGTCAAGTGAGAGATGTCTTCATTTTAAAATCCAAAACCTATCTGCTTCTATTTATAATTGGATGTGTAAAACACTGAAAAATTTTAATAATCTGCAAAGCGTATCTATGTCTTACTGTGATTCTTACACATTTAGTAATTTATTTTTCAAACTGACTACTGTGATTAATAGCAGAGTAGCTTTCAAGTATTGCATTTGTTATTTTGTGTGTTTTTTGAGGTGTGCAGGTCATGTTACTTGAGTAGTGTGTGTGAGATGTATAACCCAAAACACGTGCTTAATTTGTAAATCAGTCTGTTGACTCAGTTTCAGTTAGTAAAGTTGCAGCCAATGAAAGGGTGAATTAGAAGAAAGAGTACAATAGCTTAAAAGCAGGCTTGTAAGATAGCAGTCAGTAATTCGGTACAGTTTTTACATGCTACTTTTTTTTTCCTGTCAGGTCCTTAAACAGCTACCTCCCAAAAAAGATCTCATTGAATTATGTGCTATGTCTGAGAAACAAGAGCAACTCTACTGTGATCTCTTAAATAAGCTAAAGAAAACTATTAACAGTAACGGTATGTGATGGTGTCTCATTTGCCTTTGCTGGATTTCTTTTTCCATGCCTACATTGTTGTTAAACGTGACTATAAAAATCTTTGCTTTCAAGAGATGTCTAATACTCATGGTGGCTATATTCCTTCTATTTTTTTTTTCCTAAGTCCAGTTAATAGGTGAAATATTAAATGTAAAGAATATTCCTTATAATATTCTGAGAAATAAAGATGCATTATATACCTGTGAGCTGCTTCTGAATATGTTATTCCTTTGTTGACAGAGAAAAACTCTGATATGGGAAATGTAATGATGCAACTTCGAAAAATGGCTAATCATCCTCTCTTACATCGTCAGTATTACACAACTGACAAGCTTAGAACAATGTCCACACTCATGCTCAAGGTAAGGCGATGAGATTCAACACAAGTTCTTAATTTTAATTTAGTGCAGCTTAAATAGACTTTGTCAGTCCTTTGGTCAAAAGTGTGTCTTTGCAAATCTTAATTCATTGTTGCTGCTTTTTTATTTCTGTGTCTATCCAGTGCTCTGATCAAGCTCTGTATGTGTTTTAACACTGATTCTTATATCAGGTGTTAGAATGGAGAGAACAGTTCTGGGACTGCAGTCATCTCTTCATTAGCACCCCCTTAATACTTCTTCCCTCCACCCCAAAACTTAAAACCAAAATACTTATGAAAAGGTTTTGGGAGGACACTTGAGTATATTGGTATTTGTTGAGTAGCAAGAAATCTAGGCTATACAGAAGTAAAATAGGGAATGTAAAATAAATACTGTACTATTAATTTTTTTCGTCGTATGGCTGGGGTTAATGCCTGTGGAGTTTGGGGAAAATTGTTGCTGTTTCTAAAGTACAAACAAAAGAGAATTTGGACATGCAGCAGGTACTTAAGGAAGTTGCAGCTGGCTTTGAGTATCTCCAGCTTGTTTAAAAATAAAGCCAGACAGGATTGGGGGAAGGGGAGAAGTCACCTATTGGTTTATGAAGGATTTTTGTCCCCTTTTTATTCCTGCTCATACCATCGTACTCTCCAGATGTGGCTTTTCTTTTCCTCTTTCTTCCAGGCATGACATCCCTCTACCCACCCTACATCTTGGGCTGGGCTTCCCATGTCTTCTACCATCTATCCAAGGATTGGATCTCCCTTTTAGGGAGTTGCCTCTTCAGGGGAAGAGATCTGATACGGGGGTGAAAGATCATAGGGCTTGATGGGAACTAGGTAATGACTGTGGAGGTTGAGCATATACTTCTTAGTTTTTGGTAGTACAAACTATTTTAAAAGCTGAATTGCAAAGTAACAATCCTCTACTATAAACCTGGGGTTCTAGACTTCATCTTTTGTTGCTTGCATGAGCCATGCTCTAGCATTTGTCCATGTCTAGTTGTGCTACTTTGTTTTTGTTCTTTCAGAAATTTTGGATGTAATTTTGTTTGTATTTTCTAGTCTGCTTAGCAAGGTTGTGTATTGCATTATTTCCCTTCATTTTTTTGCTAATAGGAACCCACACATTGTGATGCAAATCCTGACCTTATCTTCGAAGATATGACAGTAATGACGGATTTTGAACTACATTTGCTTTGTAAGCAGTACGCTAATGTCAGTGACTTCAAGTTAGACATGGATCAGATCTTGGATTCTGGAAAGTTTAGAGCACTGGAACGTATTCTGTCTGAACTTAAAGAGAAGGTTTGTAGTACCAATGGCTGAAATGTCCTTTCCTGTCCGTCTAATGGCCATCTCTAAAGAACTGTTACCATCTGCTCACAAGTAGCTGTATATGCAGGCCAGTTGCTTTTGTGCGGAGTATTACAGTGACTTAATGCGTGCGCAGTACTGCAGAACAGTACTTAATACCTGTAACGTGTAGTCCTACTTGTGCGTTTATATAAACAACGAAGTTACAGAACCGAAATAAGAGTTCCCATTCTTCCAAGTGTTCATTCTGAGTTAACACAACAGCTGCTGTATCGATGGATAGTATTTCCACATCCATGAGATTTGAGTCTGACTTTTTTCTGGCAATTGAATAAGAGTGTATTACACTGACTCAGCATATGTTGTTGTTTTAATGTAAACAAAAGAGGTCACTGCTGTGAGTCATCCATTCAAACTGGCTAATTCTGCAAATAAGCATGTAGCATAATACTTCAGAGGATCCTGAATTTGCACAAGTGTGTGCTATTTGATGCAATAGGGTGCCACTGTTCTGTATCTTACAGAAAGTGGCATAAATTTAACATCTCTTTAATGAAAGTAAGTAAACACACTTTTTTTTTTTTTACACAAATGATAAATCTTTTCTAGTTCATCATCTGTAATTCAAGTGTTTAAAAGCTTTTATTTTGCTTTGTCATTTCCAGGGTGACAGAGTTGTGTTGTTTAGCCAGTTTACCATGATGCTGGATATCTTGGAAGTTCTCCTAAAACATTGGCAACATAAGTATATTAGGTTGGATGGAAAAACACAGATTTCTGATAGGTATGTCACTCTTACTTTCTTTTACTGAAGATGAGTGAAGAAATGGATGTATGTGTGGTAGGAGGATGTGACATAACACCCTGGATTTTCTGAGGTATACATGTAGAATTCTGCAGTGGCTGGGAATTGGCTCTAGTTAGGGCTTTAATGTTAAATTTCCGATTGTGTTAGGGTAAGGCTGAAAGGGGAGTTTAGATGATCCGATTACCGTTGTAGCACATCCAAATGGTAAACTTGCATCTTCAGCCCTAAAAGATGTTTTGATTTGCTTGTGTGTCAGGATGATGTAACAAAAGCTCACCTTTAGAGATTCCTTTGAAGTGTAGTTTATTAAAGCAGACAGGTAAGCCCCTTTCATTCTTTAGGACAAACTGTTTCCTTTGTCCTTTCCTTTGTTCTCCTGTTCAACAGCTGAAAATGTTGCAGTGGTTTTCTTGTATTCGAGCTGCGATAGTTTTCAACTCTTTCCTGTTCTGTGACACTTTGGAGATGCTTTTGCTTTCTTTTCAAAACAAAACTTTTTTTTTTTCTGTGATATTACTTACTTGCAGCTAAAATCTCAGGCTTTCTTGCTCTGTGATGTGCAGTTAGTCACAAACCTGAATTCTTTTCCTGTCCTGTGCCCCACAGATCTATTTGTTTTGCATACTTCAGTCCTCCCCACCTTTTTGCACCAGCTTGCTTATCATGTTCCGTGATGGTAATCCAACATTTTTGTCCAAGTTTCACTTCATCCTTTGCTATCAGGATGTCACTCTCAAAGTATGTTTCTTTGGTCATGCCTGAGGATAGTTGGTACCCTTTATGTCTATCTTTGGTATGGTTGGTACCCTTTATGTACTTCTGAGTTGCTTTGCAATACCACTGGCCTGTTTTTAAGGAGATCATCAACTTAACTTCTTCTCTTTCAACTTGAGAGTGAGAGTGTTGTTTTTTTCTAAGGCCTGATACAAATGTTCTTCTGTTCTGTAGGATACATCTGATAGATCAGTTCAATACAGATATGGGAATATTTGTGTTCCTCCTGTCAACCAAAGCTGGTGGCTTGGGAATCAATCTGACTTCAGCAAATGTTGTTATTCTTCATGACATTGATTGCAACCCATACAATGATAAGCAAGCAGAAGATCGATGCCATAGAGTAGGTCAGAAAAGGTAAGACTTCTTAATTATAATGTTTGTTTTTCTTGGAGGCAAGCTCTCAAAGCAGGACAATATTTTGATTTTAAAATTCCATTTTAAGCAGAGACTTACGTAAACCAGCTCTGGATTGCATGGGAGCATAATTGTCTTACAGTTAGAGTGCTTAAGCAGTAATTGCCTTACAATTAAGTGGTGCAGACAGAACGAACCTTAACTGCATCCTATTCCTTTATCAAATTCTCTATAACTTAAATTTCTGGTGCTAGAAACTGGTGTATAGGAATGCAGATCTGATGTCTTTGGAAGTGGTTAGCAAAGCTCTTCGTCATCTTCCAAAGATAACGAATCTCTAAAATGCTACACTGTCCTGAAAAGTGAATCAATCATCTGCTTTAGAATCCTCAGTAAGGAATAAGTTGTTGTGGGCAATAGAATGTGTTCAGTAACAGATACTTTGACTGTAGTATAGGACAAGGAGAAGTTCAGTTGTTTCTATTAGCACAGGTTTTTGAGACCACATAGCCCCTTCTGGTGGTTGAGTGTAAGAGGAAAGAAGTTCTTTGGAAGTACAAAGCACAGATGGTCCAAAAAGAAAAACTAGAAGTTAGAGTATTGCCCTTTAACCTCCTTGTTTTTAAACCACTGCCACCTGAGCAAAGGCCTGAGTCTTTTCCATTTGCACTAATCCAGAGAAACTACTACAATGTATTTATACTATTTTATGCTTTTTAGAGAAGTGAAAGTCATAAAGCTGATCAGTAAAGGGACTATTGAAGAATCCATGCTCAAAATCAGCCAGCAGAAATTGAAGTTAGAACAAGATATGACTGCAGCGGATTCGGGTAAGTCTCCTGCTCATAATGATGTCCGCTTAAGTGAGTTAGGGAGACCACTGAAACATATTATTCTGAAAAACAAGATCTGTGATTCAGATAAGACAATTTTGGTTTACGTTAAACTAGAAAGATGTATTGTGCTGACTTGCTGTGCAGTTGGACAGGAAGTGCTCTTGGAATCTGACACACAAGTCAATGCTAGATGCTTACAAGTGAGGATTTTGTACAGTTTTGGTATTCCAGACTTTTGTCTGAACACTAAACACTAATGCATGTTTTTGTCCTTCAGGAGAAGAAGGAACCATTCCAGCAGATATAGCCACATTATTAAAAGCCTCGTTAGGCCTCTAAAATGTAAATATGTTGTGGAATTCAAGGAAGAAAGGTAACATTGTACCCCAAGAACTCGTTCATAAAGTTCATGGTCACCAATAATGTAAATTTATAACTTTTTATAGTTTCTTCATTGTATTCCTCATGGTATTGATGATTTTTAACAGCAACAGCATTCTTTTGATGCTTGAAAACAGAAATAGCACAAACGTGCCAACATCAGATGCTGAAAAAACGTTATTTTCCAGGACATTTTTTAAAATGGGGACCTAAGTAGTAATTGTTTTAACAGATCTGCTACTGCTTAAAATTTGTCAGTATTTTTGTAATTATTTCTACCTCCAAATATATATATGAAATGACTGTCTGTTTCACTGGATTATGCGTG
Source organism: Aythya marila (assembly GCF_965140915.1). NCBI lineage: Eukaryota > Metazoa > Chordata > Aves > Anseriformes > Anatidae > Aythya > Aythya marila. The sequence continues at coordinate 9,603,476 of NC_139045.1, read as the reverse complement.
TAGATTTTTTTATATGTGCCTTATTTGACAATGCTCGAGTCTGTTTCTGCTTGTTTTGGTTCACTTGATGTACTGTACTGGTTTTGTACCAACTTGTTCAAATAAAAACTCCATCGATTAACAAAATGTTTTCATTTTGTGGTTATTGTGGGATGGGGGTTGATAAACTTGCATGTTATGTTTCCTTGTGTGTAATCCAAGAGGCAGCTTTAAAATGAGCTGGAATGCTCTATTTGACCTGGTGTGGCTTTATCCAGTAGTAGATAATATACATGTAGTAGATAATTCGTTATACTCGCATCAAAGTTGTGATAGAATATAGGTTATAAAAATAGTGCCAAACAGAGCTCTCCACCCAGAGTGCAATCTGAAGTCTTTCACTGAAGAAGAGAGTGGAAGCTGAAGAAGGAAAAATCTGTGAAGAGCTACAACAAAAAGCAAGGAATCGCAAAAGCAGGTAGATGTGAATACACATCTCTGCTTAAGATTGGACCTTGCTTTCATTTCTGCCAATAACTGTTTAATCTCTGAACTTCTTGATTTATGTCACTTCTGTAGTTACATGAAAAGGGGGGAGGTAAGTAAGGGGAAGCACTTTCCCGGCATTGTTCATTTGCAGCCCAGAGGATTACCCAAGTCTGTTGCGGTTTACCTACTTAAAACAGACGGTGGAGTCCTCTTGCAAGCACTTGTCTCCCCTTGAGTTTGGGTAAACTGCTTGCATCTACAACCCACCCTGTTGTTAGCAGTTCCACATACCTGCTTATCCCCTGGCTGGAAGAACAAACTGTTTATTCATTTGTTTTGTTCTACACCTGTTTTCACCCTTGCCACCATTGTTTGTTGCCTTTACTAAAAGAGATACTGAGCAATTGAATGTTTTTGCAGCTGGAGAACTAGTACTGGGGTGGGCAGCAGCTCGGCTGGGCAGCTGCATTGTTTGTAATGGTGTAACAGGAACAACAAGTGTTTGAGAAGCGCGAAGATTGTTGACAAAGTGGGTAGTTCCTCTTTGTATTGGCTATGTCCTTAACCCTCCCAAACACTTCTATTCCCCTTTATTCTGGTTTCCTCCAGCACTGAAAGTCAAAAAAAAAAATAAAAAAAATACATATATAGGTAAGATTACTTCTGTCCAGTAAGATTAATTTCTCTTCCCTTTGAGAACCCACCAGACATTAATTGGATTGATGAAACACTTCATTAGCAGTGAGGGAAAGGTGGCTGGAGCAACACCTCTGCCTCAGGCTCTACTCTACTCAATCAGCTTTTTAGATGCATCCTCTCAAAAACAGAAGTGATAGAGTCTGATTTGGAATTGCATACCCATATGAAATTAATTCAAATGATTCTAAAATTAATAACTTAAGATGCTTGCAGTGTTTTAATCAAAACGTGAATTTGTTTTTCTACTGGACAACTGATTTACATTATTGTCTTCGGTCTCTTCTGGATCCAGGCTGCAATAGCAGGAAGTGCTTGCACTCTGTCCCTGAGAGCCAAAAGCCTGGGGTACTTGTCTGCCAGGTCAGGTTTGCAGGACAGAAGTGTTGTACTGCATACATCCCAATAGAAATCGGCCCACGTTACCTGGTGGAAAGGGGGGAGAACGCAGTTAGTTTTAATCAGTAATCTCAAAAGCTGGGACTACTAATAGTCTCTGCAAACTACAAAAATGAAGCACGGATTGATCTGCTTTGAGCTTTTTTTCTTTGAGCTAGTAATTAGATATAATGCAAAGCTTAACAAATAAAAAATAGTTAATATTTGTAGGAAGGACTTGATTTTTTTTCTTATTTTTATATATTAAATTGAGCAGTGACTCGAAGCAGAATTCTAAACTCGTATCTCTATTAACTAGTACAAAGGCATTTAAAAAGTTTTGTGTTAACATGGAAACTGGCAAATCTGTCCTGCTTTGCCTTTTCTAAAGGTATGAGCAAAACTCGCTTTGCAATTAAGCAACCAGTTGTGTATCAGTAAGAAAAAATACATATTTTCTTGCAAGATATCATGGGATGGTGTAAAAATGCAGAAATTCAGCAATAGCCAACAATTGCATTTTACTGGCAGTCTGGTTGGCAAGGGAGAAATAAAAATAATACTTACAGATTTCCCCACCAGCCATTGGTTATCCCCCAGGAAAGCATCCAAATCTTTCAGTAACTCGGGTGCTTTGTTGGTGAGGATGTCATTAAATGCTTGTTGCTGAGGGAAGAACAAAGCACATGCACGTCAATGGGTATGCACAGCAGCCGGCAAAATTGAATTCTTGGGGGTTTCTTGTGAGAGAGATGGACAGAGAAAACTGGAGAAGGTGACGGTGGAATCGTTTGGTCTGGCCCAAATTTTAAAGTATTCCCTGTTTCTTACTCCCTGCTGCTCTTTGGAGGAAGGAATCTGTTAACATCCAGGTAAGGATTAATGAAGCAGAAGTAGCAGATATTTAAGACAGATAAAAAGCAGCAGCAGGTGTCAGTTGAGTATGTGCAAATGGGCACTGTACAGCTTCTGAAAACTGAAGTAATTACCTGTGAGGTGTGTTAGATGCCCCAACACCCAGACTTTGACTCGGTGAGCCATGTGAAGATCCAGTTGCTCCCTTAATGCTCCAAGATGCTGAGTGCTCCCACAGAGCAGCGTGTGGTGATGCTGCTCATCTACAGGTATTAACAGGGCAGGAGCCCTGCACTAGGTTTGGGAAGAATTCAGCTATAAAACTAGACATGTAGGGGACTGAAGCTCATGGTCTCTTTCCCCATGCAGTCTATCAAATTTCCAGAATCCCATAACCAAGTCTTTCGTGCTGTCAGTCAAATCTTGGCCAGTTATTTGTCTTTGCCTGCCCTTCTTACGTGAAACATGCAGCCAGGTTTTTGAGCTTTTGCTGGATGCATCTTTGATCATTTATGTTAGTGGGTTATTCTCAGTTTTTGTCCACACAATGAGATTTGGGTTGCTTAAAATACGTAGTATTGAAGGCTAAGGTCTGTACTGAAGGGTACCTGCCTTATTTGCATGTTAGGGGATGCAGGCTAAGACCGAGCAGTGGTGTTTCTCTGCCATTTCCCCTATCAGAAAGTTTTGAGGCCGCTCACAAAGAGTTAACTGTTTCTCAGGGATAAGGAAGGATTCCTCTTTTTCTCTGGCCACCTGCGTGGAAACGAGTGAGATTGCGAACTGCTGTGATCAGCTGGTCTGCCGTGTGGCACCGTTGGTGCAGTTAATATTTGACTTTTTCTTGGAGGAATGCGCTCAACATAGGTTAAACAAGTCCTGCTGTATAATAACAGTTACTTTCAACAGCTTTGAAATTCAGGTTAATGAAGAAAAAATAAAAATTAGAAAAGGCAGCAGACTAGATGCTGGCTGGAATACAACCACTATTTCTGCAGACCAAATTGAAGTCTTGGCATCTCCTTCTGCTAAGAGCTCAGTAACTGAATGCTGTTACTGCAAGTAACAGCCAGAAGTTTGCAACCCAGAAATGTTGTAGCTGTAGGGTTTTTTTGTTTGTTTGTTTGTTTGTTTGTTTGTTTGTTTGTTTTTTAAGTACCACCTCCTGCAAAAATATGTGTGGGTATGTAAGAATGTATTATTACCCTGCATTATATCTTGTAGTCAGTAAGGCAGTGATCTGTTCCACCTTCCACCTATGTTCACTTTCCTTTGCCTGTTTTCATTTTCTTTCTTTTTTTTTTTTTCTTGCTACTGGATAGCTGACACTCAAATCGTGTCAGAAAGAAAGGCGTTCCTCCTGTCACAGAGGGAAATTTTCTGACTTTTCTCCTTTGCCATGTGTAAGTTATTTAAATCTTTTTGGCTCACAAGTCTCCAGTACTCCACACTTCCACCACAAGGTGGTGGCAGTGGATCCAGGAGGAGAAAGGGAGAATTAATAGTGCCAGAAATACCAGAAACACCCAGAACAGCAAGGTTTTACATCATCTTTGGCCCCCACACACACCCTCGCAGCATACGTGCACTCAGGCACACCAGGCTTGCCTGTGACCTCTCCTCCCTTCTGTGTTCGGCGGTGGTGGCGTGAGCTGGGCCTGTGTTTGGGAGCAGTGCTTTGGGACGAGCTGGGGCACAGCCGAGAGCTTCCCCGTGACAGAACAGCAGGACTGTGGCAGCCGTGTTTCTGCCCTGCTCTGTGAGCAGTAGCGTGGCTGTTCCTCCATTGCTTTAAAGTCATGAGTCAAAGCTTCCCTCCCCACGTTAGAAAACTTCAGGAAGCCACTAGGCGATGAAGTAATTGGTGTTTTTGAATACTGAAACTTACACATACGCTTTCCTTCTGCAAGATTTCAGAGTGCTGTGGTAAATTTCATCGCTTATTATTATTTTTTTTTGTCAACATTTTGTCTTTCACACTTTCTATAATCCAATATCCCACTCAGTCTGAAACGTTTGGAGGGAGGTGGCTGCACTGATGGTTAATGGTTACGTGTGGTGTTACACCACTTTCCTGAAAGGATCAGGTCATCTGCTGGGTCAGAGCTGTGCATAACCAGTACGACGCTGGAGTTCACTCATCCATCGCCCTGTCACTTGAGCAACAAATCTGCAGGGCTTGCATTTGCAGTTCTGGTAAGCGAGTATAGCGAGAGAGACAGATACCAAAAACCCCAGGTGCTGTGGGACTTGCCTGTGACTGTGTGTTAAAGGAGCTGTGGCCCTGCAGTACCCTCAGCGTTGGTCTTAGCAGAAGCACCAAAGAGGACAGTGACAGGGCCTAGAGGGTCTGAAGAACACGGTTGTGGTGACAGTGAGGGAGGTGAGGATATGATCCTCACCTTTTCAGCAGCACCCGCAGCCTTATGCTATTTTCATAATTAATTGAAAACATTTGTCCCTGGCAGCTGCAGTTACTGAAGACTGACATGAAATGTCAAGAAGAAATCAAGAAGTAAAAATTAAAAAGTATAGATGGGATGGAGCTGTTAGTCCTGCTGAGTTAGCAGAAATAGAAAGACTGGAGTTTAGTCTGTGGCAGGACACAGGTATTACAGTGCTGGCTGGGATGGGAGTGTCCTGTCTTGCCCCTCTGAAGAGCAGTTTGATGTGTATATACAGATATATATATATATGCATGGCATCCTCAGATCCTCAGTGTAAGGTGAACCAGGGAGGGAAAGCTGAGGATGACCTATTGCTGCTTCCACTGGGAGCAAAAATCAGGTGGAGGAGGAGGAGGAGGAGGAGGAGACCTTGGCTTGGTTACTCTTGAGGAAAAACCACAAATGTCCTCCAGCTCAGCTATGTTGGAGTGAGTTAAGATGATGGACCTAAGGGTTGGCATGTGCCTGTTTTTCCAGGAGATGCCAAGAAATGCATTTGTGGCTTAAGTGGTATCTTTGTTTAAATTAGCGATTGTCTTACTTTCACTTCCTGATTTTTCTCTGCCCATGGGAAAAGTGTCATGAAATCATCGATGGTGTCCACGATGGCATCAGCCAGGGCCTGTTCCACGGGAGTCTGACCTGCCAGCCCTGTGTGAAGCAAGCATAAGAAGGGAGGTTACAGCAGCAGCATCTATTATTTGCACTGACACGTAAGCAACATGGTCTGAATTTTCCAGAGGGATGCTTCTGTTGCAGTCTGATGGGAAAAGCCATCAGGGGAATGTTTAAGTGGGAACTTCTGACTGTAAAAGGAGCACGGTTTCAGATCAGCATCCTGATAGGCGACTGGCAGGGAGGTGGTGTGGGTGGAAAGAAGACTTTCCCATCATTTTTCGCTGCCTCATATTACCACGTGGAAGCTCGTCATTCCCTTCCCTTGCAAGTAGTAGATGATATCAGAGATGGAGGAAATTGGCAGAAATTTTATTGCTAGACATGTGAAAATACGTCATGCTTGTGTTCTGGAGAATAGTGCTGGGTGGTTCTCCCTGTTTCCTCAGACGGAAAACGTGGGATATTTTGGAGACATTTTGAAAGGCAGCTTGTGTCTCTTTGCTGAGAATACTTAAAAAAAAAAAAAAAAAAGATAGCACTCACTTCCCAGCCCGTCTTCAGTTTGCTGATGTTCAGCACACCACCAACACATCTGCCTTCAAACAGACTAGGTTTGCAGATGAGTCTGAATGACAGCTAGCTGGCCTAAAGCAAGCCCTGACTACTCTCTTTGATTACTGACATTACTAAAGAGTCTTATATCACTTGATCTAGCCGGTTGAGTGCTTTCATAGCATGTAGTATTTAAAGATGAGTGAAGTCACCATCTGATCTAATCTCTCTGCCAGCACAGAATAGTTGCCTAAATCTGCTTCAGAGTGCTCTGTCTACTGGCTGTGATAATCTCTAGTGCTTTCAAAGGTTCCTCGCTCTGGTGTTTCCTGGTTAGTAAGACAGCTCACAGAATCACAGAATTTCTAGGTTGGAAGAGACCTCAAGATCATCAAGTCCAACCTCTGACCTAACGCTAGCAGTCCCCACTAAACCATATCCCTAAGCTCTACATCTAAACGTCTTTTGAAGACTTCCAGGGATGGTGACTCCACCACTTCCCTGGGCAGCCTGTTCCAATGCCTCACAACCCTTTCAGTAATGAAGTTCTTCCTAACATCTAACCTAAAACTCCCCTGGCTCAACTTAAGCCCATTCCCCCTTGTCCTGTCACCAGGCACATGGGAGAACAGGCCAACCCCCACCTCGCTACAGCCTCCCTTGAGGTACCTAAAAAGAGCGATAAGGTCGCCCCTGAGCCTCCTCTTCTCCAGGCTGAACAAGCCCAGCTCCCTCAGCTGCTCCTCGTAGGACTTGTTCTCCAGGCCCCTCACCAGCTTCATCGCCCTTCTCTGTACCTGCTCAAGCACCTCCATGTCCTTCTTGTAGCGAGGGGCCCAAAACTGAACACAGTACTCGAGGTGCGGCCTCACCAGAGCTGAGTACAGGGGAACGATCACCTCCCTAGCCCTGCTGGTCACACCGTTCCTGATACAAGCCAGGATGCCGTTGGCCTTCTTGGCCACCTGAGCACACTGCTGGCTCATATTCAGCCGACTATCCACCATCACTCCCAGGTCCTTCTCTGCCTGGCAGCTCTCCAACCATTCCTCTCCCAGCCTGTAGCTCTGCTTGGGGTTATTGCGCCCCAGGTGCAGGACCCGGCACTTGGCCTTGTTGAACTTCATACAGTTGGCCTCAGCCCATCGGTGCAGCCTATCCAGATCCTCCTGCAGAGCTTTCCTACCCTCAAGCAGATCGACACACGCACCTAACTTGGTGTCATCTGCGAACTTACTGAGGGTGCACTCGATGCCCTCGTCCAGATCATCGATGAAGATATTAAAGAGGACCGGCCCCAGCACCGAGCCCTGGGGGACGCCACTAGTGACTGGCCTCCAACTGGACTTGGCTCCATTCACCACGACTCTTTGGGCCCGGCTATCCAGCCGGTTTCTAACCCAACGAAGCGTGCGCCAGTCCAAGCAAAGAGCAGCCAGTTTCTTGAGGAGAATGCTGTGGGAAACGGTGTCAGAAGCCTTGCTGAAGTCAAGGCAGACCACATCCACAGCCTTTCCCTCGTCCACCCAGCACGTCACTTTGTCATAGAAGGAGATCAGGTTCGTCAAGCAGGATCTGCCTTTCATAAACCCATGCTGACTGGGCCTGATCGCCTGCTTGCCCTGCAAGTGCTGCGTGATGACTCTCAGGAGGATCTGCTCCATGAGCTTCCCTGGCACTGAGGTCAAACTGACAGTTTAGCTGTCTGGAAAAGTACCCGGAGAGCCGTAAGGAGTCACAGGGACAGGTTTTCTGTCATGCAGAGACAGGAGAATAAAGTTGGTTGGCCGGGAAAGTCAGGCCAAAGCCCAGGCATTTAATGCAGAGGGAAACTCAGATGTGAAGGGGATTATTTGTTAGTTTTCCTCTAAATGTACATAGCTATGGTGCAAATACAAAGCTCTGCCAAGTGACTTCAACCAAACATCATGGCACTTCATGCTGCAGACTGTTACTTTGAACCGTGCTGTTTGGTTGGTTAGTTGGTTTTTATTCTTTATGTGAGTGGCTCTAAATTTTGTCATACAGCTCCAGTGTCCTGCAGAAATTCTTCTGCCTGGTTGGGCTTGTCAAGCTGTTTGCTTCTGTTTTTGCTGTGATTGGATTTTTTTATTATTATTTTTTTTTTTCCAAAACGTGAAAGGCTGGTGCAGAACAGGGCAAAAAAATTGTCAAATGTGTTACCTGATTCTCTGGCAAGGTATCTTGCTATCGCCAGGCTCTGGTGAATGATAACTCCGTCTACTTCCAGAATAGGGATTTTGCCAAATGGGATAGCTTGGAGAGAGGAAAAATAAAATAAAATTTAATCACAGCCCTTAACAGTGGAAGTCTGTAGCAGTTGCACTTTTACCATTCTCACCCTTGGAGGGAAAGCATGATTAGAGCACTTAAGAGTTTCACAGTATTTCTGTAGGGAAATGTTATAGACATAGTCTAAAAAGAAGAAAAGTAAGGTTAAGGAGGTAACCAGATCACAATGAAAGAAGGCAGCTGTAGTGTAGAAATCAACTATTGCATTTCCTATTTCCTAGCCTCCTGCTCCAAAGCTTGAAGAGCCCCTAGATATCCTGAATTCCTTATGCAGAGAGACTTTTCAATAGAGACTTATTTTTCTCTTTCTTCCCTGCTTTCTTGTTCCCAGGAGAGTGACTGTCAAGGTTAGGCAAAGCACTGCTGAAGATTTTGTAGTGCAGGATCCAGCTGAGCTATGAAATGCAAGATTGGGCCAAGACTACAGAGTTACTTTTTTGCTTGCTGTTGATTTAAATTCAACAGCAGTGATTCAGAGAAGTATCTGGATTTCTGAACTTATCTTGTGATGAGCCATTTCACGTGACAGTTCTCCAAAACAGATGGTGTGAAAGCTTATCTCACCGAGAAACAAATACAAATCTCACACTGACACAAATACTAAGGAGATATTAAAATCTACTTGACTTGGCTTGCATTCAAAATAAAAACTCAGTTATGGGGAAAAAGCCTTCAGACATTAAAGATAGGGGAAGGCAAACTAAGCAGGCGTGATGTATATGTGTAAGAGTTTGATATAAGAAATAAATCTTACTTTTGAGCCATTGATTTAGTAATATATTGTATGTGAAAACTTGGGCTGCTGTTGTGCTCTGTTTTGGCCAGCATGCTATCAAATGGGGCTGGAACCTTGGAACAAAGCTGAAGCTGGGAAAAACATGGAAAGCTGGAAAAACTGAGAAGTAGGTGACCACGGGGTCATCAATATGATACGTGGCAGAGAATTCAAGGTGCAATAAATCATGTGTAGCATAGAGGGAACACACTCTAGACATCTATTCTGGTTCCCTCACCTATTCTGGTCACTACAAAAGTCTTCGCTAGCTTGTGATTTAAGAATGCCAGCAGAGTTGGCTGATGGGGTGGGAGATTTCTCTGATTGCTCTGTAAGTACAGGGCTTCCCTGAATGTCATCGCATGCAAAGTAATGTGAAATTGTCTCCTTTAGGGTGGTGAGAATCCACTTGTGGGGACCTACAGCTGTTTCCCAGAGGAATTTTAAATCTCTGTGTTTCAAAGGATGTTATACTATAAATTTGGTGTATGGGATTGCAAGTGCTGATCAATCCAGCCAAATGCTTTGTATCTGGTCTTCATCTTCATTACACTTTTTGTAAATAAGATGCGTGCTCATCTTAAGACTGACTTGCAATATAAAAAGTTGGTAATGGAAAAGTGAGAACATGGGCTTTTGGAAAAGTGCAAGGTGTTTTCAAACCCAGGAGAACTGCCTTTATGGGACTGCTGGAATGCCACTGCTATTCCAGGATTTAGTTCTTAATGAGCCTGATCTACAAAAAAACTCTGTGTGCATTGCTTAACTAGGTTTCCTAAAAGCAGTCTAAATTGCTTCAGTCTTTGCATATACGTTCTTCCTGTGAATCATGGAATCATAGAAAATCCTGAGTTGGAAAGTACCCACAAGGTTCATCAAGTCCAAAGCCTGGGTCCCCAGAGGACCACCAAAAATCAGACCACATGTCTGAGAGCACAGGCCAAATGCTTCTTGAACTCCAGCAGCTCGGTGCTGTGACCATGTCCCTGGGGAGCCTGTCCCATTGCCCGACCACCCTCTGGGTGCAGAACCTTTCCCTAACCCCCAGCCTGACCCTCTCCTGTCCCAGCTCCATGCCGTTCCCTCAGGTCATTTGTTTTAATTATCATTTTAGATATGGCTTGGATCGGACTCCTTATTAGCATAAGCTATGGGAAATGGAGGAATCCATGTGTCAGTTCAACTCAGTGTGTTTAGTGATTTAATTTTTTGTTGCGCCTGCAGGTAGCTCAGCTCAGCTGCCTATTAGATGTATACCTGCTTTCCACGAATGCTACTGACGTCTCTGCTTTTCTGACTCCTATTCCCCCTGTGCTAAGAAAGTGCACCCCAGATTGTATGGGATCTCAGGGTTAGTGATTTGGAATGCTTCTTCTAAAGCAGTTGAATAATGAAAGGAGACACATAATGAAGCCTGATGCACTTGTGACCTGTTTGCAAAAATAATAAAGTTGCCACATGGCTCTGTGGTTTAGCATGCAATATGTGAAAGTCACGTTAGGTACGAGATTTTAAATGTCAAATCTATATCTGCAAAATTAAATTGGCAGCTGCACAAAACGTCCAGGATTCTTGTGTGGATTTTCTCTGCATCTGAGCACAGTACCTTTTTTTTTTTTTTTCCTCAAGTTCAGTGCACTGTGAGGCCAGTATAAATTTCAATGCTGATGACTAGCAGAAGCAAGAGAGTGCAAAGAGAGTTAACTGCTTTACCCCAGGGACCAAACATGCAATGCTTGTTGTTATTGAAACAACAACTGACTTGTTGCATAGAAGACTTCACATGTTTCTTATCCAGGGAGCAGCAAGGTCTTGAGAAATCCGCATATTGTTTCAATGAGAATCCAGACAGAAAAAGAGCATCCCAGCATGCTGAACTGAAAAGATCTCTGGTGGTGAAAATCAGAAAGGTTTTGGTTCTGTGCTGTGGACTTACAGTGCAGAATACCCTGGGCACCAGTGTGTCCAAAGCCATGGAGACATGAAATATTTGTTCATGTCGGATACCAGCACATCCTTCAAGCACATGTGAGTAGAGTGGGTGAGTATGTCACTGCCAGCACTGTCTGCTTACAGTGGTTTTCCAAACACTCCAGACCAAAACAAGGCTGAGCTTGGTGAGAGGGTCATAGATGAAGCGTAGCCAGCTCAGGAGCACTGAGGGCTACCCTGAAGGAGTTAACTGGCCCCAGTGAGAGTGTGGCTGGTCCGAAGCAAATTTGACTAGGGCAACGTGACTAAGCCAGCCTCTGTAGCAATAGTTGTCAAAACACAGCAATGACAGTTCAGGTTGGGAAACTGAAATTGCTTAATCCAGGAACAAAACAGACTGTTTTCCAATGAGTTTACACATGGAGGGGAAGTCGAACAGCCACAGCTTTGACTGGCGTTTTACTCTGTTGCTCATTAGAAGGAAAATGAAAGCCAGCTTGTTTGCTTGCTTGATGACAGCAAAAGGAAATGAAACATCTTTTTGACAGTTGAGGAACATGGGTGAAGGTGCAAAAGACAGCTTCAGGGTAGCAGTGTGGCAGTTCTGCTTCTCAGAGATTTGGCCTTTTCTGGATTATTTTATTTTTCTGGTGGCCCACAGGAATTCTAGTAATTTTCTATACCCTCCTTGAAAACATCATTAATGCCTCTTCACACTGTTGATCTGTTCACGTTAAGATACGGTTACCCTTTCCTGGAAAAAACACCCTAATTTTTAAAATTAAAAATACACCAATACAGCTATTGGTTTGTGTGCAGTAGAAATATTCGTACTTACATGACTCATAATGCAGTATAAAATTAATAAATCAGAGTAGATTTTATTGCACATTGTCCCATGGATTTTAAATAAAGAATTATTATTGTGTGATTTATAATGGGATAACGGGGCTCTTTTTTGGTTAAGAGGTAGTGAATATATTGTTATCGTTACTAAGCAATGAAGTCTTTAAAGCATAACAGACGGTAAATGGAAGATATTATTTCCTTTCTTGTGTCTTCAGAATGTGGTTTGGTTATTTTTCTTTCTTATACAGAACAGGACATTTTTATCATTTTTTACGTTGTTAATGGTGTAATCAAGCAGCTGAGATTGATGTCATAGTAAGGTACATGGACTGGTCAAAAATGGGGGAAAATGAGTGTCAAAGCTATGCTTCTTACTACAGCGTCTTCGATGAAATAGATTCTCCTTTGAATTGAAAACTGACCATTACTACTTTCCCCTTCCATTAATATTTAAATTGGATCATGAAAAACACATCAGATACTTCGCATCTTCCAATAGAAACATACAAAATATTTACTTTTTGTAAGGCCAGCAGAGGAGCAAGACCCCTGAGAAGTGGCCAGACTGGAGTTGGAGACATCCAGCATCCATAACTTCTAGAGATGTAGGTCCAGCTTTAGTGGTGCAGCTATTACAACTCAGATTTCCATTGGAAGACACTGCTATGCCCTACCTTTTACCCAGTGCTAGTTATTGGTATACCATTTTAGCTAGAGCTATGTAGCAGCCAGTCTTCAGGAGATGGGGCGGGTGCTCCCTCACAAAGTTCTTGTCTGCTGCCAGATATGTCTAAAGATTCACTTATTAGGTTGGAAATATTTTCAGTGCAATTATTCTGTCAAGTTTCCTGACGACCTTTCACGAACCATTCCACCCCCTAAGCAGTTTATGGGATGTTTACAACTACTAGTGCAATTAAAGCATCATTTGCTATGACTATAAAGTCTGCGTAATCGTCATTGCTTCAAATTCCTTGAATGAGGGACAGAGCAGTGGCTGTTCCTGCACGCTAGCCCAATATTTCAAGGGGATGCTAACTCTGTGCACGACTGCAGGGGATTCTCTGCTTTATCATGTCTTTTGTCAGTGCAATGGCACTTTTTTGTGAGGAGTCTGTTATGTGGTAACACAGATCTTGACAGTGTCTATTATGTGATCGTGCATAGATCTTGAATTGACTGCAGTTTAAATGTGGTACATTCAAGTCAGTCTGCTCAAAAGGAAATGTAAAAAATGAACTTGCTTGCTTATTTTGACAATTGACTTTATATAGAGCAGCAGGTCATGTAAAGTTCCTGCTTGAGATTCAGGTGTGCTTATTTATTTATTTATTTATTACATTATGTACTAAGCTGATCAACACTATTACTTGTATATTAGCTTTCCTAAACTTGTTCATATAAAAAAGATAAATTTTGCCTGAAATGGAAAATTTACCAAAAACTATCTGATTGGTAACAACAGGAAAATCAAAAAATGTTGAGCTACAGAAAAAAATATTCTAGAGCATATAAGCCAAATGACATATGTTTTTAATTTCATAAAACATAAAATTAACATAAACATAAAACCTCTCCCCTGCAAAATAAACTCCTACCACTTGGGTGTAAACAAAATCAAGTGAGACAGTATTTCTAGGAGCAAGGAGTAACTTATTTGACTGAAGAAGCTAAAACGACAAGCTTGCTGGTGAGAGCCACTTGAAAATGCCAAAACAAACAACAAAAACATCACACTTTTCTGTCCAGTCCAAAATTAAACTTACAGCAGCTGCAAGTCTGCTTTCTAAATGAACTTACTGCACATTAATCTTGATGCAGGCATTTCCTATCTTCCCTTCAATTTTACAGAAAAGAAATAATGAAGTCTCTTGCTCAGAAGAGTGGCAGTATTTTCTAACTTGTATGGGATGATGATTTGGGTGGGAGGGTGGTGTTTGTTGTGAAACTGTACTTTAATGTTTTGGTAACTGATGAAGCAAACCTCTCCTCTGTGGAGACAACTCCTTGTGCTCTTAGAGAAAGTCAAAGAATTTGACTTGTTCCCTTGAATCATGAAGAGACTATCCTTGTACTTGAAGGCTTTGCAGTCTAAAATGGTTTTAGATCTGCCAAAGACAAATGGGTAAATGCAAACATATTGTATGCAAATGTGCACAGGAGTTCTTAATAGAAAGCAGTTTGACTGTGTGTTACTTCTTAACCTCAATGTGCAATGAATTGGGCAAATTTTAATCGTTTTTGAGGCCTACAAAATAAGTGGTGTACCAAATCGCTGCTATTTTAGCTGTTGTTGCATCAAAATGTAGCTGTAATTCCCCCTACTGTTTTAGCACCCTTTTTGTTTTCACCAGGCTGAGATTGGCTAGAATCTGCTAATTGAATATATGTTCTTATGGGAGCAGACACAATGCAGGCAAAATGGGAAAAAATATACCTGAGCTTCATAAGAAGTCATCTCTAGACTAGAAATGACAATAGTGAGAAAATCCATCAGCAGAGTGAACTATGCCTGTGTGTACTCCACGGGTTGGAGGGAAAATTGAAAATTTTTGGCCAAGTTCCTGTAACTCGCTTTCCCAAGGACTGGTGTTTTTTTCTGATGGCCATTCCCTCTTCAATCCACTCCTCCATGGAAGGAACTGAGGCACGTGTTGAAAATTCAGGTTAACAGGGAATGCAAGTGGCTTGTTTGCCTTACAGTGAAAGGTTTCATCTGCCATATGAAATGTTATTGTCGTGTTAAGACACACAAACCCTACACAACATAGCTGAGAGGCAATTGTTTCTCATGCTAAGTCATGACATAAAGCCAGCGTTTAGGTGCTTATCTTGGGGCAATGACCATTGATCTCGTAAGATGAAAGGCTGTTTGCCTTAAAGCCCTGTTGCTACCATTTATGTAGTTTTGCTTCATGATTTGCTTGGGGAAGATTAGTTTGTCTGGAATTACTGTGAGTAACAATTGCTCCACAGAGGAGGAGGACGTGGTAGTCATCAGCTTTTTGGTCTACAGGCAATTTCCTTAGCAATGCTACATTGTTTTGCAAGAACAAGGTGTCTTAACTCTGGTTTTAGTTGAATCTCTTGCAAAGTGTCTGCAATGCAGGCATCACTGGTGGCAAAAGCCTCCATTACCAAGTCTTACCGAGGCAGAAGTATAGCATCCAGGTATGAGATATATTAGCACTTTCAGTAATAAATCTAGCTATTTCTTGATATTTGAGAGTTTTCCTGGTCAATTAGCACGATTCATTCCAGTTCCCATCCACTGACTGACTGAAAGCAAAGCCTGAAATTTCTAAACCAGAATAAATTTTGCACAGATGGTTTCCTTAATCAGAGAGCGGTAGCATGTCCTTGGAAATCATTGTACTAAATTTCTCATCTACTGTGAAATTTCATCCAGGCTTCAGTCACAACAGAGGCTGCTATGAAAGGCCATTAGGCAGAAAAAAATGAAAAATCCTAATTAACCCTTAGTAAATCTTCTCACAAACTTTTCACATCACAGAAAGAGAAAGAAAGAAAGAAAGAAAGAAAGAAAGAAAGAAAGAAAGAAAGAAAGAAAGAAAGAAAGAAAGAAAGAAAGAAAGAAAGAAAGAAAGAAAGAAAGACAGACATCCAAAGGCTAGATGCCCTAACAATCATTCATTAAGGCAGCAGATACAGCTACAGACAGCATGACTTAGGATTTCTAAGGTGCCTCTGCTCCAAGTCTTTTGGTGGTAATGGGGTTGTAGCGGGGCATACACTGTAGTGGATAGGATATATAATGCTTCACAGGGAGGTTCATCCTATGAACACTGACAAATTGTGCACAGAAAGAATTTTCCTGCATTATTTAGTGTGCTGGCTTGGACTCTGGGCATATTCAATTAGAGATGCAATGCCTTGGCTAATAGACCTGCTATTTGAATAACTTTTCCTGAGATATAAATACCTCTGTAGCCTTTAAGTCACTATCTATGCTTTGTCTTTTTAATTTGTCTTGCTTAAATTCTAAAATTTTGGATACTGGCTTTACACATTGCTAATATTCTCTGAACTTTGTTTCAGAACATAAGTTGCTGTGTGCATCTGAATATGTGCATAGATAAATATGAAAAACGTCAAAAATATGATTTTTCCTCAATTCATTTGAATTCTCAGTCTTGCCTCTAGCTTCTGCTTCACTTCCCTGAGTGGGGAGGTGGGGGGAGAGTGAGAGAGAGGCTATACCACATGGTCAGCAAGCTTTAAGCTCAAAGAAAAGGTTTCCAAAGTCAGTCATCTCTAACTGAAAAGAGCCTCTTTCCACTGTTTTGCTTAAACTCTTCTTTGTGGGTTGTTAGCCAATGTTTTCTGGATTTGAAGATCATCGTTTACTTCAACTGCTACAGGACAGCAGCAAGTGCTTGCATATTTGTCATTCAAATCACTGAGAACTTTTTGGGAAAGGGTTGAATTTAATTTCACCCTACAAGAGTTAGGTAGCCTGCTGACTGGACTTACTTAAAGGGCGTCAAAACCTACTAAGAAACATTGCTTAATTAATGGGAATTGCATTGTGCATTAGTTGTGCATTTTCTCCAAATTTAAGGTGCTGGTCTTCCTTCTGGATGTTTAAACCTTCATAGCCTGTATACAAAGCACGTGACAACTCCAGAAAATGAAGGCACGAATGTTTCTGATTTCATCTACCCAGTCTCCCAACGCAAGCTTGGTTTCATTTGAACTGAGGTTAATATAATGAGCAGAAGTAACACCCAGGTTCAAAGGAGGCTTCTTTAACTAAAAAAACTTGGGACAGAACATGGTAGCCTGCAGCGTGCTCTCAGAAGGCTTTGTAGGGCTGTGCTGTTCTTGGGAACAGCAATACTGACATACCTCTTTTGATCCTTTTTTTCCTTCGTCATTAAGTCATCTGATTTATTTTCTCTCATCACTTTCCTTTGAAGACCTTTCTTGTTACAAAGGTGTGTCCTTCTTGGCAGTTCTTTTCCAATCTGGCTTTGTAAAACTGGGGTGAAGGCTGCACTGTGGTTTTTGAGACCAAACCCTCTACAGTACTCAGGAAGATTAGCACGTATTTGGTCTGCTTTAGACAGGCAAAAGCTGAACTGAATTGATTGGGAGTAACAGCCCATCTGGATGACAGCAGGTCACTCATTTTAGATTACTTGAAGATTTAGGTCTGAACATCAGGAATGACATTTCGGATATCTTGAATCTTTGCAATAAAATTTGCATATCTTACATAGAATCTAAGAGTTGAACATGTCTCTCTGGTCATGAAACACATAGGTACCTCCCCAGTTGCATTTTGACATCATATCTAGGGGAGCTTTAGATACAAGAATCTGTGCTACTTACTTGGTTTGATTTTGGGCCAGTCTGCTGCTTCTATCCTGTGGTCTTCGTACTTCTTGCCTGAATAGGCAAACAGGTAGCGGCTGATTTCTGCTCTTCCTCGCAGATTGAAGTATGTCAGCTTGTAGTGGGGCATCCTTGAAAGGGAAGTCACCGGGTTACTTTAGACATGAGCAACCGAACTCCTTTTTACCAAAACACGCTGTGTGTGTGTTTGTGAAACACGCTCGTACAACGCACTGGACATATTATGCTAAGCTATGGTGTGTTGTAATTTGCCATCACTGCGTTAGTCACTTTGCTCTGCAGTTGTCAGCCACAATATTCAGACACGGGCAACTACAGTTCAACCTGCAGTTCCTCCTTAGATAGCTCCAGAAAGATGGCTTGATTTTTCAGTGTTTTGAAGAACTCTCAGCCTACACTTACTTCTGTTGTGACTTCAAGCCCAGGCCATTTCCGAAGTGTTTCTCAGGGTGAAATCTATAATCTAAAATCATAAAGTGTAACAGAAAATAGCTTCTTTCTTGTGTAGTAATTTTGTTCAAGCTTGCCCTGCTCAGCCTCTAGTGCATATGGAGATTTCATTCAAGACAAAGTCAAAAGAACGGGCTAAGTGTTGAAATTTGGCTCATTAACTATTATTACCTTATTTGCATAGGCAACTGACAAGTTATTTTAGAAACAAAATTTGCTGTGGCAGCTAGTCTACACTGTTGTTCTGAAATAAACACCATCAAATTCTTATAAATCCTTGTACAGGACCCAAAGAAGGCTTGAAATGACTTTGTTAGGTTTCAAGTGAATTTCTTCCCTCAGTTCATGTTTGGAGTCACATTGCAGGACGGTTCAATGTTTTTCTTAGTGTAAGAAGCAACAAGAGAAAATACTCATCTGCTGGATTGTACAGCAAAGATGATGTAGGAAAGATGAACACATAAGGCCTCTTTAAACCAAAAATAAGCTTTTAAACTCTGTGCACATAGCACTTTAATATGAGGGACCTGTGGGCTCAGCGGAGACTTGAATGTATTGGCT
This sequence comes from Aythya marila, assembly GCF_965140915.1. Taxonomy (NCBI): domain Eukaryota; kingdom Metazoa; phylum Chordata; class Aves; order Anseriformes; family Anatidae; genus Aythya; species Aythya marila. The sequence goes on along the minus strand of NC_139045.1, from coordinate 9,585,203 downwards.
AAAAGAACCCACATCCCCTTCTAATGCAAATGTCTTTCTCATTGAGAACGTTTCAGCCTTAAAGCAGATCTTGTATGCTATTTATCATCCTTTTTATGTACACAAAGTTCATAGTGTTATTAATAGAGCATGCAACACAGACAATTTGCATTGCACCAGTAAGGAAAAGGAACCATCAGTAAGGAAGGGGAACTTTTTTTTTTTTTTTTTTTTTTTTTTTTAATGAGTAAGCATTACTGGCCTTGCAAGAGCAGCAACCTTCTATTTAGTCATCTTGCCTTGGAAAACATATGCCTGAGGGAAGATGTATCATCAGCTTTCACTTTAGAGGGAGAGGCTGTTTGCTCAGGGAAAAGGGGAAGGCTTGTACTTCATTCATGCTGAAGTGCACAAACTGCATTTGCCACTTTCTCCTCAGAAGTAAAACTATCCACTTTCCATACAAATAGTAGGAAAGGGGAAAAAAAAAAAATCACAGCAAATGAGCACAGCAGAGACTGCTTAATTTCCTATGAAAGACACCTGCTACCCTTCAGCACACAACAGGGTCAGAAGAGATTATCAGTAAAGGGAGATGTTTTAAAGTCAGCAGCTAGGATAGCAAGCAATTGCAGGCAGTGGGAGCTACCAGTGGGGATACCTACAAGTACATTGTACCAAAAGCATCACTGCCGTTATGTCTGAAGCCAAGGAAGTGTTTAATTTTGTATCATATAAAAGAGGGAAACCACAGGCAAAATGAGTTATATTTTACAATGCGGTTAGTTTCCTACATGTGTTATTTAACAGAAAATAAATGTGCTGTTTGGTAAACAGAACTTGCAAATTACCACCCTAGTTGTTGTTTTCTCTAAAAAGAAAACTTTTGAGAATTCCAAAGTTTTCAAGCGTGCCTCAGGTAAGTGATGTGATTTTGTTACCGTGTTTTCAAACTTTGTGCACAGATTTATTACAAGGCATAGTCTTTAAAACAAAAATCGCCTGAAACCTCTGACACATAATAAGCTCAGGTCATGCGTCAGTGTGTATAAGAAGAAAGGATGACTTTGGAGGGTGTTTTTGACTTTTTTCTACTTTTGATTTTGTGTGGTCATTTGAGAGGATTTAAGGTATGAGGAAGGCTGGTCTAGAGATGAATGAAGCATAGCTTTTCTGGATGCAAACATCTTGAAACAGTCTAATTTTTACTGTGGGAGAATTTTATATATAGATGAGAAAGAGGAGTACAATCAGGAGTAGTGAGGTGATGTAAAGAAAAGACAACTTTAGCAGAATATCAGGAAGTCTTTCTGCCTGTTTTAGTAGGCTGTGGAATATTTTGGTCTATCAAGGGAGTAGTGGAAACTATTGTTTGAAATCTTTAAAGAAAAGCTAAACAAATTTCTAATAACATGCTGTAAGAAGTGATTAAATATTTGCAATGCTGATGCATATTTAAGCTTATGATTTTTTTTCCATATGTGAATAACAACCAAAAAAAAAATAACCCTACAAGGAGTTTACCAAAAATACTTGACATTTTAGAGGACTCTATAGTTTTATTGTAAGCATGCTTTTGTAAATGTTTGTAGTGCTTGTAGGTTTTATTTTTTATTTGTATTCATTGTGAAATGTCAGGAGTAGTGCTTCCTAAACAATTCCAAGTAGATTTCTAAATGAAAGAAAAGGAGAAAAGGTTGTGTTCGGAATAGTTTTTTTTGTTTGTTTTTTTTTTTTTTTTTTTTTTTTTTTGCTAAACTTTAAAGGAAAGAAGATGAGGTTGTTTTTTCCTTTATTTCATCCTCCCTCTGTGTTTTTTAAAGGAATGAAATGTGAGGAACAAACTAAATCTTTTAATATATATGTATATCCAAAGTGATTGAAAACCACTTTGTTATCTGAGAACTACAGTGCTGAGTTTCAGGTAGTACTAGTACAGAAAAGGGGAAAAAAATATTGCCAAACTGGAATCTTTATGAAGAAATCTGGAGGACACGCAAGTGAACAGTTCCAGTGTCTGCAAGGTGTGCAGTGCTTTTGCTTGTCCTGAGAGACAGTAGATGTCCCTGTCCACTTGTAAATCACAGTTGCACAGCATGCGTTTTGCCCACTTGAGACACCCTCATGTAGAGATCTCTGTTGTCAAAAATCCAGCATTCTAAGTAATGCAAGGAAAAACTCCTCAGTCCCCCATCTGCACTGTGAAAAACTATGGGTTTTCTTTCCTATAATATATAAAGTCTGGTTCTGTCACTGTTAGAAGATTTTTAAAACATCTAACATTTCCCTCCAGCAAGCACAACCAGTGGCGTTGGGTTGAGGTTCTCCAGTGTACCTCTACAGAACAAGCTGTCTGTTTGGAAGAGGTGACGCTTTGCTTTGTACATGTATTTGTTTATGTTGGGAGCTCTTTGGGGCTGGGCAGCCAGGGCCTTGCACGGTAGCTGTGTACAAATAACTCTGAGTGCACCAGTCATGGTTCATACAAGTTGTTGTGTAAAAATAAGACATAGCAGACCACTCCGAGGCAAGAAAAAGACATGCAATCAACAGAAATTAACACCTGTGCTGGTCTGGGGGTGATTGACCTCGTAGACAGCAAATTTAGGTGGCAAGTGTCCACCTGTGTCACAGGTTTCCTCTGTGTTCCAAATCAAATGTTTTTAGTTTAACTAATAAACATTTGGTTTCTTATTAATAAAACCCCAGAGAAGGAACTCCTTTTAGATGGTCTATGTTTAACATACATGTATAAGATAGAAGTATGACAGAAGACTCCTGCCAGAACTTGGATGTAGACAAGTAGTATGCAAGTCTGGTAGGCAAGCACTATACGAGCTGACAGAGATGTCAGCTTGAGTTTTTATCAGTAGTTTTTCACACAGGGAGCTCTATTTCATATTTCTCTGCTAATATGACTTAGGGTAGCACTGGTGAAATTGGAGACCATGACTTAGCCACCAGTCAAAATAGAGAAGGTTGGGTCTTCCCAACTGAAGCTGGGTAGCTTGGTGGATATTTTTCCTTCCTTCTTAATACTGTTTTTAAAGTAGTTGCTGTTTCTTTACATGGAGTTTGTGCAAATTTGGCCTGAAAAAATAGGTGACTATGTCTGAAATGGATCCAAATCCAACAGCCTGATTTTGAATTTCCTACCAAGGAGGAGGTTGGTACTGTAATTTCAGGTAATTCTTAAATTTACTCACCTATGTATTTTTGTGGTATCCTACATGTACCATGCCACCTTACACAACCTAAAGTTCTTCTAATCCATCTCAGCTGAACATTTTCTCAAACCCAGCCACTGGGTCCAACAGTGCTAATGCCAGTTAGGAAACATGATATAGAAAGGAAAAGGGGAGAAGTTGTCTGGCTCTGCTTTTCTTCATGGTATACATAGACAAAAGTGTTGTTACACGTTAAAAGAGTTTTTCCTTAGGCTACTTTGTCAGAAGTAGCCTATACAAGTATAAAGCATGGATTTTTTTATTTTGTTTATTTTTGGATGCTTAGGAGCCGAGAAGAGTTCTGTTACTTTGTGAAGCATAAAGAAATGTATTATCCAGGAAAGGCACTGGTTAAAGGAAACTTACTATGCTTCATTTCACCTGAGAAACACTAGGTATGTTAAGTTTATTTTTACCTGATTGTCCTTCTCAAACATAGAGATTCCTCATCCCTGTAACTGGAGAGCAGAGGACTAAAGCAGTTCTCTCCTTCCCCAATTTTAAAATGTTTCCCTTTCCAAATGATGTTTTTTTTTTTTCCTGCTATTTCCACTGAAGCCGTGGACATTTCCACGAGTTACGCAGCCAGACAGGAGAGACCTGTGCGTCTCCCCAGACTGCTTGTTTCTGTAAATTCAAAGAGCCTGTCAAGCTTCTGTCTATAGCACTGAAAAAAAAAAAAAAAAAAAGTGAGCTGATAAATAGCCAGGGTTTTGGCTGAAGTTAAGAGAGTGCAGATATTCAACTTCAAAGTCCTTTTTGAAGAACCTAGATGGTCCTCTTTAATCATGCAGCTAAAAGAAAAAATCCTCATTTTCCTCAGAATATGGACAAAAGTCCTTTTCTGAAGCATGAACACCTGCTTCTTTTAAATATGGAGTCAAAAATATTAGAGGCTCAAAAGAGATTTTAGATCTTTGAAAACTAAAAACAATATTTTTTTCTGCCTAAAAATGTTTTAATTTATTAACTCTTCTTTTGCTGAGAAAATTTCCATACCTCTTTTGAGGATGAGGATTGGATAATATTGGTAGATTAATGGAAGACTTTGCAAGTCTTCATATGGAAGATTTCAACAGCGGCCTTTGTTTTGACACAACAAAATAAAAACTTTGAGTAGTTCTATATAATTGCTGTTGGCTCTGTTTGCTTCTCAGAGAGTTGATGTCAATGGTTTCTTCCCACTCCACCCCAATTATAGGAAGTAAACTTTTTAATTTGATCCCTTCTTTTTCTATGCCAAATAGCAATCTGGACTTTAGAGAGGAAAGAAAAAAAGCACTGCACCCTCTCTTCTGTTTAACACACAAATCATCTCAAGTAAATGTTTATGCAATTTGATGTAGGACTGAGTTTTGAAATAACAAATCCTAAACATAATAGCTACAGCCTGATACGCCTTAGCTTGATTTTCAAGATTAGATTAAATGCAGACCTGCAAAGAGCTACAAGCACTTTTTTTTTTTTTTTGGGGGGGTGGGGGTGTGGAGGGAGAGGGGAGTTCATGAGTTTATCCAGTGCATCGGTTATTTGCAACCTGTGGTGGTTGCAAACATGAGAAGGATCCTTAAGGCATTGCCACATGATTACTGAGGAGTGCTAGTAATATGTTCAGTGACCCTGCTATGTGCGTGAGGGCTTTTGAAAGCCTTATCTGTGTTGGTTTAAGCAGAAGATTGGGAAAATGCTTTTTCTGAGAAGTTTTTGAAGGCAAGAGGTTGAAGTGAAAGTAGTTTAGATGGACTGGCACTCTAAGGAACGGTGTTGAAGGAGGAGGTGAGTGTCCATTGGCTTTCTCCCAGCTGCCTTCACAATGATGGCTCCTCGTGTGACTGCAGCCAAAACTATATGAACTCCAGTATTTGGAGTTCATCACATTCCCTTTGAAGTAATTGAGGGATACTTGCATCTCAGCAGCACAAGGCAGCAGACAGGTGGTGATGGGCAGATCCAGGCTAAGTACTGTCTTTTTTTGCTAATAACACAGCTGGGAAGGTGTTGCATTTCTAGGTTCCTGAAAGAGCAGTTATACCTTCTTAGATAAAAATGGAAACAAATAAGCTAACATACAAAACAAAAACCAGAAATCCATCCAGGCTACTGTTTCCTGCTTTTTCCATGACCTCCATGGGAGGTATTTTTGTGTGGCAATACAGGCCTTTCCATATGTAGAACTATGCATAGAATCGTTACAGAAAATGTTAAAAAGTAGCGAAGTAGTGCTGCCTTAGGATGTAGCGGGCACCTCTTTCTCATCCATCCATTCTCAATGCCCCATCCCCTCAAACCTACCTCTACATCCATCACTGTCCTTGGGAATGCTTTCCATTAGCTGCAGCAAGCCATGGATAAGTATCTAGTGGGGGATACCATCTTCAGTGGGAGGAGGAAGCACCAAACAGGTTTTGGTCCTAACTCTGTTTTAACCTACGTTTTTGCTAGAGTCAAAGCAAGTGTTGGATTAAAGAGTGGTTCTTGTATGTGAGCACATGCTTAATTTGTTGAGTGGCCAGCTATCAATCTAGTGCCTTCACATCATCATTACTGAGCCAGACACCACAGTGGTGGTCTGCTCAGCATTGCAACAAATGTCCTGGGAAAGGGTAGCTTCTCCTGCCTCATCTGCCAGGCTCTTTGGCTTATGATCTGAGCATCTGTGATGATTTTGCTTTCTGTTTCATTCTCAGCCTTTTGATTTATAATTATTTGGTCCCAGTTTTATGTAAATAAATTCCTGAAATTGTTTTGTACAGCCTCCCAAGATGTAATGAGCTTCAAATGAATAAATTACACACCTGAGAACAAAGGATATGGAAAAATAAAAGTGCAAGAGGATAAATCTCAGGAAATATCCTAGCCACTCCTTTGTCTGGATAATTTCTAAGGAGAGACTATTTAAATCTTTTATTTCCTCATCAGATGTTTTAAAAATTCCCTGAAGCACATTGTGGTAGAACAAAAACCTAAATAATCATAATTCTTGCCAACACCAGTCATTCTTGTAAAATTCATGCCTTGTGTCTGTTTCTGTAGTCTTCAGATAAATCAACACCCACTCACAATACCCCTATAAAGCAAAGGATAGCTGCGAGTTGCTTAGCTGTGTGCTAAGTGGATTTGTCAGCTCTCCAAAAGCAGCTGCTGGTTTGCCAGGACAATTTCATATCCACATCATGAACTCTCAAGTTCATCCAACACCATAATTTACGTAACAACCATCTAATCATCTTGACCACCTAGTATCTTTCATTGGGTTTGGAAAAGAAAGAGCCCTTTTTTTCCTCCTACCGCGTGCACGTGTGTGTGTATATATACAAGGGGAACTATGAACACCGGCTCATTCTCTTTGCTAGTCTAAACTGAGTTGTTCTTTAACTGTCACATGTTGTGAATCCCAAACTAGCTGAGATTAAAGAACACTTCAGACATAAAAGAGAAAAGGTTAGATTTTCAGGACAATGTGCATTTCCTGTAGCTACCATGGATGTAACCTGTTATAGTTTTATTTAGTTTGCAGAGATATCTAGCACTGTCTGTGAGGCTTTCTGTGTCCTCCTCCTCCGGCCTAGGCCTGGTGGTGCATACCCTAGTGGCACCAGTGTTTTTATCTCCTGTTTTTTCAGATATTCTGAAATTGGTTTCACAGCAGAATGAGCTGGAGGAGACCGAGGACCCATTAAAGTGCTCTTTGGATACTGCCAGTCTGCTTGAGGAAATCAATGAGGAGAAGTGTGGGCCTACAGCCTCGAGTAACACCTGGACAGAAGGCTGGGGGACCACCTAGGTCTGGTGGTAGATCGCTTGACTTATGTTCATGAACTGCTTGGCGTGCAAATCTGGAACCTATTTGTCCCTACACTTCAGAAGAATGTACTTATTGGACAGCGGTTTACAGCCAAGTCAATCTTTTTCATGGATACAATGAGCAGAATCTAGCTCTGGGACAGTGACCATGACTTTGGGTTCCTCGACCTGGCACAAAATACTCATTTACCTATGGCATGCAGTTACGGAGACTGGTGTATTGTATTTGTTCTTTCTGGTTGGCAAGGAAGTTTACCACAGAAAAATTGTGAAGCCTTTCAAATCCTACTTTCTGTATATTTTTAATTGTTATGTTACTCCTCAAATTCAGCCCAGCATGAGACAGTATTTGAAGGATCCTAGTGTCATCTATCAGTGGGTGGGAGTTAGAAATGGCAGCCTATGAAGGTTGCAATACCCGCTCTCCCATCCCCACAAATACCACCTGGTGCAAAATAGGTGGTGTCACAAGAAAGCTTTGCCATTTGTTACCCAGATCAAAAGTGTAAAAGTGCCTATCTGATATTAGTCTTTGTTTTTTCTCCTGTTCCATTTCATGTTCTTGCTTTACAGAGTCGTTCCAGCAATACTCTATAGTCACCTCTAAGGAGCAAATAGAGTATTTAATTTTTTCAGTTCATTGCTGAAGTTTATTTTACAGAAAACTTAACAAATCAACTATAGGTAAATGAGGTTCTTCACAATGTGTAGGATTTATGTGGAATTTGGCAGATTCTACTTATTTTATTGCATTTTCCTCCTGGACTACCTGGTAAAAGGGCGAAAATATTCACCTGTTTGAGATTTATAGCATATATGATAAGTCTTCAGCAGACGTGAATACACAGCTTTCAGCAGTGTGGCATACCACTTGCTAATCAATACCAGCTGTAGCTGTTAGTGTAATTACTCCTGTAAGATTTTGCTCAAAAACAAGCACTCTCTTCAACAGTTTCTACTTTGTAACAGCTTAATAGAAGGCTGTGTATGGCGAACAGCAACCAGAAATCTTATGAGCAGCAGACTGTGTTCATTGGAGTATGAGTGCTGCACTGAGGACAGCAGGCTGAAACATTTATTAACTGCACAAACCCAGAATTCTAGGAATCCTGATGTATAATTTTGGGGGGGTTAAAATTGAGAGAGCTTCAGGGGAATTTCTATCAAAATAGATCTAGTATGTTTGTGTGCTGCTGAGACAGGATTTTCACATTATGTATACATTTTTAGGGAGTGGTAGATGCTTTTTTGGGTTGTAAACAAAAGCAAACTTCTGAAAGACCTCTCTGACCATTTTTTTTTTTTTCTTTCATAGTTTGCAGCTTTTGCATGCAAATGCACTAGCATTTCAAAATAGTTATAAGGATCATAGATGTTCAGGAAAAATACTATAAAGCTAAGGTTGGTTTCTTTGGTTATATTGAAACAAGCAATAAACACTGGCTTTTAGCAGAAGAAATGTGCAGGAAGAGTATAGACACAGACAAATGAAGGCAATGAGATATTAAAGGAAAAAAAAAATCCTGAATATATATTCAGAGCATCATTTTGAAACAAATGATAAAAATCAACAATGAAACTCATATATTTTGGAAAGGAGAAAATGCAGCAAGTAGAAGCAGATGCAGAAGGATTTCTTCTATGAAATAATGGTGAGAATTAGGATGAGAGTACGTTAATCCACTGGTGAAGCAGAGGACAGACAGGAATTTGGAAAATGGACAGAACAGTGCATAAAAATGACCTGGATGAATTGGTTAGTGCTGCTTAATATTTATCTAATTCCTCTGACATTAGCCTAGATTTGGTTTGGTTATGTAAGTGAGTGCATATGTCAGCCTTCATGTCTAATAGAATATTGCTTTAAAATGTTTCCTTGTTTACTGGAAGCCCACTGCAGAACCTCAGGAGCTTCCCCACATCAGCTTTTTGCTGCCTTTTCTTTGGATGTATCTGGCAAATACCCGGAGTATCAAAGCAGCTCATTACTGATAGTATCAGCTGCGGGTGAGAAGTGGGGGCTTGCTTTTACAACATGCGAGTAATTTACTTCTTTGCCTCCAGAGAAGAAACCTCTGAAACCTGCTTGTAGAAGTGCATGTGATAGTACAGATGTCTAAAGCAGAGCAGGGAGCTTAAAACGCCTGTAAGCAGCAAAAAAGTTTTATAGATGGTGCAGCTAAGTTGCACATGCAGACGATGTGTAAAGCTTGTGGTTATCCCTCACGGTGTCAGCAGCTGTAGTCAGTTACACTGAATAAATTTAACAAAACTGTAAAAATGAAATACTTCCAGTACTTGCTATACAAGTAGAAATATTTGTCAAAAACAAACACCATGCAGCTGGTATAGAAGCAGCCCTAAGGAGGGCAGAATAAGATTAGAAGAAAGGGGAAAGAAGAAAAGTCAAATTCTTGCAGTAAGGAAAGCTGAAACAGAACTCACTTTGGTGCAGTGCTATGTGATCTCTTCCTCGGTGCACAGGAGCCTCTCTGAGTGCTGAACTCTGTGGAAAAGGCTCATATATACTGTTTATTAATATGCAAACCACTCCCCGTGACAAGTATGCTATCATGATTCTTCCACTACACACACACCCCAAATGCATCATTTCCTTGGATAACAGAATAACAAGCAAGCTCTTTGGGACTTTTTTTTTTTAAAAAAAAAAAAAAAAAAACTATTGCAGTAAATCGGGTACTGGAGTTTTTCAGCTTGAGTTCATGGGCAAGAAATACTTTGAAATGCTTTTTGGGGTAAAAAATAAGTAGGCATCTGAATGGTCAGACAATGTGGATATGAGCAAGATTTTTTTTTATTTTTTTTTTTCTATTAAAAAATAAAAGGCATGGAGCAAGACAAGAAACGTCTTGGCTATATTAGATTATCTCTAACTAACATACAGCCATGATCTGACCTAAGTATAAAACAACATATTAAATACCTGCAATTACATTAAAACAGAGGAGCCGGAAATAAAAAATAAAATAAGACTTCCAGGCCTTTTTCATGAAGAACTAAGTGATTCAAGAGGTGGTTGTAGTTGTTACCAGCGAAGAAGGGGAAAGAATATTCTAGCAAACCCTGTGCATAAGTAATGCACATTAGTAGTCAGAGCTCTGTGAAGTTACTGGTCCTTATCTTATCTTTTAATGTTTTCCCTCCTTTCTCCAGTTCATTTGTACTTTGCCCTTAACAAAGTCTGTTCAATGTTGCTGTGCTCTGCTTTTCTGTTCCTGTGTTGCCTACATGCAGTGGTGTTGGAGAAAGACTTGTTGGTGTTAAAGGAATAGGTCTGACTTGTGCCTCACAGATCTGTTTTGGAGTTTCATTCTTTTTTTTTTTTTTTTTTTTTTGTAAGTCAGTGGCTGTCAGTGCTCTTTGCAGATGCAGAGAGCTGCACTAACCAAAACACTCACCCCTGTGATAAGGAGGTGCCAGAGCCTTGTAGCTCCATCAGTCACTTGCTGCAGGTCAACCCATTTCCATGCAATAAATCTATTCCAGCAGTGTTAGCAGCTGACCTTTTGGTCACCACCATTTTTTACAGCTGAGAGACAGTTTTATCAAAAAAACAAAACAAAACAAAAAAATTAATCAGGGCTGGTATAATCTGAGTTCTGAGCCAAATTTCTAGGCTAACCTTAATGGTGGCATTTCCTTGCTTTTGAGTTTGCCTTGAATTTACAATGCTGCTTTATGCTTTAATGTTCCTTTCCTCCAGCGTGTCAATGGAATGGGGTAGTTTTGAGTACATCCCAAAGAGGGAAGTTACAAGTGGTTTAACTAAAGCCATATTTTACTGGCTTTTAATTGGTCATTAAATATTTAAAGCAGCTTAAGGCACCATGGCAGTTCCTTCAGTTGCAGAGAAGCAGCTGGGAATTCCTCTTTCCATTTCATTAGCAGAAAATTGAACTGGAATTTGTGGTTCTCAAAAGCTTTGCTTTTGGTGAAGATGTAAATGGATCTAATAGGAAACAAATTTATCTCATAAATATTTGCAAGGTTTTGAGTCACTATGAAGCTTATGTTACAGTAGAGTGTGGAATACAGACACATGTTGAGAGTTCTGGTTATGAACCCTTTTAAAGGGGAAATAGAAGGAATTCTCCAGGAATTGTTTTTGACACCCGGCAGCTTGTTCCTACCTTGGCTGGATTACTTGGTAAAGAATGCATGGTAAGAATACCAGTAATTTGCTTTTAATATGAGGTGATTAATGAGTTAAAACTGTACCTTCTCTCCAGAAGTTTTCTATGTTTAGTTGGTATAAAGCACAAGCACTTCTTTGCACTAGGATTATACCTCAAATGAATTACAAGATAGTTTAAAAAAAAAAAAAAAAAAGCTCTTTTTTACTTTACCTGTAAGAAATCGACGAGAAAAGCTCTGCAGCCTGTGGCAGAACTACACTGTAAGATTTACAAATATTGTTTTTCAGAAACGCATGTTACTCAGGTGAGCACAGCTTTTTACAGGATCAGAGGTAGGTTTATTCTTCTGAAGAAAAAAGAATTCTTCTTCTCTGCTACATGCCACTCACTGCACATGTGAACAATGAAATAAATTCCTGTGTTTCCTAAAATTAGAACAGATTTGTGCCTGTGCATTTAAAATAATGAAGTTGGTAATGCATCGAACTGATTTAAACTTCAGTTCCTCTGGTTGTGATTTCTTGCAGATTAAGCTCTCCATTTATGCTGCCCTTTCACCCTGTAACAGCTGTTGACAGAATGAAAAAAATTGATAGACTGCTAGTTGTATGCAGTTGGCCTGGGACTTTGTATCACAATTTGTTGCATGAGGGCTCTTCCTCGAAGTGATATTTGCTTCTGTATTTAGGACTGTGAAAACAAACTGGTTGAGATTTTGGTCTGTAAGTGAGGATCTAATCTGGGTGGAGAGACATCATTTCAGGTCAGTCACCACCTCATTGCTGTCAATGGCAGAGGTGTTTTCTTAGGAGAATCTGCTGCCTCGCCACCCCAAAGGTTGCATTTTAGCCCTTTGCCCTTTGGTGATAAAGAAACTTACTTATGTGGTTTTTTTTTTTTTTTTTTTTTTTTTTTTGTGGTTGGCTGCAGTCCACACTGGTGAGCCCTGTGCAAAGCTCTGCAGGCATGTGTTTGGGTATTTCGTAGAATCACCAAGTCGGTTCTCTGTGCATGTGATACATGGATACAAAGACATTTACTGAATGACCTCTTTTCTTCCTTGGTCAGCACCGAGGCTTTCCGGTCTGTTTGAAAACCCTAGATAAATGCAGAGGAAGCCACATGGATTAAAACTAAATCCAAGATTTAGCTCAGCAGATGTCCCTTTCAGAGCATTCACAGGGTGTTATAGGATCAGTGCAGTACAGCCCACATCTTTCCTCATCATCCCCTAAGCAATGAAGGACCATTCCCCTGGCTGCTGAATTGCTGTCAGCCTTTTCCTACCTCTTTGCCAGTTACTGCTCCACCTTGCATCCCAATGCTAGTAATTAGGTGGAAGGTTTGAACTAAGATGCAGCATTATTTCATTCTTCTGCCCAGCTGTAAGCCTGGGTGGTGAGACATTGTTGCATGTTTCAGGAGGAATATCTGCAGCAGAAGGGTCCTCAAGTGCTCAAGCCAAAAAATTTTGCTGTCTATATAGAATTAGTCATCTCCACTTCCTTGGAAATTATCTCACCCAGCCATCCCTGCCTGTTTATTTTATGAATTAGAGCATTTTTCTTTTACTAATAAATGTTCATTTGCTCAAGTCAGTAAGTATAAGACATAGGAGAAGAATAATACTACCTTTCATAATGTTAAGTTCCTTAATGAGGGATACTGTGCCTGTACTTGGAAACCTGGAAATGCACCAGTGGCAGTTGGCCTTTTATGTTTATACGTAACAGAGCCCAGCATTTTTTCTTCTCTTTTAGCAAATGGCAAATTCAGCCAGAGAAATTCAGCTTCAGACTGATCTAATGTTTCGCAAATTCAACCTAAATTTACAAGAGGTTTTGCTCAAAGAAGAAAGTATGATGGCAGGACTGAAAATATCTGGTATTTCATTTTGGCAAAGTTTTCACATTTAACATCTTCGTAGTGAATTACTGCATACTGAATTACTAGTGAATTAATTTTTTAAGAAATGTACAGAAAGGGTCAGGAATGCATCTGGAAGATTATCCATGCATAGCTGTCCTTCCAACATCACCGAAGCTTTAGTTAGAGGCAAAGTTTAATGATCAATCAGATCTAATGTGATCTGATTTTGCAACTTAACAAAGCAATCAACAGACACTTGCCATTTGGGGGTTTGGGGTTTAGCTGGTAAATTTATTTCTGTGCCCCTGGCAGCAGAGAGCTTTTGTGCAAAGAAGACACAATTCAGCATGGAGACACAGAGTGGGGCTCTGTGGCATGTCAGCTGATGCCTTATCCACATCCATCTGTGGTCTCTCTGCTTTATTTCCCATTACATTCTGCAGAAGTTCCCACGTGGAATGGGAAAAAAAAACACATCATCATGTCAGGGTCAGTCAGCTGCTTTTCATGTTTCAATTAATTTTTTGTTTTCCCTCTGTCAAAAGGAAGTAATAATTAAGAATTAAATATTTGTGCAAAAGTTGCAGAGGATGAGAGCTTTGTACGTTGTTTCATGCATGTGATCAAACTTGAAAAATGGAGACACTGTCTGGATAGTTAAATCATGGGGCTTCATCCACTTGTAGACCTTTGCATTTGTATTACAATTGTTCATGTGAAGAAATCAGATGTGTTTTATGAGTAAGAGAGTAGTATCTGATTCATATAAGTAGGCCAATGTAATTAAATGTTAAACCTCATAATGTAACACAGTTTGTGCCATTTCCCTGATTAGTTCCACATCAGTTTCAGCAGGGATATCACTGCACAAATGCATAACTTAATACAAATAACACAAACATTTAAAGAGCAACCTTCTTAAAAAACACATTCATCTTCTTTATTTCCTGGGCTAAAGGATCTCACTAGGAAGCCCCAGGGGCATCCTGAGCAGACATAGGGCTGGGGCAGGGAGGGCATGCCCCCAGACTGCAGATACACACGTTGAGGCCAAGGGAAGGGAAATCCTGCTCTTCAACCTTTTGAAATGTGAGATTTCCCAAAAAATCTCTCAGTAGTTCTTTGTGATTCAGCAAAATGAATCATTCAATACCATAAACCAAGATGGATCATGACAAACAGGGTTTAAAAATGTTGTTTGTTTCATTTCTTTTCCAGATAATTGCTGTAGGAGAAGTTTTCTGTTCCTGGAAACATGCAGGGGTGATCTAGCCAAGTAAGCAAGACAAACAAGTCAGTCCATAAGGCTTAATTTTGCCCCCATGCAATAGAGCTGTAGGTGCCTCGTGAAGCATGTAAGTAAATGGGTCATCACACCCAAAAGCCAGGTTTCCCCTTCTAAAGCAATCTGCGTAATCCCAGTAGTGACTTTCCATCAGCAACTGTTTTAATAATGGTAAAAGCCAGTACACGTGTCTCCAAGCATAAATCCATGAGGTAAATGCTTGAGTCTGTTTTCAGAGACCAGGTACACTTACCTAATCCTGCAGCTAGCCAACATCTGAGGCCCACTGTGTCCCAAAGGTATGGTTATGTTGAAGGAGGTTAGATGCAGTACAATAATATACAAGATGTACAATAATATATAAGAAAATCTCACTGAAAATACTAGTTGAGGAATGAGCTTGTTTAGCTGAAACACTGGATGTCTTTGATTAATGGTTAGTTCTGAGAAAGAATTAACTCCAAGAAATTGAGGCAGTTCTTGGAACTGATTACAGGGAGAGGAGGTAGAAGTGATGAATCTTTCTCTGTGGATCAGAGACTTATTGAACTCAAAAGCCGGGAAGGCTTTGAGCGTAGAAGTCAGCAGAAAATTAACAGAAGTCAATAGAAAATAGTTATGGAGTTATGAGCAAGGAAATTGTCCATTTATGCTTTTGTGCTTAAGGAGAAAGGGATTCTGTATGTTCTGCTTCTCAAAGGCCATGGCAGAATAAATAGCTCTTAATCTCCTATTTGGATTCCTTTCTGTTCTGCTTTCTCCCTGAATTAAGCAGTAGTCTGAAGTGCTTAAACAGAAGCTACTCAGCTATTCTTTGTTTTACTTTTTCCATAGCTGGTATGAATTAAAGTAGGTAGGTAAAAGGGCCTCCTCTATTCTTTGCCCCCATTCAGTAGTCATGGCTCCTGATATTGCAGACAAGCTCTTGCACAAGTGCATTTGGATCACGTAGTATGCCTGTTCCTCAATGAGCTGGCTGTGCTGTGCATGAGCAACACGCAGCATGCAATACTTCTGTCTGGCTGAGGCTGAGAGGGACTTCTGATGCTTGCTGCTCTGCCCCATGGTGCAAACACTTGGCCTCCCAGCCTTTCCTCCATGCCCTCGTTTGGGTCCGTGTAGTGTCCAAACCTGTGGGCATGCTGTTTTAAGGTACGTACTTGCTGTTATTTAAAGCTCCGGGCACAAAATACAACAGGCAAGCATGTGTCTGGTAGATAGCTTCATTCCTAATTTGCCTATAGGAAGCAAAATACAAAGCATGGTGGGTAGATCTGGAGGCTGTTTCTAAATCTAGCCATGAATATCTCCATCTTATGCTTGTCCGCAGTTGTTGAGGCTTAAATATATGAAGGCAGTGTCTGTTTAGAGGCTTAAAGTGCAGCAGAAGGGAGCTGGTATTTGTCTGATATCAAACCAGGTGCAAAACAGCAGAACTAATTATAAATCAGCAAATACCAAACACAATTAAAAAGATAATCAGATGGGGAATACTCTCCAGCCTGCGATGACGACAACCTGAATGCTCCAGGTTGGGATAGCTTTTCCTTTCCTACATGCTGTCGCAATGGATATTAGGAAGAATTGGATATTGGGAAGAATTTCTTTATGGAAAGGGTGGTTAAGCATTGGAACAGGCTGCACAGGGAAGTGGTGGAATCCCCATCCCTGGAGGTATTTGAGAGAGGTGTGGATGTGTAGTCTCAAAAATGTGGCAGTAAGGGACGTGGTTTAGTGATGGGACTTGGTAGGTCAGGTTGATGGTTGGACTTGATGATATTGAAGGTCTTTTTTGGTGGAAGTGACTCTGATTCCATCTATTTCCATTCTGGTGATCTTCCATCTGTGGATGGAGACAGAGAAGTGTGGCTTAAGACTCTCAACTTGCAGCTCTGCATAATGGAGGACCTGTTTTCAAAGGTAGAAGAGAGCACAAAATACGTGTGGTACCTGGAATCATGATCTGGGTCAAAACACGGTTTCCAAGCACAATTGCATTTGATGTTCTCTCTCTGATAGCCAGACACAGCATTAATTATGAACGTGCAGAGCAAAACCGCAGCATTCTCTCTTTACATTGCCTCTCTAGAAGCAGAAGGGGAAAAAATACTATATTTTCTGCTAATGTTCTCATTTCAGCTTTGGGGAGATGAGTGCCTCAGATATGTTTGTATAGACAAGATAATTGGCTAGAGACTTACTACTAGAGATAGCAGTACAGTTTCCAAAGTGATAGAAGTGGCAGCGAGGAAACTGATGTGGCCAGAGGAAGTCATTTTAGAATAAAATGATCTTAAGTAACCCTAATTATATTACTGTTTCACATCAGTACAACTTCAGTGTTTTGAGCTTTAATTCATATGAAGATCAGAGCTTGCCCTGTTAGGATGCCTGGATTTGTTTTCTTTTCTCCTCAGTGTAACAGGAAATAATGTGAAATACATCCAGCTTTCACAGAATTGAGCCTTCAAGGTCAGAATCAGTACTTTTATTCCCTTGTTCAAGTCAGAATGCCGTCTGTCTTACTGTTGTTTCCCTTGCTTAAGTTTTAAATGGTTGAGATGCCTTTTTGGCAAGTCGTTCCTAAGAGGTTTCTGATTTTCATTACTTAATCCTCCACCATTACGTTGTGAAAATATTTTTTTCTGCCCTTCCTCCTCCTCCCAATTTTCTTATAATGAGATTCAGATAACACAACCATCTTTAAATAAATAAATAAATAGTAATACTTTCAAATAGCCACCACCCCAAATATTTTTGTTTGTCTCCTTCCTTTTTTTTTTTTTTTTTTTCCTCCATAAAATGTAGAATTTTAAAGAGAGAAAATCAGTAAATCTTCCCTTTTTGACAGCTGTGGTCATGAAGCCGATGCATTCAGCAAATACTGACTGTGAGAACGCTAAAGGGGCTACATGTATTTTGCTGTTAAATTTATAGCTCTATTTTTTTTGTGTGTGTGTGATTCTTAAGTACAGAAAGTGGCAAACTGAAGTGGTGTTTGCACAGAAGCTCACTGAATGCTTTTGCTGTTTGAGCTGGGAGTCTTATCATTAAGACTCTTAAGGATACTCACCACTTACAGGGCTAGCCAAGGGCAACACAGCACTTCACCAGAAATATTTCTAGTAAGGTTTGGGTGGGATCGATGTCTGAGAACCCTTTGTTAACAGGAAGAAAAAAAAAATGCACCATGTGAAAATACTAAGTTCTGCAGAGTTACAGGCATTCATATTTTTGTCATTGTCAGCTGGGGGAAGGAAAAATACTTAAACATTGATGTAATACATTTGATTCACTCATACATATTTTGGACCATTACACCCACTCTCATAAAATTGTAGGAAAACAAATTGCTTGGACTGCAACTATTTTGATGTCTTGTTCAAAATATTTGCTGTAATCTTAAGGCTTTCGCAACATCTTTATCTACATGTATAAGTGTGTTTTTCTTAGCTAAAATAGGTCTTTCTAAGAGCGTTAAGTACCTGTGTAAATTGTCTTTTGTCTCCACGGTGGCTTCTTTGCTGTTTTGATAACTGAGATAATTTTTTACCTGAAGTTTCTTGTGGAGTTCTAACCTATTTGGAAATGTCTTACTGGATGACACAAAGTTTGACACAACATTGTTTTATGCTAAGCATCAATATGTGGATATGCAACAGCCCGTGAGTAGTAGATGTTCTCCTAATCCTTCTGTACAGTAAATAATCCCTGCACTTCTGCAGGGGACTGAAACTGAGACAAGATAACATATCTTTCTGTTTTCTTTTTTGGGTGCTCTTTTTTTTTTTTCTTTTTTCTGGAAACCATGATATAACCTCTCACTAGTTCAGACAATGCACCCTTTTGTTTCCACTGATTCAGACAGCATCAGGAAGAGAGGGAAGCAGGTTGCAACATGGGGCTTGGAAGAGATGACTGTCTTGGTGGGGTGGGGCTGAACATCAGACCTGGGTTGCACCAGGCGGGTTGCACGCCTGAGGACAAAACAGAGTTATTTGTCCAACCCTAAATATTATTCTATCAGTCCAACAGCTTGCCTGCAGGCAGCTTTCTCACCTCTTTACCCATCTCCTGACCTGCCTGAATGAGTGACTGGGGGAGTTTTATTTATCCAGGTAACCACTGGAGTCTGGGAGAAGGCACCCAAGCCATCCCAATCATTGCATCTCCTGACAGGAGACAATACCATATCATTTCCTTCTGTGATGTGTGTGAAAAGCATAAAGTCTCCTTAAGCGGTAAACATGATCTGCTTCTCACCACGCAACGCATAACCCAAACAAATGGATTTCCTGTCTTCACGCAATAGGAAAACACTGTAGAATATGTTCAGCATGCTTCATCTGTCTCTTCTTCCATACCAAAATTCTTCCTACAGAGTGCTTCTTCAAAATTGCCACTTACAGTAAAATGTCACTAAACTTATTAAATGCCTGTTAAGTTTTCTTTTAGTCAAGCTCTGTCATTGTACAGGCTTTCAGTATTATTCTTTTGTTTTTCTACTAGAGAAACAGTAAAATCATTGCAGATTTTTTTCTGATTTCTTTTTTTTACTATAGTAATTAAAGAAATGCAAGTAGCTTTGTGTGTTCTTGAGAGTTGATATAATATTTTATAAACTTTTGAGAGCTGTTGAGCTAAAGTAACGGATATTAAAATTTTGTGTTCATTTAAGGAAGCTGAATCTTCATTTAAGGAAGCTGTTGATGACAATGTTAATGACTCTGACCATGAGTGAGGACAATTCTGGCCAGAAAGGAAATGCAAGGAGTCCACAGACAAAAATCCACCTAGAGAGGTAAGGATCCCTCTTTTCTGAGTTGTCTGGGGAGACTTTTATCCCCAGTAGAAGCTGAACAGTGGTGCTTCTCTTTCCAATCTCAAATGAATCAGTCATCTGATAGAAATCAAGGCATAAAAACTTTTCTGTACTGTGAAGAATAAGGGCTTCAAGGACACTGCATGAGACCCAGTGAAGTGCCTTGGTGTGAAAGTACAATAGGAATTTATCGGGAGCGGCTCTATTTACACTTGAGTGTTTGAAAGCAAGGAAGAATTGTCACCTACAAAGGTATATATATTGATTTAGTTACTAAGTGACTCAGGAATAACATCTATGTGCATTCTTTGGAGAACAAAAAAAAAAAAAAAGGACAAAAATGTTGGCATACATCCTCTAAGTTTAGCACTGTTTATACATGTATTTTCTCACAAGTTTTATTTTACATAGGTCTTTCTGTGCTTATGTAGGGAATTGAACCAAAAAGCAATCAAAGACAATGTAAACATAATCTCTTTTAACACATTGAAATGCTGGAAAGATTTGCCCTTTTCATGACTTTGGTTGCAAACACTTTAGCCGACCCCTAATGCTGCAGATGACGTGTTTGTTCCATTGCTGAAGCTATCTTTGACCTCATTTCTTCACATTATCCACCAACTAGGAGCTAATCAATAGGAACTATTTGCAGTTATTTGTAGACCAATGAAAACTGCAGATGATGCAAAAATGGATGTTACATGTGCAAGAATGTAATGGTAATAGTATGATTGCTTAGCATTGCTGCTATAGATTATGGTGTTGAAATTACAGTTACTGTCTTGAAATCATCTGGCCCAACCTCTCTCCCCCCGCCAAATGAAAACCCAAAATATTTTATGGACTTGTGCGATACCCTATGAAAGTTTCAATACCCAAGTACATCATGCAAATTTGGGACTTATTCCAGGAAGGTGTTACATGATTTCCTTAGGACTCAATGAGAGTTCTGAGCAGTAAGCAAAGGACTTCTGCAACCTATGTGGCAGTAACTTGAAAACAACCTGGCTTGGCCTGTTCATAATTTAGTTAAACTTTGAACCACTCACTCCTAAGTGGCATCCCTGCAGCGGCCAAATGGTGATGTTCATTTTTTATATACTGAGTAGAAAAGACAAATCGTAGATAACAAAACTGCTGTCATTATGATCCATAGCATTTTTATTTATTTATTTATTTATTTTTTCCCTATAGGGAACAGTCTTTCTCCAAGTAGTCTTTTCTTTAAACCTGGTGACTGTCTTCCTAGTCACGTGATTGGGGTGGAATATTTAGCAAGTCCCCAGTCACCCTTGGATTCTGAAATAGTGAAGGCATAAGCCTGGAAAAAAAGTGTCATACTCTCATGGATGACGTGCATGAGGAAATGTAATTCTCAGTTCGTGAGTACTATATACAATCAGCCTAACTAATAGAAACTGATAAAAGTGCTGTTGTAAGTAGATTTGCCTGAACAAGTATTTTAACTAATTCTTACAGAGTCAAGGAAAAATGCACACCCTCATTCCAGAAGAGTAATAGATAAAGACTTGTCAGATGTGCTTATCTAGTGTCAGGTGTTCTGAGTGAGGCTTCCTCCTTCAGACTACTTTCTGACGCTTTCCATCTGGCATTTACTATGCTTGTAGTACAGAAGTTCTGCTGCTCTCCTACTCTGGGAGCCCATGGGGATAGGTAAGGCTTTATCCAACATGCTGAAAGTGTGATGTCCTGTGCAGAGCAGGATCTGAGGCCCTGCTTGTGCTGGTGGAGCGTGTCCTTTCAAGGCAGGTTCTTAAGTAACTCTCAAGCATTGCATTGTGCTCATCCCGTCCTCAAGGACATATCTGCCACAAGACATGATCCTCCTCATGTGACCTCAACTCATACTCTTTGGGTTTTCACTAGTTTGACAAGTTTGATAAAGGTGATTTCCCAGTACTGAAGCAATGCAGGTAAATACAGCTATTAGGCTTTGTGCTGGGACAGGACAGAGCAGTAGTGAAGAGGCTTCAAGAAATATAAGATTTGTATGAGGGTCACTTTCCAGGAACAGGCAGAAGTGGGACCATGACCAACAGACACAGACCTAGAGTGGGGAACCTGAAATGTTGCAGACTTCAGCCACTTCTATGTAAAAGATAAAGGAACACCTGAAATGTAAGACACTTTAAGTTGGTTTGAGATCAGTGTTCCCCCCCTTTAATGCTTTTACTCTGGGAGAATGTTACATTGCTCACTGAAGGGCATCCAGTCACTTGGCTAAAACCTGGCTTTTAGGACTCCAAAAACCTAGGCTTTAGGACTCTAAAGCAGGGTACATGCTTTTTCAAATTATCCAACTGTTAGGCACTGCCATGGTATTGACTAAATCAAATAAAAAATGGGAGAGGAGATCTAAATCGACTTTTAATTAATTGGCTGAAAGTTTGTTCTGTCAGGAGTAAGCTCCTTTTTGTAAGTCCTAGTGCATGTCCTTTGAAACAATCACTGGTGGTCATTGTTAAGAGGAGGATGCTGCACTGGATGAAGCACAGCTTTGACCACGACCTGTACAGCCTCATTATGAATGAGGAATGGTTTCAGAAGAGCAGCAATAAATATAAATGATATTATATAACATCATTGATACCATAAAAGTAGGCCAGGGTTAAAGAAAGGCCATTGTACTCCTTTTGAAGAATATTTGTAAATCACAGAGGAAGAGAGTACAACAGATTATCAGTGAATAAGCTTAAGAAAGAGTGGATAAAACTACACTGTAAAATTGAGTTCAAGGAAAAAATCAAGTGTTTTAGGAATGCTTATTTGGGAAAGCTAAGGCCCAGTGTTCTTTGGAACACATGCATGGCAAATGGAACAAAAGATAAAAATAGAAATAAAAATTTCCAGACATCAGTGACTGTCTATAGTAGAAAAGATATATGCATATCTTTTTCAGGGCTTAAGCTTAACAAATTCTTTCCCTTCTTGCTAATGTTAGAATCATGTTTGTCTGAAACGAATGTTTCTAGTTAAATATTCATGGAAGTGCATCTTGAGCTCAAATGCGTCATGCTTAAGTGCTTTGCTGAATCTAGATGTAAATGAAAAACTCGATAGAGTAAACTAAAAATAGCTTCCTTTAAAAATAAACTTAATTAGGAAAGTCATGCTTGAGTGAATGATCCAGTTTTCCATAAACATCCACTCAAATTTCCAAGTTGCTCGGAAAATGAAATAATTATTGTAAAGCAACAAAACATTGTGGTTTAAATACTCCACGTCTGGCATACTGTAGTCACTAGTTATTTGTCTTCACTAATTAACTCAGTGTTTCATGCTTAATTTCAGCTTCTAAACCAGCTCACTGCACTGAAGATGTTTCAGCTGTCAGCTCGATGGAGGTCGAGCTCTTCTTTGGGAAGTGTGAACGCACTTGCAAAAGGTGATGCTGGGGATATGGATTTGTGAATGGCACTTCTCCTTCTCTCTCTCTCTCTCTCTCTTTTTTTTTTTTTTTTTTTAATAATAAAAAGACCAGGATATTCATAGGAAAGCTGGGCTTTTAGGCATGCAGGAAATGCCCTGTGGCTGGTACAATTGATTACGCTACTTTGGATGATCAGGTGAACTCATTTATAACATTGTTTTTATAATCCTGTCTTTTATAATCCTGTTTTTCCATACATATCCTTTGGTGTTCCCAGACAAAATATCCTGACTGCCTGCAATCTTCAGAATATCAACCAATATGTTTTATAAATAACACATAAAATGACCAGGCAATGAAACGATTAATTGATTTTATAATGAAGCATGAAATCAGATAGTCTTTGAGATAGAGTTGAGAGAAGCTGGTGTCTGATCTGATTAAGATCAATGTAATTTTATGCTTGTTAGAGCTCAGCAGCTGCTGGTTAAAAGACATTAGTTTAGCTGTCAGAGAAAACCATTGACAGGTTTTACTTGGTGATACTCCATCAACAGCTAAGTCTTTAAACTAAGGGGTTTTGGTGCAGTACTGAAACAGCCTGTTTGTATCATGGGAAAAAATGAGACTGCAAAAAACATTCACTGGGTACTTTCTGTTCACAGTAATAAGTTCATTACTGAGATAGAATAGGGAATTCAATGCATCCCTATGGGCAAACACATGAGAGTATTTTGTAAAAACAGGGAAATACTGGGGAAAAGCAAACTGAGCATTAATATGTAAAAGAACATTAGATATCAACAGACTCCTGAATTTTTTAGGTTATAAATCCTTTTGAAGTATAACAAGGCCAAAGGAATTCAAGATGCTTGACTGCTTTTTCTGTAAGGTGCAGTCTTGTTTTGTTTTCACCATGGTACTTTCCATGAAGACAGAGACCTGGGAAAGATGAGTTTCAGGTGGCAAGGCAGCTTCACTACCTGACAGGAACTGTTTTGCATCCACCTGGTGCCCACGCGGACTCGCGTTTGCACAATCAGAATGTAATTGTGAAATTAATATTTCTTAAACTTATAGCGTGATACACAAAAATCTCATGTCCAGGAAGCTGCAGTTGTATCACTGAGGAGTAACCTGGATAGGAAAATGTTCTTTTCCTTGAAGCATGAGCTGAAGTGTTAATAGGGGAATTCCTAGCAGAAGAATAATTACGCTCACCTGATAGACTCTATATAAATCTCTCTGAAGGGGCTATTGTGAGAGCTAAAGAGGATTTTGAAATGCCCTGCACAAAAATAGTCTGGTATTTGAATGCTGAGCTTTGTTGATTTTTAAAAGTTCATATTTAAAGGTATTGTTTTGTTTTGCTTTCCCCAAGAATCAAAGTCCTGAAAAATCAAGAATTTACAAGCATAGAGATATTTTTAATCTCAACAGGATATGCAAATATGTCAACATTCATAAATTGATTATAATTTGAATTACTGAAATATCCCAAAGCACCTTGTAACTTCAGTATTTATCCAGATTTTCCCATTTTAAGCATCCTGGAGGGGTGGGCAAGGGGAAAAGTGTTGGTTTTTTTTTTTTCCTTTAAAAAATATTATAGGTGTTCTTCCTTTACCAAAATAGCTTTCCTGTGAATCACCTGCTTATGTGACTCCCACACACCAAGCAGTTTAGTCAGAGATAAATTTATAATATTCTCCCTGGATGAGAATAGAAGCCAATATACTGGGAGAGGTCACCTCTTTTGTTGTTTTTCTTAACTGCCAGAAAGTAAAACATGAGTCAGTTCAGAAAAATGAAATATACTGATTTGTACACAAATCACTTTAAAATGAAATACGGTTTCTCTTAAAATATTCTGAATTATAACTTTTTTTTTCAGTAAAATATGTGTTTCCCTGGAAAAAAAGTAGAGAATGGATTCCTGTTTGAAGTAACCACAATAAAGAGCTCTCAAGTAGTTCTATGTAATATATTGAGTATTTAGTCCTCTACAGAGTTTTTCTTTGTAGCAGAACTTACATATTATTAATAATACATAATATTATTAATAATATTGTTAGTAATATTCAATATTATTAATGTTAATAATATTCAATATTCAATATTAATATATTTCTACAATATCACACTGATTTCTTTTTTTCATTGTATTACTGACTTTTTATGTTATAGCTAAGCAGCAGTGTGGTTTTTTAATTTTTAGCTAGGTTAGGAAATGGAAAAACCAACAATACATTAAGTATAGAAAATGTGAGTGAATACATTTTGGAAGACAGCTTAAGATACTTAAGCAGGGAAGTCTGAGGAAAAAATATTAGCACAATCAAATATGTCTGCAAAAATTAAGCAATTTAAATAATTTCTAGCATGTTAATACGCTTTATATATAAAAACAAATAGTGAGTCTACCCACAAGCTGTTAACATCAGGCTGGATGAGATTTTGCTATTGATGGACAAGAACGTGCCATTAACATTCCAATGTGAACATAGTTTCTTGGTTTCAGCAGTCCATTTGCTTAGCTAGAATTCCTGGCGTCTCGTTTGGTCTTTTGAAGGGCGGATGAGGTGATGTGTAATGTGTCAATTCTTTTGTGAAAAGTCCCTCCCAGGTAGTAGCACTATTTTAAATGGTATAACGTGGCAGACACCTTGCAATGGGAGAAGCAAGAGGCATCTCCATAACTCACTCCCTCTTCACTTTTCACAAGTTAAGTAAATTTTTCAGCAATTATTGATAGCCAGGTGAAGCCACCACAGTTCCATTACATTTAGATAGGTCACACTACTTCATTATCCCATTTTGAGCTATGGGTGAGTGCAAAGTAGTAGGTGAATGTAATACCATTTTATGAATGTAATACTATTTCATGCTTGACCTTACAAACAGAACAGCATTAGCTTTGTTAACAGACTTCCCTTGTTCTGTGCACCATGCAAGAATCCAGAGGTTTTAAAGTGTTGTGCAAATCTGTGTTAGTTAATATATACTGTCATGTTTCAAGAAATGAGGTGTGTGTGGGGGTGTTTAATACAGTGTTAATACCCCAAAGACACAACATTTTTTTTACTATTAATATTAAAAGTACATAGCTCTTTAGCAAAATGAATTTGAGTCTTAAAATGATACAAGATAAATCTATGCAGTAAAGTCATAGCTGGGAAATAACGCTTTCTTTATATGAATCTTTTGCTTTTCATAAAATGTGAAGGGCATGCACTGATTAACATTCTTGCATTCAGGAATTCTGCCCTTATACTTCTCTTTAATGTAACTACCAGTGAAAGTTTAGCAGTTCATTTTTAAACATCTGTTATCCAAGGAATTGATTTGTCAGTATAAATACACAGTAAAAAAATGTAGTTTTCAGAACTAACTCTAAACCCTAGACTAAGTTTGCTAAGGAGCTTGCTTCTGATAACTTATTTAAGACAATTATTTTGGGGGGACATTTTTGTGTCAGCACGTGTGTTAAGTATGTAGAGTTACCACTTCTAAGCAAGAAATACTTTAGTCAAAGTAAATTTCAAAAACTGAAAAACTATTCTATATTTTCAGATTTGTGACTTAGTACTTTGCTCTTTTAACAAACCAGTTGTTCCACCTCAGCGAAAAATCAAAAAGTTACTTTCATCAACACCTCTTTGCCTTTCCTTCTTCATTTCAGTTCTGTCTGAGACTCATTTTGCCTACAGCCTTTTCATGAGATGTATGACATCACTAGGAAATACCATGTCCAGAGGCAGTCCTATGCTATCAACCCATGTTTGTATTTTCTCTGTAGCTGTGACCCCTTCAATTAGGTGTATGTAGAACCATTGTGAGATCAGATGAAAGAGTTAAGATACACTGTGGAGAAAGCAGGAGGTTCTCCAGGTGCCACCAAGGCAGTGGTGATCAGAGGTATGGAAATGCTTGTTCAGGGAAGGGATTGTAGAAACCATTACATGTGCCAAATCTGTCAAGACTAATTATTAGTATTAGCAATAACTTATGTGGTTATCATCAGATGGTGGTGAAATAGTGACAGCAAGATTAACAAGATGTTTATGTAGTTAATCCTTTGATTGGTGTATTGTTTATAAAGTGCTATGATGTTCCTGAAAATGTAAAGCCTTCAACAAGACCACTAATAAGAAATAATAAGTTGGTGCAAGGGTAAAATTGCAGTTGTGTTATTTTTCATGGTGCCATGCCACGCACCCGGAACATGCAAGCTACGTTCCTGTGAGACGAGAACAGGATCAGGGAGGTCTGAAGTTAAAGAAACAAAAAGCACTGAGAAAACAGAGCTGCAGCTGTACCTCAGGCAATGCAGGCCAGAGGCAGTTGGGGTGGATGTGCCTGTTACACTGAAACTTCAGCTTTGAAAGACAGTGCCTGGGAGTGAAATGGATCTGGGGACTGCTGTTTGGTCTCTGAGGGTGAACAGAGATGAAGGTTAGCTCTGGCAGGAATGACAAAATGCTGGATATGGCATGTGAGTCACCAGCCTGGTTTCCCCAGCCAAGATACGCCTTGGAGAAATCCCTGGTCAAGCTAGAAGACCAGACTGATGTTAGGTTTACCCTAAGTGGTGTCATGTCTCTGTTTCTCTTTGTTTCATGCTCTCTAATCCCAAGTTTAAACCTTGACTTTATTGACTAAACTTGGTGGTTTTCCTTTTATTCTTTTCTCGAGAATTCAAAGTCAAGCCAGGTGACTCATGGGTTAGGCTTTTCAAGCCCCAGGGCATGTGTTTCCCATACCACGTGGTGCAGAAAAGAAGCTTTAGGGGCACATCAGTATTATTTACATAGTGTGAAACATCTGAACAGCACTAGAAGATGTTTTCTAGTTACCGGGAGACTGAATCTTGCCAGGGTAAATTCTCTAATGGGAACTCATACGCTGGTCACTTGAGCAGACCCTTCTGACCATGCTTTCTTTGCCAGCAGGAAGAGCTTCCAGGAGTGGAAGAAAGTAACCACAACCTGCAGCCAAGAGCAGATGATGGAAACAGACTTTCAAGGGCATCACGTCCCTGCTCTGCGGGTTATGGTGTGTGAGTATACATTAAAAAGGAGATCTGGATATGCGGTGAAACAGGAGCGAAAGCATGTGCAGTTTGTGTTGCACAGCCAACTCAGGAGGACCTGGTGATGACATCAGGTGCCTCTCTGTAGTGTGAGAGGCATTTCCATCGCTAGAGGCTCCTGCAGGACGCAGGCAGGATCAGCAGGCTGTCAGTGCAAGAATACATTACTTCACCATCCGTTGATGCTGGCAGCTAGAGAGCCTAGAATATTCTGGTCAAGCCTCCTTTTATCAGATCTTGTCATTGTTGAAACTCTCATTTTTTTGGATGCAAACAGTTTGCTCACACCAGACTACATTCTCAGCCACCATCTCTGTGATCATTATGTGCTATTTGGCCAAGGGAAAAATTAGACCTTACAAACAAATATATAGAAGTATTTCAAATTCCTGTGTAGTTATTCCCAGCTAGTAGTTATTCCTCTCTCCCAGGGAGAGACGTTTTCGTTTGTTTGTTTGCCTTTCCATTATAAGGCCCTGTAAATACGACCCTTTTGGCATATTCATGTCTCAGATTGCTGCTTTTTGAAGTACAGCAATAAAAGACTTACAAAGAGGTTACATGCCATATTTAAATATCTTCACCTGTGCTTCACCATGTTTTCTGCTACCCCTCAGGTTCTTCTCCAAACAGTTTCTCAGTTTCTTTGCTGTAGTCAGATTGCACATGTTGTTTTGTGTTGTACTTTTTTTTCTTCATGTGGTGTGTGTGTGTGTAAACACATTCACTTCTGTCTCTGGCCCACCAATACAGCCAATTTCTACCTCCCCGTTTTCTACCTGCTAGCCTTTTTTTTTTTTTTTTTTTTTTTTTTTTTTTTTTTCCTCCTGTCTAGCTCTTCAAAAGCTTACTCTTCTGGCAGTTTCATCAGGAACTTCAGTTCTTTCCAGTTAAGTGTTGTAGCCTTGATTCTAGAGCTGTGACACTCCTCGGAAGGATTCAGCCATCCGTGGTCCAAGAGCTAGCTTTGATATGGCACAGCTGCAAAACCTTGGACTGGACTTCTGAGAAAATTGCTTAATGGTGAGAAAGTACAGAGATGAGAGCCATGCAAGATAAGAAAGGGAAAGCTGGAGGCAGAGGCAAGATTAGCACAGCCTTTTCCGCCTAATGGATTACTTTTATTCTATATTGCCAGGTCACTCAAACCCCCTTCTCTTGGGACACTGGCTGTTAGATTGCACTCTCTGTATGAAACCTGATCTGAGCAGATCTCACTGGTGGTGGGCTGAAGTTCTGTTTGACAGTTTAGGTGTTGAAAATAGTGAGCAAAGAGAGAAAGTTAGGAAAAAAAGAAGTGACAATGCCCTTGAAGGAAGGGCTAACAGTGACTTCTGTCCAGAAACAGATCTCTCTGGCAATGTGAAAATAGACAAAGTCTTTGTTCTGAAAGTGGGTGTGAAGATCAATGCTGTAAACTGACTTCTGTGCTCACTGACTTACAGCAAATATATGAACCAGAATGAAGCTTGTGGTATAACAGTAGGATTTGGTTCCATGAGGTAAGGAAAGTGATTTGTTACTCACTTGCTGATGGACAGAGGAGAAGCTAACAGGTGGAAAACACCATATTTGCATGAACTAGTTTTGCTGAAAAAATGGCTTAATATTTCTCCTGTATCTTGTACCAAATCTGAATTTGCCATCATTTGGCTTTACAAGATTGAGATTTAGGGACCTTTTAACTTATTTTTTGTTTTATTATTAACAAAAAAAGTCATGGCACATCTTGCCAGTTAAGGTCAGGATTTTTCCCTTGTTGGTTCACAAAACTATATTGTTGCTGTAACGCATTTCTTGGCATTGGGGGGTGGTCCTTTGGGGTTGCCAGAGTTGGACTTGATGATCCTTGTGGGTCCTTTCCAACTTGGATATTTTATGATGATGATCTGTGCTATGATTGGCTGCTGGTTTCTAACAGAGCTACAATACTGAACTTAATGGCGTATTCAGACAAATACTACAGTGTTAAACATACCTGAGACCCTGCAAATCTTTGCTGTCTGTCTAGCAATCTGCATTATGCACAGGTAGTTTTGGTTCCTGTGGAGTTTGTTAATTTTTTCTTGTATACTAGTTATAAAAATGAACAGCTCCAGTCCATTCTTAAATGTTGATAATACAAGTTTTTGACTAATAGAGCAGGTGAGAGAGAAGTGGATCTGCTCCATCTCTGAATTTTTGGTTTCTCACAGGGTTTCTACTCCTTTCTTTGCAGCTGGAAATTAGTTTGGATAGAAGTAGAGCTGATGCTAATGTATAAGCCTTACATTTTGGCGGCAAAGCACATCTTTATCTCTGCCGAGGGAACATATAGGTGGTGGTGGTGGTTGTTTTCTTGTATCGTTTGGCAATAAGAAAGGGAACTTCAGGAAGAGTTTAAAAAGAGGAAGAGAACTGGGGAATTTATTTGATGCTATTACCTTGTTATCCCATGTAGCCATATTTCTGGAATTTTATATTAGCAAAGTTTACTTGATGGATTAACATCATGTTGCTTTTTCTGAAAGAGCAAAAAGTTGTGTTTTGTTTGTCCTATAGGCCTGCCTTCTGCTGAGTTGGACAGTCAGATGGAGAGTTCAAAATTGCAGTTGCCAGAAGAAATGAGCAGTAAAGATACACTTAAATTTATCAGTGAGAGTTATTTACTATATGCTTTCTAAATTAAAATGGTTTTTAATCAAAATGTATACCTGCATACACAGGTAGGCACTCCTAACACTTTAATGTGTACTATTTGACCTGTTTAGAGCTCTAATTTTTTTTTTTTTTTCAGCAACATTTATGCATAAATTCATGATTTAAAATAAAAATCTATTTAAATTATTTAGAAATATGTGAACCCTGTTTCAGATATACCTGAAGTGGTCTTTGAAGTAGGCCTAGATAATAAACTGCATCTCCAGAAAAAACTCTCCTATTAGTCCGCTCTTTTAACACCTTATTCTGTCTGCTTCTCTTATTCCTTTGTAGTTTTGAGCTTGGGGAAGAGTATCTACCTGTGAAACCACACAGAGCTGATAGCTACTTTTACTTATTTTTTGTTTTCTTCACTGTGCTTGGGAAAAAGTTTAAGTAATTTCAAAGCTTTCAAGAGAACTTATTTCTAGAGGAAACTAAGCTTTTTCTCATTCTCATGCAATAGAATTTTTGTGTTTTGGTTTCCGTGAGAAATGCAGCAGTCATGGAAGCTCTTGACGTAGCTGCTCTTGCTTATGCTTGTTGGAAAGGGAAGGAGGACACCAGGTGGTCACAAAAGCTCAGACACCTGAGTCCCATACTAGCTTCCTTCACAGTATTCAGCAAGTCTTTCCATTTTTACGTCCTGTTCTTCCCTCTTTATGAGGCTAACAACTTCCTTCCACCTTTTATGATTTCTGTAAGCTTGCTCCAGCAGACCTGAAATGCAGCCATGTGCAACTCAGTTAAATGAACAATAGTTTTGGTGCTTGCACTGTTCATGACTTTTCCTGCTTTTTAGTGACCTTGAGAAAGAGCAGTCCAAAAAGCTGGTAACATATAGACCCAAGTCAGAAAAAAATGCTGCTTTTTCTTCAGGGTTTGGATTGTATGAGGAGCACCATTATGTTCACAAACTGTTGTGCAGAGCAGACTTTGTGCTAAATACTAAAGTAGTTGTCAGCACAGGTAGGCACCTTGTTTAATGTCTGAAGGCAGGTTTCATCTTAAATAATTTCCTAGTAGGATTTTTTTTTATTTTTAGTGACGTGCTGTATTATACCTGTTTTGCTGATGAAGGTAAGTGAGCCCTGATGCCATCTGTATGAGATGGGATACGGATTACAGGAACTCATGTGGTATTACAACAAGAAAGGCTCAGAAGTGGAAACAAGTCCATGACAAAGATTATAGTCCAGAGATGGTGTAGTGAATGGAAGAACAGGACTTTGAGCATATAGTAAATATAAGTATCAATGACGTTACTTTTAATGTCAGCGTAGCTGAAATGTATATTTATGTGCTAGTAAATTTATCAAAAAGAAGAGCTGCCTCATCTAATCAGTATATATTCTATATCAAGAGTCCTGCAGATACAGTTTGAGATTTATTGCATTTACGCATGAGTCTATGCATGTAAATATGGAGGTTTGTAGATATGGCATTAATCTTAACTGAAAATCTCAAAATGCAAAGGGGCAAAGTGGCTTTTCTCACTGCTGGCAGGGAGTCTACAGTAAGAGCAAGAAAAGAGACAGGAGTTTAATGGTTGTGGGGTTTACATGAAATCATGGACGTTGAGATCATGCGCCAGTAACATTGCCACTAATGTGTCTTGGCAGAGGAGGCACCAAAGAGAGTGGAGGAAGTGAAGGAGATAGATCTAAAAAAAGCCTTGGTCCTTGAAGAGACCTGTCTGTAGCTCTGTGTGTCTGCTGCTGTAGACAGATTACCTGACTTGTAGGTCAGTCTTGTCCCAGTGTGCGTTAAATCTGTCTGCCTGGGAGAGGCGTTTGTGTCTAGGCCTCTATCTAGAGTATAGTGGTAGCGGTGTTTGTTCTGACATAGACTTAAGGTTTCCTAAACTTAAAAAAATTCAGTATCACAGGATAGTTTGTATCAATGAGATAGCTTGTAACATGGGATAGCTGCAGCAATAAAATAAGACAGGCTGTTGTTCTGGATATGGGAATGAAAATGTTTTATGTTTTCCTTCCTGCTTCCAGGTGAGACATGTCAAAATTTCCTTCTTCCTACTCCTGGTCTTCTGAAATCTGCAGACAGCAGACCTACTTTTTAAGGAGTGTGAGAGCAAAATGTCTTGGTGCTTGCATTATGTATCTTTGATGGACATTGCTGCAGCTCTACCGACCAGCACTGAAGGAAAGGCCAGGAACCTATCTACTTCTTGGCCATCTCCACCTTCATTTCTGTTCTAGACCTCAAATCAGGCATCTTACATGGAGTGGACTGACCAGGGTCATCCACTGTCATAGAGAAGGTATTAGTGATGGCTTATTTTGAGAGTAGCAATGAAATCCAAGTTTATTCTCGCTTCAGGATAAAATAATTCTGATGCGTCTAATTCAATTACTGCACACTGCTTCTGCTTTCTGTGGTAATACTTAAGTATTTTTTGTATTTGTCCCTGAATCTTGATACTTGAGACTGAAGGCTCTAATGTTCTAATTGAGCTTATTTAAATGCTATTTTATTCAAGGTCCTTCTTTATTGTAGGACTTTTTGTGAAGACCAACTCAACAACTCAAAACACAGAATTATTAGGCCTTAAAATAGCTGAAGAAATTGTTATATATTAGTCTTTGCCTCACAGTGCATCTTGGTAGTTTCTGAAATGTACTGCTTGTATCATACCCTTAATTTTAGTAGGAACTGGATTGTAGTTCCCACTGGAAAGTTTGAGAGTTCACTGGTGGGAATAGGTGGCAAAGAAGGACCTGCGGAGCTAGAACTGCTGTCTGAACAGTGAGATTTGGTTTGCCAGGGCATAGCTCAGGAAGGTCACTTCAAACACACTTTCATTTCCGTACTCTGCAATGTGCTGTATTTAGAAAGTGGCAGACCATTACTCGTGAGCACAGTGCACAGCACATGCAGGGCCAATGTTTCACAGTGTCTCTAGGGGTGGTGGTACTTGTGTTAGGTGGTATGTTGGATTCCCTGGAGCAGACACTTAACAGAGCAGAGCATTTTCTGCTAAGTGTTCTGGGCTGGCATGTCCAAGCGGTTGCACAACAGCACAGCTGTTGCCAAATATTGTATTCCTTCTGGATATTAACAGTTTTACCTTTGTCTTTTCAAGGACATGATGGTCATGGTTACATTACGTCCAAGTATATTCTTGCCTTTCTTAGAAATTTCTATATGGAAACCAAAGACCTATAAGGACATCCTTGTTCTGCATGTCTCTTTTTGAAACCATGTTTGAATTAGGGAAACAATATGAAGTTCATTTTTCTTTATTTTAACCTCATTATCAAGAGCCCTTGTCAACATTGACACAGGACTCTGATGCATTAACCTCCCAGGATGAAATTCTCTGGGACTGCTTTTTACGCAAAAGGGTTTTGTTTTAAAGCACTTAAAGTGTGAAAATGTTTCTGTTGTTTCCATTTATAGAAACAAGTCACCTTTGACCAGAAATGAAAAACTTCAGTATAGAAGATAACAGTGGAACAAAAAAAAAGTCTGTGTGCTGTCACTGCCTTGACTTTGACAGAAAAATCTGTGACTTTTAGGGTTTTTCCATAAGTTGTTAGAGAAAACATTTTGACTGAACTGGGCCAGAGGAAAACTTGTGAGTTAATCAGAAAACAGAATGTCTGTCCTTTGGAAAACTCTGGTATCATAAAACGTTTTTCAATGAAAATGAGAAAAATTATTTGTTTTCCTTTGCAATTAAAACGTTTCAGGTGTCATGTGAAATAAGTTGGACTTTATAAATTTGTCAGAATCTCGGTAGGATGACTTGGAGTGCTCGCACTGTTGTTTATAGCAATCCCAAAATGAATTCCCTAATCAACCTGTAGCTATTTTAAACCACTAGAAGATTCATCCTTAGCAAATAAGGGCTGCTGAATTAATCCATTTTGCTCATTGGCATATGACTGTTTTCCCACTTCATATTTAATTATTCCTTATCCTGGAGCACAAAACACATTTTGAAACATGCCTTTCTGCTATCCAGATATCAACACATGACTGCAAATTAGCTGTTGGTTTTTGACAGCATTGCCTTTCCCTGGCCTCAACAACAAAACTGGAAATGACTTTAGATGGTTTCTTTTCCTTTTAAAGTTAGAATACACCGATTCAGTGGCCATGCAGTTCCCCTTCATTGCACTCTCTTCTTCTGCCAGTTTTTTTTTTTTTTTTTTTTAATAGTCAAGCTCTGCTCACATTGTTTGCACTCCTCAATGATCACAACATCAGTGGCCATGAGTACATCCATAATTCCCTAAAAGGCATTAGCTGCCCTGTATTGCTAGTGATCATGGGTTTCAGAGGTCAGGCATTGTGTTGTCAGTCCCAAGTGCCCTAGGAAGCTGCACTTGTGAATCGTTTCTTTGATGTGAGATGCCTTTGAACCTCACTGTGTAGCCTATGTTTTGGCTGCAGTGAAAGAAAGATGACCTTGGTGCAGGCTCAGCTCAAAGATGACTGTTGAAGAGGCATCACCTCTTGATTGACCACTGGGCCTGTCTTATGCTTGGATGTTTACAGTCAACCTCTGCTCCCTCCCTGTCTGGTGGATATAACACTCAAACCTTGCAGTGTGAGGGGATACGAGCTGTGAAGGCACCTCATATCAAGGCGGGTGCCCTGCGGAGCTGGCTCGTGAGAATGCTCGCCCCAGGCATGGCAGGTCTGCAAGATTTGTGATAAAGCCTTCATCACTAATGGTAACTGGAGAAATCCTAACATGCTCTCCCCAACAGCTGCTCAATCCAAGTTTCAGCACCCATTCCAGCTGTTGACAATTATACTCTCCCTGTAGCCTTAGTTAGATGTGGTGTGTGTCACAACAGATCTAACCTGTTAAACAGATGCTGCTTTTTGCTCCAGCAGGGATTCTGTAATTGACAGAAAAAATGATTTTGATGTATGGTAGGTAATGTTTCTCAATTTGTTCAATTCACCATTTGGGATTAAAGATGTCATAGAAATGTAAAGTGCTATTATTCATTCTAAATGACTGTCCCATTTTCCTTAATAAAAAAAAGTTTATACTTTTTTTTTTCCTGCATTTTGCACTCTGGTTAGTTTCTTCATGTTCCATTTTAGAACTACTATTAACTATTCTTTTACCCTAGGATATCAACATCATCAATCACACAGGACATTCTTCTGACCTCTGTTAGGCACTTAAAAATTTCTGACCTTACCTACTTCTTTAGTTACTTGAGCTTTCAGTCTACTATTACTAATTTCAACGCAATTTCAGTTCTTTTCACTGAAACTCTTGCTGAGTTTAAACATGCAAATGCACTTCACAGTACTTAGTGAGTCCAAATTGTCTGGTTGTACTTGTTTGCTTTATTATATTTCCCCATGACCCGGGATTAATTACAAACTGATGAAATATCAGGATTTGTTCTTCAAGACTTTATGTGAGTGCATGAAAGAGAGATACTGAGACAGCAGCTCAGTAAACCGCTGGCTTGAGGCTTAGTTGTACCTAAATGCTGTCATTCATGGAGCCAACTCAAACCATCAATCAAAACCCTGTCAGTCTAAACAAAGCTGAAGCTTGAAAGTTTTTGCTTTAGTTGGCATTTAATTCTCTCTTGGTGTCCAATTCCTAACTTCAAGTAGAATATCTTGCACAAAAAAGGGTTCATTTTGAGTCCAGCTCTGCAAGGTATTGTGTGTAGTGGCCTGATCTCAGAGAAGTTACAGCTCCAGTAGGAATGAACAACAGCATGAGCAGAGTGAGCTGTTCCCCAGAAAGGTCAATTAAACAATTTAACACCTCTCATCATTTCACAGGACGTCATTTCCATATTTGTGTAAGAATAAAGGAAACCCACCTGTGGATGTTAGAGGGCTGAAAAATTCTTTTTGGCTTTTGTCACTTTAAAGGATACTTAAAGCACACTAGTGGTAAAAATATATCCTCAGTTAACAAATCATGAATCTAAGTAGATTCTGAAACTGCAGAGACATTATATAGTACTTCTGGAACTACATACATTTTTTTCTGAAAGCCAACTTTTATGGAAAAAAGTTGCAAGATACTCAGAATCTTTGTACCTCATGACATGTCTAGAACATTAACGTAATATTTTTAAGGGAAAAAAGGTAACCTAATGGATCACATCATTAAGGTAATAGATACAGTGAGCAAGGAAAAAAAATACTGTGTAGCTGTTAGGATGTCTAAAGTATGTGTTGTTTGGTGGATTTACATGGAGCATAAAAAACAATGTAAAGAGGTGTATTTTGCTTTTAAACCTGTCCATGATCAGTAGATCACAGAGATCACGTCAACAGGTGGACCTGAAAAATAAAGCATCAGGGTGACAAGAAACAACTGCCTCTGCAAGACAGCAGCTAATACTTGTTTTTATTGGCATCTTCAGAGGGAGGAGTAAAACCTGTCAAGTCAAATAATTGAATGGAAAGAAGGTGCTTCAACAAGTAATGGAAAAATGATCAACATACAGTACCAATGTAGAGAAATTTACGTATGACAAAGATACCTTAATTTTGGCTTTTATAATACAACACAAAACTGTATATTATACATGCTTTTACTGTTTGTTTGTTTTTAACTGAAGTGCATGGTATTTTGTTTCTGTTCTGACATAATACTAATTTTATTATAACATATACCTCATATCTTTGGGATATTGAATGCCAAAGTGAACTTTATTTTAAAATCTAGGCATCCAATTTAGGCAATGCTTCTGTATTCTCCAGCATTTCTGGATTGTTTATATGTACACATTGGCCATACTTGTAAGTTTTGTGTCTGTAGCTGAATATTCATCATCTTAAAAAGAATCAGTCAAAGAGTTAATGATACTGGTTGTTATTAAACTACCTCTTAAGCATCCTGCTCTACCACTTCCTTTTCTTTGCTCATACCTGACAAATCTAATAGGTACATCAGAGTCCAGGCTATTTTACAGACACACCTCACTATGGCAAAAAAAAGTGTTTAAAAGTTTGTGTTCTGAGCACAAAGATGTGCTAAAGCTCATCTGATTAAATTTGGTTTACAATTAATGCAGCAAGAAGGAAGCAAAATATTTTGATTTTTTTTTTTTGGAATCACTAAAAGTTGAATAAGAAAGACAAATCAGGAAAAAAAGTATATGAAAATATAATTAAAGGGTGTATTACGAAAGAGATTTATAAGAAGGAGAGAACTTAATATGGTACAAATCAACTCTGGCCATTTTTTTTTTTTTTTTTTTTTTGAGTGATTAAGTATGCAATTGTGTGTTAGGCTCTAATGGTTCTTCAAAGTGTTGGGTGCTAATATATAGGTGTGCCAGTTTATATTGAAATAGACAAAATAGAGTATAGACCAGCAAAGAAACTGAAGGATATATTATATATACAGTATGTATAATATACTGCATATTCGTGAGTGTGTAAGGACAACATTATATGCTTACGCTCACAGTTGTTTTCTCCAAGTGCTGGAATCCTTCTAAGTTTCTGATAGCTGATTAGAGTCCCTGAATCTTTTAGAGACTGTATTGTTTTCTTGTTGCACATGGGAGTTCTTCACTCAATACACTATATACTTTCTACCTCCTGTTAGGAAACTGGGCTGTTGAGCACCAGGATTACCAGAAGCATTTGAGATGAGAAATTTAAGCTTTGTATAAAGCCAAGCTAGCTGAAACAATCCTCATATTTATGGAAATACTTATCATTATCGGTAGTAAAATCCTGAATTGAAATTCAAAAAAGCTATGTAAAGCTGGCTGCATCCTCAGATATATTTAGAGGAAGTTCCATTTGTTTCTTTTGAGCCCTTTTTCTCCAGACAAAGATCACAGTCTCAGAAATCCCCTTCATTCACTTGTTTTAAAAGGTGACGACTCAAACCATATATATTGAAAATAGTTGATACATTGTTGAAAAAAATATATAGTGATTGAAACCTGTTTGTGATGCCTTTCTGTCCAAAACAGCATGTAAGAAAAAGGGGCTCTTGAAGAGAATGTCTGCCACCTCATCCTTTGACTTTTCATCACTTTGCAGAGCCCCTGAAGATCTCAACTGTACAAATGTAACACCAGTGAGGTACTGTGAGGTAAGAAATTCCTAGAGCACGCTCAGTGCTGTCCCCTTTATTTTTTGTGGTTACTCAAGCATCCCCAGGTCAGGAAACGTGTTGGTACTTGAATGCTGAACCGTATGCCTGAAGATGAAATTTCAGTGACTGCAGGGCAGTAGCTATGCTTGACACCCAGTCCGTGTTGCTCAACAGCCCAGAAAAAAGCCAGCTGTGGGCTTAGCTTGTGGCTGCCCATGCGTGCAGTGTCACAGAGCTACCCTTGCCCTGCTGCGTGGCTCTGTGGGTTGCAGGGATGGAGCTTGGAGTAGGCGAGGAGGGAGCACGAGCTGGTTTTTGGGGATGGAGGGGGGAGCGGGGGGGCCAGCTGCTGCTTCTAGCCACCTAAAACAGGGGGGAGGTCACGGGGAAGGCAGAGCCAGGCTCCTGGCAGCGAAAGCATAAGAGGCTACGAGCATCAGCAGCTGTGAGGGAAATCTCAGACGCCGCCCTCCGCTGCTGGCTGCCCACCCAGGACCGTGGGGAGCAGGTATGGGGAGGGAGGATGCTGAGCCCCGGGGTGAGCATTGGGCTGGGCTGAGACAGAAGCTGCTGGCTGGAATGTCCTGGAGATGCAAAAAAATAAAAAGAGGAAAAAAAGAAAAAAGAAAAAAAAATGTTTGCTTTTTTTTTTTTTTCTCCTTTTTTTTTTTTTTTTTTTTAAGTCATTTTTTTTTGCACTCGTAAGGGTTGCAGAGGGGCTGGTCAGGCTGAATAATGGGACGAGTGGTTTGCTGGGGGTCAGTGCTCCAGTTCGATATGCTGGCGGAGCTGTCAGGCAGGGAGCAGAGGAGGGCTGGTCGCCCAGTGGCTTTTTAAATGCTGGGGTTGTGGATGCTCCGCAGGATGAGCTGCAAGCTTGGCGGTCCTGCGCGGAGCAGCCACGCGGAGGAGGGAAGGGAGATGCTTTCATCTGAACCCAAAATGTATGTGCCGGGAGGAAGGCTTCAGAAAGTGGGAGCTGGGCAGGGAGAAGGGAAGGGAGCCTCTCTTCTGCTTTGTTTTCTAAGGAGTTCTTTGAGTGAATTGTTTGTCCTTTAAAAGAAGAAAAATATCTCATTGAAGTTGTTTTGATTTAATGAATTCTGATTGTGTTTTTGTGCAGCTGAGCCAGATCTCCCCAAAGGAAAATTAATTTCTTTGTACTGTTGTGTCTAGATTTTTAGCATGGATTTGGAGTTTTGGTTGATGGAAAAAACCCTGGCTGAGCAGGGGAGGATGTAGCAGGTGACTGGGAAGTGTTGCATCATCAAGATCTAGTTGATTAAACCTTATTGTGACCTGGTCATTAATGCTCAGAAAACTGTAATGAAAAGAGAAATATTGAATGAAATACTAAAGCAGATTTCAGAGTTGTTATCTTTTTGTGAAACTGATTAATGCAAAGTGACCTAAACGGCCTGCTGTAGGAAGGTTTGTCAGTTGTGTTTAGTGAGGATTATTTGAAAACATTCATAAAGAAAAGAGGATTTCCTTGTGCATTGAAAATTAGTTATGATGCAGAAAACTGTGATGCATCAGCAACCCACATATGAGGATTTATGTGCCACTGTCCTTATGCCCCTCTGTCTTGTATATCCCTGACCTTATAGCTTTACAATAAAAAGTGTTGACATTAGAGATGAAAGATTTCCTACTAAATCTTTGATAATTTGCCTGTGCTTAACTTCATGCCCTGGCATTCAAAGAAGTCTACCAATAATATTTGCTTCATTTTCTATCAACAGTTGTCACACAGACAAGTTTTAGAAGTCGGAAAGGAAGAGTTTGGCAATGAGGTGGGAGAAACTCCAGCTTTGGAAGCTGTGGATGTCATCTCATTGCAACAGGTCATTGTCCTTGGATAAATCAGAAATAAAAAATTTGGGGACAGCTTCTGTAGAGCCTCTGAAGCGTAGGTGACATCTAGACAGATAAATAAGGGGCAAGCAAACAGGAGTATGAGCATGTAACTTAAAATTCCATATCAAATCATTTAAATGCACTGAATACACTCTGGTGCTACTGAAGCTATTCTTTTCTATTTGATTTTTTCTTTTTTAATAACATCTTTACTATGGTGGCTGAGAGGGTTGTGCTTGCAGTTAAACTATCTCTAAAGTTTGCTAAGAAGCCCAAGTTTGTTTCCTGTCATTATATATTCTGCATCTTGAACTAGTTCATGTTCTTTGTTATTTTCTCTTGCCATTATCTTAGCCATGCAAAAACACGCGTATGAACAAATATTCCTCAGTAGGGGCATGAAGTGGTTTGATGTTGTTTGCCTGCCTTGATTTTAGGAATTTCAGAGGTTGCAAATTATCTCCCATAAGGTATCCCAGTGTGCTGGGGTGCCAGCCCACAGGGAAAGGGTGCCCGCTGAAAGATAGTTTGCCTGACCAGTTCTTGGCCAAGCAGAATATCAAACAGAATTTATTTCAAATGCCAGACTGGGCTAAGTATACAAATATGTCTTTGCATAATATTGCAGGCGATCTAATGAGGCTGACAACATTCCTGAACCACAAGAGCATAACAAAGCAACTCTACTAATGAGGTGATTCAGCCTTTGGTATCAATGTAACCAAGAGTTTCTCAAAGTTACACAAACATAATAAGAAAACATGGAGTTGCAATACAGGCCAAGCTCTTTCATCCCTGAAAAAGAGAAAACTTAGTACTGTGTTAGAGTGAAGAAGTCACTTGCAGTGCAGCTGAGAGATGACTGCCAGGCTGACTTGCACAAAATGGTTGTGCACTAAAAAATTTTTGCAAAATGTTGGTGTACCCTAATAGAAAGCTCCATAAACAGGTAGATGGACCTTTCTGATGTTTACCATGCAAATGTAAGAGAAGCTGTGAGAAGCAAATGAATTTAGTGGACGATGAAGACCAGAAGACATGAGTGCT
This sequence comes from Aythya marila, assembly GCF_965140915.1. Lineage (NCBI taxonomy): Eukaryota > Metazoa > Chordata > Aves > Anseriformes > Anatidae > Aythya > Aythya marila. The sequence goes on along the minus strand of NC_139045.1, from coordinate 9,543,914 downwards.
GGGTGAGGATATATGCCTGATGCGTGTGAAAATTTGCAGACTGCCATCAGCACAGCTGTGCTGCCAGAGAAATTTCTGGTCAGATGAAATAAAGACCATGCTAATTGGATGGTGATGCACACAACTTAAACAGCTGAAGCTGATAGAGCAATGGGGGAAGAACTACCAGTGAGCAAGCTTTCTTTGTGCCCTAATAAGCTAGCAATGCCTGAAAAAGAACTTAATCTCATGCAAGAGAGAAATTTATTTGTTTTTGAATTATAAAGAGGGCAAAGAATTTTTGCTGAGTCTTCTGCAGACAATGACCCTTGTGATTGGCAAACTGCACTTACCTGATAAGTTCTGCTATGCTTTCTTTACTGAATCTTCTGCTAATATTCAAATAATGGAGCTGGCTAAACCTTCACCATTATAGAGGAATTATTACTGGAGAAGAAAGTGAATATGGTTTAGGAACATAGAATGTTGGCTTTACCATCCTTTCGCTGACATAAAAGGACCCTTGCTTTATTGCATTCCAGTAAGATCATTGCACAGAAGACTGAGAATTAGCAGATGAATGTTAGAGGTGAAGGCAAGAGCGCCAGAGAGCCCCTGCATTAATGCTGTTGCTTGGGAAAACTCTAGTAACGCTGAGCAGGTAAGTACCAGCCAGTTATTCCTCAAGTAGCTGATGAGGAAAGGCAGGTTGTCCCAAATGCTAGAGGACTGCCAGTTGTGTATTTGTAGTCTTTCCTCAACAGAGAGAGCATGAGGCTGCAGTGTGATGGTGTCCTGGGTAATGCTTTGAGACCTTTAGGTAGTCCATTTGAAATTGAATAATTAAATATTCAATGATAAAGGCTGGGAAATTGCTTTTCAGTGCTGTTATTAGCTCAGTGTTTGTTGTGATCAGATGGTTATCACAACATTTAATCACAGCAAAACTAACAGAAATAAAATACTTTTCTGAAATAAATGGAAATAAATTATTTTTCTGCAGTTGGGTGGGCTGAGAAGGGTGCAGCATGGGCTTGAATGTGACATGAGGGATGAGCAATACATTGTTAGACTTCTTAGTTTGTTTTGGGAAATTGTCTTGTGCATTTTACTTCACCAGCTTGATTGTATGCTTATTAAAAAGGAAAGGTTCAGAAGGAACAGTTTCTGTCTGAGATAAGAGGCAAGAGGCATGTCCCACACCACCCCGAATAAAAAAAAAAAGTGGGGGCTTCCATGGCTTTTCAACTTGATGTAGTAAAAATGGTTAGTTGAACCTAACTGGCTTATGATCTTCTTCTTTTGTAAGATGACACTTTCCTTTAAAATCAGAGAAGGAAGCTGGCTTTGTGCTCAGCTTCTCTCTTCTGGTAGCTGTAAGATGATGCATCCCAGCATAGATGTGCTAATTGTTTCGTTGTTTTTTTTTAGGGCCTTGAAGCGGTCCGTGGAAGTCATTCAGAGGAAAAGATAGTTCTTGATGTAATTAAAATGAGAGATCACATTAAAACAACCGCATTGTTGTCCCAATGTTTCTCCAGATCAAGCTAAAGGAACTTGCTTTCGTGTGAGATGTTGTTTCCTCCAAGATGAGCACTGTCAGGAGATAGTTAAGGATATTTTGAGGTACAGAAGTCACTTTTAATGTACATACCTATTCGTGCCAAACATGCCAAAGCACACTTCATTATTTTAGTATTTTTTATAAAATACTGTAGATAATAAAGGACCAGGAGTCCTTTGGTGTTGCTATAATTGCTCTTTAATTATGTTCATATTGCAGTTTCTTATCAGTTTGTCACTGCTGTGTAAATCTTCCTCTGAAATACATCTTCAGTACTGTAACAGCTTGCTAATCTTATATAGATTTGTCAATCACACTTGGTCTTTCTAAGTTTGTTCCCTTAGCAATGCTAAAGAGGCCGGTTCTACTAAGGGAGGATCTAGACATTATATTACTTACAGATTTACCTGCCAGGTGACTAGAAGAGCAATGATTGTGGTTGAGGGTTTATTTTACTATGTTTTTGGGAGCTAGGGGAGGTTGTGCTACTGTCAGATTGTAGAAGCTGCATTCATTTGGCAGTGAATGTCTCTCTTTGTGGAGATAGAAGTTCTGATTGCATAGGTTGCTTTGAATATATCTCACCTGTTTATTTACTTCTCTTCCCAGTCATCTTCGTTATCTGTGGTGGTTTACTATTGTAGACATAGTATTTAGAGTATCTAGTGGAAATTTTTTAGACTAACTTTTTCTCACTTGTTAGACCATTGTACTAAATAGTGTGCTGGTTGTACAGTAAAACTAGGAAATTAATTATAAAATATTACAAAACCAGATTTTCAGTGATACTGAGGTATCTGACAGCGCAGATAAACACCATGTATTTTCAACAGCACAAGAGAAGAGTAGCCACCAGTGCAATCAATAGGTGTGAAGTGCCTAAAAACCTGTCTTTTCATGCAGGACATAGAGCCACAGTAGGAGAAACCGCTACAAATGAAGCAGAGCACTGCAGTCTTCCTATCCAGGAGTATGGTCCCTGTACAAATTTCATAACTATTAAAGCTAGTCTACAGCACCTAGGGGAAAAAACTTTATAGGCTTATTTATTTATTTTTTTTGTTGTCAGTCCTCAGCTCCTTGTGAAAATATAAGAAGGTAGATAGCAAGGCTTTCAGTTTACTGAGATGGAATACCTGTCCTTAAGTAATAGAAATTACATTCAATTTTACTTACGCCTTAATGCCATATTTTTTAGTTGTATGTTTTGTGAGGTTGCATTCATGGCATGCTGGAATATTTTAGGTTGGAAGTGTCATAGTCAAGTCCTACCTCTAGCTACAAGGAGGGATAGCTTTAATGTTTTGAAATTGTCTTGTGGATGAAGATTGTGTAGCCTCTGTTTCAGTGCTTCACCAATCTCACTGAAAATTCTGCTAGCTGCAACTTGTCAAGCAAATGGAAGCAAGCAGATATTGGATGGGAATAATTCTCAGCTTATAATGATTAGGTATTCCTTTGATCTAAACAGGAAACAAATGCTGCAGAGTTCATAAGAATATCACAAGTGTGCTTGAATTTAGCAGATCAGTGTGCACGTGCTGTATCTCCAATGTTCTTTCCCTGAGCATCTGCTGCCAGATGCTGTCAGTTGTAAGACGCGGGAGCTGTTAGACCTCTGGTTAGACCCATTTTAGCAGTTTTCATATACCCAAACTTTGATGAAGAAGTGATACAAATGGCATCAGAATGCTGTGGGTTTACTTTAAACTGCCCAGCCATCCTACTTGCCATGACCAAAAAAATTTGTTGGAAATTTCCCTAGTTGGTGAAGAATGTCTCCGGTTTCAGACCTTCAATTAACAATATTTCCTGCATCAGAACAATCAGGAAATGTAGAGAGCAGATTCTTCGGTAAAACTGCAGCTTTTAACACTCAGCTGGTAAAAAGTGCAAGTAAAGAATAACTGAAATGTAGCTAGAAGAGATGTTCTGACTGCTATCATTAAGCTTCCTTCATCATTCACCATGCACACTACATCATGAGTTATGGAATAAAAAATACAGAGCATATCTGCTAATCCAGCAGCAGAGCAAACAGGCATATTGATGTAAAATATTGGTAATATGTATTTTTAAAAGTAGTATCAGAAAGAATATATGGACTATTACTGAGTCATCAACTTCTTGCCTTAATACTTTTATTAGGAGCCATTTTCATTTTGAAATTACTCTTTGAAAAGCTGATATCAGTTCTTGATTTACTTATTTATTTGATTTATTTATTTCAGAAACTTAAAAATAAGCATGTTTCCATGTGATCTCCTTTAAATTGCAGGGTCCACTTCACAGAGCAGCTCTCACACAGATGCCCTGGCAGCAGCTGAGCAGGCCTCCCCGAGAAGCTGATCAGTGCAATGAAAAGACTACTGATATCTAGAGGAAATATATAAAACCAGAGGTGGCTGGTGAAGGATTCACTGTGGGTTTTCAACAGTAAGGAAGAGTGTTTTTTGTTTGTTTGTTTTTTTTCTGTGGTTTTTTTTTTTGATTGTTTGTTTTTAATAAAATGCAGAAGTATGCATTCAAGCTCTTCGAAACCTCAGAGCAGGATGTTATATCCACTGTCAGAGATTATAATTTCAAAATGCAGTGCTAGCTTGTGTAGATTGACAAAGACAGTTCTTTGCATGCTCATGTTAAAATGAGTAGCACGTGAGCATCCCCCAGCATTTATATGCTACTGCTGTTGTGTATAAATGATTTCTCCCTGAAGACTGCAAACATTCTTATATTAGAGAACAACTCTGATATCTTACTTTAGCAACACTAGCTTTTTTCCAGCACACTTTAACTCTCAAAAAAAAAAAAATAAAAAAAAAATTCCTGAATTTTCCACCTACTGCCTTGCTTTTACCCTATGCTAGCAGTCATTCATTCTCTCATGGACCAAACAAGCACTCATTGAACTGTGATAGTTCAGATAATTTTGATGCAGTACTAACATTGATTAGATTTGTTCAGTCTGCTGTCTCCCTGGGCTCTTGTTATTTGGGGTGCTTTTGAGCATAGCATCAAGAACATTTTGAAGGTGTCCAAGAGGACAATATGATGAGAGTCCCAAGGTTCACATTAAGCAGCTGGCTGTGCCAGCGTGCAAGTCTGTAGGAGGTGGGAAGGGGAAGATGGACGTCACCCAGCTCAACTGAGTGTTAACAGCCTCTGGTGATAGGCTTTTACTTCCTTGATCTTCAGAAATGCTTAAGTCATGGTTGAGCTTGATTCTTTCAGGTTTTGCACTCTCAGGTTAGATTTGTATGTGTTTAAATAGAATGCAGATTTCTGTAGGGGAAAATTTTCTGAAGACCTGGTTAATAATAACTTTCTTGGTTATAAACCCACAGTTGTACTGGAACAGAATTATTCTCAGAAAATGTGCCTTTGGTATCTTTGAAACTTCTAGGCTGTGGAGAAAAAAAAAAATGTTGCCTTGAGGGTTGGCTATTGGTACTTGGTTTAAAGCAGTGAAAAAAAAATGTGCTTGTTACTTGCCAGTGCAAACTTACAACCTCAGTTGGGATGAACACTGGCCTAGCTATGGACCAGATGTCTGATTTCTAGCACTCAACTGCCTCTGCTAGCTGTCCTGTCGTACAAGGCACTGGCAGTTCCTATCCTTGTTTGTCACTTTTGGATGAGATGCATCACATTCACAGTTCAGCTTGTTAAACCAATTGTTGCCTTGATCAAATGTGCGCTATCAACGTGTTTGAGTGCTCCTGATGTTGGCATGTAGACCGATTGGAACAAATTGTGGAAGAAAATTGTTGCCCAGCAACTGATAGGAAAGTACGTTTTCCACTTGTGGATGTGTGTGGTTTGATTCGACTCTGCATGTCAAATTAATCCCTATTTACTCTGTGGTGTTGTAGTTGCAGTACAGTTAACCAGAACAAGAAAAGTTGTGGGTTATTTTTTAAATTATTTGTTAGTAATTAAAGCTATTTATATGATAGTGTTATTAATGTTATAATTATTAATATTTCCCATAATTATTTAACATTCATGAAGGATCTGTTCATCACTGGCTCTAGTAGAGTTACTACATAGCAACTATCTTCTATTTGCTGATTCAAGAGTTCATACATAAAAGATATTCATTAAGCCCCAGATTTTGTAATCATTTCAAACAAGGTGGTTCTTCATACTGAAATAGCTCCTTACATGGAAACGCAGTGAAATTACAAGGGACCTGGCAAGTATTACCTGGTAGCTGTTTTTGTTCAACAAACTGCCTCAAAACCAAGTGCAGACTGACATGGGGATGGCTCCCATCCTATTATGCCTAAATATTGTTTTGTATTTTCCTTTAAATTTTCAAGTTCTGCCTGCATAAACATGAGTTTGTTGTTGTTTTGTTTTGTACAGTAAAATTTTGTTCTGCTCTGTGAATCTGTGCAGCAGATGAGCACAGAGAAGCTGCTACGCTGTTAATTCACTCTCTTGTTAGTGCACATTAATCCTCTATGTAAGCAATCCCTTACTTAAGCTCATTTTACTGTAAATCATCTCTACAAGATGAGCTTGTATCCATGACAGAAATCAGAGCATAACTAAGGCTTTATGTACTCTTATCCATGTAATGCCAATCACATCAGTGTTTCTGAATTTGATCTATTATTTCCTACCCCTACCCATTGAATCAGACCTGCCCTTTCCTTCCCATTTTAACCAAATTTATTGCCTTCTGCATTACAATCTTTATAAATCTCCCCAGCTGGGAGGCAGAAACAGATGGCTGTAATTATTTGGACATTGTTTTATCACTAAAAAACAAATTACAAAAGCTCTCGTAGAAGAACTTTCCTCATCTGTTAAGTTTTCCATATTTATTTAGGGAGAAATAGACCGAGTTTATTTTTACGTCTGGTGCCTGCTTCCTTTGCCAGCTACTTGAGTGACAGCTGTTAATTGTTTATCCTCTATTTGCTTGCAGATCTGTTAGTTTCCCTGCCAAGAAAGCCCTCTAAACAGCCACGTAGGTGACAGCTTTTTGATGTTGTAGTCACATCGCATATAAGGGTATGGCCACATTGTGATTTATGCGAGTTGTCAGGTCCAACATCTTGTACAGTCAAAATGCAAGTGATTGTAAGATTAATTTAGAAGGAGCCAAAAAAAGTGAGCACAGGATAGGCAAGTATGCCAGAAGCTGGCCCTGGTGCAATTACTGGCATTCTTCATGGACTGCTTGTTTACATTTCTGTTTTTGTGTGAAATAATCAGGTCATTATGGACAGTGTCTTTAAAATCTGCACTCAGGAAATGAATGTGTCTTCAGCAGGGGAATTATAGTGTAGTCTTAAAACCACAAAGGCAGAAGGCAAAGCCAACCTGGGGGAAAAATGGATAGGTGAAAACATCTCATGTGAGCCCTTGAAAATTCGCTTCACCCATTAAAGAGTGAATGTATTTGCTGAACAAAATGCAATGTCTTACTTTATTATCTCTTAAATCAAGTTATTATGGAGAAGGAGCCTGACTGGCTTATACAGAACAGGCTCTTAATCCTTTTTTATGTGGCCATGATGATACAGAGTACCCACAAGCATAGTTCATTGGACTAGTTGTGCTGAATCCAGAGCAGCCACGCAACACCACAGCAGTGTGAAAAGCTGAAGCTGAGGGAAGCACCTTGCAGCACATCTTTTAAATGTATTTTTGCAAATTTTCGAACTGCTTGCTCAGAGGATCTAAGGTCACTGTTAATAAAATTAAAATGAACAGCATGAAGTAAAACCTCACAGAGTATTCAAGCAATGGCAAGACACGAATACAAAATATGTGCTTTGCCAAGTCTGAAGTGTGAGACCCTTCCACTAATATAAACCATTATTTTCTTTTTTGCTCATTCATACCAGCTGACACTGACCATATATCATGTTGGTGCTAAAAGCAAATAACATAAACCAAACCTGGTAAGACCACAACATTGACAGTGCTGAACATGACCTGCTGTGCTTAGCTGCTGTTTTGATTACTAAGTCATGTGGAAAATTTTGTAATGGCTACATTGGTTTTCTGAGGGTTGGGAAGAGTCGCAGCAGTTTGGAATGTTCTTTAATAGTTTAATTTTATTCTTACTATTCAGGAGAAAATAAAAGTACTGGAAAAATAGATAGGGCTGTAACAGCTTTTGAGAATACCAGCAAAAATAGCTTCTCATTACAGTGCGTGACCAGGGCTTCATTTTTTTTTTAAATGTTTCTAGTCTACATTTTAATATAGCAAATATTTACATTAACAAATATTTAGCTTGTTAATTGAAATTACCATAAAGAACAGCTTCTCAGAGATAGGGTTGTAGGAAAAGAGAAAAGGCTTCTATGAATATCCTAAGGCCTTGATGATACTAACTGTTTTTCTCCCATTGAGTTATTCTGTGCAGAGGAAGGGTCTGTATTAGAAAAGCAGCATTTGCTCAACAGAGTAGAGAAAAATTCTCAACCTTAAGCAAAAAGATTTAAATACTCTTATCTTTTTCTTTTGTTGAATTCTGCTGAATCGGTGAAATATGTGACAAAAAATGAGGTATAAATTATCTGATTAGCTTTGGAGCCATTTGTATCATTTTTGCCTGTTTTATTTAGGGAATTTCCAGTAGTTTAATGGAACTACTTATTATAAAAAGTTGAGGCTTTATGTTGGAGAAATATATATATGTATACATATGCATCAGTACATTTATCTTCTTAGATCCATATTACAGTATTATAAATGGTTTTGCCTTTATCAGCTTGTCACAATTTGTACAGCTGGATTCCGGCCACATACTGTTGTTATCAAGGAAGCACTGACAGAGTGAATAAGTAGTCATCTTCCCATTCAGATCTTAATGTTGCTCTCACTGTTGTTAACATAGCAGCAAAAACAGCTGTGATATTTTATGGCCTTCTCTCAAGGCAAGATACCTTCTCCAAAGCTTGTATTCATCTAAACAGCCCTCACTTCGGAGGCTTGCTGAGATCACAGGCTTTGTGAAATCCCCAGTATTTAGTGCCTTTCAGTCTATAAGCATCGATAGTTTATGTTTTGTTCTGTACTGCCAGCAAACTGTCATCTGAGTTTACAAATTGTGACATTTTTCAGCTTTTGACACAGCTCACCACTAGTAGCTGAATAAATGGGGCCAAAGCATGCAAGTTGGCTTCTCCTCAGGAGAGAGAGATAAGGAGAGCCACCTTTGGGTGTGAACTATATTGCAGCTGGTTTCTCAGAAGAGCTTCTGCAACAGTGAGTTTCCATATGAAGAAGTAAAGCGTAATATGTACGGCAGGCAGGGTTCTGATATAATGCACATATTCTGTTAAGAACATTAGATCTGAGGGAAGAGGAGAAGAGTTCATCATGGATCTTTGCATGCCACAGCCCTGAAGTGGCCCAGACAGCACTTGCTGAAAGCATGAAGCTACTTGTGTTTGGTGCCATCAAACAGCCAGGATTATGTTTCCCCACTGGGCCAGCTTCCTGTGTACTGTTTGCTCTTACACTACTCACTCTCACCCCCAGCCCCTACTCCCACACTTTAAACAGCATTTTTAAGATAAATTCTATGCAGGGTGACATTTTTTCATGCTGCTTAACCACTGGGAATATCAATGACGCCCCTCATTGTGATTCGCAAGAGCAGGTGCTTCCTTTGATTACTTTCTGCTCCAACAAGGATGATGTTTCTGGTGCAGTGCCACTTTGGAGGAAGCCATTTTTTTATGGATAGAGTCTGCCAGACCACTGAGAAAGCCTGAAATCATCCTTCTGCTTTAAAGCAGTAGTTTTTGTAGCATTTAAGACACTGCTTCAGCACCAGGGACTTTGTTCTCACCATTTCTGCTCCAGACCCATTGTTTTCTGAATGCACGGGACATGCTATGCATCTCACTCCCTATTGCTGAAAGCATTGTACACAACTAGCATGGTAATGACCATGGCTAGAAAACTGCTGCTGTGCAAGGAAGGAGCTGATGTGCATGTGCCTCGTAGGTAAGTGAGGCAAGTGAAGTAATAAAAGGCAGAAAGGAGAAAAAGCAGTGTAGGAGATCATGGGAACTAGAAGGTAGAAACCGCAGAGATCTCTCACAATTTCCAAACGGTCCCTTCAATATCTCCAGCTGGGCAATGTTTGTCGTCTTGAACCTGTTCATCTTGAAGCTTGTTTACCTGACTTGATAAATAAAAATTGCCACCAGGCTGGCAATTCGGACTCCACTCATTGATAACGCTAATGAGAGCTGAGTGGATTAGCTGTAGGCTGTCCTGCCGCTGTGTTCAGCCAGTGGTAAGTCTGAATTTGTTTCAGAAAATACACAGACGGTTGTTTTTCTTCATGCGCTGGTGATAAAGAGCAGTGAAAGAGGTGTCAAGGCTATTTGATGTATTTGCACTTACACAGGCACTGCTATTGCTGCTGTGTTTTTCCTCCGCTATCCTGCCTTTCCCATGATGGTTTCCCAGTTTTTACGTTACGGTGAGTCAGTGTGGTTTGGGAATATTTGGGGGATTTTAATGTTTGTGATTGTGAAGGCTGAGGGAGGGATTTCAGAAAACCACAGTGTGGTTGAGGTTGGAAGTGATCTCTGGAGGTCATCTGGTCCAACCCATCTGTTCAAACAGGGCCACCTAGAACAGGTTGCCCAGGATCACTTCTAAGGTGGGAGACCCTGTGACCTCTCAGGGCACCTTATCAGTCTTCCAATAAACGTGAAAGTATGATGGGCTATTCCTTGTTGAACTGATCCTTGTGGTATGTCAGCTAGTTCTGCACCCCAAAGTGTAGCAGTTACCTTTAGCACTTTTTATGTTAGCCTGTCTTTCTTTTTTTTCACATCAGCACCAAAACTTAATCTTAATCCCTTAAGATTATTCCAGTCTGTTTTGCCTGTTGTTGCTGTTGTAGGTTTGTGTGTGTGTTTTGTTTTGTTCTGTAGTGGTAAACAAAGCAATGAAGGCTACTTGAAGGATACTTGATTTACAGGGGATGTGATAACATCACAGATGTGTCTATTTGATTTGAAAGCGAGTGCTCTGCCTCCCTTTACCAGTTCGATGTGCTGAGCAAGTGTCCCCTGGAATAAGTGTTTTGAATGTGCTCAGTTCTCCTTTTCTTCTGTCTCCCATCCAGGATTTGAGCATGGCCACCCAGCCACACACTGTGACCAAGGTGGAGATCCCTGACCACGTTCTTTACACTGTAGGAACATGTGTTCTTGTTATTGGCTCTATTGGCATCATAGGGAACCTCCTGGTTCTCTATGCATTTTACAGGTATTTCCTTCACAGTTAATCTGACTTGCCTTGTAGCTTGTTTGTGCCTGTGGGCAGATGTTCTGCACTGATTTCCTCTTGGATTAAATCTCCAAGCAAAGGTTGATGTCATCAATGACATACACCCCACATGCAACCATGCTCATCACTGATATACTCCCACGTAAATTACTCATGTTTTAAGGTTTGTAAGAAAATAAAGAAATAAATATACAGAACCTTGTTGTAGTAATACTTCTAATGAAAAACGTAGAGAAAAGTTTAATACTTTTAATACTAGAAACAGCGATCCCTACCTTGCATGTTGCTTCACTCCCCCTGCAGAGTTTGCAGGTTATTTAACAAAAGATGATGCTCTTCCAACCAGCCTAGACTGTCCTGCAGCTAGAGTACACAAAAAGCTCATGAAAAGAATAAATAGCTGCCTTCAACTCCACACAGTGTTGCTAGATTTCCAAATCCTTCTTGCTCACTGTTTGCTGTCATTATGCATTTTGATGCAGAGTGGGTCTACAATGACAGAAACACCAGCGGGGTTATGAATCAAGCTTTAGTTTACTATTCTTAAATGTTTGAACTGAAAAACCATGTATGGTTGATTTGAATAACTGGGTCTTATATGAGGGAGAAAATTGAATTTCTTGCAGCTGTAGATCACTTCATGATTTTTGCAGCATAAGCTCTCAATTTTTCTTGAAATTTGTTTGTTTTAGCTGGCAAAATGAAAGTATTAAGCTGTCAAAGTAGAAAAATCTCCATAGGCAGATGAACACCTGCAAAGAAGTGAGTTCTGCACCCCTCTCACCCAGTTGTTGCAGAGTTATGAAAGCCGTGACTTTATTAGTCATCTCAACACTTCTGCAACTATCTTAATTTCTCAGTATTCTTTTATTAATAAGAGGAAAGGAATTCCTGCTAGTTGCAGATATTGGTATTTCAGAAGCACATGAGAGGCCTCAACTGATAGGCTGAAGAAGACACTCAGAGAAAAGAAGGTTCATTTCAAGCTATTGAGAATTGCTGCATGCAGTTTCCAAGAATAAAGCTATGTATGAAATCCTCTTTGCTTCCTACACTCAACAGAATGTGCAAAGATGCCTCTTTTTGTACCTCACACTGTGAAAGGTCCTGAGTTCAAACTCTAGGTATCATGGCTTCTCCATACAAGCAAAACAGTTTCATTTTGAGGGTCTAGCAGTTCAACATTACACCTTCTCAGTATATTCATCAGAAGTGCCAACTGTAAGGTAAAGGGGCGGTGAACTCACAAATTAATGTACCTTGTGGAACTAATATTTGGTAAGAAAAATAAGGGAATATTCAACCACATAACCCAAAGTAAGAGGGAGGTTCTTTATTCCATTACCACTATCTTTACTCCTCTTAGCCAGAGCCAAGGGTAATCTTGAATACCAGCTGACAGATTCCTAAAAGGTTGTAACTCCAGATTACCAAAACCAGGTTCTTCTGCTCTTTAACCTGTGTCACAGCCTGGGTTTGCACTGTGCAGCACACATTTGGTGTTGGTGCTCCTACAGGGACTCTAGGAAAGAGGCAGACTGCTCTTCCCTGAACAAAGCCATGTTTTTAAAAATAGGTGGAATTCTCTTCTGCTGGTTGAGGAAAGGATTCATTTTATCACCCCTGCATTTGTCAGTCACCGTTTTGAAATGACTGCATCTATAGTTGTAGTAACTGACAGGTGGTTGGCAATTGATGGTGGCAAACAACCACCCATTCCTCCTGGAGAGTGTTTGTTTATGCTAGGAAGTTAAGCTATGAACTTACTGATTGTTCATTTAGTCTATTTAAAGTCATGTGTTTCTCATCTGTTTTTAAGCAACAAGAAGCTGAGGACGCCCCAAAACTACTTTATAATGAATTTGGCTGTGAGCGACTTCCTGATGTCGGCTTCTCAGGCACCAATGTGCTTTGTCAACAGCTTGCACAGAGGGTGGATCCTTGGAGATATAGGTACTTCTCAACACTAATTCATCCCTCAGCAGCTCCACACTGCCTGCAACCTGTTTTAGCCTTAACAGTCTAGGCTTGTGCAATGGAAAGAACTGAACAAGACTCTGGAGTGACAACCCAGGTTCTTGACATGATTGTTCCACATGATGGCACATATTTTGTGTCATCTTTATTTTGGAAAGAAAGTAGTCAACAACACCATGTAAATCAAGTGATTCTTTAGGTTGTAAGAGCAGATGCCATGGCTAAAGATGGGTAGAAAAACCTTATTAAGTCATAAATATTTTTTCTGTATTAGTTTAAGAACAAGTAACCTTTTAGAAATGTATGTTGATATCTACTAACATTCTCCCTAGGAATCTAACAATTAATTAAAAGATTTAAATAACAATAGTCAGTTGAGGAGTGTCTGTGAATATAAACTCTGCAAGTTTAAAGATATTTTCAGTCTTGCTTATGCTGTTAGGTAAAAGTAGACCACGTCTTATTTACTTAGTATAAGTTATCACACTGCCACAAATTAAACCATTGATTTAGGTTAAGTGGGACTTGGTCCTTAATTGGGGATTACTTTAAAAGTCTGCTTTAAGATTGAATTTGGTATTGCAACTGTCTCCCATTCTTCATAGTCTATTGTCTGTAACCACACGGGGTGACACCAGATCTCAAGGGATCATTTAACACAGGTTTCTGAATCAGGTTTGGTAGAGTGTAACTCCACAACTTTTCATCTGCTAGTCCAATGCCTGAGTGCAAAGAGGGGGAAAAAATCTCTTTTGGTTAAAAAAAAATATATATATATATAAATAAATAAATATATAAATAAAAATATATAAAATATATATAAATATTTTATTAAGTGCTGTATTTAATAGGAGCTGGAGCTATGTTTTACAGCCAGTCTTTTAGCCACCAAATTTAAACTGCTCCTGCATTTTGATGCCATATAAACCAAAGTCATTTTCTGAGACATCCATTTGTCATTAGCAGACAGATATCTGCTGCAGCCTGTTAAGATCGATATATTGGGCAACAGTCCAGGAAAAAGTAACATTAATTAGATTGGATTTTCTTTGAGGCAGTTTTCCATTGACAAAAGGTTCCCAGCTACAGCCCACGGTGGAGAGTAGAACTTGTTAACATGTACATTTGTATTTTGTTAACATCTGTGTTTTTCCTAATGAACACTTAATAATTATGCAGTTGTGAGGCTACGGAAACTCTTTTAATGGGAGAGAATCTCTGAGCCAAGTTAAACGCCTCCCCCACCCCCCTCCCAAAAAAAAAAAAAAAAAAGTAAATAAATTTGTCATGTCAGACTGTGAGAGAAAACAAATATCTGTTTAAGAAAAGGAAAAAAAAAAAAGTCATTGCCATTTTGTGCTTCAGGTTGTGACTTGTATGCTTTCTGTGGAGCGCTCTTTGGAATAACCTCGATGATGACCCTGTTAGCTATTTCTGTTGACCGCTACCTGGTGATCACCAAGCCCCTGCGATCCATCCAGTGGACTTCAAAGAAGCTCACCATGCAGATAATTGCTGCTGTGTGGTTGTACTCACTGGGGTGGAGCGTGGCCCCACTCTTCGGGTGGAGTATGTCATCTGCTTGCACTCTCTTCTAGTGTTCCCTGCACAGTCTGTTTTGCCTTGCTCAGGATATTAAAAAATAAGATTTCAGAAAAGGTCTTGAATGGATGCATAGATACTGCCTTGTGGTTTGCTGTCATAACATATTACCTACGTTTATCGCAGTGCCATGCCCTGTTTTTTCGTTGGTTTTTGTTTTGCCTTGGGCTATGTTCAAGATCAAGCTGCAGACCATGATTTAGGTATACCCGAGAGTTTGGCAGTCAGGACCATTTCTCCACGTGTACACTTGCATTCTCAGATCACGCATTATAATACAAGCAACATAGCTTTATCTGTACAGCATGGCATTTATTTTGATCACTCAGTTGTTGGACTGGTGACTAAACAAACTTTGGGCATGTGTGCAAATAACCTATTCCTTGTATTTCATAGGTTCCTATGTGCCTGAGGGCTTGATGATTTCCTGTACATGGGACTATGTAACCTACTCCCCTGCAAACAGAAGTTACACCATGATTTTATGCTGCTGCGTATTTTTTATTCCCCTAATAATAATATTCCATTGCTACTTATTTATGTTCCTGGCCATAAGAAGTACCGGCAGGTAAGTTCAAATATGTAAAATTCCTTCTTTCTTGTATTAGAAGATTTTCTCAAATTAGGATGCAGTTAAATCTGAATCTAAAATTAATCTGAATTGAAATTGGTGATAAAGTGGCAGATAATTAGCAGCTGCAGCTGAAGAAATATTTTTGCCAATGTGAAAAATGGAAAGGATATGCATTTTGGAGTAGAGAACAAAGTAGTCTCAGGTAGTTCTAGTCTTAGCCCAGAGTGTGGTAATTAGTAGTACTTCAGATAATTTGATAGTTTTTGATAGTTTTGATGTTTTGTATTTCAGATTTGCAATAAAAGGAACATGGTTCCTGTGCATTCCAGTATGGTTGTCAGCTCCAAGGGTCATCCTAAATAGTATGTAGCAATGGGAGCATCACCTACCTGTGAGCTGCTCTATAAGTGTAACAGTCCTCAGATTTTTGACAGCTTTATTTAAGACAGGCATCCCAGAAAACCCTGTGCACCACTAAAGCAGAAACACAGCCACACACACAGAATTTGGCTACATTTGTTAGGACTTTTTTTTTTTTCCCCTCCAAAAGCCTTGGCTTATATTTGTAGGGTTGAAGGAAAAATTTAGGAGGGTGCTAGATCTGTAAAAGAATTTCATTTTGTCAGCTTGTTTCCTCTAATGAGAATATTACTTGTCTGTTGTCTGATCCAACCCTGTCTGAGGTTGTGAGCCCTTCCTGCTGCTTGCTTCTGGTAATTACTATCTTCAACTTGAAATAGGTCTTCCTTTAACAACACTTGTATGTAAAAGTTATTCCTATGATAAATGATATAAAATTACTTTATCTCTGTGTGTGTGTGTGTGTGTATATATACATATATTTTTTTTTTTTTTTTAATTAAAGCATAGGGTGTTTTTTTGATTTGTGAAGAGGAATCAACATGAGGCTTTTTGGCAAAAATACTTGTCAAAAATATTTTGACAAAATTGTTAGTGAGTAAACCTGCAGGGAAGTAAAAATGTCCCCCTAAGCATTTTGGGCTGTATTCCTCAGAGTAGTGAGGCTATTTCAGCACATGTTACTCAGTAAACTGGACTTTGTCCCTTGAAAATGAAAAGTCATCAGATTTCATTTTTGCATCCAACTGTGCTTTTCCTTGCTTCACCTCTGAGAGCAACGAGGGGCAGGGAATATCAGTGTGTCAGGGTAAGGACATGTCAGCCCCATTCTGTAGTCTCAATGGTTTCTCTATCTCAGTCCCACAGGCAGACTGAGCCCAAACAAAATGCCTAGGACCACACTACATAAATTATGTTTTAGATTTTTAACCATCAGAGGACCAAAGAAGAGTGAGAGCAGGAAAGATGAAATCTGCTTCATTTTTACACACGTGCAAAATGCATTAGAGAATTAGAGAATGCATTAGCGACATTGCACCTAGCTTCTTCATAGGATGGTGCTGATGTATCTGTTTTGTTTTGTTTTTTTTTTTTTCCTTACAGAGATGTTCAAAAGCTAGGATCCTGCAGCCGGAAATCCTACCTCTCTCAGTCCATGAAGAATGAATGGAAATTGGCCAAAATTGCTTTTGTGGTCATCATTGTGTATGTCTTGTCCTGGTCTCCGTATGCTTGTGTCACTTTGATTGCCTGGGCAGGGTAAGTGGAAGCATTCAAAAAAGCACTTATACCAAAATGTTTATATGATTATCTTTTTTTTTTTTTTTTTTTTTTTTTTTTTTTTGGAAAGGCTTTAGGTAGTTATTAATTAGAGGTGATGATGTGCCCTTTACTGAATCAGAGCATAATCTAGGTTGGAAAAGATCTTAAAGACCATCAAGACCACCCATCAACTTGACCTACTAAGTTCCATCACTAAACTATGTCCCTTAGTGCGACCACTGTCATTGTACCACCATTATATCCTTGTGCATAAATTCAGCAAAGGGGTTACTTGTCTAGTTTTTGTGCACATTTTTAATTATGATGCTTTATCTGTTAATTTTGGTACACATTATTTTCTCTCCTCCATGATACTTTTCTTGCATGAAGTCTGGTTTCATGGAGGAGTTACTTCTTTTCTCGCCTAATACTACTTCTCTCAATAAACTTCCTCTGTTGCTTCCTCTGGCAAAGGGCAGAAAAGAGGCTATATTCCCAAACCTTCACTTGTGAGCTCCTGCCTTCCTTCCTTCACCCATTCTCCCCTCCAAGGGGATGTATTGTCTTGTCAGTGCATGCTCTATTACTCTAGTTGTAATTATCCTGCACTTGTGTTGATCACATGTGACAAAGAATCACTGTTGATGTTCGTAGAGTATCCAAAAACATATATTTTTAAAAAATAAAGACTTAGATTGTGACTATCTGGGAAAAGAGTTTGGCAATAAGAAATAAGCCAGAATAAAAATTAAAATCTTCTAGCAAAAGCATCCATACTGCACAGTAATGGGTGTCAGTGACCCATGCTACAGAAGGAAGAGAAAACTCAAAGTAGTGGGATGAATAGTCCCGTTTTAGACTTTAAGCTTCCACAGTCAGTCATGTGGTTATCCCTGAATAGATAACTGATTACTTGCACATCTTCCACCTCTTCCAAGTAAATGAAACCAAGTATACACTGTCAAAAGCAAGCCTTTCATCTGAGCAAAGAATGAGTTTGAAAAATTACGTTTTCAGCAGTATTTCTTACCACAAGACCACAAAACAAAAGCAGTCAAAAAGAGTGATATGTTTCAGTAAATTAGTATTAATCCATGGCATAGCTCCCTGTAATGATTTTTCCTTTGTTTTAGCCGAGGCAACACGCTAACTCCGTATTCCAAATCTGTGCCAGCTGTTATTGCCAAAGCTTCTGCAATCTACAACCCCATCATATACGCAATAATTCACCCGAGATACAGGTACAGTAAGCATATAGGTATGTGTACAACTCTACATGCAAAGGTGCTTTTTAAAATCAACAGACAACCCCCATTCCTTCAACCTTGCCCTGTGCAGTGCATGCTGCAACCCATGGATGCTGGTGGTCAGACCCTGCCCCGTGTCCATCTGGTACAGGGAGACTAAACTGCATGTGGAGCTCTAGGTGTGGCCTCAAGAGTGGCCTGCAGAGGGTATCACTTCCTCCCTTCACTTTTCTTTCCCCTCACATCTCTGCTCTGATGGTGCTGCATGTCACCACAGCTAATGGGAGGACATGATGGTGCTCAGGGTCATCTCTTGCCATATCAGCTAAAGAGCACTCCACAGATAATGGGTCACAACCAGTGTGGCCTATAAATCATATCATCACGTTGATGCAAATGTTCAAAACTTAATTCTCTGAAGCTTCAGTACTAGTTGATTTGGGGAAAAACTCTGTAGGAAGCAAATAGTATCTTTAAAGATATTCTGTGCCAAGTGGGTGCTCTAAGCTGATAATGCAGGTGAAGATCCCTGGAAATGAGAAAGGTTTTCAAATATCCTGAATATACTGCCTTTTGGTTAGCAGGCTTTCTAACTTTGGTCAGTAAGTATTTGTCTTCAAAAAGTAAAGCAAACATTTCTGAAGTACCCTCCTTTGTGGAAAGAAGTCTATTCCAAAAGCTCAGTTTCCACATTTATTTTGTTTTTGTTTTATATTTGTCAGATGAACTTTTGGAGAGCCTTTCTATTCTTTGCCTTTACCAAAAATACTAGCATTGACTTTTATTTATACATATATAATGTTTCACAATATACTAATATGGTTGAGTGGGCAAAATGTACATATTTGTACAGATATCAATTACTGTATGTTTTAACACAGACAACTGTGCTAGCCCAGCACAACATCACTTACAAATACCCAAACACTGTTCAGTCTCAACCAGCTGCATGGTTAGCTAACTGTTCTTTCCTTTTTAGTTCTTTCTTAACTCTCTCCCAGACAGTGAATCAGTTTCTGAGCCTAAAGGTATGAATTATGCTTTTTATCCCGGTCTTTTGACTGCAGTTTGTTTCCACTGAGGTGAGGTAACAGTGAGTTGTACAAAAAATATCTGTGTGTTGTCGAATTGATGAGAAACCTATAAGAATAAGTGAATAGAATGATAAGGTAATACCCCATAAAAGACACCTCCAATGAATCAGACACCTTTCCCTTCTCAGAAGAAGGTTCATTATAATCTTCATTAATAACTTCTTTACAGCTCTCAAACATCCCAGTGGGTGTCTAAGAGACCAGCCTTCTCCAGTGTTTAGGAAAAGTGTGAGAAGTAACCACCTTGCATTGCAGAAAGGTCACCCATTTGTGTCCTCACTGTATAAAAGACTGAAATACTGCTCTTTGGCCTATCTAGGACCTGGAGATGTGTAGTATGGGCACATCAAAATTATTGGCTCTTCAGTTGTGTGGTCCTAAAAGGATTTATAAAATTCTTTTGCAAGAGAATGAGACAGCATAGTGCTCTGCTGAATGGTTTCAAACAAGGACAAACTTACTCAGTGCATCCCAGAGACTGACCGTTTCTGAAAGCAACGTTTTTATTTAGAAATGCTCTCCCAGCTTCAGCTGAGAAACACGTTCAAGAAGTGGCAGTCAGTCACACCTATTAAAGCTTCTAAAATGCTTTCTAAAAATCCAGCAAAAGGTTTAGGGATGTGATAAATTTTTGGAGGAAAGACAGGGATGCCATGGAGATAAATGTAGAACTGCCACTAGATGGCAGAGTTGGTCGTCTGCACAAAGTGTGTCTAGCCCGTGAAGCAGAAAATTTGCTGTTACATTGCCTGAAACCGTGATTTTGGAGCTGGAACATAGAGAGCTAATTGTTTTAAATATCTGATGAACGAAAGAGTGGTTGAAGGCAAACAAACAAACCTTAAAGCTTTTTAGAAGACTAGAGGAAATATACCCAGAAATGGTGACAACACATATCTTGTATGACAATATCTGCTACCATAACTAAGACTTTTGCGTCCTCCAGAAGACCTGAGTCCATTTTAGTTTTTGAAGGTTAAAGAGAATTTCAGTTTAGAATAGAGAATGACTGCTCTCCCATGGCTTGCATGAGTTTAATGAGAAGATGTGTGTGGATGTCTGACACATTTTGAACCTGGTATTATTTTTCTGAACCACAGCTGTTGTGTTCAGTAATTCCTTATATTGTTTTTTACAAGTGTATTTTCAAAGCAGATACAACAGAGCGTACTGCTTCAATTACTCTTTTCCTACCAGCATTGGCTTTACATGTAAGGCTGTATTAAGAAAAAAGGCTCATGCCAGAACAGGATTTCAGATACTCTCTTATTTTTTTTTTTCCCTGCTTCTTAATTTGTATTTCAAGACATATCAACAACAGAAGTGTTTATGCAGTTGTTGTGAAGATATTTTATAGACTTGGGATTCATCCAGTCAGGAAAAGGAGTAATGTTGTGTCCCTTGTGGTGAAACAAGCATGCAGCTTTAAAACTGAAAAAGCAGCTACAGTTTGCCAACAAGTCAGCTGGTGAAAATATGTTGGCAGGAGCAATTTTGCTTTAATAGTGAGTAATGAGCATGTATGTAAAGATCAACATTTCTGGATAGTTTCTGAATCTTCTAATCTTTCACATTATGCCTTTAAAGTAATTTATCCGATAATATCCTTAATGGACTAGTCTGTTCAGGCCCAAGAGGCAGGGGTTTGGCAGGGGTAGTAGTAAACTGCAGTTTTGCATTGAAACTACTGAACTTTGTTAAATCTGACTTCTTTTGAAATCTTACTTGAAAACAACACATAGATATCAGGATCTAAAGAATTCAGGTACTGACAAAAATGACAGTGTAATGCTACCAAAGCAGGCTGCTATTTTACACAGAGAACTGCTGTTGCTGCATCTTAATATCTCGACAAATCAAATGAAATCAAATGAACCCTTTTGTGGGATTTCTTTACAACAACTACAACAAAAAAAGTATGCTGCAATGAATGTAACTGAAAATGCAGTGTGGATCTCTGTGTTAGCACTTGGCTTTTGAGAAATGAGAGGTTCTTAGAGGTTGTTATATAAACCTCCACCCACCAATTCCTACCAGTAAAAACAAACAAAAAACATCTGGAACATCACTGGAACTAACAAATATGTTAAAGTAAGTAAAAGCATGTAAACCTTAATTTCATGAAATGCTGTTCTGTGAGGGAAGAAAGTTTCATGGGCAGAGGCCGATGGCATGACGGCCGACAGAGGTTCAACATGGCTAAGTGCTGGGTCCTGCACTTTGGCCACAACAACCCCATACAGCGCTACAGGCCTGGGGCAGAGTGGCTGAAAAGCTGTGCAGAGGAACAGGATCTGGGGGTGCTGGTCGATGCTGTCCTGAACAGGAGCCAGCAGTGTGCCCGGGTGGCCAAGAAGGCCAACAGCATCCTTGCTTGTATCAGGAATGGTGCAGCCAGCAGGACCAGGGAGGCGATCATCCCCCTGTACTTGTCTCTGGTGAGGCTGCACCTGGAGCACTGTGTTCAGCTTTGGGCCCCTCGCTACAAAAAGGACATCGAGGCCCTGGAGCATGTCCAGAGAAGGGCTATGAAGCAGGTGAAGGGCCTGGAACAGAAGTCCTATGAGGAGCGGCTGAGGGAGCTGGGGTTTGTTCTGGAGAAGAGGAGGCTCGGGGGAGACCTCATTGCTCTCTGCAACTACCTGAAAGGAAGGTGTGGGAAGCTGGGCTTGGGCCTCTTCTCACAGGTAACTATTGATAGGACTAGAGGAAACATCCTCAAGTTGCACCAGGGGAGGTTTAGGTTGGAAATGAGGAGACATTTCTTCTCAGAAAGAGCAGTCAGTTATTGGAAGGGGTTGCCTAGGGAGATGTTGGAGTCCTCGTCCCAGGAGGTGTTTAGGCAATGGCTGGACATGGTGCTTAGGGACATGGGTTAGTGGGTGATATTGGTGGTAGGGGGATGGTTGGCCCAGATGATCTTAGCGATCTTCTCCAACCGTAATGACTCTGTGAAATGCAGTGCTCTGGTTAGCATCACCCTGCCAGTCCTTGGCAGCAGTGCGAAGCAAGGCCATCTGGCACTGCCCAAGGAAGGCTCTTGGGCTCTCTGCTCCATGCAGGCCTGGGAGGAATAGAGCCGTTTAACCATTACTGATGTTTTACTTTAATGACTAAGGCAGGTTTTAAGTTCTTTCAGACCTAGATCATTCTCTGTTTTTCCAGTGAAGAGCAGAAGAGGATGCTAATTCCTGACAGAAGTTGTGGGAGTTACTATGATACAAATAAATAGCAATATCTTGAGTTTTCTGACCCACTCCTCCTGTGTCTTAGCACAGAGGAGGCCTTCGTAGTAGCTAACCTGAAAGTCTTCTGGGTTAACCTTATAATTGGAAGCAATCATGTTTTTCAAGCTATTTTCAGTTCTTGCTACTCATCCATGCAGCTCTTCCATGGGTGTTTTGAGCCAAGGCTCTGAAGCCACCTGTTATTTTCCTTTTGGCCTTTCAGTTGAGTACTTTCCACTAGCTATACCATGCTGTTTCCATGTGGTCTTTAAGTCAATGAAAAACAAAAACTATGCTGAGATTATGGAAAGAGACAGTGCTGTCACCACACCATTTTCAAAGCTGCATCATCAGTGTGTCATTAAGTAGTTTGTCTTTTTCTTCTACTATTTTCCTTCAGAAAAACCATCCACAATGCTGTTCCATGCTTGCGGTTCCTGATACGAATATCGAAGAATGACCTCCTGAGGGGCTCCATAACTGAATCATCATTCAGAACCTCTCTCTCCAGCCATCAGTCTCTTGCTGGCAAGACCAAGAGCACTTGTGTTTCATCAGTTTCCACTGGAGAAGCTGTAAGTCTTTTCTTGTTTCTACTAAGGAAAGTGCGTATAATGTTTCTCCAACTCCAAGCATAAGTTACTAAAAATACATACGCAAAATTAGAGAATGGAAAAGAGTTTGTTCTCGGCTAAAGGTTTTTGGTCATGTGAGGTCATTTCTCCAAACCCTTTGTGTGAATTCAACCATGATGATTTTTGATCAGAAAAAAATATTGGGACTAGCATATCTGGTTGATTCAGATGCTTACATGGAGCATGGGTGTTTTGGTTAAGTCTTTAATATGAATTTGAAGTGTCATTGTCAGGCACCCCCCATGTCAAGCACCAACCATTTATCTCATCATTCAGTAGGTGAGATGGAGGACAGGACCATTTCCCATATAAAGTATTCTAACCTATCCTGTCTACTTTAAAGAAAGTCCAAGAAAACTTGTTCCTTTATTTATCTGTTTTTTAACCCAGAGAAGTGAAAGGCTCCTGCACCTGCTGTGAGGTGTGGTGTTCTGTAAGCATTGTACCCTAAGTCTCAGTAAGGACGGTGGTCGGGCTGGAGTATACTTGCCAATGGTGTGGAGTCTTTTTGAAGGAAAAACTCATGTCTTAGGAATTCAGCATGTATAACGTGTCATTTAGGTTACATTTTGGGGAGAAAAAAAAAATGGCAGCATGAGCCCTGTCTCTCTTTTCCAACCAAGCAGAATTAAATGGGAAGCAGGTCTCATAGCAGGAGGGTTGGAGGAGCTAAGAACAAAAAAGTCTCTTGGGGCTCCTCACAGCCCTTCTTGGCATGACCTCACCTGCCCCTCTGCATCGCAAGCAGCTGGCCTTGCACACGAAGACACTGGGAACACAGGGACCCGCACTGCTGGGTGGCAGCCCTGGCACAGAAAGCGCCCAGAGTGGCGGCTGCAATCCGTAACCTTCCATAGAGGTATAAATTGCCGTGACAGGTTGAGCAGTGAGCTCTTGGCTCTCCTCTTCAGCCAGGTGACAGTGCTCTGAGTGAGGAGGAAGTGATTCTTTGCGTGCTGCACCCTGCAAGCTGCTGCTTCCAGGGTGCTGTCACTGAGAGTCAGACCATGCAGCTATGCTTCAGTGAAATCACGAGTGACTTGGGGAAGACAGGGGTCCTTGAGTTGGAAATGAACCTAGGACCACAAGGGAAAACAACATGAACAGTGCACCCATCTTGAATGAGATACTGTGCAGAGCAGTTCAATACTGTTACTGTTTTACTGTTTGGGAGATAGATAAGTACTGGACTTTGACAATTATCCATATCCAACATTCTCTCTGGTTCATTAGTAGCTATACAACTTTTTTTTTTTTTTTAGATGTTAATGGATTTTTTTTTAAAAAAAAAAAAAAGGAAATGTAGCACTGAATTTTTCCTTGAGACTCAAAGTTGCTCCTTTCAGATAACAGCATCAAGGAGATTTTTGAACTTTTTCATGGGACAGACAGTAAAGCCAACACACCTGAGCAAAAAGCACACCATTCACTGAGAAACCAAGCAGTACCAGACAATGTAAGCAGAATTCCCAGGGTGCTGAGAAGAAATTCAGACCTTATGGTGATTAAATCAAAGAGAAGAATAAAAATTAAAAACCAAACAAGCAAAACAAACAAACAAAAAAAAACCACACACTTTAATTCGCCTGAGGGGGAAGACTTACTGCCTGAGCCCTAATAAAAAGAATCCACCCTATTACAAAGGACAGGTTACTTTATCAATGTGCCAGTAGTCTAGAAAGAGTGTATTTGGTATGGGATTGTTTAACAGCCTGAGCAAACAGTCCACCCGTGTGAGCCACCCTGAGGTCATGGGGACCACTTGTCTGCTTAGACTTGTGCTTGATTTGCGCACTGTAGATAGCATGTGTAGCACCATGGAAAAGTGCTAGTATAGTTTAAAAAAGGGAGGATCCTCACTTTTTTTTTTTTTCCCCTACCCTTTGCCTATTAATTTTCCTTGACTTGAAGTCTGTTCCTAACTTCTCTCCCCATTAATCCTTTATTTGATGTCAAATGCAGTAATATCTGCTGGATCATGCATCCCAATCTGTCCTTTACAGTTGTTCACTACTTGGTTTTGGTCCATTGGGGTTAGCAGGTTATTGTGTGAGTTTGGCTGGTGCTGGTGTTTAAAGAGGTGGGATAGCGTGGATAAGAGGCTTCAGCCCTTGGCACAACTTTTGCTTACAGGTCTCAAATGAAACAACTGCTGTTAGCGATGCGCAGCGCCGTGCTGTGCCGAGCTGACACAGCCAAAAGTAATTGTTCTCAAGGCAACTGACAGCTCAGTGCAGCTGTATGGCTTTCAGCTGAAAGAACAGCTGCTGAAATAAAAGCTCAGCTCAATGACTTGCACATGACAGCAGCACAGAGTGAAATTTTGGAATGCTCCAATAATGTATTGATGGGCAGGAATGACACTAGCAATACTGTAAAAGCAGCAGCTGTTCCCAGCAACACTTTCCGGTGTGCTGTGTACATGTCAGTACAGAGAGCCAACATATTTGAGTCATATGAAGTTATATTTAGTTTGATTAAGTGAAGGAGGAGAAATAAACAGCTAGCAATACCTAAATGCACGAGCAAGGTGATGCAGTGAAATTGTGCATTAGCTTCCCACTTGTGTGGAGCCCCATCTGTCTATCCCTATCTAAAAGCTGTTGTGTAAGGTAGTGGAATGATACCACAGAAACTCAATCAAAAAATCTCCACAGAGTTAGGCATGATTGATGGCCTCTGCCAAGCCTGTAAATGGAATGGCATGGCTGCAGTGTCATGGTTGTGCTCCTTGCTGGCACGTTCTTGGAAGATTGATGCAGACCCCACCCATTGCCTCTCGTCCAGTGATGGTGGTTCAGAGCAGAACTGAGCCTGTGGGGCTTGTGAAGTCCTGGGTGGTCTGCACATCTAGCTGAGACGTATACAAATGTGGTTTTGAACCTGTGCCTGTCCGTGGTTTTGGACCAATTATGGTCATGCAGAATGCCACGGTGCATGTTAAGCATAGCTTTTGGTTGCACTTGCTTAGATAATGGGATCGCATCTTTAGACACCAGGTACTAAGCAACTATAAGCATAACACAAGCAACCAGATAAAAAAGAGTGAATAACTTTGTGGTTAAAAAATATATATATATATATATATATATATATATATATATATATATATAAAAAAATAAAAAATAAAAATACAAAAATAAAGATAAACGACAAGATCAAAAATCAAGTCTCTGCCTGGGGGAGCTTTGAATGTGAGATCTATGTTAGAACAGTTTTAGTTTCCTGTAAGTGTGCAAGATTTCTGCTCAAGTTTGAGAACTTTTAGAATTTGAAAAAGGATGTAATGTCTGAAATCCTTCACCATCTGTAATTAGACCTGGAGCGACGTAGAGCTTGACCCTGTAGAGCCAGCTCATGAGAAACTGCAGCCTCAACGAAGTCATTCTTTCTCAACAAGTCTGAGTCCAGAGAAGAGAGATCTGCTCCCAGAGACCTGTAGCTACAACACAGCATCTGTAGAAAAGGTAAGGAAAAAAACTGTCTTTGCTGGGGAATCTCCATTGTAGTGTCTGATCTTGCTATATAGCATGTTATCTCTGGAATAATCATTCAGTCTTTATGTCCATTTGTTTCATCTGCAGGTTTTATTTATATTGATATTAATGTCCTCTTTACTGTCACTTCTTTTTTTTTTTTTCTTTTCTTTTCTTTTCTTTTTTTTTTTTTTTTTTTTTTAAGTAATGAGAATGCCAATAATATCTTATTAAATTTTTTCACTGACACGTTGCCTGGTTTTGGAAAGCCAAGATCAGCTCACAGCTCTAAAGCTGAATTAAAGAGGATTCAACAGGGTCAAATGTAAGAAGTTGACTTTGTCTCTTTGCATGTTCATCTACCCCAGGTCTGGTTCCTCCCTTCCCGACCCTTATGTTGACATTGTGGCAGCCTCCTTTCATCACAAAGTCAGGGCTGCAAAACAGAATTTGACATGATAGAAGCCACCATTTTTACTCTTTTCAGTGTACATTAAAATGTTTTATTTTTGTTGAGGGGGAAGACGAGAAAGAAACTCCCATTTCTCCCTAAGGGTGGGAGAGTCTGGCAGCTGCCACCCTTCCCTCACTGAAAGAGGAGATGGTGAGTACTCAGAGCATCTTCTGTGGATGCATCACACTCCTTTCCCAAACCATGGAGGTTTGGTGTCCTGCTGTGAGGAATTCCCCATTCTCTGAGGAACTGCTAAGGATGGGAGCAGTAGGTCACCCACAAGTCAGCTTCTGCCACTACAGTATAACCAGTTTTAAAATGAGTATTTGTGTGATGGCACAATGTCAAGCACATGTCAGTGCTATGTTTTCAAGAACAAAAAGACTTAGGATTTGCAACAGACAAGGATTGGCTGGGATGAATAGCCCCTACTTCTTCGTGGAGCTATTCTGGCATGTAGAGTCTCTGGTGTGGTAGAGATAGCGTAGCTTAAAGCTGAACTTGTTCTAGAAGTTTCCAGCCATCCGGTTACATGGTTCCTGCATGCATCTGCCCTGTCTTCAGTCATGTCTTCTTAAGGTCAAGTCCTGACAAGTCTGTTTTTTTTTCCTCTAACTGTTGTGAATAGTATTGATTAACAATAGCAGTGCAGGAAGTGCAGCAATGATGATAAGACTGTAGAGACGGGCTTCCCGTATCATCTTCTATCACTTTTCAAGGTTGTCTGGATGTCAGTTTTCTGGGGCAGCCATCCACCCTCTTTCCCATAAGCCTTGTTTCTATGATGTTGGTGCTATGTGTGTGGCCCAGGTTTATGCTTACTGAATGTCCTTTCTATGGCACTCACAGGCTCAACTCTTGCTGAAGATAGGGTATGGGCTTAAAGAGGCTTTTGGTGGCCACTCTTCAGTTCCAAAGAAATTTAAAAGCTCTTGAAATGACTATAAACGACTTGTTTCTGCCCAAAGGCTAGTTTTTCCCTGCCAGTGAGGATCAGCAAAGCTGTAACTTTAAGTGAAGGTCTGATAGCATGAAAGGCTTTACTAGAATTGCAAAGAAGCAGTGCAGCTTTATGAAAACTCATGCTGTGCAGACTGCAAGAGTCACCTTGCTCTTCATCCCTCTTCCCTCCTCTGTCTCTCTGATCTGGTAAAATGACTGCTGTGGTCACAAAGAGGTGAAGCTTTCAGGTCTCATACCTTGAAAGCCAAGGGGAGGTGGTGATGAGTTACCACAGCCTCCTTGTGGCACATGTGGTTTATCTTCTTAGGAGATGGAAAAAACTGAAGAACTAAACCCAAGTGTCATAGCAGTTGGTTGCTTGAATTGGACAATATTGATGTAAACTGACTTTAATTGATAATATTGACTTAATATTGACTTAAATATTGACTTAAACTGATGTGGATGAGTGTACACCTTTTTATCCTGGCCTCAAGAAAGCTTCTTGTTATGAAAGGATTGTAGCTGGGCCTTGGCTTCAGTTGTGGTGGCAAGCAACGCAGGCTCAAAAGTTCTGCGTGCTTCCACTGCCCTCCATCAGCCCAGTGTGTCCAAGGTTGTAGGCAAGTGGCAAAGACAAGAGATTATCTCCAGGTACTGGCTTTTGGTGTCACAAGAAAGTAGAAGGAAACGAGACCTGAAGCAGTCTGCATAAGTGTTCAATAATTAAATATTTTAGTAACTGCTGAGCAGTTAGCTAGTAACTAAATAGCAGCTTTAAAAATGATTTTTAGGTGTTTATTTTAGTGTTTTAATAGCATTGCTGGTCTATCTTTGACTGAATTCTAGTTATGGCACTTCCAAAAGTCATTGCTTATGGAAATGCAAGTGTGAACTTACTGAAGGGTCACCTAAGTCTTTGATTTAACAAAAAAGATATATATATATATACATATATATTTATTTTTTAGGAAAAGCATCTTAGGCTTTCTTTAACAAAACTACCTTACTACCGTCTAAAAAAAATTAATGCAACTCTAAATTCTTCACTGACTGAGCTAAAGATTTCTAAATCCCATAGTTCAAGAAGCATTTGGACAACACTCTCAGACACATGGTCTGATTTTTTGGGTGGTCCTTTGGGGACCCAGGAGTTGGACTTGATGATCCATGTTAGTTCTTTCCAACTTGGATATTATGTGATTCTATGATAATGTGTGTTTGCAGTTGTGTTGCCAAAAAAAAAAAAAAAAAAAAGACGTCTCTCAAATGAAAGTAAAAAAGCTATTAACTGTCTCAGATTTGGTCCTTTTTAAAGTACAGAAACACATAGGACTTTCTTCTATCACAAAGATGTGATCCAGCCTTATGGCTTATTGCAATGAGGGTGGGAATAGGGTTGATGTAAAGTGACACTAGGAAACATGGCGTGGTAGTGAGAAGGCCCTTTTGGAAGCACTAAAATGCAGGTGTTTACTATATGGATAATGTAGGTTTGAATGCTCGATTTCAAAGGAGAGTTGCCAGGTGTGCTCTGTGCATCCAGGTTTCATATCAAGGGAATTACCCAACATGAAATGGCGGATGTTAGCTCTGGCCTTGTGTCGATGTGCCCTGTAGAGATGCCTATGACAGGGGAAAGATGGCTCACACTTGCTCAGAGAAGTTGTCCAGCAGGAGCGCTAAAGGGAGTGGGCACCTGTTATTTAGTGCTGCTTTAAACACTGTCATGAACAAGTGCTTCAGTTGTTGGGAAAGCTCTGTGTCCTCTGGGACTAGGATGACTTCCCTCAGCAGGGCAGTGTGGGGATTGGCTGTCACTCAGATGAACCAGTGCCAAGCTCTTTTCTTCTCTCTTCACTCCTTGCACTGAGTCAGCAGGGGCTGAAACCATCCCCAGATTAGCAGTCCCAGTGCTTTAACTAGCAAGGCTCTCCCTATGGGAAAACCTGGAAGTGGTGTCATGCCCACTAAGCCATATGCAGAGCAAACCCAACCTTCTGGTACAGTTAAAACAGCAGACAGGGATGGGTTTTTTTTGTTTGTTTGTTTGTTTGTTTTTGTTTTTCTCGTTCTTTTGAAGTCTTGATTTGGAAGAACAGATTTTACTTCTCTGTCAGGTTTATTTAAACCACTTTTTAGCATATTATGCTTCCCTCCAGTGGATAGATACAGTGGCTAGAGAAATCATTATCAATAGGTATTTGTAAACAATTTGTGCCTGTGGAATAGAACTTCATAATGCAGCAATTTATGCCTGTATCTAATTTTAAACCTAGACTGACAGAGAGAGACATCCACAGCAAAAAGTCTGGTTTTTAGTTTGCAAAAACGTGTCATTTGTTTGAAAACAAATGCATTTGCTTTTTGTCTGTAAAATCAAACTAGATGCTATACAATTATGTATTTTTACCAAATTACTTTATAAGATGACAGTCCCAAAATGTAAATAATAATATTAATAAAGCCTTCCTTATTTGAGTTAAGGAACTGTTTATTTTGTAAGCATAAAGGCAATAATTGCAGCCCACTGACTACAGGGAGACGGTGGCCTAAGAGTCACCCTGCTGGGCTGTAATCATGCTACAATCTGGCCTAACAATTTTAAAAGCTGTTTCTGCATTAAGGCCCTATAAATCAATGGGAATTACATACCAGAATGCTTCAAGAATGCTAAAGTTGAATTCATGATGTTTGTGGGTGCCATAGGTATATCTACAACAGAGGGAATATTTTACAAAACTGTTAAAAGAGGCCCGCACAAAGTGTAGATAATTAAAGTGATAATTAATGTACTTTAAAACCATATTAAGAGTAGTAAGTAGAACTGGAACTCAGAAAGATGCTCTATAGCAATCTCAGTAAAGATTGCTCTTACTCTGAATTCTGTCAGACTTCTTGGGAATACACATATAATGAAGTAAGCTCTGCATTGCACGTTAAATGTTGATTCTTCCCAGGAAGAATCTATAACTTCTTTCTCTATCTGGCACAGTGATTTTATGACTTTAACTATCATTTTCTACAGCAAGCAAAAATTAAGCACTCATGCCTTTCATTGCCAGTGCATTTAAATATTAACTAACACTTTCAAAGCTCACTTACTTTACTCTAGTTTTTTATACTGCGCAGGAAGAGTTATGTAAAGGTCACAGAGGAGTTGCCATCAGGGCCAAGTTAGAAATTTGAGTTCTTTGAAAACAAACAGATGTGAAATGGTTAGCAAAGCAGAATCTCAGTTGCTGTTCTTCCTTTCTTCGTTGGTGGAAGTACTGTCCAGTGTACAAAGCTACCAAGTTTTGCATGAGGCAGTAGAAGGAGCCACTTCAAGACACCATGAGTATAATGTCCTAGAGTCTTGCCTGAAATCTTTTCAATGAGAGAGAGAAGTACAGTTATCCAGTACCTTGAGACATGTCAAAAATGGCATTTTTTTTATTTTATATTTTGTCAGATAAAGGAATGAACTTTTCTTCTTTCTTTTTGATCTCTGATGGTATTAAAGCACATTGTCTTTTGTTTCTTTTAACATTCCGCTTTCCAAGCTGCAGATGTTAACACATAATGATTTTCCTTCTTTCTAGTTAGTGATTCAAATGTTTAGAAAATATGACCGGTGACTCGAGTAGCAAACAGTGATACTGAATATTTCAAATATTGTTTTTGATAGACCTGTGCTGTACGATGACACTAAAGCTTATGTCTCCACTCCAGGTGTCGCTGTCCTCCAGCTGTCTGGAGAAGGTGCTTGGGCAGTCAGTCCTCCACAGTCCCCCTGAAGCACTCGTGGCCAGCTCCCTAAGAGCAGCTTCTCTGCCCGTCGGTTTGAATAGTAGCAATGTCAGCAGAGGAGGAGGCTCAGATACTCCATGGATGGAAGCTCAAGAAAGTCTAAATAATAGAGGCTTGGACTCTATCATTAGCAATACAGTCCCTCGCATCATTATCATTCCTACCTCAGAGACAAACCTATTTCAAGAGGAACTTGATGAGGAAGAGACTGAAATATTCCACTTCCATGACAAAAAGAGTAATCTGTTGGATTTGGAAGGGCTTAGCTCATCAACAGAGTTCCTCGAAGCTGTTGAGAAATTTCTATCATAAGTGTGTCAAAAGAAAACTTTCCGGCAATTATTTTCTTGGCATCTTCTCTGCTTAATTATACCAAATAACTGAAGCCTTGTAGGTTAGATCATCAGGCTTTTTGTATGTTTATACGGTAGTCACTAGGCAGCCTTCAGTTTTATCTTTGTCCAGACCAGTTCAGGCATGGAAACAAGCTTTCTTTCAGACTGCACTGCAGGAAATGAGCAGTGGAAGATCTGGCAGCATGATCAAGTACCATCAGTTGAGTCGCTCTCCTGCTTCGTGGGGCCCTGAACCTTGATTTGTAACCACAGATGCCAGCAGAAGGAAAAATAATTGAACCAAGAGCTGGGGGAGCTGCTGCATGCTTCTGCTACCTGCATGTGAAACAGCATTCATGTTTTGGCAGCTCTCCTCTGGATGGCGAAGGGAAGCACCATGAGGCCACAGCTTCCACCAGTAATACTGCTAGATGACCTGAACTGTCTTTTAATCAAATTACTTTCAGCATTTTTATTTTATTTATTTTACTTTATTTTTTTTTGTAATATGCAGCTTTCTAAATGTAAAAAGATGGACTTACTGTGTAACTGGGAAGTAACTGCTTGCTTATAAAGTTTAGTGATAGAAGTTTGGATTTTACCTCAGCATTAGTGCAATCACCTGAATGTCGCAATGCAAGGTGAATGTGCTAAATGCAATGTGCTAAAACTTATAATTCCACCTATAGAAGCATTTAGAGCACCTTCACTTAAAATGTTGATTAAATCTGGATGAATCCTAATGTGATTAAAAGGGTGAACTTTCACAACTGGCTTGACAATTCATTGTTGAGAAGAAATAAAGCCTTGGTTGCTATATATCACTTGTTTCTTCAGTGGAGATTCTTCTCTATTCTTCTAAAATGTCCCACAAGGATGTCTTCTCCTACAGGTCCCTTACCAGAGGCCTTCAGAGTGGGTAAGATGTCACCCTGGGGAGAAAGCTCCACAGCACTGTGGTCTTTGGTACAAGACCTGCAGTCACATTTTACTGGTCGTTAGTGTTTATTTGGTCTGTGCTTTACATATATATAGCTCAGGCTTGCAAGACGCTCCCGGCATTTTATTCCTAAATGCATTCTTTCTTTTGTAAATCATTTTTCCTTCTCAAAACATGTTCTCCACATCTTCCCTTTCAGTCTCTGACCTTCAAATGCAGACAAGTTGAACCACATTATTCTTCACATAACATCAGTATATCTTGGTAGAAAGTTTCTCTTGGTAGAGTTTCTCTGGATATAACAGTGCAAACTTTTGCTCCAATGAGTCTAGTAGCACTCCAACATCCAACAAGTGTCTGGACATGGGAATTTCTGTTCCTGCTTTCTGTTTGTTCCTGTGACTCCATCTCAGTGCAGAGAACTGAGAGCACTTACAAGTAGTGTGGACACACTGACTGGTCTTGAGAAGTCATCTCCTTGTTCTCCTGATGTAAAGAACAGCCAAAAAGATAGAAAGCTTGGGTGTGGTCACTTGCTGTGTTTGTTTGTTTGTTTCAATGAAGAGGATAACGCACATCTTTTTTGCAACTAGAAGAGAGTATCAGGGTTGAAACATGACTGCAGTACAAACTGAAGGCCAAAGCATCTCAGAAGAGAGAGGAATACCTCCAACCTCACAGACCCATGCCCTGCAGGGTGTCAGCATAGCAGACCTTCAAGATGACTGAGACACTTGACTTTGGGATAGGTTTTGCTCTTTTGGGGACATAAACCTCTGCTAAGTTACAGTGGTGATTACTGATACAGGCTGCCAAGCGGTATTCCTGTCAGGCTGCTTATTGCAATGCTAAAGCCATCAATTCTGTTATTACTTGAGCTACTTGAGGTGTCTGGAGACCCTCACCAGAAATGAGGCCCACAAACCTCCTTATTTTTTGGAGAGGGTGTGGGGGGAAGGAGTGGTGGAGCATAGGTGTGTCTGCATATGTATAGTTGTACATAACCCCAGCCAGGCTGCCAAAGGCTGTGCCCAATGGGCAGCAGGTTTTCTGCTGGGTGCAGACATCATGCCAGGCTCTCCTGAAGTCAGCTCAGTGCTTCCAGAGGCAGTTCCTCTGCTGGAGGACCAGTGCCAGTCAGTGGGTGGTATGGCACAGCTGCCAGGGACTGGAATGGGGACCTTCTCACCTGCAGCTCCTTGGTGCCAGGCTGCCATCCAGCATGTGGTCTGGGCCACAGCGAGGAAGCAAATCCTAATTAAATACCCCATTCATGGAAAATGGATGAGGCTTAACATACTCCTTTGCCACCTTTGATTCTTCTTCCATGGTTTGTTGGTTTTTGTTTTATTTTGTTTTGTTTTGTTTTGTTTTTAATATTTTTTTTCCTATGCCGACTGTGCAGCCAGTGACCTTACTTCTTGCATTTAATATCCTCAGCTGCAGTATCTCCTTTCTTCTTGATCCAGATGTTGGAAGCAAATGTTCTTAAAAGCCTTCCAAGTCTTGTACCTGACTTTTACTGCTGTAATTAACTCTAAATAACAATAACAAAGAATTTCAGTGTTCCAAGATACAAAAACATGCCCTTGAGAAGATCTTGCATTTTGGTGTTCACAGACTTGTACCGGTAAGACTGTAGACAGGATATTGCTATATTTTACAATGGGATGAAGAAAATAAGACCTAAAGCAACAGTGAACAAATTCCCCTGTATCCAGACAAAGTTTTGCATTCTACTTTTTAGCCTGCAAGATTGACTTTCCAGTGATCTCTTGCATATGTGCTAGTACTAATAATGTGTCTCAGAAAAGTAATGGGCTTTTGAGGTATGTGCAAAGAAGTGTTCCACTTTTATACTGCTGATGTTATTCACTATTTGTGCTATTGCTTCTGCAGCTAATGTCAAAATTACTGTGTTCTTCAACTGATTTAGGCTAGAATGCCAAATGAAATAGCAATAGAGTGATAAAACAAGGTTGTATGCAATATCAGATACATTTATTACCATCAGTGTGTGATTTTGCAGAAACATCAGTCACGGCATAAATCAGTCTTAAATTGACTACTACTATACAGAAGAATCTTAAGTACTTCTCTGTTGCCACATTAGACTAGATGGCACATACAAATGTACAATATTAACTGCTGATTCCCACTTCACAAAGGCATGTATTGGTTCACTCAAACAGAATAAAAAAATTCTTAGGAATTACATCAAACTATGCATCCTTTGTTTTTCTTACTTAATGATTAATTTCAGGAACCAGCCAGAGAAATATGGAAGTTGAGTCACAGCTTTTGAAGCCTGTGGCTCTGATCCAGTGAATAAGAAGGTGTATGTATAGCTTCATTTACAAGAGCAGCTCTATTCAGGTCACATAGGCTACTCACCTGCAACCAAGCACTTGCCTAATTGAGACCATAGCCTGACAGGTTGGCATCTGAAACTAGAGTTCACTGACTTGGGAAAATCTGAAGTTGCTCAGCAACTTTCAAAATAAGATTGTTTTAACTGGGATGTTAGAAATTACACACATTTGAAAGAATTAGCCCAAGGCGGTATGTTAGAACTGTGGCAGCAGACTCTGATCTTTGCACTACATCTGAATGATGATAAGCCAAACATTGATTGTTCGTGCTAAGTCCTTGTATAGCACAACTATAGGTTATGTTCCAATTTTCAGGAATAAAAGCAAGTTCAGACCACAAGTGTAAATGTTGTCTTTTACCATAAATCAGTGAACAATTAATTAATTTTGATAGTTAAATAAAGGCTTCAAATAAGAAAAAAAGATTAATTGTTAGAATCTTAATAAATCTTGCTGGGTTGAGTTGGCATGAAGCAAGATTTATACTACTTTATTCTAGAAAGCTCATCCAGTTTGCAAACACCCATTTACTTCCCTCTTTCCAGGAGAAATCAAGGAGTAAGGAAACACTTCCACTCTGCTGTCTGATAAATGTTTGTGTTCCAAAGAGACATGTGATGCACAAAATTGAAAAACACTGGATGGAGGGAAATACCCGCTTTTTAAATTTCTTTACTCATTTTTTGTCTTTTTTACACCTGGTCTGTAGGCTTTTGCTATTTTTTTAAATCTTTTTCTGTCACAACTACTTGAAAGCCACGTAAGCTAGTGGAGAGGTAGAAGCTTAGGTGTGTATCATGCAGCATTTTAAGCACGGGCTCCTTTCTCAGCTGGGAACAGATAAAAATTGACTGTGCTTCCGTTCAGAAGCGCCATGCAACTGCAAGGTAAGGTCAGATAAGGTGGAAGCAGCTGAGATACAGCTGCCACTCCTGGGTAATCTCAATGCAAGCTGGTGATTATTTCTTGGTTTGCAAATCATCCATAGCTTCAGTCTATATCTTAACGTTCTGGCTGCATGCTTTGAATGGACAAATAGTTCAGTGGAGAGTTTGGCTGTGGGATGCTTAAGCTGTGCTTGTCACATGTAACGTGTATCATGTAAATATTTTTAGTTTAAAAGCCAGATTCATTTACCTTCTTAAAGCAGTTTCAGAAGGCCCTTGTCATCCTCAGGACCCTGTGCTGGACTGAATGAGCAAAGACATAGGCAATAACATGAGAGAAGGTTTGTCACAGCTGCCATTGCCAGCAGCACAACTTTCTCAGGGTGACACATCCCAGACTTGTCTTTCCACCTCAAGGGGCAAGCCTGGTCCCCGTGGAACAGTGTGAGACATGTGATAGTGGATGCATGCAAAAACAGGAATTTTCAGAAATTTATATGATATGTGTTAAATATAGGTAGATTTTCATGAGGACAGCAGAAGATGTCTCCCGGGAGTTTCTCTTTGCCAATTTTTAGGTTCCTTTC
This sequence comes from Aythya marila, assembly GCF_965140915.1. NCBI lineage: Eukaryota > Metazoa > Chordata > Aves > Anseriformes > Anatidae > Aythya > Aythya marila. The sequence goes on along the minus strand of NC_139045.1, from coordinate 9,507,325 downwards.
CACTGTAAGCAGGTGGTAAAGCTCTTCAAAGAAGCAGATGGATGTATTTAATGTTAACAACTAATTTTCCATGGGCGTGCTCTTGGAAACAAATGATCCCCATTTCCTGAGTTGGAGGGAAAAAAAAAATCCAGCCTAGAGCAGCCTACAAGTGTAGAAAATTTGAGACTGAACACATTTGAATTTGGTCAATGTAAACCAAATGAAAACAAGAGCTTATAATGGAAATTGAGCCACCAGGGCTGTAGCAAAACGGCCAACTCCATCTTTGTAGCAAGGGAGCTGGAGCCCAGATGGTCCCATCTGGTGAAAGCAATCCAAGTGAGATGAAGTGGCTGGTGGGTCCATCCTGAGTCTGTTTCTGTTGGGTTATCCAAAGATGGGAACAGAAAAAGACCTGGCTGTATTCATCTGTTGGATGCAGACAGAAAAAGTCCTGCAGCAGAGGAGAATTTCCCATCCGACGGTGGAAAGGAGCATTGTCATCCATTGTAGATGATACAACAAGGATGTCTCATCTGGAGTACTACACACATTTCTCACCATTCGTAGTGAAAACAGAAAAAATTGATATGTGGAGTATGTGGAGGAAAGGGGGATGAGAAGTTTCTCCTATAGCTGTACACTTCATTTGTCGTGTTAAACCTAACAGAAGAAAACTGGGGGGATATGGCTGCCTTTAAACATGTCTGGGGAAGACAATGGTTTCAAGTGAAATGTCAGTTTCAGCACAGGAATAAGTTAGCATTAGTTAACAGGAATAAGTTAGAATTAGTTAATAGTGAAGTAATGGATTCTGATGGGGTTTTAAGTGTTGGTTATTTTTTGTGCCCAGGACCTGTGTGTTTTGGGGTTATAAAAGAAATGACTCTAATACCACACTACAGCCTCATATTCATTGCTTCAGCAGAACAGTAATAAACTTTTAAAAGTCCAAATAGCTGCAGAAACAAAATCAGGTATTAAGAAAGTCTTGAGAAGACTGATTTGCTGCCAGTTTTAAAAGGGACAGAGTGGTTTGGATGTCAGTACATCAGTGACTGGCAGGAGCCCCACTGGGGAGATGCAGCAAATGTCCTGACAAAATCCAGCCATCGAGTATGTAGCTGCTTCTGATTTGCCAAGGGGAGACACTGCTGAATGACCAGCAGGCTCTGTCATCTGTTTTTTTTGCCAGCTTTAGTGGAAAAATTGCCTGTCCCCTAAGGCATTTTGCAATGTGGAAATAAATTCAGCTTCAGCTGCCTGGAAGGGCCAAGCCTGCATTTTGTTCTTATTCCCTCTTCACCACCACTGCTTGAAAGCCACACACTCCAGCTTCTGTGAGCTGAGCTGCTTTGGCCTTCTCCTCCTGGCCCCAGAGGCTGTTTACAATCGCAGGACAGCTGAAGACTTCATTTTGCAGTATTGGGGAATCCAGCAGCAAGTGCCGAAACCTGTACAGCCCCTGTGGCTCGCTGCTGCATGCCTTATCCCCCCACCCCTTGGTGTACCAGATGTACTGGTCTGCTAGGACACAGGAAATGGGCAAGTGAAAAGTGGTTTTCCGTGGTTTCACCGTCTTGCCTACTTTGGGCATTAACGTGTGTTTTCTTTTTTTCTTTTTTTTTCTTTTTTTTTTCTTTCTTCTTTTCTTCCCTCCCTTCACCCCCTTTTCTATTTTTTTTTTTTTTTCTTTGTGGATGCCTTGGCATACATCCCTTCTGGCATAGGATGTTTCCTCAGAAAGCCTTTGTTTCTGTGCTGCTCTGAATTTATTTTTCCCAGCGTGATGATTTTTCCTGGAACAGCTTCTGAGCCCTGCCGAAGGTGTCTGGTAGACGGGCTTTCACAGTTGGGTCTTCGTGCTGCACTTGGTGCTGTTAACGCACCAAGGCACATGCTTTGGGGTGAAATTCTCCCTGTCCAGCAAGAATTAACAACTAAGATTTCCAGACAAGAAGGTTCCACAGCCGTGTTTCCATTTTGACCACAGTGTGGTTTCCAAAAGCTTATGAGAGAAGGATGGAAACTGGAAAACTGGGAGGGGGATTTCAAGCATCCCACAGAGCCTGCCTGCTAGAATCGTGCCTCTTCACATGCCACCAGTTCAGACAAGACTGTTGTGTACTGCTGGCATGCTGCTGTTTCTAAAATACTGAAAACTCTGATAGCACAGGCTGCAGGGATATCAGCGGGCTTAATAAGCCTAGGGAAAAAAAAAAAAAAAAGAGAGAGGGAGAAAATCAGTTTGTGGGTGGGAAACAATGGGCCTCTCAAGACAAAGAGCAGATAGTGAAGAAGTCTCCATCTTGCTCCTCGAGTCCTGGCCTCCAGCAGCCACAGCCAAGCTCAAGATGGATGATCCCAAACACTCAGGAATGACAGATTGAAATAATCATGATACTGGGTAAAAATGAATTCTGTTTACGATGAATTCTGTTTAGATAATTTTTGAGTCTTGACCTTTTCAAGCTTTGCTTTACAGCCAGAATAGACAGGAATGTGATTTTTTGCATTAAAAAAATAATGAAAAAAAAATCATACAGACCAAGGGTCTATTTAAGTTAATGTCCTGGCCAGCAACAAGTGTCTAGGAAGAGAACTGTAGCATATACTAATAATTTCCTTCTTTACTCTCCCAGCCTTCAGCATTCCATGGCAGAAATTGTATTTAATAAGCCTTCACAGACTTTTTCCTTCCATGGATTTATGGAATTGCTTCTGGGACTCATGTGAAAGCCTAACAACCACAACACCTCCCTGGGGCTCTGCAGTTTAATTAGGATTTCCATGAAGCACGGCCTCCCTTGGCTTGTTTGGAGATAATGCCTTGTAATTGCATTTGGTGTCCTCCAGTTCTTGTAGGGTATAAGCAAGCGAATATATCTGTATCTCCACATATGGTCTCCTCTGGTGTCCCCCCCTACACCCAGGACTTCCACCCCATAGATAACAGCAGGAACCAGCAGTGCAGTAAGGCCACTGGATACTGTGGGCAAAACGCAATGCTGCTTTGGTTGCTCCTCCCCACAAGGAGCTCTGGGGTCTGTTGTCCTCATCCTTACCCCCTCACGGCTCCCGTGGGCAGGCTCTCACCCTCTGCCTGCTCTTCTGACGGCATCAGGGAGGTGTGGGAAAGGGCCTGAGACACTTGGAGCAGAAACAGGCCATGCTTGTAGTTAAAGGGTATCTGCAAAATATTTACAGGCTGTTTAAGGAGTTGGCAAGCCCTTCGAGGACTAACTTATCAACAGGCTGTCTCCCAGCTCTTCTGGGAAGGAGGAAAATGTAATTGTCCTCATTTAACATCAGGAGAGGCTAGGACGTAGCATAAGCACATGCCCAGGTGGTAGCAGCATTGTGGCAGTCTCCTACTCTCTCCAGTCCAAGCGCAGACAGCAGACCCTTCACTCCCCCTCATTGCAGCACGTGGACAAAATAATCAAAATACTTGGATTTCAACATTAGGTATTACATCAAAAATACAGAGCAAACTCCTAGATCTGAATAATGTAACAGCAGTGATGCTGAATCTCATCTGGGACCCAAATTTTGCAACTTAGTATTTCTACCTGCATAGCACAGTGAATTTAAGTTATAGACTCAAATAAACAGTCAGGATTGCCACTGAAATATATGGCTGGGACCCACTCTAGGACACACAACTAAAAAGCAGGCACTGGATCAATTATATTGACTCTTTATTCCGGTACGCTTCATGGATGTAAACTGAAATTAAAGAAAAAATGGTATTTGTAAGGGCAGGGTTTCCAAGCCTTCTCTTCCCAAAAATGTAACCTTTTTTAATAATCAGTTTGGAAAAATTGTTGCCCACACTTCTATTCTAGCCTACAGGTAGTTTAATTTTTGCATAGTAACTGAAACATATAGGCCCAGTTTTATAAAGCATTGGCAATGACAGAAAGAGTCCCAGAACCTTGTGACTGTGCTGTGTGGGATGTTCTGTTAAAAATCAATATTATTGTTATTTTGTCCCATAAAGGAAATGGCTGAGGGTGGCATAAGGACGTGCAGCATGCCTGCATAAATGTCCTCGTACTGACCTGGTGAAATATGAGAAACACTAATGTTCCCAGCGCCCATCCATCACTGCTGCTCACAGACAGGTGTCAAAGGAAAAGCTTTGGTCTATTTTTGGTGCAGCAAACAGAAAGTTAAATTAAAAAAATAAAGTGTATGAAAGGTAAGCATTTCCAGGTATTTTTTTTTTTTTTTTTTTCTGTAGCCTGGGAGTGACTGGAGTCACAGGGTACCTTGGCAGGAGATATTTGCCTCCCCGGAGCACAGAGAAACGATGCTTTCTGAGGGCAGCCTCTGGACCAAGGTGCAACTCAGGTGAGTATATCTTCACCTTAGCAACTGCTGCAGCTTTGGGAGAGAGTAACATTCCTTCCAGGTGGGTGATTGCTGCTTCCCCTGGCTGCTGCTGCTCACAGGACCCACCCAAACAGAAGGGGCTGAGTCGAGTCTTTTCCCCCAGGGGCTGCAAGGAGAGGACGGCAGAGCAGAGGGAGGCAGCTCTATTTTTAGCTGCCTGAGACACGCAGACCTCAGGGTGATGGGGAGCAGATAATTACATAATAAGTCATACCAGGATGTGCTATTTAAATCTATCTGGTCTCCTCCTTATCTCAAGTGCTGTACTCGCAGTTCCCACTCTGAGTGCTTGTAATCAAAATAACGCATTTTCCTGGAATTTGCTGCATGAAGTAATAGCCTATTTAACCCGCATCTCTTCATGCACTGTTCCTCCCTGGGTAGTATGTGCAGCTAGGTGCTGCTGTGGTGGGGATATTGGTAGTTCCAAGTTATTTGTATCTTGAAGAACAAAAGGGTGGGGTGACTAAAAGACTGCCACTAGGTGCTGGGAAAGGGGGTTGCTTTTGAGCAGGCTATTGGGATTTAAGTCATTACTGCATCCCACTGAACCTCTCTCCACGCACAGCTCTTTGTGGCTGTCTCCACATCTATGACATGTCTTTCTCACGGGTAAAAATGCTTTTTCCCAGTTCCACCAGCAGCAAAAGAGGGGAGCAGTGGAAACAAAGCAGCTGTTTTATGGATAAAGGGCAAACGAAGTTGTGAAGTCCTTCACTGGCATTATTCAGGGAAAGGCCACGTATGCTACTGCCATTTGAAGCAGTGATACCTTTTAAAACCATAAGCTTTTATCCTTTCACTGCTCCAAAGCACTCAAAGGAAACATGTCCATTAAAAACAAGACACCAGTCTGCAGCTCCTGGGAACGTCCTGTGCCACGTGCCGGATGGGTGCTCTTGGATTTCAGGTGACGCAGGGGCTATATCCAGCTTCTGGGCACCCAGGTACATGAAGATACGTCTCAGCTCATTAATAGCAAAGGGCTGAGCTCCTGCATCCAGACTGGCTGGTAGTTTGGTAAGAATCCAGAAACGCTCACTGCAAAGGTTTCTATTGTTTTGTACACGAACCGCAAGAAATTGGAAACAACAACAAAAAAAGAAGTGGATGAAAGGTCTCTCTATTTTTATGTAGCAGTTTGAAAGTGTTGGGTATCTGCAGCAATATTTAGTCCAACGGAAAGTGAAATTGAATCTGCCTGACATAACGAGAAAGCGTCTGGCAGAGCCTGGTCCAGAGGAAAAGCAGCATCTCAAAAACTTAATTTTTAAGATGAATATGCAGTAGAACTAAAAGCTACAGTATAGCTTTGGATCTGGAAGCACAGAGGCTTTGGAGGGAAAACAGAGCTGTTGGTGTTTTAAAGCATGAAGTGTATAGACCATGAAGTGAGAGAGAAAATGTTAATGGTGTAAGCTGAAACTTGGCAGAGCTGCACAGGCCAGACTGACAAGTGGCAATGCAACAGGGAGGGAGCAAATTCAGAACAAGAGCAAACTGAATGAAAATGCCACCATAAAGGATAGAAAGTTGCTTGCCTAATACTGGTACAACAGGTGAAATTTCTCACAGCTGTTTTCAGCTCTTGAGAACACTTCTGCCTTCTGCTACCACCACAACACTATGGCAGGTGTCCCCAGTTAGCATCAGGCAAGCAATAAAAGAGTGATTTCATTCCCCCTTACCAACTGCAACTGGTGTTTCTGTGAAGGAGTGGTTAAAAGACACAGTTTTTGATAAGGTATCATTGTATTTTATTTCTTATAAGAAATAACCTAGCAAGGAGTAAATTAGAGGAATGGGCTGGTGGTTGTCATATCCCTCAGTGGCCTGGGGCTGGCAGTAAGGGAATATTGGGGGTACAGGATCCATTCCCTTGCTTATGCAGGCTCTGCTTTGTGCTGTGCTTTCTGCTTTTTTTCTCTGAGCATAATTTTGTCTCCCTGAGGCCTAGAGTATCCAAGAAGCATTTTAGTTGCTTTTATTAGTACTGAACATACTGAAGAGATGTAGTGCTTTTCCACCACAGATGCTCGCAAGTCACAGCTGCACGATCTGGACAAAACTTTAGCGCTGCTTCCTAGTCCTTTCTACAACTCTTTGTTCTTCACTGCACCTGGACCTTTGTCTGCATCCAAATACCAAAAATGTCTGGTATTCGTATAGAATATCTCTGAAACCTCTCTTACAGTGATAACTTTTGCTGAAAGCAGCAGAAAAGATAGAACTGGCTTCTAGCAGCCTTGTTGCTATGAAGCAGCTTGGGAGAAAACTATCATGAAATTAACTAAATCCCTCAAATGAAAGGAAAATGCCTTTTTATTTTTACTGCTCTGGCTTTGAAAGCCTTGTTGTAGACCGCACAAAAGCAATCTGGGAAGCCAAATAAAGTCAATATCTGTGAGCTGTACAAGCAGGTTAAGCTGTTAATTAGCACACTCCTTGGTTGTCATGTTAAAGTAATTAACATGCTTTGCTAATGCTGCTTTGCCACTTCCAGTGCTGTTACCGTATTACTGCTGCCATTAACACGTGGCTGCAACCTTGCCAATGAGAAGCATGCTGGCAGTAATGAGGAAGAGACAGAGAGCAGATGGGAGAGTGTCCTTTCTGTCTCTTTATGAATTTTGTCTGTCTTCTATCCAGAGCCAATTCTATAGTGCAGTAACAAAATCCCAGTCCAACCAGGATTTGTGGTCACCCGTTATGCTGTTAGATGCTAATGGATGAGATAGCAGCAGAAGTTGCTGTTGAAGCCATGGGTGCAGAAAATGTTACTGTTAGTAATAGTCGCTCCTTTTTCCATTAATCACTTTTGGGGTCTTTTCTTGGAGCAACTTCAGCTCGTCATGAGTTTTGTTTAGTGATACAAGGGAGTTCCTTAAGAGAAGAGCCATATGCTAGCTGAAGAGCAGTCAGTCTTTAAAAATAGATGTTTTTAGAGTGGTGCTTGTCACTATGTTCATAGTTACATGTGCTCTGACCTGCAGGAGGGCCAACAGTGGGTGTGTACGCTAAATGTAAAGTAAGCAAAAGTTGAAACTATATTGCTCATTGATGGTTTTGTACTGTGCTCCTTCAGGATCTTTTTTTTTTTTTTTTTTTTTTTTACATAAGCTATTATTCAAGTGCATTGCCCAAAGAGAGGTGATGTTGCCTTGGGGAATTAGCAGAGCCCCCTTCTTTTCCATATTTAACTGGTAAAAATGGAAACATTGCTCCAAGAGGGTCTCAGGATCCCATCTGTTACCCAAAGCTGAGAGATGGAGGAACTGGAGGTCAAAGTTTGAGTTCAGCTTCCTGTGAGAAAATAAAGCAGAGTTTCCTTAAACATGTTAAAGTTATGCTTTGTATGGATTGTTTGTCTCCCAGCTCTCGTGAAATACTTCTTTCAGAAGTATTTACATCTTAAAAGCATTCTTCCTTGGTTTCCATGCTTCCTCACTGAAGGTATCAGAGTAAATTAAATCTATAACTTGGCACTTCTCCTTTTTTCATTTTTCCTCTTGCTGTTTTCCAACACTTTCAAAAGCATAGCCAAATTTTGAAAAGCTGCAGTATAACAAAGCAAATTGATGGAAGAGAATCCTTGGGCCATGTAGCAGAGTGAAAAAGGGGGAAAGGATACAACAGAAAATCCAGACTTTTGTGCTTTGATGGAAAATAAAGCTGGAAAATCTTCTCAGAATAGTTTTCTATATTATATTTTTGTGCAAAAATGGAATAAAAGTAAAAGCAGAAAAAAAAATCTCTGGCCAGATTTAGTCCTAGTCCATGAAATCTCAGTCCTCATGTTTGTCCAAGAGCAAATGGAAAGTCAGATTTAAATTAGCGATGGCCTTGTGTGATTCGAACAGCTGAACTATGTTGCCTGGTAACCTTTTTGAGTTATATTATATACAGCATTGAGCACTCAATACTGCAAAATTGAGTGAAAAAAATAGCTGCAAAATGGCTATTTGCCTAATGGAAAAGAAAATGGAGAACACATGGACCAAATTAAGAGGGAAAAAATTAGGCTGCTTCTTCCCTCTTTCTTGTACTGGCTTGGTTCCATGTACTTTGATGGAGTTGTTCATGAATTATGTTGCCATGCGATGTATAGAGCTAGTAGCATAGGACTTAGGTAAAGGAACAGTGGGCATTTCAAGCCCACAGGACTGTTTGTGGGGGAAAAGAGAGCTAAAACTGAACTAAAAGTTCTTCCCCCTCACTGTAAGGAAGAAATGAGGGGACACAGTATCCCCTTTTCCCTCCTCTGCAATCTGAGAGGGAGATCCTGGAGCTGCTCCTCTTAGAAGGGCTCCAGGACACCTGGCTGTAGGTAAGGTAGCTCTGAAAAGAGATTTATTTCATTTAAACATCTAAAGTACAACAGCTACACAGGAGTTCTTTTCATTTTCACATGTACAAATAAAGACAGAGCTTCACTCATCGGCTGTTAATTGGCACTGATGGGTAAACAAGAAAAAGGTCAGCCTGACTAGGTCATTGGGGGCAGCTGTATTCATACTAATTTATTTATTTTTTCAGTTCACTTGATTTGGAAATCAGTGAGACACAATAAATAGAAATCCATGAGGTTATCATTCACAGCATCACGGTTGGTAGAGCTCTGCTTGAAATCAGCAGGACTGTCAAGCCCATGACACGGCCAGGCTGCAAGCACTCAGTCATCGCTTTGCTCAGGGTACAGAGGAGTGCTGAGAAATGACCAAAAGCTTTCCCAGAAATACGCTGCCCTGAAGATTCGTTTGTTAAGCAGAGGCTGTGCCAATGTGGTGCTCTGCCAGACTTGTACTTCTATGGATATGTCTGCACTGACTGGCCTTCTGTGATGCATGTGGCTGGTCCTGTTTGTTTGGGCTGATGTCTGAGGATTAAGAGACTTGGGAAAACTCATTCACTCTGTCATTCTCTCTTGCTCTTCTCAGTTGCTTTGGATGGATTTTCACCTGCCTGAAGTGGGGAGATGGACACAAACTCATGACTCTTAGACCACACTCCTCACAAATAGCAAAACCTTCTGCTGGTCCCTTGACAGGAACCAGTGGGACTCCCGTACAGCGGGCTTGCATCTGATCTGCCTTTTTTCTTGCTCATTATATATCCACAGTCAGAAATGCATTTCTTCTAGTGATCTTTAGTACAACCCGTTTTTCTCCTCTGGTGATTATCACTGTCAAATGTTGTTTGGGTTTTAGCAAAAGTAGCCAACTTGAAAGTTGCATGAAATACTGTATCTAAGGCTGTGACTTGCTCTTTATGCAAGCAAACCTTCTCACACAAATATCCTCTAGAAGAATTGGTTATTGAGTGGTTATTAGCACTCACCAGCTGTGCTAGAAAAGGTTTTTTTGACCTCCATGATGAAGTGTAATTCAAGGGCCTGGGCTGACTTTCTTGCCTCTCTGGGTATTGGGGCAGCATTGCCTTCACTGTGTGCAAAATAAACGTGCAAAACCAGGTCTCTCACTTCACAGGTCGCCTTACAGCATGCAGTTTCCATTAGCACAGTTTGTGCCACCTGTGATTCGCATGAGCATTTCTGTGTAGGTGGTAATGCTGTGCCAGTCGTTCTCCTTGGGGCTTGATGTTTTCACAAGCTTGTGTTTGCTGGGCAGTCAGCAAAGCCTATAACTGGTGGGTCCTGTACTTGGTCAGCAAACAAATTGTACTTCAGTCTTCTGTCCCTTTGATTTCCCAGCACAGCATTGATCCTGATGCAGGCAGCTAAGTAATACGTTATTGAGACATCTTCGCTGTGATTTGGAAAAACACTAGGTGTCGTCAGTGAGGTTTTGATTCTTCCAGCAGTAACATCTGTGTGTGAAAACCCACAGCAATGCTGCTGATAGAAACGTTGACCGAGGTCTTGGTGCGTTTTTATAGCAAAGCCAAGAGTTTCTGAAATCCCCATCCCAGACAAGTCTAGCCAAGAATTGAGGTTGTCCAGTAAAAACCATGTCAGGATTAAGTCTGTCTTTTAAGTGCATATAAGGCTATTTTTTAAAAAAACTATTTTTATCAAGAATGAAAACATTATTAAAATACCAAGTGAAAAACAATTTTTCCTTTATTTGGTTTTTAGTTATCAGTCAGATCTTGTTGGGGATTTGTTTCTTCTTTCCTCCCTGATCTCTCTCATCTCTGCAGGAATCTCTCTCTTGCAGTACTGTGTCCCTAGAAGAAAATGGGAATTATCTTGTTGTTCAGAAACATTTTCTGTCACTGAGATGTCAACAGTGATGACCCTGCACAGTTCAGCCTCCTGGTCCCAGAGGAACCCAAAAAAGGATTCCCCCCCAAAAGGGGGCAGAGAAGTCACTTAAAAAATAATAATAATTAAAAGAGAGAGACAAATGCAAGGATTTGAAACTGCACCAATAAATTTCAAAGAGGTTAAAACTCCTCAGTCAGGAAAAAATCTCCATTTGCCAGTGCACTCTCCTGCTGAGTCCTCCAAATCCCTGAGAAGAAAAAGGTCTGCTTTTGACCAGAAAGGAGGAGGTTGTGTGTGTGTGTTTGTTTGTTTCATTCTGGATAATGATCCTTTCTTTTTTTCTCTCCCCTCTGGTCATTTTTTCTGCTAAGATTACAAGGATGGAGGTGGCAGCCAGAGAGAAATTCAGGGGGGAAAAAAAGCCATGTTATCTGTTTTCCACTTCTTTTCCAAAACATGTATGTATATTCCTTTCATTTTAGTGTTAATGATAGTAATTTTCAGTACACTCTAGGTAGTTCTGATTCTTTTGTCTGCTTTTTGGGGAGCCACCCTTTGAGTCTGAGCTGCTATGGATGACGGAGTTTGATCTGTTTGTGTTTAGGAATTAAACTCACCACAGACACTCCTAATCCTTCATTAAGTTCTTGCAGGTGTCAGCTGTAGTGGTACTGGAGACTTCCTAATCTTGGCACCCACACAGTCTAGCCATAGCTTAGGTTCAAAAGCCTTTATAACATTGCATTGCTCAAGAAAGTGTGCACTGTGGGCTAGAAGAAAACCCTTTTGCCTCCACTACTGATTTCGGCAACATCTCAGACCGTATCTACATAAGCAGTGGGGCTTAAGTGGTAGCATTTATAAAACTAAAGCAAACTTTAGTTTTGTGTCTGAAAAGTAAATGTGCAGCCCAGTCCAGTTCCTTTTAGCTGACTGGCACAAATCCTGGATTAGACATTAAGAATATGCTTAAACCAGGAAAAAGCAAGAAGTCATTCAGGAAATTGCACTACATAAGGAATTAGCTGTAAATAAAGGAGATGGCAGCATCCGTGGGAGAGAGCACTGAAATGCCACAAATAGAAATTGTCAAAATAAAGCTTAGAGAGTTGGAAATAATAAAATAGCTTTCTAGGATAGGTTTCTATCATGGTTAAGTGTAGAAGCAGTTTTGGGTTGACCTCATAAGGAAAAGGACCACCAAAAATCAAAAGGAAAGGTGGGCGATGTTGTTTGTAAGATGACTGCAACAAATCACTGGGTTAATTTTGGGAGAAGGTCAACACGTCTGGAGAAGGAGGCATTGGAAACAGTCATTTTTAGGAGTTTCCATCTTGTTCTTTGTTGTAGAGCTGGCTGTTTTTTCACTTCTTTTCCCATGTTTCTATCTCTCTTTCAGCTCTTGAGATAGTCATTAACTAAAAACACACCTTGCAAACCACTGTTAAAGCAAAAGATGCCCCCAGAATATTTTGAACCTATGGTACATGCTAGCTATGCTTTTTCTTAACCTCCTTCAAATTTAGCTGGAATATATTTAAATTTTATACATATGTTTTTAAATTTACATAGCTCTCTATCTACAGGGATGACAGTTAACCAGCACCTAGGTGCCCCAGCTGGAGAGCAACAGGCAGTGAAGGGAAACCCAACAAATTTGCTTACAAATCCCATGATGTCTTTCCTTCCAACACCATGCCCAGTATACTGGCAAGAGGCTTTGTTTTTTCATTCTCTTCTGCTTCCTCATTATCAGCCTGTCTTCCTTTTCCCTCCTACGTTTTTTTCCATCCTTGTTAGATCACTTCCTTTAACATTAAAAAAAAATAACTAATTTTAAAAATGAACAAACAAAAAAAAAAATAATAATGAGGCAGGGTCCTCCTCTTTTCCTGCCATTTTTTTATTAAGTAACCCCTACCTTTAAAGCAGGAGGTGTTCTTGTTCAGCCATTTGTCATTGTTCCTCAGTTTCTGCTGAGCTATGCTCTGTCTGCTCCTTTAGGTGCAGCTTTTAGTTCAATTCTTTTTTCATTTTATATATCCTAGGAGACTCTGGGGCTAGTCCCTTCCAAACCTTTACGTGTATAATTTTTTTTTTTCTCCTTGCTTTTGCTGCAAGCCTCAGGGAATTTATGGGCATACACATACGTGGCATAAATGTGACATAGCAGAACTGAAAGATGAGGGTAAGCAAAGCAATAAAGAGCAAATACTCAGACCCTAGGACGTTTTGCTTGAAGCACCAAGGGCCTTCAGCTAACTTTCCACTATAGCCTTTTTGTCACTTGGATAGGCTATTATTAGAATTAAGGTACTCAGTCTTGTGTCCATTACAGACAGGCTGCTAATAAATCGTATTCTGTTCCATTTCTCCATAGAGAGATTTCATTTTTGAAACGTGGTTGTTGACTGCATCTCTGGCAGTCTAAAGCAGGAGTAAAATGCTGCCCTTCTGCTGTGGGATCAGTTTGCATTTACTGTGTGAATGTGTCCAAATGAACGTGCAAGCAGCAAATGGAGACTCTCACCCCCTGCCTATGCAGGAGCTTAGATCCAGAAGCAAACTCCTCTTGGTCTGTATATAAATAGAACTGTATGTAAAATCCCAACACCGTTAGCTTACACAAATTGTGTATGCCAATCATTCTAAAAATTTTTTCCAAGCAAGCAAATCCACCGTAAATCTAAGAGATAATCAAATACAATGTCTTGTGGTCACTTTACACCTTTGGTGACCCCATCAAAGCATGCCAGTGCTTTGCCAAAATCCATGACTCTGTTTGAAAACTTTAGCTCTTCCAGAAAGTTTATGCACCTGATGCAATGTTTCTTTATTAAAACTCCTGCTTGTTTTAGTCCCTTTGTCTAATTTAGCTAGGGTCAAACTAGGTTTCTAGCTGTTGGACTAAAGCTTAATGTGAAGAAATATCACTACTGGAATGATACACTGCCTGTCTGCTCCTTAGCTGGAGAAATCAATACTTCACAAAGATATGGGGAAGACAGAAAAGCCATAAGCTAACAATTTATTGCTGATATTTAAAATGTTTCAGAGATAAGTCTATGTTCAATGTGACAATTTTAAGACAGAGTGGAAATGTAAAATTATTGCAAAACATTGCCATCTGGAAACAGCTGTTCTCCAAAACTGATTAATGCTTATAAAGTGTGTGTTCCTGATAATGGCTAAAATAGATTGTAGTTCTACTGATGCCTGAAGTTTGAAAGATATCAAAGCACCTTACAATGTATTTGTCAGACTCTGTCTTGGGCTTTGTAATCCCTCTTCACTGAGGACTAATTGCAGTTTTCCACTGGGGAGCTGCAAGGTGATGTGAAAAGAGGCAGTCCTGGTTCTGCTCACAAAGAGCAAGTCAGCATCACAGCTGGCAGTACACACCAGCTTTTTGTGTTGAGATGAGACGAACAAAAATGAAGATGTTTATAAGAGGAAAAACTCTCCCTAAAGCTAAAGGGACTATGCTGTGGTTCTCAAGCCACATCCATCCGTGCAGAGTCTGGCCAGTGATCACCAAGGGTGTGGGCTGAAACAGACAGCACAAACTTTTTTCCAGGTTCAAGTTTTTTTCAGATTGAGAATAGAGAGATATTAGTAAGTTTGATTGGCCATGTTCCTTTTATTTGGAGAAAACTCAAGTTGTTTCTGAATTCATGCTTAAGTAGAAACATTTGTCTGGGGTGGGAGGACGATTTAATGATAAGCAGGTAGAGAGCTTAAAAAAAAACTGATTTCTCCTCCAGTAAGCTAAGAGGCATAACAAAGTCTCATTCACCACTTTCCTATTCTGCACATAACACGTATCTTTAATAAACAGATCAAACACCATCCAAAAAACTCGGTGAGGTTCCCCTTTCCCAACTGCTCTGAGGTCTGCTCCAGGATTTCAGTCCTCTGATCCCTGCAATGCTTCCAAAGCCTAGCCTTAATTTATTCCACTCTCTCTCCCGGCTGAGACTATCCCCCCTAGCTATTTTTCATCAAAAAGAAGAAAACAGATTTTCTGTGTTAACACAGCCAATGGAACGTGTAATGCTTTCAGTTTCACAACTTCCCCCAAGGAATGCCGTACCAAGACTTTCTGCAGCCCCATACCTCTCTTCTCAGTGCTGTTACAGACTCAAGTGTTTCTTTGAAATTTATCATTTGGGAGTTTCTTACTAACATGCTTTCTAGTCTTTTTTTTTTTTTTTTTTTTTTTTTTTTTTTTTTTTGTAGCCATCCTCATTTCCTGCAGTTTGTTTAATAGCTTCCCAAGCAGTGGTAAATCTGATACTTTCCTGAAGTGCAGGAAGATAAAATCTACTTAATTTCTGTAGTCCAGCAAATATACTCTCCTACCTAGAAGGGCTATGGACTGAGTCCTACAGCACCTGTTTTTAGAAAATATGCTCCATTTTGTTCTCTCCTTCATTCACATCTGTATATACCTCCTTTGTATCAAAAGCTTCTTTACAGTCCTCTCTATATCTGGGCTCTCAATAACTATATGTTTGGCTTTAAAGCCCTGTTTTTTTTCCACATATGCTCTTTTTTATTATGCATTTTTTTTCCTGCATATGCTCTTTTATCAATCAGCCCTTATCAACATCATCTCCAACGACTAACTTGAATACCTAGATTACTAGAGGTGCCCACAATTCTGGTAGCCACCGTTTGGCATGCCCACCTTGCCCAAGGCTGCTTCAGCCCCAGGAAGTAGCTCCGGTGACAAGAGCTGTCCCTAGTGGACTAAGGACATCCCTCAGCCCCTGGATCCACAGTGAACCTACACAAGACTGAAACATGCCTGAAAGAGCCTTTTTCCATTAAAATAGCTCATCACGTTAGCTAGAACATGCAAGTCATGCAGACGCTTTATCCACGCAGTCAGGAGGAGATCAACGAGGCAGGGTGGGGGAAGTTATGCAAAAGCCTGGCCAGACAGACGCAAAAAACAAAGCCCCACACCCTCTGTCTGGTGATCCTGATGACTGAACGGCAGTGGAAACATCTTTATTTGCCAAAAAAGAGCGTCTCTCCTCCATACAAGGAGCTGCGAGCTCTCCTTGGTCTTTGTGGTCCTTCTGGGTGCTTGCATCTGCCATGACAGGAATGAGAGGGCAGTCTGAACTCGTCACTGGAATGAAATGTGAATTTCCTGCCATCGCTCATCCTTTACCTCTTCCTCTCTTACTAAACAGATAAGGACGTGGCTGGCTGGAGATTGGTTTGTTTGCTTTGCGAGCCCTTTCAAGTCCAGATCCTGAGGCAGCAGGGTTGGTTAGGGCTGCAGGACAGGGCGCATTGTTCTCTGCCATCAGGTCCTGATTTGTGCGAGAAGGAAAAAGTCATTCCTCGTGCTGGCTGCCCTCTTAGAAATAGAGCTGCTTAGAGGCATTTTGCAAAAGTTTTGGTGAGGTGTGGAAGATGTGCTCTGTTTTCACTCCTTGCAATCAGATTCTGTCTTTTTTTTTTTTTTTATATATATATATATAAATATGTTTTTTTCCCCTTGAATAAGCTATCTTGAAATAAATTTGATTATACTTCTCCTAGTACGTACTTTGCTTATGACATTTTAAAGTACTTCATGGTATGTAATGTACTGTATGCACGATATACTATTTTCTTAAATCTATCATCAGTTTTCTTTCTCTGCCCTTCCTGTCAGCTAAACAGAGAGAACTGAATCTCAATTTAAATTTCATGGGTGGAGAGGGAAGGAAGAGAGGAGAGGTGGAGGGGGAAGGAGCAGCAAATTGTTTTGCGAAAGGTCTCTGGGCTGAAGCCATGCTTTTGTTTGAAAATGTAGATACATACCCAGTGACTGCTAATGTTGAATATAACATCATGGTAATAATCTATGAGAGAGCCTGCATTATAAGTCATGATGAAAATATGAAATTTTGGAATGATGAGAAACTCCTAGAGCATCCTTTGCAGCATGTTTGGTCCTGTGCCCACAGCCTGTGGGATGAGGAAAACCAGCCCATAGAGGCCAACTTGCTGATTCTTGCCTGTGCCTCTGTTTCCCCAGCAAACCACTATTAATTCACCTGTCAGCCTAATGAAAACCAGGAACTGAGGTGAGGGTATCACTGGTGCCCTGCCAGAGCTGGGCTGTGGGTGGGAGGACCAGGGGAGCAGCCTGCCTTGGAGAAGGCCAGGCTCCACTTTGGGGTCTGTGTTGTGCCTCACAGGGGGAAGCTTTCCAAGAAGGTTTTTCCCTGCTCTGCTAGGAGAGGTGGAAACGCTGCCCACAAAAGAGAAGCAAAACTATTTTTATAGCCTCTTACGCTTGCGCTTCCTTGGATTTTTCAGATACTGCAACAATGAATGCGGTCATGTTTGGGAGCTCCTCGGCTACTGCGGTGTTGCAAGCTATATGAGGTAATACAGAAATATTCCATTCATTTCCACGGACCGGCTCCTTGGCCCTTTTCCAGCAGCTCTGTAAACTTGTAAAACTGATGGATCAGTTTCCCAAGGGTCTTTATTACCAAGACTTCTTACTTCTCAGAAACTGAAACAGCCTTACAGACTATTTCAAGGATGCAGAATGGCTAAAATAAGTTTTTATTTAGTGTTCCCTAGGGTTTTGTGCCCTTCTTCTTCTCCCAAAGTCCCTTTTATGTCATGTTTAGCACAGGAGAATGGGATGGGACTCTTAGGGCTTATCTCTGTCAACAGGAAGAGGTCACTTCAGAATGAAGTTAAGTGCTACTGCTCCCTTCCTCAGGGGCAGAGAAGACTGCGACGGCTGAGCAGAGGTTATGTGTTGGGTCAGTCTGACAAATCGGCAGCTTTGGGCTGATTGGGATCTGCTTCCAATGAGGTCCGGTTAAATATGTGCACAATCCAGCTTCGAACGTAGTCCTGCATGTGAATTAAACTCTACAAAACACTGTTAATTTGAATTTTATTGTGTAAAATCAGAACCAGTGGATGTCTCTCCACTGTCCTGCTTTGCTAGCCATGTCTACTCTGTGTCGTTCAGCCAACCGACTCCTGACTGAAGCAGCCTGCTGTTCAGCTGGCTGTGCAGGGCACAGACGGGTTTGGGGGAAGGAAAAAAAAAAAGAGTTGTCCAGGTGATTCTGATTTCTGAAAGACAAAACATTTGAACATATATATGATATATTTATATATGAAATGTATATAACATCAGATATATGAAATGCACAATATACATATGATAAATTTATGTATGCAATATATAATACTTTTATATAAGAAACAAAAATATACTGGCTAAAAAGGAAAAGAAAAAAACAAAACTGTCACCCATGAATGCCTCTGAATGATAAAAGCTGTCCCCTTCCCTTCCAGTTTCAAGCATGTAAATCGGAGGGGAGCAGAAGAACCACTTTGTTCCCCAGCCCTGCCCCCGGGTATATAAATAGCCGCCTGGGTGGCTGCTGGAGTGCCTCTCATTCCAGAGATCTTTGGCCACCCTCTTATCAAAACAGAAAGACTGACTTCACTCCCGCTCTCTGCCGACTGATTTCATGCTGGAAACAGGTAAGGCGGCCGTGGCCATTGTCCTTGAATTGGCCACCTACTTCCAGAGGTCGAGCAAAGAGAAACGCGCTGCCAACATTCCTCCTTCACGAAATAAACCAGTGCTTGAGCAGTCCCGGCTGACAAATGTTCTCCAGAGTGATGCAGAGCAACCATCCCAGGCGGGCTAACAAGGGGTATCGAGCTACAGTGCTGGGGAAGATGCGAAATGCGAGACAAAGCCTGGTGCCAATTTTAAACGCTGGAGCTGGGGAAGGTTTCCACTGGATGGTGAAAGGTCTGGGTCACTGACCAATGGTGGCCCTGGGCACCTGGGGGAGGACAGGGCTGTTGTCCCAGCTCTGGTGCTTGGGAGGCTGGCATTTACACCCAACACCATGATTTGGTGAAACCTTACTGTCAGCATCAAAATTTCCTGCCTGCTTTCATCTTCTTAGGCATGATAAGAGCTTAGAGGCAATGGGTGGTGGCTAAAACCTTTCACTTATCCCCTTCCCGCTTTCACTTTATTTTTTCCTTCCTCCTCCTTTCTGTTGCTTTAATTAGTCCCTAATATACATTGATATCTTGTCCCTAATATATGTTGATATCACGTCTCAGAGACACTGCGGCTACCCTCGTGCAAGCGGGGTCATGCATTTGACATGTATGCCATGCCACAGATGATTGATGCCACCCTTCTGTCACTGTCATGTTTCCTCTAAAACACGAGCTTAGAGGGTGAGGGGGTTGTATCCCTGTGCTTCAGAGAGTTGTTCTCATAGGAAGAGAAGGCAAGCACAGGCCGGTGCCTGGCTAATGCACCGCAGACACCTTGTGCTCCTCCAAAGTGCTGTCAGCTCCTGGTTATCCCTGGATTGATGGTGCAGGCTGCAAGTCCCACCTGTAGCCGCACAGATGCTGTGGGCTGCACAAGGCAGCTGCAGTAGGTCCTGCTTCACTTGCAGGTGTTTGAATTGCCCTTCCTCTACAGAAAACGTTTTTCCATAGCTGGGGTAAAACATAGTAAATGTGCTCTTCAAGAGTCACCTAGGTCTCCACAATTTGGAGTTATCCTTAATTGTGCCATCACCTCACTGATAGGAAGCACAGAGAGAGATTTGCCTTTGAATAGCTTTATTACTTTTCCTTGTTCCTTAATCTATGTAAGCCTTTTTCTAACAAAGCTAAAAAAAAAAAAAAAAAAAAGTCTACCACACTGTTTTTTCCCCATCTTTTTTTTGGTTTCCTATCCTGTTTTATGACAAGCCACTGTTGACACTGTTCTTTACTTCTGCTGCTTTGCCAACATTGGCAGCATCACATTTGGTATCCAGGAAGACATTGTGAAATATCTTCATTTTTTTTAGTACTAGCACTGTTTCCTTCTTCATGCAAACCGCTGGGTGGGTTTTGACTCCTGGTGGCTCTGCTCTGAACTTCACTACAGATCATGCTCACAGCACCTCTGCTTTATTTATTTATTTATTTATTTATTTATTTATTTATTTTTCTGAAGCATAGCTTATTGGGCTTTGCAAAGGCAGCTCTCATCAGACCAGCCTCATAGCTTTCTTGCCAACTGCTGGCATAAACAAAAGAAACGTGTCCTCTCCCAGCTCTAGTGTGGCATCTGATGTCTTCCCCCAATTCTAACACTGCTGAAGACCATCGTTTTTACATAAGATATGCAGGAAGACAACAGCAGGCAATGCTGCAAAATAAAGGATCAGGCAGAAAGCAGTTGTTGGAGTTTATATGCACTCATACATGTAAACTTATACAGATGTATGTATGGATAAACTAAAAGGTCTGGAAATCATTCTTAATGTTTTCATTAGTGAGCTAAGCATAAAGACTACAAGTTTGCTGGTGAAACTTGTGGATGGTGAAAAGTTGGAAGACACTATCAGGAGGATGGAAAACCTGAAAAATGTTATGGGAAGGAAATAAACCAAATGAAATTAATTTTAGAAGCATAGATGGCTAAAGAATGCATATGGAGGTTGCCATCAATAATTGCTGTTAGTCTGAAAAAGCAGAAGCTGAAGATAGAAGTGGGAATAAAATGAAACAGGCAACTGCATGGTACCTCTGAAGCACTGGTATAATTTTTCTCAGACAAGGAAATATCCTGGAATACGTTGAACAAAATGTTTCCAGTGGAGATACTAATTCTGTTACAGAAGACGACATTGGGAAGGTGTTCCCAGGATGCTATATATGATTCTGATGTATCACGTTCAGGGAAAATACAAATCTGAACAGGTGTAAAGAAAGGCTACTGAGATCATCGGGAGAGCCACGATCTTTCCTTACAAACAGAGGCAAGGCAAGCTCAACTCGCTTAGCCTAGGAAAATTAAGGTTGACAGGGGATATGATTTCCATCTAAAAATACGCAGGAGTGGAACTATTGAGAGGGAGAAGAACTATTTAAATTTGTCTGTGACTAAACTTAGGCTGGAAATGAGATGCAGTTTCCTGATCATTAAAACAGAGGCAAGGACAGCCTTCCGATAGGAACAGCTGGGACAAAAAAAAAAAAAAAAAGCACCACTTTAAAGGTGTAATTTTGGTAGTGAAGAAAATGCTATAGCACCTTAGGACGGAGAGGCAGGGGCTCAGTGATGCTTTGTGTTCATCTGATTCCTGCATCTACACGAGGAACGTGTAAGGAGGTGACAGTCTCAATGTTGCTACAGATGCAGGATGTCCCTTCGGTTGTCCCTTTGGTACCTTCTGTTATTCTTCACTTATGTCCAGTGTTTCAGCCCAAAATATTGGCACAGTCCAGGCTTCATTTTTCTGCCTGTGACACCCAGATCTATGCAGCAGCTAACCTTGCATAATTGACAAGGAACAGGAGTTTTCACAAGCAGCAAGAGGGATATAAATCACTTTAACATAATTCACACATAAATATGGTGCTGGTGAGTGTAAATTTGGTACAAATTCTTCAAATGTATAAATATGAATGTCTCTGTTTCTTTTTCTCTCCGTTTCCCTTTGTCAGTAAAGATTAGATGTCTTTTATTTACCGTGGGAATAGCTATTACTTGCTTTAATATTTCTTGTTGCCAGTGGCTAAAATAAGAGTTCTTTGACATGTTTTCAGGTCTCACTGCTCTCATGGATAGTTTATTTTACTTTATTTATTTATTTTTCCCCAGAGAAATATAAGTTTAGAGGTGGTAGCAAAGGCCTAGAGAGGTTTCTCTAAATGCTGTTTTTTTTTTTTTGTTTGTTTGTTTGTTTTTTTGTTGTTGTTGTTTTTTTTTTTTGTTTTGTTTTGTTTTTTTAATGGGTTTACCTAAATGGTTATAATGGTTAGATCAGTCAGTGCAATAGGCAAGCTATGTTTGTTTATTTAGTTATTTTCTGTACCTTTGTAAATGCGTTGTTGGACCTGTTGATACATTCAAATTTCACCAGTTTGGACTACCTTGATATCTGTAACAGTATAAAAAACAAACAAACGACAAAAAAAGACCACATAGAATCAGCTGCAGTGCTTTGACTGACTTACAATGACAGCCCCAAAGGGCATTTTCAGACCACCTCTGGCCAAACTGCAAATGGATCTTGGGAAAAGGCTGCCTGTGGCTGTTGATGACTGAATTAGTGGTGCTGGTGGGAAGAAAGGAGAAATGGTGTCAGGGTTGAGCTGTGCCAGGCTGCTCCCCAGCTGCCAGGCAAAGCACTCATCATGCTCCAGCTTGCACCTATCCCCTCCCTTGCAATACCTTACATAAAAGATTAGAGGCTGAGCTGCACCTCTTCTCCCATGGCATTAATTAATATAAATAACTGCACGGATCACTCTGAAGGGTTGGATGTTTACCTGCCAAGCCCTACATAATTGGTGATCGTGGCGGATGTCAAGCCTTGCTTTGAGACATCACTCAGCAAGCCCTTCCCGCACAGCTGATGGACGGCAATTAAACCACACCAAGCCACGGATTCCTGCAGAAACCCTTCCCTGCCATTAAGGAAAAGGAAATTTTCCTTAGTGGGTAGATGATTGAAGTAGCTGCTCCTGTATCGTGCTAGGCTGTCTCAAAAATAGGAAACATGAAGTCTGAGGGTTTTTTCCATGCATTTGTGTGGTTTAAGGAACAGCAAGGGGTATGACAGTCTGGGGTAGGGTAATCCGGTAGTCGAGAGCTGCACAGGAATTTGGAAGAACTGGTTTCATTTCTTCCTCTGAGAGTTGATTCCTTGCACATATAAATGTTTACTGCCCATGGACACCAGCTGTACCTGGTGGCAAATGCTTCACAGGGCCCAGGGGTGGTGTGTGTCCACCTCACTGGTGTTGTGATGATGTTATGCTTATTTTGGTGTGGGGAATTCTTTTTCTTTTTGATGTAAGAGAAGTTTGTGAAGAGTGTGATGATTGTAAAGTAAGAGAATATTGTGATTATTCTTAAATATGCTTTTCACAGAGGTGAGGGGTGGAATGTAGTTGGTTTATGTGGCAAGGTTTTGGCAGCAGGGGACCATAGGGGTGGCTTCTGTGAGAAGAATCTAGAAGCTGCCCTGTGTTAGATAAGGGTCCTGCAGCTGACCAGAGCCGAGCCAGCAAGTGATGATGTTTGCACCTCTGTGAGAGCAGATTTAAGAAAGGGGGGGGGGAAGGCTGCTACACAGCAGCTGGGAGAAAGAGAGAGAAGCGAGAAACAGCCTTGCAGGTACCACAGTCAGTGAAGAAGGAGGGGGAGAGGTGCTGCAGGCACCGGAGCAGAAGTTCCCCTGCAGCCTGTGATGAGGACCATGGTGAAGCAGGCTGTCCCCCTGTAGCCCATGGAGTACCATGGCAGATCAGATGTCCATGCTGCAGCCCATGGAGGAGACCACGGTGGAGCAGGTAGACCTGCACTGATGGAGGCTGAGGCCCATGGAGAGCCCCCGCAGGAGCAGGCCCCGGGCCGGAGCTGCAGCCCGTGGAGAGGAGCCCACGCAGGAGCAGGGGTGTGGGGGGAGCTGCCACCCGTGGGGGACCTGTGCTGGAGCAGTTTGCTCCTGGGGGATGGATGGACCCCATGGTACGGATCCATGTCTGGAGCATTTCTTGAAGAGCTGCTGCCTGTGAGAAGTCATGCAGGACCAGTTCAGGAAGGATGGCATCCCATGGGAGGGACCCCACGTGCAGCAGAGGCAAAGCGTGAGTGTGAAGGAGCAGTGGAGATGAAGCATCATGAACTGACCACAGCCCCTATTCCCTGGTCCCCTGGGCCACTCAGGGGGAGGAGGGGCAAGAGGGTGGGTGGGAGGAAGGTGTTTTTGGTTTTTCTCCTTTGTTTCTCACTTCTCTAGTTTGTTAGTAAAAGGCAATAAATCTTACTGTCTTCCTACTCTGAGTCTGTTTTGCCCATCACAATAATTGTTGAGAGATCTCTGTCTTTATCTCAACTCTTGAGCACTTTGCATCGTATATTTCTCCTTTAATTGTATTTTTCCTTTGAGGAGGGGGAGTGAGAGAGCAGTTGTGGTGGAACTGGGCTGCCCACCTGAGTAAAACCACCACACAGGGCTGAGGATGAAGCAGATTTTAGCCCCTAAAACAGCCCAGGTTTAACATGACAAGGGAGTAACCTGGACTTCCTCAAAGGGCCCTTCATGTTACCCAAAACAAAGAGATTGGGTTGGAGTTGCATTCATCCAGGCTAGCAGGGGAGAAATATTTAACTTGTAGCACAGACTGTGGCCTGCATATAGGTGGCCCTTCCTATCCCTGGGATGGAGAAATAAAATAGGTTGGAGTAGATTCCAGTTTTGGGGTGGATGACCAAGCTTTGAATGTGCCTGCTCAGTCACTGCAAAGGAGCCAGGTAATGACATACTTATTTCCTTTGTTTGCATGATTTATTGCATTTCAGGGGGACGCAGTGAATAAGGGCTATTTTATTAGTAGCTATTACTTTTTCTTTAAAAAGAGAAGTGCTATTAAAAACAAACAAAAAGGATTGATAAGCTAAAATAAAAAAGAAATCAGGATGCAAAAGAAAAAGACCATAAATCTGCTTATAGCAGTAAGAGCTTGAATGGCTGTCTGTCTGAAGTGGGAAGACTAATGTTGTTGATATTTCAATCTAATGAAAGCCACAGGCTTAAAATTGGACTGAGCGGCAGCATTATGAGTGAAACTGTTATAGAAATTGAAGCAGTAAGGTCAGAATATGCAGCTGGTGGAAAAACGAGCTGAGGACAAGTCAGGGTGGATGGCACACCCAGAGGAAAAACAGGGGAGGAACAAATAAAAAAAAAAAAAAAAAAGGTGAGAAGTGAGAGGAGAGATAAGGTAAACTTGACTGTGTTTGGTTTTTGTTTTGTTTTATTTTTGACTAACAAAGCTGACACAAAGTGAATTGTGTGGGCTCAGCTGCTCAGTGTCTGCTCCTGCACAAGGAAACAAGTCTTTAGGGAGTTAGGGTGATTGACAGGATGCATGGGAGAGTAATTCAGTGCTGGGTATCTCTGCAAACCAGGGACAGGAAAAAGAAAATAAAAAATAAGACAAGAAAATTAAGATGTTTCTGTGATACCAGTTTGAGGCGGTTTAGGATTCACCACGACTGTAGCATAAACGCTCACCCTGTCAAAAAGCTGACTGCAGCCTCAGCTTCTCAGAAACACTTAGAACATGCCTAATGCATTTCATTGCTGGGCAGAGAGTTATCTTGGAATAAGCTCTTAGGCCAGGGATGATATTCACATTCTTAATTCACATTTAGAGTGAATTAACCCTAAAGAGAGGGTTACTTCACGCTGGATCCAGCCGGACACTGACTACAACTTGCAATAACGTTACCTCTGGAAGAAAAGCAAAAGTGAAAGTAGTAGTGCAGCACAAACACAGCCTGCAGTTCTCTGTCTCAGCACACAGAAAGCAAGTGTTAGATTAACTGCCGTTTAATTGAGAATTATTTCCCAGTGCATTGTTAATCTGTTCATAATTTATGGTCTCTTTTTGCATTTATGAGTTCCTTTGTGTACTTCAGGACCGCAGGTGATGTTCTCCAGCAGGTTCTGCAGTACCCATTACCCAGCACCTAAGGCATTTCATTAGCATTTAAACAAGACTTAAGTGCCTGAGTAATTTTGAGATAGGCTGCATCTGCGTGGCTAGATGACTACTGCATTTAATTAATTTCCAGACTTCTTCCTTCCTCATTCAGGGGGGAAAAATGCAAGCTCTGTCTGAAACACGGCAGCAGTAGGAAGAACAGGCAGGCCATGGTTCTGGCTGCTGCTGAGGTTTGTCCTCCACTCGCTATCTCTCCTTTCACCATTCATCCCTAATGAAAAGCTTTCTCAAAGAGGAGAACATTTGAAAGCAGACCAAGAATGATGGGGTCTCAAACAGCCTCTGGAGGGTGCGAGGGAAAATAGGCTCATTTGTCACAAGTGGATCAGGCTGTGTAGAAGTGGTGATAGCCCCAAAGACCATCAGCTGGGAGCAATGCTGGCCAGGATGCGATGGTGGCCAGGATGTGGTGGATGGGCACAACACAAGATGGGCAAGGTGGCACTAAGGATGCCCACCAGCCAAAGCCTCCCTGTGAGTTCCTCTTCAGTCCTGCTGAGTTAGTCCTGAGATGGCCTGTCCCCACCTAGCTCGGGCAAGTGATTCATCTACAAATAAAAGCCACAGGCTTTTGGAGAAATGAAGTGGAAAAGGATAGTTTTTGTTGATGTGGCTAGCTGGTAGCCCAGGATAAGTGCAAAACTTTGGGCTATGTGCTCCGGTGAGCTGTGAGCAGCTTGCTGCCCAGCCGGCTGGCACAGGGACATGCTGACCTTGGAGGCACCACGTGGGTCACACTGGGGAGTAGGGTCCTGGAGCTCTTTCTCTTCTAATAAATGAAACAGCATGAGGGTGACCTAAGGTCCTTGTGACACAATGAAAAATCCCTGGGATGGGGAATTTTTACCTCCGTGAATTAAAGTCATGTGAGAGAGTCTGTGTGTGTGTGTAATGGGGATTTTCAGTTTTGCCTGATTAAAGACATTTTTAATGTGAACAGAGCAGGGTAAGGAGGACAGATTTCCAGAAGAGTTGTTCTGGTATATTAGTCTGGGTCTTGGATGCTTTTATTGTTGAGATGTGGTGTGAGGGACAGGCACTTGGCTCAGTCAGGACAGCTAAGGGGGTGCGCAGCTCCCAGGGACAACATTAAAACCTCTCTATTAAAGCTCACAAAACTAAGACTAGGAGGATGAGGGACAGTGCCACCTTATTCTTAAACAAGGACAGATAGGCTGGGTGGGATTATGGTAAAGAATTGTGTTGCAATGGCTGTGATAAACTCAGATTTAAACCTTTTATTCTGCACTCTTTCTCCTCAGCAAATCTATGCTTGAAGAGCAGATTGAAATTATTGCAGTTATGGTGCTGCTGCTAATGAGATGCCTGTCTCTTTCCCAACCACTTTCATTTGTAATCACTTTTAATGAATGGGAAACAGAGAAGGGAGGGAACCTCAAGCCTCCCTCAGCTGTGAGACACAGCTGAACCTGCAGTGTTATCGCTGATGCATCTTCACCCTGCTTCTTCCCACTGCAAAACATCAGCCAGCAGGTCAGTAAAGCACTGCAGCATGCTCCTTGGCCTGCCTCTGACCAAACGAGGCTGTGGGTTGTCAGTCTGAAAGTCTTTGTGATAAATAACTATTCTGCTGGCAGGCAAGCCCATGGCATAACTCTTTTCATAATCTGATCAAGCTTCATCTTAAAACCAGTTTGATTCCTTGCACCCACTCCTACAGAAACCTCCCTTTCCTCATTATTGATTCCTAAGTGAATTTATTCGTGGTCACTTTATACCCAAGTGTTCTTGTGCCAGCATTGTGTTTTGGTTAAGCACTTCTCCTGCCTCACTGCTGTTCTCAGTTTTGATGTACTTTGGGAGGCGCTTATATCCCTGTTATATTACTCCGTTGAAAATAAAGCAAAGTTTTGCCCTTTTTGGAGAAATTTCCCTGTAAGACAGCTGTGGCAGTCTACACATACGGTGCCTGTTGTGTGCTGGGGGGGACACTTTTGGGGATGGCAATGTGCAGAGACCCAACACCCTTTCGTTGGCCCTTGCATTTCACAGGTGTGCCTGTAGATGTGCGCAAGGTAAAATAAGAAAAAAAAAAATAAAGAAAACAAACAGAAAAAGCGCATTTCCCTATTCAAAAATGGTTATTATTTATAATTAATAATAATAATGAACTCCAGGGCCGCCCGGGAGCGGTGCATTTGAGGATTTCCAGCTCCGCGCCCGGCTCCGGGCGCGCCCCGCCCCTGCTCCCGTCCCTGCCGTGCTGAGCCCAGCCGAGCCAAGCCGTCCTGAGCCAAACCGAGCCGAGCCGTGCCGGGGGAGGAGCAGCAGCAGACGGAAGTGCAAACAAGAGCGGGGGGACGGAGCCGCCGCCTGGCAGACGCCGCGGGTGTCCTCTACGCTCCGCGCCCTGCAGGCACCGGGTGGTGAGCGAGAGGCGAAGGGGCGAGGAGGAAGAAGAGGAGGAGGAGCGGTAGAGCCGGCAGGTTGGGCGGTGGGTTTGAAACTCTGCGGGGCTTCTCGTAGCTTAATTTCACCGTGGGCTGTAATGTTACCGTGGTCCCGAGTGGGGTTGGAGGGGCGTCCCGTGTCTATGCGGATACGGGGTGCCGCTGGGTCGCTTGCCCCGGGGACGGGCTGCCTGGCTCGGCTCGGCTTGGCACGGCTCGGCACGGGGCTCAGGAGCTGCTGGAGGCAGTCTCAGAGAGATAGCCGGGGCTTGGGGTCCGTGCCGGCTCTGCGTTTTGAAGTTCCTCCCCCCCCCCCGCCGTGGCCCGAGTTAGCGAGAGTTTGATAAAATAGGCGCAAGTTGCACAATTTCGCCCTTGGCTGCTCGGTTGTGCAAGGCGGGGTTGGTGGGTTGTAGCGCTTTCTCGTAGGTGCTGCCCTGGCGTGCTGTAAGAAGTGCGTGGCATTAAATTTGGGGTTGTCCGTCGGGGTCTGCCGCTCCTTCCTGCTCAGTTTGTAAGGCTGGAGGTGCGGGCACGGCAGAATCGAGGGGTGAGAAAGGAAAGGTGAGGGATGCTGAGAGCCGTGCTCAGCGTTTCAGCCAGCAGTCTCTTCCCAACTCTGTTTGCTTTGAACGGGGAGGAAAAAACCCTGTGTCCTTTCCTAATGTGACTTAACCTTTTACTAATGGTGTTATTGTAACTAGCTGTTACACTTTGAAGGCTTGTGCAGTTTTTTTTCCCCCCAGTTTGGGCTGCTAGGTAAAGCCTTCTGCTTCTGGCACATGTGCCGCTCGCTAGATGTGGCTGTGGTTTGTGGTGACCTGTCACCAGGGTGGACCTCATTCAGAGGGAACGAAAGGCGTTGCTACTTTCCTACAGAAAGAAGCCCGTGACTAATTGAAATCCTCTTTTCAGGAGGAGTTAGAGTTGTAGCTCTTGCTTCAGTGCTGAGGGAGAGACCCAGCTCGCACTCAGTGGAGGCTTTCTCTTTCCTTCCTCCTCTCCAGCTGCAGGAAGGGTCAGGGTGTGCGCTCCCCTCTATATACACCGGTGCCTGCTGAGGCATTTCGGGGTGTGCTGAGACAGCTCATGGGGCCAGAGCTGCCCAGGTAGCTCAGCTTCTGCTTCCTCAGAGCTATCTCCTTGTCCCATCTCAGGCCAGCAGCTGTGCTTGGCTTATTTGAATGGCTGTCAGCGTGAGCATGGCTGCAAGCTCTGCTGTCAGACTTAGAAATTATGATTTAGAGCAGCAGGTCTCTGTGGTTCTGTGGGGTGAACCCAGAAACATGTGCTACCGACACCTCTTGGGGAGTGACTTTAAATATCCTTCTGTGCACCTACATGGCTGCGGTGGCACCTCGGGCAGCTGACGAGGCTGGGCTGCGTTTTCAAAATCTACTGCCTCAAAAAGAAAAAAAGAAAATAAAATTTCCCACCTGTGTTTGAAGAGGTCACACTCAGCTTGGTGGGTCTGCAGCCTGCTTTCTTCAGTTTGACTGGGGTGCCACCTTAAATGTCAATGCATGAGCCTGGAATCCGGCTGTGCTACGGTGTAGGCTTACACCCGCGCACGCTGGTGTGTACTTTGCCTCGCTTCAACCATACAAAAATAGATGGGATCCACTACCTAAGATGTCATTGTAATGTTACTTATCTGAGGTGAAACTGAAGCCCTTATCTCTGACTCTGAGTGGCAATTAAGTGCAGAGGTTGCCTTTTAAAGGTAATTTGTTGCCCGCATTTGTGCGGAGGGGAGGGAGATACTTGGGCTTTGCTTTGTGTTTTTTTTTTTTTTTTTTTTTTCTTCCCCGGCATTAAGATGCAGCTGTGAGTATTTTAACTTTGCTAAATGTGAGTCTTGTTGTTAACATGTGTTTCATCTGTAGCATTGTTATACCAATATAAAGTTACGCTGTAAAAACAAAGTCAGGGTTTTTATTTTCTTCTGATTAACCTCAAAGTTGTGACATTTTGACATCGTTTTAAAGCTGTCAGACCATAATGTGTTTAGAAACAAGTTCTGAGCTGATGACATTTCAGCATGTGGTACTTATTTTGTTAGAAATGAATGTGTCGGTGCTGGGAGTTTCTTCTGTACTTGGATTTAATGGATATTATCAATTCATGCTTGTCCCAACATTGAGGTTTGCCCCCCCTCCCCTCAATATTCTGTTAGTAAGAAGTACTTGTCAAATGTTTATGTGCCTCTCTTGAGATCCAAGTTCTTTAGCACCAGAGATCTTAAGTCTTAAGCCCGTGTGAACAGCTCCTTATGCTTCTTCCTAAGCTATTAAAGACAACAGTGTATGAGGAATAAAAGTATAAGTAATGACAGACCTGGAATGAATTTTTGGCTGTTCTTATTGTATGGAAATAAAGATGTTAAAATGGTAGATGGTGACTTTTATATTTATTTTCTTTAAATTAAAAGCATAATGCTCTTCCACAGGCATCGATTCTTTGGCTTGGATCCTTGAACACTGAACACCATGAGCAACTATACCGTGTCTCTTGTCGGCCCGGCTCCTTGGGGCTTCAGGCTCCAAGGTGGCAAGGATTTCAACATGCCCCTGTCCATCTCTCGGGTGAGTGCATTTACCTCTCTGCTTGTGTGCAGTTGTCTGTTATGCTGTGGTCTGCCTGCAGCCTTCAGACTGCAGAGCCATGAATTACGGGTGCTGGGCTCAACTTGCCCCATGGCACAGAGGGGCTGTTTGCCGGTGGGGACAAAGCTGGTAAAATACGACTTCTGCGTAGTTTGAAGGCTCCAAGGAAACTGTACGTTTTCATCAGAGATGGCTGTTTTATCCACATTCTTATTTGTGCAATGAAGCAAACAGAAAGCACCCTTGATTTCCCCTCCCTGCGCACCCTCAGAGAACAGCAATGGGAGGCTGGCAGGAAACGGGCTGTTTTCTGCGTGGGGCTGAGCCTGTGCAGTTCACATGGGAGGCAGCAGAGAAAAAAACGCTTATGCTCCCATTGTTTATTCAGCCCTTAACAGTTAGAGAATCTTCTGGTGTCTGTTCTCGCAAATCCCACTATTTGCAATAAAAAGGCACTTAAATGACAGAATTTACAAATAGCGACTCATCAGCATGTGCCTGGGTGAACATCCCACTTTCTCATGATTTTTTTTTTTAATGGAGTATGTGCTCTTAACTGATATTCACAGGAACGTTTATGGAGTACGTGCTCTTAACTGATATTCAAAGGATTTAAGGAACTAAGTCAAAACAAATGTGATCTTTGTACCCAGGTGCTGTCTAACTGGTTTCCTACTTTTAAAACTGTTCTCAGTGAAGAATTTTCTTTACCTGTGGGCTGAGTTTCAAAATCTTCCTCAGACAATTGAAACACTTTATGTGTATCATATAGGAACAGAATTTGCATCATAAAATTGATGGGAGCATTGGAAATTTGTGGGTGAACAAAACTGGCTCCTCATGGTTCTTGACCCTAGCACCTTTAAACTGTGATTTGTGCTGTGGAAGTGTTTATGTATAAATGACAACTTCTCTGTCAGGAGCTTGCCTCCCCCTCCTGCATATTCTTGCAGTTTAGTGACAAAGATGAATTATTTTTTACACCTGTTGGGACTGCAGAATTGATACTGCACTGGGAGAGGGAGCAGGTTTCTATTTGGGTTTATGCATCATGGCAATATTTTTAGCTAATCTCAACTAGTGATTCAGAGCCTGC
The DNA here is from genome assembly GCF_965140915.1 of Aythya marila. NCBI lineage: Eukaryota > Metazoa > Chordata > Aves > Anseriformes > Anatidae > Aythya > Aythya marila. The sequence continues at coordinate 9,476,014 of NC_139045.1, read as the reverse complement.
CAGTTCATTTAGGCATGGCTAATCTTAGTTACCTGTGGATTATGCTGGTGAAATTGAAATACGGTTTGATTCTGAAGAAATATTTATTAATTAGCCTAGATGAGTATTTTATCACATTAATTGAATGTGCTGTGTGCTGATTGAAGGAAGCAGCTTAAATAGTTATGTATAAAAGCCTGAGTTATGGAACTCCCTACTGATAAGTGTCCGTGCCCACACGAGCGGAGCATAAGGAAAGGTGGGGACCAGGGTGGCTTTAGGGCTCTGACAGTACATGCGGAGGGGAAGCACAATATCCCATTCACATGGTGTAGCTTGGCTCTGCTCCACGGCTGAGCCATCTCTTTTTATTTGAAGTTAATATTGTGCAGATATTGGACTGCCTGGTGCTTTTTTATGTTTTAAACCTTTGGATCAAAAAAGTACTTAGTTCTGGTAAGCCAATCCGGCTTTGGCTCAATAGCTGGAAGAATTCAGTGCTGTGTTCCTGGTATGCTGGAACAGCCTGTACCATTCACCCCCCCACACCCTTTCTTTTCCTGATGAAGCATAAATGCCTTCCTGCATCTGAAGACTGCTAATTAAATTATTTTAGCAAAACAGTAATGAGACAGCAGAATTATGTTCTTTGGCAAGGAGGACCTCTTCCCCCTCCCCTTCAGTTTGTGCTCTGGATGCTGAGGAAGATTCTGGCTGCTTTGCTGAGGGCTAATTTCCTGCTTTAGTTTAGTTTCAGCTCTTTGAAATTAAGTTCAAATAAAGTACAGTTTACAAAGCACAGAAAATGCACTGTTTTCCAATGCTGTTTATCTGAAAAGCTCGTCTTTTATTACTAATAATTTGAACAAATTAAGATCTCATATGTTTCCTGGAGAAAGTTTTCAGTAAGCCATTAGGCAGTGCATGGAATGTCATTTCAATGGGAGTATTTGTTGTTGCCTCTGTGTGGTAAAGTCAGTCTGTTTTGTGTTCTCCAGTTGAAATTTTTAGTGTCAGTTAGTGTTACAGTATAATAGGCTAATGTTACTGCAGGGGTAGCAATAACACTTTAACACTTGCATGTTATATACTCATTGCAACGTCATAAGCAATAGCATGGGTTTAGTGCCTCAGAATTGCTACAAATACAGCTGCACACATCTCATGGTATATAATGTATGCAATGTTGGGAATATCCTTATAGGTAATGGAAGAAATCAATGCATGCAATATCTGTGGTTACATATACTCTTATAAGGCTGGACTTCAGCTGGGTGGCTTCCTTGGGAAGGGACTTGTTGAGCCCTACTGAGTGCTATTACATGGGTCAGAAATCCAAAGGCATGAAGGTGTGTTGGGAGGGATTGGGGTGGGATTGTGATCAGGGTGTGGAGCAGGGGTATGGCTCTCGCAAAAGAGTCCTCAGTGGGGAGGAAGCTGCTCTGAGAGTAAAACAATTTGTTCTTTACCGTTCAACCAGGAACAAAAGGTAGGCTGAGGTGGTAGATCTCCATCTTTTTATTATCAGTAAACTGTTGAAGTGGCTCAAGTCATCACGTGCAGCTGTACTGTGGGGCTTCCAGGTTCTGCAGTGGTACTCACGTAATGAGAGATTGCAAACTGTGGCTAGTTAACCCCTAGTGCAGGAAGTAGAAGTTACTGCAGCTGACATATGCAAGCTTACGTTATTGAGTTGCTATCCTCACACGTTCCTGTGGCATTTTATATTAATTGAGGGAACAAGGAGAACAGTTCTTTCTTTAAGACCCATGTTGTAATGCAAAACTGAAAGATGGAAGCCTAGAGTAAATAAGAACAAATTATTGTTAAAAATTACTCTGAAGTTAACAGTGTTCTGGTGGTTGTAAAGTAGTTATTGTAGGAAATAATTAGTTCTATGATAGAAAAAGCTTAATATCTGTCCATCAATGTGTAATATATGCAGTCATGAAATGACACATACTATCATGCAACTTACCTTTGTATGAATTAATTGATCACTTCTGAATCAACACAGAATGCTAAAAAGGCAGCTAATTATTTAACACCTCCATCTCAAGCTTCAGTTACCAGTCTCTGGTAGGTTTCTGGGACTGGAGGAAATGTCCCAACACTTGGGTGTTAGCTCCACCATGAGAATTACATCATAGACCCTCCTTATTTCTCAACTTTTTCCATGCAAAATTTGTTTATTCCCAAGTTGGAGGATGTTCTGCTAAATACCAGCTGGACCAAAAAAGTTGATCCAGACCAAAATAATTGAAATGGAATTATATTATTTTTAGTCATTATTACCAGTAATGAGGGATCTGCTGTTGCTGATAGCTGTGGTCTTTGATAAATCTTAGTGATGTTTGTGATATGTCCAGTTGGACATATTCATTTCTTTAGACTTTGCATTAATGTTACTTTTACTCTGGGGACAGTTGGTTAGTTCTAAACGGTGAATTAACATAACCAGAATAAACTCAGTAAGCATGAATGTAGGATTGCAATTGCCAAAACTTCTGTCTTCTGCACAATTAATTGAATTGTGCTTGGTATTGGTTGTTTATTCATTATGTTGAGATGACCTGAGAGGTATTTAGGTATTTGTTCTAAATGTATGCTTGAGACCCTATTTTGATATGCTACAAACATTTCAAGTCTTGTGGTGAAGTCTGTAAACGTTGCTTATCTCAGTTTTATGGCAGCATTTACCACCAAGAAACAAGGAAATACTGAAGCGAAATTATAGTAACATAGTCTGTGTGGCATACACCCTCCTAACTAAAGCAAATGCATTTGACAATTGTGTGTACTTTAGTTACTTTTTTTGTTCAGTCTTGGTGGTAGCTTTAGCCACCTTCCTTCAGATGTTTCTTGATTTGTCTCTCTCATTTTGTAAGAATTTGGTGAAATACGGTGGTCTTGAAATGTTTTACCTGACAGCTCTGTTTTTCTACCTGCAACTTTCTTCATTGTACTTTTGTCACCTTCCCCGCCCTTCATTTTCTTCCTTCTTTGTCAGTCATTTTACTGCTCCTGAAACCCTCATAGAAATAGCTTCTTGATTCTGCGTTTTTTTTTTTTTTTTTTTTTTTTTTTTTTTTGTGTTCCAAGTACATTTTTCTGTGCATTGTTACAAGGTCATGGCTGATGAGAGACTCATGATAAAGAATTTGTCAGCATGCAGCCCAGCCAGGGAGTGGGTAGAAAAGCAGCCCACCTTGGGATAAAGTAGGGAATGAACATGCAGCACATCAGCTGCTCAGTGTACGTCCCACGTGAGCATGGTGTAACTCTTCATGAGGGTGATCATTGCTGATGTCTTCTTTTCACTCCCACTTTTCCATCCTTCCCTCCCAGGTCCCAGCAAGTTGTCCGTGTGGATCAAGCGTATATATGACACTTGCACGCTTTTTGTTTATGCAGAAATTTGGTCTTTCTAATGTTTGGAAGCAGCTGTTCAAAGATATTTACATCTTTGATAATAATATTAATGAGAATCAAGTAAAATGATGTTTTGAATGGACCCATGGTATGTGAGCTTTGATTGATTAGAGTTTGGCTGGGCCTCCTTCCCTTTGGTTTGCATGATTTTTTTATTAAGCCATGTGTCATTCCTAGTAAAATCAAGTTTTGTGTCTGTATAAAGTAAATTATTACAGTGGGGGACTTGGGAAACGGTCTTTCAAGCAAGCATGTGAAATAGGAGAGAAACATTAGAACAACTGCTGGCCTGGCCAGTGATGATTGTGTCGGTAACTTTATGCTCCATCCTGGAAACTACAGCAAGCTACTAACTAAGCCCTAACTGGCAGCTGCTGGCATTGCTGCACTGGTGTGAGACGCTACTGAGTGGTGATGGTTTCCACAAAATACAACTTCAGATGTTTTCCATTACCGTAACTTGCATTGCTCTGTTTTTCTGGTAGACTTATTTTACACAATATGCCTTTTAAAATACACATTTTCTTATGTACGACCAGTGAAATGAGAGCGGCAGAGTAAGAGTGTTGTGCCCACCCTGGAAAGCATGTCAAGCTGGGAGGTAGGGTAAGAGATGCGGGTAAAAAATGGTCAGTTGGCTTCTCCTAAAATTCACAAAGGGTATTAGGTCATGAAAGATACTTTACGTGAATTGTAGAGAGGCTCATGGAGTAGGAGTGGAGTACAAAGGGCTTCTTTTTAAATGTAAGAAGCCATCATAGCTATCTAGAAGGTAAATACCCAGGCAGACAATGCGTTCATCTGAAGCTTTTGGACTTTGCTAGGGCATTTTTATTAGTGGGCATAAAGCAATGGATAGTAAGACTTTTTTTTTATATAATTTCTTTTTGGGGTAATTTTATTGCAGCTGAGGAAATATTTCAAAAGAAAATACTGCCATATGACAGATTAGAAGTGTTTCAGAAATTGAGTTCGATATATCCCAAATGAGATTAAGAAGATTAATGTTAAAAACTTTGTCTTGTTTCAGGTCTCTGTCTTGTCTCTCTTTTTTTCTCTTATGGTTTAAAGTTTTTTCTTAGCAACAATGAAAGCTGCATTATAACAATCCTTTTGAAAATGGAAATAATAATGTGATTCCAAGAACTGGGACTTTAAAGAAAAGTGTCAATATTCTGAAGTATTTAGCAAAATTTTTAAGTATTACACCAGAGTAGGAACTGCTAAAACCAGAACGTTGTAAGAACTGAAAATATCTACTTATACAGGCACCCTTTGAGCTGCCAGAAAGATGAAGGTTAACTTCAGGGCTTTTTCTTCTTTTTATGCTCTGTGTAAAAGTTGTATTTAGTCTTCAGTTGACTTTTTTTTTTTTTTTTTTTTTTTTTTTTAAGTGAAGTCCCAGAGAATTATCCTGTTCAGTTTCTTCTGTCCTTAGAAATGAGCTTTGGATTTACCTATGTGTGGGCTGTGTTTCTCAGCAGGAGTGCTTCCTGGCACCAGCTGGGGGGGACCTGCAGAGGTCACAGCAGTTACCTCTACACAACAGGAGCAGCTGGTCCTGCTCCTAGGGCAAAAAAATCTGTGTTTTACAGGAAATTATAAAATGGATGGGATTAGCCGACTAATAAGGCAAGAAGTGTTATTCTTTTCTGTTTAATTCTGTTCACGAGATGTGGTTTACCGAAAAAATACTGAGAATGACAAATGAGCTACCAGGGCCAGTTTTCATCCTCTCTGCACTGAGTCCCAAAGGAATAGAGTTGTGTGGTTTTGTATTGTTTTCCTTTGGGAAAGAAGTGGAATATGGACAATAATAAAGCTCCCTGCTACACAAATAGTTTAAAATGAGTGAGTTTTCTGAAGGTCCTAGGTGCACAGAGTAGTGTTTCAGGGTTTGCAGAACTGCCTGCAAGCAGCATCTTCCTTCAGAGAGCTCCTCAGTTTAACTTGAAGGTGGGAAGAGAGATCATTTTCTACGGCCGTAATTTACCAGTTGTCTCCTTTTCCACTGCTATTCAACCTCCTTGTTTTGAAAATTGGAAAAAGGGCTGTTTTTTCCCAGACCATTTGTTTTCCTTCTCTTGCTATGCAGTTTAAAACAAGACCGAGCACCCCTGAAAGGGAGGTCAAAGCAGAAGGGAGGCTGTGGGAGGCAGAAGGAAAGTGTCTGCATCTCATCTGTTCATAGTCTTATTTGCCAGAAAACCTCCTCAGACCTAATAGGAAGTAAATTTATTCAAAATAGTTCCTTTGCTGATGTCATTTGCCTGAAAATTGAAGCTGGCTGTTGTTGGTTCTTCACATACACTCCAATACATGTTTGTGGCTAAGGGATATCTGATATGTCAACATTTTCTTTTTACATTAAAGGCTGCTGGTAACGTTTTTCCCTTGTAAGTGACAGTTTAGCTTGTATTCCTCATACTGTAACTAAATATTTTAGATGGGAAAACTATAGGTTTTGTTTGCAGTGTCTGCTTCTCAAAGACAGATACAGAAAAAATTTAACTCTGATTAGAAAGTAAGAGCAGATGCAAAATAGGCAGGCTTTCCAGAGCCCCAAAAGGTAGGACCACTTATTGAATAGTAACTGAAAATAAAAAAAATAAATTAGGCTTGTTTTCTTGTGAGTATCTGACCCTGGAGGCCTGACAATTTCTACTTCCCCACCACTTGGAGCTGCTATTTTTAGTGTAACTGTTTTTCTCATTATTCATTGGCCGATGGCTATCAGAAGGCATTGTGAGAAGAGACATGGTGGTGAAAGATTTGTTTGTTTGGTTTTTGGTATGGAGCCAGGAGATAACATTGTTGGCTTTTTGCGTTTGTGTTTTGACTTTTTAAGAATAGATTTTATATGTTATCAATGTAAGGGAAAGTGCGAGAGAAAACTGTCTCTCCTGTGCCTGAAGCAGTGGAAATACAGGGAGGTCAATATTCCTCCTGCCAGTGGTCCAGAAGGGAGGGGAAAAATGGGGCTGAAATTTGTTTGAATTAATATGAGGAAAGGAAGGCCTCTGTTAAAAACACAGAGGTACTGGGATAAAGAAACCATTCCTGCACAAGGGATATTCCCACCTTCTTTTTCCGTTTCTGTGCTCCATCAGTCACTCACCTTTCGGTGTTGTCAGTTAATGGGATTGGGTCCACCCTGCAGTGGCATCTTGTCTTCTGTCACTTACAGGCACCAGTGCAGTTCCACCGTATAGTCTCTCATGTACAGAGAACAGCATGTTGTAAACTGAAGACCATAATGTATACCCTCAAAGCAGTTGTATAAGTGCTGCACCAGTGGAATACATTCAGTAGTTTTGGTATAAAGTATGGCCAGTAGGCGTGAAGTATGTAGATTTCTGCTGTTGATCCATTACTTTTACTTCATAGGGAAAATGACAATCTTCAGTGTTTTATAATCAAGAAAAGATAGAGTGAAATTAATGATTCTGTGACACCTGGATGACTGTTCTGCATACTTTTATTCCCTGCCAAACTTCATGATGCATCAAGTGTTGAGCTTCCACTGAAAATAAAAAGGTGCTATCCAGTCCTAAAGAGATTGGGTTTTGTTTTAAAGCAGGCAAGAAATTTCTCAGTTGAATAAACCATATTGTTTTATAAAAATATAGAATATTATTATAACTTATTCAGAGTTAGATTATTGCCCTAGAAACTCCTGCTTAGACAGTTCAGCACAAGTAAAAGCAAGACTAAAATAGTATCTCATAGTTGAATGTATTAGAATGGAGCTCTAGCAGTTGCTGCCAGCTCTGCGTGTGACGGAGTTCTAAAGTAAAATGTAATGCCTTGTGTGAAGTTCCATAGGCTAAAAAGCTGATATTGCCAGGTTCTTAGTAGTCCTGTTGGAAAGGTCAAACGATTTGCCTGTTAACTGGATGTGAAAGAAGTTTGGCTTACCCTGGTCTGTATTAAGTATGGCATCTGATTCTTTCTCTAGCAAGTGGTTGAGTGATGTCAAGTACTTATAATAGGAAGACATCAGAAATTTATTTTGTGTTAATTGTTTCATGGTTCTCTTGAAGGCTTATGTATGTTGACTGAGGTGCAAAACCTAGGTTAATGGTGAGTGTATCAGTTTCAGGAGGGTAAAATTCCCTGTCAAGCTTCTGTGTTTATGAACTAATGGGATCAGCTGCAGATACCCTTACACCTAAAACTCATTGAATTCGCAGAGCAAATGATCAAAATGCTTATGTTAAGTGTGGTGTTGTATTGGTAGCAATAGCATTTGGGATTTAAAAAAAAATTCCATAAACAAAAACAAAACTAACTTAGCATGAAGAATGCAGACATAAATAAAGATATCTTTGGTGATTAAAAATTATTATCTTGCCTCACTGGAAGTTCCATTTGTGAAACACTTTTGTTCTGAACCTTTACGAAGAAAAACTACCTTTGCTGTGTGGGTGATCCCTCTTCCAGACAGCATGGCATAATGGCTTAATCTACAAGTGAAATCTGTAGTATGCCTGCAAATGCTTTTCCTTTCTAACGTACATCTTATGCATGACAAGTCAGGTGTAGTTCAGAGTCCAATGTAGCTAGCTTTCGTTTCACATGAAGGCCAAAATGTTTTGTGGTTTGTTTATTTTTTGAGGGGAAAGAGGGGAGGCATCTCTTTGCAGTCCTAGGCTTAGCTTGACACTGTAAAAGACATGAAGAGGTAGGCTACTGTAATTGCTGGGAAGGTTTGTTTCTACCAATTTGTTGATGTATCTAAACAATTCCTTCTGCAGTGCTCTGTATTTTTACTTATTGCATTTTTTATTTATTATTTTTTTTAAAGACCAGTGGAGAAGCTCTGTAAACCAGAGAGATTGTGGCAGTTGGGTTCAGCTTACATTTATTAGAGGAGAGGAGGAACTGAAAGCTTGTAAACCTTTAAACATCAAAGGCATCTTGGTAGAGTAGATAATATTGCTTCCTTTTGGCTATCTGCAGCTCTCATCAAATCTTAGTGTTCTGCCTCCATGCTGCAGAAGAGTGCTCTCTACATAGTGCTTAAGGTGGCTTGCTACCAATTTTTCCAGAATGAAAAGGCCTCTCCAGAAATACATATTTTGGCAAGCAGAGGACATTCAACCCTCAAGGGATAGCATACAAGTTCTTTCTGAGGGACTTGTCTGGATTAATGGCTCATAATGTAGATAGTGATCAGGGGACACAATCAACTTTGCAAAGGAAGCAGTAGTGGTTGGGGAGCAGTCAACATTGCATCCTATCTGGCAACCTGAGTTCCTATCCTTTTCATTTTTTTTTTTTTCAGATGCTGCATAAACTACCTTTGCACACAGATATGAAGAGGGAGGAGGAACATAACAAAAGTGGAAAAAAACGTTGGCAGCTCATTTATGAGCTCATGTAATACTTAACACACTCCCTACATGAGAACTGGCCCCCACCCTTCTGCTGGTGGTATTCGCTGGCTGTGTAGAGGGTTGTCAGGGAAAATCTGTGCCTGTATCTCCATGCGAAGGTTCAAAGCCAACTCTGTGGACCAAGCTCAACTCCATCAGTGCCCTAAACAGGAACAGTAGGTGGGACTGGTGCAGTGGAAGCTTGGTTAGCCTAGCAGGCCCGAGGCAGGTGTCTGGGACAATACTGTCTAGAAGCGCAGAAGCCAGGCTTGCTAGGACATGTCTGTCGGTGTACTAAGCTGTGAAAACTGCCACCGAATGCTTATTAAATTACAACTTTTGTCAGCTATGGATGCAGTCTATTCTTTCTCCTTTCCAGCTGTCTCATTTTGGCATCTGGCTGTAAGCAAAAGTCATTGTAGTAGGGATTTATATGAATCTACTTTGAGAGCATATTCAATTTGTAAATGAAATTATTTTGCTGTTGTGCAGATTGTGTGTAATTTTGTTAATGCAGAGTGTTTTTGCAGCACCAAGGCTTGGGTCCTTGAGTACCAGTGTAATTTTAGGCATGCAGGCTGTGTCTGCAAGGTGACTTTTGCTGAAGGCTCAGCTGATGCTGGTGTGCATTGCTGCTCAGTGCCCTGCTGTGCTGGCCCTTCAGGCTGCTCTCACCAGGAGGAAACATTGAGTTGCTTGGAGGAGAGAATGGACCTTTCCCAGCCAACTTTCTGCTTTATTTCAAATCTACATTAGCTGACGTGTGTAAGCCGTGAAAGAACTGGCTAGCCGAGATGTTTGTATGATATCCTGAGAGCTAATTACAAACAGACCTTTAACAATCCAGTCAATCCCCATCACTGAAACTATAGTGCTAAAGCAAGGGGTGGAGGAGTTTTCACATACATGGTGTATTACCTTTTGCTCTGGAAGCCTAGTAGAGATGCTCTAGCACCTCTATCTTCCCAGTATGCAATTATTGCTCTTTTTGATTGACATATCAGTACCTCGGAGCTGGTCCTTTTTGGGTAATTTCGTAAAGCTGCCTCTTCTGAATTATTTACTGAAATAACAGAGTTTATGAACAAAATATAGATGAATGGCTTTTTTGGCTAAAAGAATAAATTTTGTATATATGTCTGGAAATGCTATCCACTTGCAATGTGAAAACCTAGTGATGTTTTCCTTGGGATGTGCACTTAAATCTTGGAGACTTGCTGTATCGTTGCAGACGCAAGTATCACTGACCTTCTCATGTTGGAGGGAATATGATACTCTCTGGTCAGTCGAGTAGCTTCCCTGTGAGGGTATTTCTTCTATCGACACATCTACACTGCAGAATGTGGAAACTGCTGATTATTGAAACTTCAAATGACATTGATTTGTTTTGATACATGCAACCTGATGAAAACTGCTGCTGCTGCAGTTGACAGCCCAGCTCAGTTTATAACTCTGTCCTGGATGGCGTGGGAATAAATAACTGGAAACTGCTCACATGAAACTGATCACAGCAAAGTAAGGATTTGGGGCAAACCAGTCTGTACTGGCAATTTGCTTTTCAATCACTTGCCATCAGGGAAGGCTAATGTGCTGTTTTTCTCTGCTTGCAAATGTAAGGCACGCTCTTGGCAGGGTGATGGAGACAGAAGGGTGTACACAAATGATTTGGGATGCTGTGCTCATTGATGTCAACTGGTTGCTGACCTCATGGGCAGGACGGAGTGCTGTGAGCACTTCTGGTAACTCCCAACACCGCCTCTGTCACTCTCTTGCTGTGTGCTGAATTCTGTACCTCACTATTTATTGCATACCCTAATTTACACCTGTTCAGATAGCTCAGTAATTACCTCACTTCTGCTCTCTGGCTTTTGTCAAGCTCTGCGGTAAGGACCATGTTCCCCCAAAGGGACTGTTGCAGTCCTCAGAATGACAGTTGAGGATTAGGAGTTCTCCTGTCCTTCAGACTACCTGTTACAAACACACCTTTATCTCACAGCAGGGACCTGTTCCCTTGCTAGAAGCTCCTGGATAATTTGGGGGACTAAATAAAGGGGAGAGATGAGCCCTTCCAAGAGGTGATCTTCCATGGAGTAAAGTATCTGGAAAAAGGGGATAAAGACGAGCTTTGTGCAATGTGTAATTGCTGCATTTCAGGGAACTGGAGACTTGAGAAGAGTGGCATGCAAATAATCTAGATTTAAGTGCGCTGACATTTATGTAATATTAGCATCAATTCTGGGAAATGCAATGCATAACAATGGGTGTTACGAGTTAGGAAATACTTTACTTTGGCATTTAAAACTGCTAACTTCTCAAACTCCTTGAAATATGCTTTTCTAGCGGCCTGTTTTTTTGATTTATTTTTTTATTTTGATTTTCTGCCAAATAAGTTTGGGTCTTCCAATTTGTCACTTTTTTTTTTTTTTTTTTTTTTTTTTTTTTTTTTTTTTTTATAGAGTAAAGGGAAAGGAAGTTGTGCAAGAACCTAATCTATATTGCCTTCAGATTTTTTTTCCCTTTGCCTTTCTTAGCCTGGGGGCACCTGTCTTACTGCTGAAATAAGTGTACCAGGTGGTTTTGCTCTGTTTGTTTTATAAGAGAAATTCCACTCAAGCCCATATTATTTGCAGCATTTAGCAGCATTTAAGGATGATAAAATCATAAGATGAGGTGGGAACTATGGGATTAATAGGAGCTAGGCGTTCATTTATATAGATATATTAAAAAGAAAGAACATTAAAAACTGAATATGTACACAGGATATTTGTCAGAAAGCTTTCAAGGACAACCGATAAAAGCTTTAGACCATGCATACCAGATGCTATAGGTATTTTTAGGGATTACTTGTTTAAAATTCTTGCCTCTGTTTGAGTTTTATAAGTTCTACATTTTAAGTTTGTATCCATCCTTTTCCAATTTTTCTCTCATCATACCAGTCCTTGATAGGCTATAATATGTCCCGGCCTACCCTGGCTTTACTGTGCCCATCTCTGGGTTTCTGTTAACCAGGAAAGCAGGCAAGCTTGTGTTATTGGTACAGCTGTAGGAAACGCTTCAGAACAGAAACAAGCCGCTCTTTTAGAGAGCGGTTAATGCAGTCTAGAAGTGAGGTGTTTGGTGAAATCACCCAGAAGATACCACTTGGGCTGTCCCCATTACTTTCCATGCTGCAATGCAGCAGAGCCAAGTTTGTTTTGCTAACGAGGAGAGCTGTGCGTGCAAACCACATGGTAAGGAGGAGAAAAGGTTTTGAGCATCTCAGCAGTAACTCCAAATAGACATCAAGGAGGACCACCCCAGCTGTCTTTGAGGTCTCTTGCTGTCACCCTTCATGCCTGATGCTCCAAATGCAGCCCTTTCAAGGGAGACAAGGCTGCTCCAGGTCAAAATTGCAGAGAAACCCAGAGGTCCTTCCACTTAGCGGTGCCCTTCTTGGATGCCACAATGAAGGTGAATTTTTCACCATCATTGAGGGAGGTGAGCAAAGGGGGCTGTTAAACCCTAAGTTCTTTGCACTGATGTGCTTGCATCAAAATCTGGATGCAATTTAAATCATCTGAATAGTCCCCCAGTGTTGCATTGAGCGTTCAAGAAAAGTAAGTTTAAAAAACCAAGGAAACCTCAGAGTGTATCTTGGCATCAAAATCATGAGATTAAAAAACACTCCTTATTTCTAGGGCCTGACTCATGGTTTCTGAATGCATGAGGGTGGCAATGCTAGCTCCTATGGTCAAGTAGCATTATAAATATTTCAGGACTTTAGGGCACAGAGCTGTGCCAAATATTTTTCTCTCTTTTTTTTTTTTTTTTTTCTCTTCTCCTCCTAACTCCTGCAACTACTGCAGTTCTCTTATAACTTGGACTGTATGTAATTAAACAGGCAGAAAGTAAAATCTCTGTTTCTGAAAATGGAGAATCAAATCTAAGTATTTAAATCAATTACACAGTGAATGAAGTGTTGCTGACTGTCTAAAAGCTGCTTTACTGGGACATGGTACATGCAGTCCAGTGTATGTTAAAGTGAATTGCACAGCAGCTGGCTTGCTAGAGACATTCAGAAATAAACAGTCCGTGGCATGTGTAGTAGAATTTGACCCTGTTAGGAAAAGAAGTAGGGCAAAGTGTCTGCTCGGGAACAGCAATTCCAGCCTGCAGAAGCACACGCAAAGCGAGTAAAAGGGGGAGAAGGGGGAATCACATGGGGTCTGAACATTTGTTTTTGTCCACCAACACTGAGCCTTGGGTGTCCTGAAACTCATTCAGCCAAGTTGTAAATGAATTGCCCTTTGGGGGAAGTGGTTTTCTGTGAGCAGTCCTGAGGTGTAAGCCCTGAGCATTGAAGGCTGGAGGTGGTGAGATGCTGTTGTGTCACCCGCGGGGTCACCTCTGGCAGCACAGGGAGGAGTGGGCAACCTCATAAAATTCTCTAGTGCCATTTGCCAGGAATCCTGAACCAGGTTCCTCTGTGCTTTCAAACGAGAACTCGAGCTGCTCGTTTGCCTTCTCTGATCACCAGATACATGTGTGTAAACCAGCCAAGATGGAAGTGCAGGTGGAAAGCAGTGGGTGGTGGGTCTCTTCTGTCCTGTCTGCAGTGTATGGACTCAGCAGGGTTCTATACTGGGATGGAAAATAGAGAATGAATATGTACTTATTTCTATAATTTGTTCATCACGAGTGTGGTGGTGTGTGAATGAATCCCGGGTGCAAAGGTAGAAGAGCCCTCAGTCCATGAGGAATTTCTGGGCATGCCTGTGTGTTTTTTTTTTAATTTTCCAGACTGGGAGGGATGAATCTTCAGCTAGAGAAGGTGTTGCTCCAGAAAGCTTTGGTTTGTTTTGTTTGCTGCTGTTTTCACAAGTATGTGTCATATGTGGGAAATCCCTGAAATTAGGAGTAGTAGTGTGGCAGGCAAGATGCTGAGCAAATGTGGGGAGAAGTAGATATGCAGATAATAGCAACCTGAACTTCTTTTTAAGATGTCTAAGAAATACCTTGCTTGACTATAAGCTTGTAATTCTTTAAAAGGCAATAGAACAAAGATGCTGGAAGAAAGTATGGAAAAGGTCTGCATGATATTGCATGAATATATAAGTTTAGCTTTGGTGGCTGGGCCCAGACATTGTAAACTGTATGGGACTAATAGGTGAGCTAGCAATTTCACTTTCTGCAGAGAGGAATGAATAATGTCTACAGTCTGCACTTCATTTCTCTATATGTGACTGTTTAAAATGAGGTAACTAACAGCAGTGTAACAAGTAGCACACCACAGTTACTGCTCAGACATAATTTTGACTGGCTCATCCAACACGTTTATTCTGAAAACTGAATTTCAGTGTAAGAACAGGTTTAATATTGTACAGTTTAAACTGTCTTTGACTTTTTTTTTTTAACTAACTCATTGTGGAAAATTGGAATTAATACATTCCCCTCGAGTGCAGCTCTAACCTTAATATCTTTTCCTTTCTTCATGTGGTTCACTTTCTGTATATAGGAATATGACAGCTGGCATGATGCCTCCTTTTTGAGTTGTGCAGTTTAACATTTCTGGCAGCTGGATATGTGTGGAAAGCTGTAAAGTGACAAATCTGTTTCTCATACCTTTTGTAGTCTGTTTTTCATCAGATGGAAAAATGTTAATACCCACTGAACTTTCCTCCTTTGGCTCACCCAGACAGTAATTTACTATAGCATTTCCTGTACATTGTCTCTGTGTGTGGAGCTCACGCTTTCCATCCCTGCTGCCTTGCAGAGCCTCACCAAGGTGCTGCATTGTCCCCAGGCTACTTGGGGTGTTTTTGCAGGACAGCACCAAGCAGCTACGTGGGGTGGTACTCTAGAAAACTTGTTCAATGGAACTTATCCATCATCCGAAACAAAATCTAAAGTGAAATTTTACTTTCTGCATTTGTTGCAATGCTGCTGCTGTTTCCTGTATGTCTTTGCAAGCAAATTTGTTACAACTTTTGGAGATTTCCTAGTCAAGATGCAGCCAGCCTACAAAAGGTTTTTCTCTCCTTTTAAAACTGGCACCCTTCTGTGATTTCATTGATGACTGCCTTGGGAAAAAAAATAAAAAATAAACGTTTAGACTATCCCAAATTTTCCACGTGTTAAAATGTATTTTGGTGATAGCAAATGTATATTTTTAGAAGAGGTGAATATAATTCTTGTTTTCAAGAGAACTTTATTCACTTCTATTAATGTGTTTTGGGTTCAGAAACCTACAGACAAATGAAGAATATGGCATAGAGTTGATTTGGCAGTTGAGTGAATATTTTAGGTTTCTTCAGGCTACGTGAAGGATTTTGTGTTGTTTGTGGGCAAATACCTGATTTTAGCCAACTCTGCCATAGTGCTTTAGAGTCTAAGCAGATGCTGAATTTTTGAGTCCCCAGAAGCCCAGGTATTGGGATCATATGTGATCTGGCAAGTTCTCCTCCAGTAAGTAATCACCTTACAATGGTTTTACGATGGTAAGCTTTACCTTCTCTTTTTCTTTTCCACTTGGGCACTTAAATACTAACTGTGCACACAAATTCTTCAGCAGTTAGAGCATTCCCAGTGCTGGTATAGCCTTGCTATAGAGCAGAGGGCTTTTTGGGGGGATGGAGCAGTGAGAAGCATTGAAAGTAGCTCCAAGGTCTCACCTTTGGCACAGAGATGGATGCTGTGGTGATGAAGGTGCCTGGAGGAAAAGCATGCAAACCTTGTTTTCTGACAGTGGATGGAGAGTCCTCTCTAAAAGTTTTCCTTGGCTAACCCACTTTAACAGTTTATTTATTAAAAACATGCAATGTTAAGCCCAGAGCTCCAAATTTTTGAGATTTCAGTCAGTAACTGTTTCTCTACTAAAGATGCCTTTTTTGCTAAACTCTAGCTTTCCAAGCAAGAAAAGGTTATCTTTTTTCTTTAAAACAAAGCTGAAAAGTGTTTTTAGCCTTGTAAACATGCCTTGCCCTTCCATTTTACTACTGAAACTGTAATTCACTCTTCTTCTCATCTCTTCTCCTCCATTTTTTTTTTTTATTTTTTTAGGCTTGGAGGTCTCCTCAGGCCTCAAATATTTCAATTGGGGGGTGAAAAAAATCTTTGATTACCTGATCCAGGCTACAGAGAAAATCTAAGGACCAAAATGTTAACAGCCACACCCTTGAGGGAGGACAAGGATAACACCAACAGGCAGTACACTGAAAAATTAACTTAAAGTATTTTCTAAGATGGATTTTGAAATCGATTTTGAAACTTCATTTAGGACACTATTTTCTTTTTGTCAAAAATATCTTGTTGAAATTCATCAGAAGTCAATATGTAAGTTATTGCAAGGATTAAAGAGACCCATGTTGACATAGGTAGGTTTTTATTTACTAGGTTTTAATACAGACATGAAAAAATATGTATTGCGCGTGCCTCTGCATGTTTTATTTCAGTGCTGCATAAGGATGAGGAGAGATGTTGCAACACTAGCTTTTTTGTCCAAAGCACAAGCTGACCTGCCGCCAGCAGAGGCTGGAAAGCTGTCATGTAAGGATCTGCTAAAGGAGAAATCAGCGGTGGTTTCCTTAGCACAACGTTCTATTGACATCTACCAGTTCTCTAACAAAGATGGTAACAAATATCAATAGGGTTTCTCTTAAAGAATTTTTCAGCAAACTACTGTTACCAAAATATAGACTTTTTTTTTTTTTTTTTTGAGGTGAGCAGCTCTGTCTGGGACACATTCTGTCTAGGAAAGCACCAACTGCAGCCCTTGGTCCAAGACCAGAAGCTTGCTTATGGAAATAAAACACAAAATACATGCACTGGCAACCCCCTGGGAATGGGGGGAGTGTGGCTGCCAGGTCCTGCAGGACAGCTTAATTCATGCAGTGGTTTCCTATGGCTTTCCTATTTTTTCTCCTACCTGGCAACAATGTCATAAATGGTGATTGAATTGTACTTGAATATATTCTGAAAACCAGCGTATTTGACAGTGGTTAAACTTTCTTCGTGTTTTTTAAGCCCCCTCCTCACCGTCTCTCGCTGGGGTCTCAAAGGAGGAGCGATGAGTTTCATTGCCAAATTAAATGCCACTAAGTGAGAAGAATAAGTGGCAAAGGTCCCCCTTTTTTCTCATTTTGATTGTTCTACTCTATTGTTTAAAAAAAAAAAAAAAAAAAAGACTTTTTTCCTCCTGCTGTCAAGATCATTGCAATACCTGAATAAAATACCAGCCCTTGAAGGGAACTAGCACACCACACTTCACTGGGAGTATTGTGCAGGATGCTGCTTTGTTTCATACAATTTATTTTTGCTTATTTTTTTTTTTTTTTTAATATGAAACCACATAGTTTATTTACCACATGAAGCAGCAGTGGTTTGAAATGCCTTGTTGTTTCACTTTTTCACGTCACCGCTCACTCAGGTACTGCTCTTGGCAGTGCTGCTGCTGTGGGTCAGCCTGTCCCTTGCCCTGGTCGTGTCCTGCTGCCCTGCCCGGCCTGGCTTCATGCACTGCATGTGATGGACACACTGTTGAAAGCTGTGCTGGCACTCCCTGCCCTCTGCCTGCTGCCCTCCTGTGTTTCCCTGTGCCCCTGGAGTAAGGGAGCCCTTCATTTTGTGCTAGATACCTGTGTGCCTTATGCATTTCTGCTTTAAAATGGGGCTTCTGCTGGGAAGCTGTGAAGACCCAAGACTGTGTAAATTGGGAGAGAGCTAACATGTTTTACTAAATGTTAAAACATTTATAAAAAAATCTGAGGTATGAGGGAATGTAGAGCACCATAAATAAACAGTTTGCAACTGAATTTCATTTGTCAGCTCTAAAATTTATCTGCATTCAATCTGAGACCCCTTCCAAGCATCTGCTGTTTTCCCCTTCCTTGGGATACCTCTGCACATTCAGGTTTGGCAGAAGCATTAACTAAAACCTGTCATTCTCAAAAACTGAGCACTGTGGCCCTCTGCCTGCATTGCTTCACCAGAGTGCTGGAGATGAACCTAAAGGTTGGCTATCAAGCAGCCTTGTAACATAATACACTGGCGATGTATTAACGTGACGTACCAGCTCGATGTGCCGGGGTTTTAAATAGCTTGCATTCATCTCCCCAGAGTACTAGAGGAAAGTTTAGACCCTTGCTGAGCAGCCCATACCAAAGTTGGAGCTTGTCGTTCAACACGTAGCTCCTGGGGGCACGTGTGTCCCTCCTGGAGGCTCTCCCTCCCCCTAGCTCTAGCTTGCTGCTGCTGTTTCCTCTTCAAAACTGAAGTACAGTGACAACTATGGAAGCAAGCTCATTTCCTATTCTGTATCTTCCCCCAGATAAATGGCTACTCATCCTTGTTGCTTTCCACCCCTGGTATCACTAGACTAGGCTAGAGTGAGTTTATTTTTATTTGTAGATGCTTAATAGGAGTAAAACAGCATTTGTCTGACATCAGGTTTTTAGGCTGCTGTGCTAAAATGTTTCCAGTGGATGATGCTTAAAATCTGAAAACAGTATTTAAAAATACATAGTTACACAGAACCAAATCAGAGGAGAGGACTTCTATGCCAGTAAATTTTTCATTTCATCAATCAAAAAAGAGATAAAGTAGATAAATATATATATATATATATATATACTTTTTTTTTTTTTTCCTTCAGGGAACACTGTTATCTGGCTCTGAGACTAGCACTAATTTCTTCAGGCATAATTCTAAGAAATGAAGGGTTTGCCTAGGATTGCTTTTGAATGATTTGCGTTCATGTGGTTCATGATGTTACCCAAAACTCTCTTCCAGTCTGGGGTGGCTTCCTCTGCAGCTGCAGGTGTCATTAGTTGGCCTTTATAGTTCAGAGAGTTCCTAAGCCCCTTCACTAATAATAACCCTAAGCAGGAGGGCATGGTTTGAAGTCAGTCTGTATGGCTGCAGCCCTACCGTGGCCCTGACCCCATGTTCCCCCCGGCCCATATGCTACTGCTCATCTGTTCGTATGCTCAGCTGACACTATACTTCGTTTTAGCTGTCAGCTTTTCAATTAGTACCCTAAAAATTATGTTTCCGGGAGAATTACTTGTAACTGCAAGGCTTTTTATAATTACTGTTGACACTTTAATAGCATAAACTAGAGGTTAGCACGCTCTTTTGTTTTGGTGATGTTTGTCTAATCCTACCCCAAGGACACGAGTTTCCCCTCCTGTGCTGGGAAAGCAACTTTCCATTGCTCCTGGCCTGAGTTAGCTTCAGTGGTTTGAAGGGAGATGCTCTGCAGCACATCTGAGCAGTGACGCTTCATTACAAATATTTATTTCCTGTAGAACTTGGCCTTTCTTCATCCTCCTGCACACCTTTCTGAATGCAGTGGGCCGGGTTGCCCACCCACTGTTGTACGCAGGTCCCTCTCTCCTCCGAGCTATAATTAGCAGGTTGTGATGGATGTGACGGGCTGTTTTGTTTTCCGGCAGATTGTACTTATCGCTGCTGCTGCAGCCTGCCCCTTAGGCTGTTGAGTTGCTGTGTCAGTCTTGTCTTCAGGCTGATGAACACCAGCCTGCCTGCATCTCTTCCGCAGCAGCAGGAGGAGTGACAGCAACTTCGTGTTCTGGGGATGCTGCACTTTGTGTTTAGGAAGTGCTCGTGACACTGACCAAGATGCAGGGAGGTCTGGCCTAACAGCAGGGAGGTTCACCTCTGCACTTGTTGATGCTTGAATGCAAACTTTCAGTTGCACCAGGGTTTTCATGTGTCTGCTTGGTATTTAATTTTGTTTGTATTGGTAGCTTTGTCTCATCTTGAATAAAGAAAAAAAAAAAAAAAAGGAAAGATCATGTTCTGCTGTAAGCTTTGTTTACTCAGAAAAGACGTTTTTTTTTCCCCCTCAATTTAATCGGAATGTGGAAGGAACTTTCGCCCTTGGTACACATCCTGTGCTGCTGTCATTATATCTGCATTTTATACGCTTTCAATTCACAAAGGCTTGAGCCTCCACACTGCAATTAAGCACTGCAGATTAAAGAGGTGCACTTGGTTTGCTTATGCATCTGAAGGGCTTGAAATGTAACTGCCTCAGCAGTTAGCATGGGGGTATCATGCTCTTCAGTGTGAGTCATTGCTACAAAATACTGTGCTGCCAGTACTGTTCTTTCCCTTGGCATGTTTAGTTTGTTTAGTTAATGAGAGAAGCACTTCAGAGGTAATTAAATGCTTAGTGAACTTCATGGTAGTGAGAGCTTCCTATAAATGGGAGACTGAGGTCCTCTGAGTGCTCGGGGGCAGCAAAACATCTGAAGGCAACAAGAGCCGCTCAGCTGTTTGTTCTCCTGGATGAACAAGGGCCTGTGCCATAGGAAGGTCTCTTCTGAGCACACAATCAGCATCTGGCAGCCAGCACAGCCAAAACTAGGATGGAGGCTTCAAATCCACCAGGCAACCCAGCACCAATGTTAGATGGGAATTATTTGTATGCCTCATTTGACCAATAACTCTTAGTCAGGGCAGCAAATAGCCAGTTGTTGCTGTGCTATTAGTAAGAGTGGACGCTCACATGTGTGCAATGGAGTGTAATGTCCTTGGTGCTGCTGCTCTTGTTGAGGAACATCATCCTGGTAACAGTGCTGCAGTGCCTGTATCCATCGTCCTCTGTGTCTGCTTGCAGTGTTCATGCGTTCATTTGGAAGCATTTGCAAGACTTACCTTCCCCACATGTTGTGGAAGTTATCCCTAACTTGGTTGCTGCCATCATTTAGATTTTAGGAATAGGTGCTGCAACGTGCTGCAGTCGGTGAGTGGGCCTAGAAGAAGTAAAAAAAAAAAAAAAAAAAAAAAAAAAAAGCTGTGTTGCTTTTTGTTTCACTAGTTTTATCACTCAGCCTTCTGTATTGAACTCTTCGACAGCACAATCAATAATGCCATTGTGGTCTCTGGACTGTGTTGTGGGGTAGAAGGGCTCTGGGCAGACCTGGGTTGGGGAGATTAAGTGTAAAGCTAATCAGCTGGTATCAGATCTGCAAGGATGACTTGTCACCTAAATGCCCAAGCTTTGTGTAACATCAGCTCAGGTTCCATGCAGAAACATGCAGTTTGGTGTCGCGGTTTCAGGGAGTGTGCTCAGACCTGTTTATTCCGTGTTTCTGTAGTGGCTTAGGCTTTCAGAGCCTTCCCTTGCAACAGAGACTGCCAGTTACAGGAGTTCTCTTGTGGTAAGGGACTGGACTCCAGGTGAAAACTGTGAATGCCGTTTCAGTTCATGCTCCGAGTAATCTGTGTTGCAAGAAGGAAGATCAGTGTTTTAGTTCAGTCTGATTGCTCTGCCAGGCCACAGGGTATTTTTATGTGAATGGGAAAAGAGAAAAACTCTAAAGCCGCACTAGTCTAGTATCCCCTCACCTCATCTGAGAGTGGGAATGAAGGGATGCTTCTGAGAAATAGTTTTATTTGCAAGGATTCCAGTTTTATTCATTTTCCTGCTTTGGTCTGTTTAAATTTTGTGTGTGGCTCTCACCTGTATGGATTACTTCTGTTCCTTATCTCTACTCAAAAGGCAGTGCCAAAGTTATCTCTGTAGCCTGAAAGCTGACTTGGATGACGCTCTTCTGAGACATAAGCTGCATTGTATCTACTGTGAAATCTCAGCCCTGCTGAACATTTTGTTAGAGCATTCTTTGATTTTTTGGTCAAGAGATTGCAGAAGATGTTTATCTCCTTTGCTTCTTGTGACCACTTGGCTGTACATTAGTGGCTTGTATCATAATGTCCAGAGATGAGAACAGTATGGTTTGTGAAAGTGTATTTCATTCTTCTACAATTACTGCCTGAAGAGGTTTAAGGGTAATCTTACTGGAAAACTGGAGGACAAAGAAAAAACGCCTCCACCAACACTGCAGCCGTTCTTGTTCAGGATTCACTGCTTGTTATTACCAATTGCAAGACTCCCGCTGCTAGTAACAGGAGCTTAGCTCGGATGTGATTGTTCCAGGTTAGCTTGAATTATTTTGTTAGTAAAACAAAACTCTGAAGTGGAAGTTCGTACATATTAAAATAATTCTGGTAACAAATTCAAGTGAGGGTATATCTTAATATTTTTGTAGCTACTTAGGTGTTTATGTATTTATTCAAACGTCTTATCACAACATGTTGTTATTAATGCATGAAAATCCCATGTTGCCATCATCAAAAGTATGTTTAGGTATGCTGTAACTGTGCTATGTTGCCATTTAAATCTGGCAGCTCAGAAGACAGAGCAACCATCCTTGGGCTGCCTGGGAAAGCCAACTTTTGAGTGGGTTGGAGGTGTGGGGCTGTAACTGAACACGGGTGAGAGGTATTAAATGCTTCCAGATCGTTCAGACTCCGCAACGGCCAGGCAGGACCGTGTGCTGTAAATCTAGGACCTCCCTTTGGTGGCTTGCGTAATTTTAAGATATGTGATGCCTTCTAATAGGTGGCCGGAGAGGAATGTATGAAGCTGCTAATTTCAAGGAAGGCATGATGAATGGCTGTGTGAAGAGCTCAAGTCTCTCTGTATCTTTTTTTTTTTCATTGCCCTGCTGAACCCATTTGGCTAAATAAAAAATAACGTAGGTATATAAATGAGGAAAAAGCCTGCTCCTAAAATTGGTTTGTTAACCAGGCAGCAAATATGCAAACGGTGCGTTTTAGGATTGAAGTGGCGTGACCCTTAGTGTCACCAGCTCATATGACAGGTGGGCACAGCTTGCCAAAGGTCACCGGCTGCATGTTATATCTCCCTTTCTGCTGTCATACATGTGCTTATTCTTGCCTTCTGCCCACAGAAGTAGGAGTCAGCATGCTGTTGCTGTTTGGGGACTGATGGCCTCTGCAGTGGTCTTCCTTGGGAAGCCATCGTATGGAGCCCAGTGGCTGTTCTGCAAATGATCAATATTAAGTACTGTTATCAGCATTTAACAAAAGGAAAAAAAAAAAAGTACAAACCTGCAGACCTTCTATACCACTTGTCTTGATCACTTTGGAGAAATGAGCAGATATTGGGGTCTGGTGGTGCATTCTTTAACCTGATAAAGCTTTTGCCCTGCTTTGTCTATAATCAGCCTCTATAAGAAGATATTTTTCAGAATGATAAAATAGTCTTTCAGCACCAAAATTCAAGACTGGAAATTATTTAATTTTTTATTCTCCTTAGATGTGATTGTGATGTAAACTTTACAGTGAATATTTGTGGTAAATATATATATATATATTTGTGGTAAATATATATATATATAATATATATATATTTATATTTTTATATATATGTATAATATATATATTTTATATATATATATATATATATAATATTTTTTTTCCATAATGGAATTTCCAAATGTCTTGACTTGAGTTTTTGTATATAGGGTCCAGAGATAATGACTTATAATCAAAATAAATAAATACAAATTTGCCAGAGAGCTGACATGACTGTGGGGCTCTATTTTACAGGATTCCCCTGGAAGTTTAGGTTTTGAGTGGCCGGGCACTTTGCACTGCACGGTGATATGCTGACAGCAAGTGATAGACCATTGTGGGGAGTAGATTTGAAGGACTAAGTTTTTTTTATTGTTTGTGGTGCTGTTTTGTTTTGTTTTGTTTTGTTTTTCCCTCAGAATTATTTGATAACTAGCTTCCAACTTTATTCATTGTTTAGCTGTGTGAGTAACTTTCTGGATCTCCAGATGTCCAACTAACAAAACACATGTTGTGGCATAACTCAGTGCAACTCACAGCAGTGAAACTCAGAAGGCTGCAAAAGATGTAGGTAAGGTTCATAGTGGCAGCAAATACACCAGTGTTTTCCTTTCTGGAACTTCAGTAAGGAAATTTTGCAGTGGTTTATATTCAGTCTTAATTTTCAATGTGTTTGGCAATCAGATGCTCAGGAGAATTCACCTAAAATAAGGTTCTTTGTTTTTGCAGTCAGAGTATTTGTCCTAATTTGTCTGGACAAATGTATTTTTGTCACATCCTGCCTGAAGAAAATGCTGATAAACTTCATATGGCCTTCTCATACAGGTCGTCGATAGAGGGGGAAGAATGCCTTTTCATTTCTAGGTGTACATCTCTGTGTTAAAAATATATACACAATTTTTATTTACGTTTGTATATATATCATAGAATCACAGAATGGTTTGGGTTGGAAGGGACCTTAAAGACCAAACAGTTCCAACCCCCCTGCCATGGGCAGGGACACCTCCCACCAGACCAAGTTGCCCAAGGCCCCATCCAGCCTGGCCTTGAACACCTCCAGGGACGGGGCATCCACAGCTTCTCTGGGCAACCTGTGCCAGTGCCTCACCGGCCTCTGATCAATTGTCAATCACTCATTGTTTTGAGTGTCTATATATATAAATGTGTATTAAAAAAACAAAGTAACATCAACAACAACAAAAAAAACCACTGCAGCTGTGTAATCTGAAGTCATGTAATTGTCATGTTTGAGGTCAATCAAACTAAAACTGTTATAGAACAGAACTTAGAACATTATATATGTTCTGTATAAACATGTAAGCTAGAAATGCAAAATTAAATCTGAAGTTGTTATATGTTCTCATGAGCTTTATTAGCTTGTGATAAAGATTTTTGTCTTAGCTATAAACAGCTGGAATGAATTTATTAAACAGTGTGCAACTCCTTTAAAATGTGTTTCTTATTTTCTGAGGGTTTTTTATTGGATTTTTTCCTTCAGTATTTTATATGTTGGGTGTTTAGCTAGTAAGTGTCTGGCTTAAAGTAAATGTCTGCTCTAATATTCCCTTGACATATAAAAGGCAAGATATCCACTAGGATTTACTAATGACTCCTATTTCTGTTTTATTTCTTTGTGCTAGAAGTTTGTACTTGACTAATCCTGAGGAGTTCTCTGTCCACTGCTTTAAATGAAGGCACAAACACGTACGGCTGTTGATCTGGAGAAGGTTGTATAAAAAGAAAATCAACTCTGTGATGTTGAGGCAGTACATCATCTCTTTCTTTCAAGCTGTCTTCAGAAGTTGATGCTTTCTCATTAATCAGGTTTGCAAGACTGCACTTTGATTCTCTGACCAGGTTGCAAAACCTGCCAGCTGCTCCCTTTCTTGTTTTTTTCTCAGCTAATACAACTTTTTCCTCTTTCGTCCTGGCTGCCCCAAAGTTCCTTCCATGTGGTTGCCAAGACATCTTCCTTCATTGTTGCTTGAATTACATCACCATCCTCCTGCAGTCTCTAAAGTGATCTCTTCTCTCCATCATTTAGTAAAAAATTGTTGGTCTTTCAGTCACATTTGTATTTCTCACATCTATTGTGTCACTCCTGGCCAGGATTTATGTCACTAACTCAGAATTTATTTATCTATCTATTTTTTCTCCCTATAAATGACTTCTAAATATGTCCTAACTTTCTATGGAGCTGATGTGGTGGCACTCATTGCTGCCTGTGGGTTTAAACTTGAAAGTGGACTTCTGCTAGACATTTAGCAGACTTCTGGTTTGGGATAACGGTTAAGTGAGCTGTACTCCCTACACAGATTTTTTGCCCATAAGGAATGCTCTTGGTGCCTGAACTTGCCCCTGTTTTTCTCTTTACTTATGTGGTGCAGCTTATCATTATCTAAATTATAGAGTCTTTGAAGCATGTAGGTTTTTTCTTACATGTTTGTTCACGTCTGTTCTCTTTGTGGATAAGAGAAAGTGAAACAGCAGTTCACTATCATGAGGCATTCAATTTGTAGTAGCATTTTCCTGCCACTGGTGAAGCTGTATTAGTTTCTGTCAGGTGAGGTTTCAGTTCACAGTTCCCCATGTACTTCATCTGTTCGCTTTGCTTTCATGTGTGGGATTGCTTCATGAGTTGTATTTCCTTCTCACTACTGCCATGTGTGAGACTCCTCTTTGCATCCTTCAGCTCCTCTTCCCATAAGGGGGACTCCAAGGCAATAAAAATAGGGAACTCTTTAATTGAAATTACACAGAATAAAATATTCTCTTTGTATTCCTATGTAAGTGTGTATTCTGGAAAACATGGGGCAATTACATTATATTTGATGCAAGAAAGGCATATCCTATTGAGAGGGACCCTGAAACCTGTATGGAAACACAATGGGCTAATAAGATTATTAGGGAGATGGATGTTCAGTTAGTTGAATTAATTTTATCATCTGTAAATGAATAAAAATAATCCTGTTTGGGAACAGACAAAGCACACAACTATATGCACTGCAGGGATCTTCATGTGTATGGCCTTCATGCCATGGATTTTTTTTATTACTATTATTTTTTTTTTGTTCTTCTGGAAGAAGCTGACATCAGTATCACTTGATATACAACTTAAACACAATTAGAGAAAAGCTTTGGTTTGGGTTAGTTCAGGAAACTCCAGGGAAAAAACAAATAAACAACAAACAAACACCTAATTTTGTAACTTTCTAAGCTGCTCATTCCAAGAGAGAGGCATTAGCAGTCTTCTGGATGTAATGCTGTGTGCTCTTGATGGCCAAGACCCTGGCTGCTGCCTGCCAGGGACGTGCCAGTGTCAGCAGCACTTCTCATTGTTTGCTGTAAAAATGTCAGGTACTTGAAACTTCTGTTTTGATGCAAGCCAGGTGGCTCCTAAAGTGATGTCTCTTCAGCAGTCCCAAGTAGTTGTGCGCTTTGGTTGTGGAATTAATGTGTTGGGCATCCAAAAAAAAACAACCCTGGAAGAGAGACTCTACAGACTCACAGCTCACAAGAGCTAAAGCAGCCGTACAAAGTTTACATTACATTTCTAGCTACGTTTTCATTCCATTTCCTCTTTCTGTCTCTCTGAGAAATTAACTAGGCAATAATTTTTACCCACTGGCATATAGTCTCCCAGGGAGAAACCTGGATTAGTTCTGTAAACTCTCTGAACAGAAGAATAATCTTCAGAGAGAAGCCAGGCAGTTAAAATAAATAGGACTCTGGGGCATGCCGGCAGTATGGGAACACAACTGAGCTCCTTGAGAGAAGGCTTACTGAAAGCTCCTAATTTACGCTCCGAAATATCTGCAGACATTCTGGCACTTAACCGTAAATCACTTTCCGTCACTGCAGTATTTAGAAAATGTATGTTTTTTTGGAATTGCCCACCACCTTCTTCTTTTAAATCTGACTGTAGCCATGATGTCCAAATTGTTTTGCCATCATCCTTTCAACAGCTTTATTTTTGACATCACAACTTTATTTCTTCCCCAAATCAGAATATTACTTGGGTCCCCTGAATATCAGGATACACAGGTATTGCCCATCTCAGTGATAATTTTTATTTTCTTCAGAGCTTCAGGTGGCTCAGAAAAGCAAGACCAGATGTTTAGCTTTGTTAGGTGCCAGTAGAGATACACTTGCATAGAATAGTTGCTTTATTCTTTACGTGAAGTGGATGAGAGTTTTGACTCATTTTAATAATCCTTTGAATTCCAGCGGGTATATACGATTCTAGCTTATACCTCAGTACCTGAATAACATGTTTAGGCTACATATAAAATGCATAAACTTTATCAGAATTTATTGCTGCTTGTTTAGTTAATTGCTTCCCTTTCATAGAGAACTTAGAGATGAAGAAGACACCTTTTGTGAAGCCATCTGCCTCCACTTCCTGACATCTGCAGCAGCTGGGGGGGCACAGATGAAACCTACTCACAGCAGGGCAGAACTGCAAAGCACCCATGATCAGTCAAGCTGTGACAAGTGAGGGATGGCACTAGCTAATAACCCTTTGGCATCAGCACGTGGAAACCGTTCTTGCTTATTAGCAACCTGTTGTGAGGCAGGCATGGGAAGCTGAGGGCTTGTTCTTCTGTTTCATCCCCCTGGCATTCAAGTGGATCTGTTTAGCATCAGCTGATGAAAAACAGAAGACAGCATATTCAAAAGACCTATGCATCGTGCAGTTATCATATTCCGTAAACTCAATCAATGGTTTTAGATTTTATTTGGCATCAACCTAATTGTGTGCGAGCGTAAGTGATGCTGCTTGGTGCCTCTTCTTGCAGCAACTGTCTTCTTTGTGCTTCTCTGTAGGTGTGTAGCTCAGTGTTTGATGTGTGCAGGGATGGATGAAGTGATTGATGTGTGCATGTATGTGACAGTTTATTTTATTTTTTTTTTGTGGAGGACTTGATAAATATCAAAGATTGAAATACAGTGAGAGAAAAAGTTTGAGAAGAAAAGAGAGGGTTGAAACCATATATCTTATGTCTATAAACCATATGTCCAGAACACATGAACCCACAGGCATTCTTGGCCATGTTTGTTTAGAAAGAAAACTCCAGCTTTGTGTTAGCTTTTGTTTGACACAGCTCCTGAATGTGGGATGATAGGGATACGTGGCACAATCACATTAAAATATATGTCGTTGTTGGGGTTACTGCCGAGGATAAATGGCAGAACTGAAAATGAAAAGCGAGATGTGGTTTTGTGGGTTCCTCACTAGCGAAAGCTTTGAATGCCTCTGGGCTCCCTCCAGCCTTTCTCTGTGGGCTACAGTAAGTTGAAGAGCTGTCTTGGGGAAACTTCAGTCAAGCCGTATGCTGCTGTGCTGCAGCGAGGGAGCTGCTGTGAGTGGGGAAAAAAAAAAAAAAGGATGAAGCAAATCAGGAGGACCTGGAAGGGCAGGCTGGAGGCATAGCTAGTCCTTTCCCAGGGATGGTAGCTGATGGTGGAGTACAGAACCAGGCTGAGAAGCATGGTTGATGCTTTGCTTTATGTTGCATGTTGTCCTCAGTGATGGCTGGTGTGCTCTGTTCACCCTGGACTGCAGGTTTATCCATCAGTCTGGGAGCACCTTCAGAGTTAGGGGGAGAAGAAGGCAGGTGGATGAAGGCAGGTGGGGAGCATGGGGCAGTCTTCTGTGGAGAGGCAAGGGCAGGGCTTCCTGGCAGTGGGACATAGCAAAATACTCTAGTAATCAAAAAATTTTTTTTTTTTTTTTTGACCTAAGCTAATTCTGATACCCGATTGGTTTGGGGGAAACCTTCAGCATATTTACAGGATTGCCTCATAACCCATTTTGTAGCCGGTTGTGTCAGCGGTTTCCACTGCAAACCTTGTATTACAGCTCTTACACCTCAGCTGTATAAATTTGATCTGGACTTTAAAATTGGCATGTACGTTCTTGATTTGGAAGCAAGTATTAAGGCTGGCTGGCTAATCTGTTGGCTATGTGAATAACACTGCCGTAGTAAAGGCTGCGAGGAATATGATACAGGTCTCAGTTTCCAGCGAGAGCAGAGGAAGCTCATTTGCCACAAAAAGCAGGTGCTCCCCTGACTCTTTCAGTACTTTTTATCATGCAGAAGTGGTAAGCTAGATCCCAAGGGTACCAAACCTGTCAGGAGTCCAGAGTGTAAGTGGGGTTTTTACTTTCTGACTTGCAGGGAATGAGCAAGGGGAGCAGCTTGGGTGAGCTGCCCCAGGAGGTAGGGCTGGCTGGAGCACACTACCCTATTTGCGCTTCAGGATTTGGGTGTTAGATTCTAGGGCAATGTGCTGTCGTGTCTGTGGGTTGCTTTGTGCAGGGCACATGCCCTTGTGTTTTGGGGCAGGCTTCTGTGCTCCAAAATTACAGCAAGGGTTTCTTCCCTGAGCTTGTAGTGAACCACCGAAGGCTTCCTGGTGTACTTGGAGCTCTATGTGCGTTTGAGAGCATGCTGTTAAATACCACAGCAAGGTGGTACTTTGCTCAGGTTGAGCAAGGTTGGGAATAAACAAGGGAGTAACAGGTCACGAGTGTAAATGGTAGCATCAAGTGTGTTATAGCAGGGAGATAAAGCCTCTGCGGTTGCAACATCTGCATGCAAAAGCAAAATATTTGATAAAGAGAGGTTGCCTATTTACTTAGTTTGTGGTTCTGCAAAGTTCTCCTGTAATGTTATTTCCGTATGTGGGTGTACTTTTTTTTTCCTTTAATACTTTAATATAGGAAGAATACAGGCTGAAAGGGAAGCAAGAGTGGTAGTGATTAAAGGTCATTGCCTGGTTGACTTTGTTCTGATTATGCATTTTTTTTTCAACTGAATTGCTATAGGCAACCACACGCCAGAAATGCTTGAGGGGTAAAAATCAAGCTGGAGGGATTTCAGAGATCCCAGTGAGTTTTAAATTAGGCACAATGAATGCCATTCTGTGAGAGGGGAAGTTACAGATGACATTGAAGGATGTTTGTGTCACAGGGGAGCATTATTTGCTGTTTGACTACAAAATAGTTTCTTTGGAAAAGTGGTTGTGATGCACCACCACACGAGCCGGTTGTAGCTACAGTTGATTCGAGGCAGGCGGCGTGGGAAAGATAAAAGCTTCCATCTCTATTCAAGTAGACCTTTGTCTTATGAGTAACTGCAATCTGAGTGTCTAATTTATTACTGCATAAAAGCTAAGTAATGATATGGTCCAAAGAAGAGATTCTTGTCAAGTTTTCTTCTTAGTCATGTGAGGAAAAGGAGATGGTTATATGCTAATTAGAAATGAGTTAAGCTACAAATTGCATTGATTCAGAGATAGGTGTGCATGTATGTGCACACACAATTTCCCTAGAAAGAATCTGTTAAAATACCCTGTGAAAATGGAAAGTAAAATTTTTTATTTCTTTATGTTGCTTATTGCAAAGTGAAATGATAGGCTAGCTAAAATTTAGCCCAACAAAGCGGTCATATTGCAGTATGTTTTGGTCCATTTGCTTTTAAAAATCTGGGGGTAGAACTGTGCTGGGATTGTTTTGTACTGTTGCCTTTGAAGTTCATCCTGGAACAAAAACTAGTTTATTTTTTTTTTTATCTACATTTGGAATGTATTTTTGAGCAATATTTGCAGTTCTGGAATTCTGATGTTTAAAAAAAACAGCAGTGAAAAAATTGGGTTCAAATAAAACTCAAGTCTATTATTAGATGGGTGATTTTATAAGTGTTTATTAGAAAGTGTCCTGAGTGTCTCTGGATGGCACAGACTGGATTTTGGCTTTCAGCCATGAAGCTGATGGCTGCTGAGGGATGAGAAGAGGTTTGCTGCTGGGCACTGTGGGAGTGATTGGTCTCAGCAGGTGCCTGATCACGAAATGTCTCTCCTGCTTGCCTCCCTCTCTGTCTCAAAATGAGCTTCCCAGAAAATATAGACATGCAACTAAGTAGGAGGAAATGTTTTTGGTTTGGCAATTTTGTGGTTTTAGAAGTCTGCTGCGTAACATCAAAAAAAAAAAAAAAGTAGCTGTAATTCATTCTTGATTTAAAAAAACTTTCCTGATACTGCAAGTACAGAATTAAAACAGATACATCAAGGATTTCAAGAATATTTCTGCTGCTTAGAAATTAGTTTGACTCACAGGTAGCCTGTTTTATAATTTTTTAACAATGGCACCTACTTTTTTTTTTTTTTTTTTTTTTTTTAAGCTTCTCTTGGATTTTTCCGGATGTGGGTGGAAAAAAAAGTGAAATCAATGGAGTTAGTTTCCACTGCGATAAGGAATATGGGGATCCTTTCTTTTATTTTTGGTTCAAATATGTAAACGGTTGTACATACAATCCCCAGTATGTACACGAACTTTTTGTTGTGATGATAGCATGCAGTTAGAGAACCTAAGAAATGTCAAAACCAAGCCTCCTGGGTATAGAAATTTATCTGCAGTGGGGAAAGTGATCTAAATTATTTCAGTGTTCAAATTCCTACTGCTGTGTTCAGTGTGTACTTATTTTAAATTATTTTTATGTATCTGTTGCTCTGATTGTATTGCTCTTTCCAGTATCTGCCATAAAACTGTGCCCTGTAGCTGTACCACTAGCTTGTTACAGCTGCTTCATGAAGCAGGGATGCTGGCCGGCACTGCCAGGGAAGACTCGTGCTGGCGATGAGATTTCCTAGAAGTACCAACCTCACCTCCCTTCATTAGTCAGATCTCTTATCCCCAAATCTGTAGGTGTTACTTGGAAGTTTTATCCGCTATATAAAGATAAGGAGATTACTGCTCTGCCATCTCTCTGCATACACGGTTCTTCAAATAACAGTCCAGTAATTTGTTAATTCAGCCACGTTTGTGACCCTTGCTACCTATAAGGCAGATTCAGTCCCCTGCTTGCACGGCAGATCTCTCACAGACACAGCCTGAAGCTCTCCCTGCTTCCTGGGACGTGTCTGCTCTTTTTCCTATCTTCAGGACATGCTTACCAGCCCTATTTTTAATGCAATTTCAGCTTGGGGTTTTGCTGAAAATTTTACACCTTTCTACCACTTGTGCATGCAGAGTTTCATTGCCAGAAGGCAACAGTTTAAGAGTGACTTCTTGAAAGGCACATCATCTGGTTTCTTGTGAGTTGGCCACTAGAATTGCGTAAGTAAAAAGTGAGTTTTATTTGTTTGTTTTATTTTACACTTGTACAGAAGGTGTAGTCCCCCTGTCCTCCAATGAAAATATTAAGAAGCCTGCTTTTGGAGTCTTGCTGCTCGAATGCTTATAGGTTGCCTTCTCGTCACTAATTACATCATATGTGGATTGTGCTCATTTGCCTATATTCTGAGAAAGCTGGATTTTATTCACTTCAGCAGTCCAACTACAAGGCATGGTGATCCTTCTGACCTTTAGCTTTTAACACCCTTACGTTCCATTCCCTTTTCCAGACGTTGCTGTCAAATGTCAGTAGCAGTTTAGAGAACTGTTTATGGCCTTTTTCCCCCCACCAAGGTTTGAGGATCTTCCCTATAAATAGCTATGTTGGTCATAGTGTTCTGTGTGCTCATGGGGTTTCCTGACCTGGGTTTTATAGTAATTGGCTCTCTTACCTCAAAAGTTGGGTCTGAACTCCATTTTTTTTTGAGGAGTTTTGGCTTTGTTGTTGAAGTCTCTTGGAAAATGATCTACCGCAGAAATTGCAATTCTGATGAATTTGGCAAGCCCAGAAGTTTTCTGAAATTAGTGCATCTTCTTTTTCTGTCTGCCTTCCTTGTATGGGGTTTGCTCTGCTGCCTTCCACTTGTTAGCAAAATTCAATTTCACTTCTGGGTGAAATATTTGTGTTCACCTACCATGCTGAGGGACTAACTGCGATTTTGAATCTGACAAGATGACAGGTCTTCCTACCTTTCACTAAGATAATGTATCTGATAAAATACAATTAACAGCGGGCAGAAGGATTTTTCAGGGTTTGTTTGAATTTTTGTCTGTTATTTTGAGTATTAGGCAAAAGTGTTTGTCTTCAGATGCTGTCAGATACATATCACAGCTGTCTTGTATTGTCCCTGAGTTTTTAAGGAAGACTTAACCACATCTGGTAGGCTGATGGTGTACTTTCCACAAGTCTATTGACAGGTGACATCCTTCTCATATCACTGTTCAAATACAAAAAGTCCCTTGTATTCTACATGTCTCTAACCCTTTGCCAAGAACTGTTTTCAAGATTTAGCCTTACTTCAATTGTTCTAGAAGTGTTGTGGAGACTGATGACTGTAGTTTGTGGCTGGTCATTGTTGAAAGGGGTAACTTCTTGGTGGCTACTGGATGCACTAAAAGAGAGGCTGTAGACAATGTGGATGAAAGGCTTACTTCTGCCTTCCCTGGAGAAGTCGCTTGCTAGTATGTGATTTTGGCCGAAGGAGAACTCCGCTTTTGGAAATGAAGATGAAGTAATTTTGTCGCTTCAGCACCTCTCTGAAGACATAGCACTTTTTTTTCAAGAAACAGACTCAGACTTGCATGCAAAAAAAAAAAAAAAAAAAAAAAGAGTTGTAAGGTTTTGCACGTGTAACTTCCAAGCATAGAATCATAGACCTAAACCTCCCCTGATGCAACTAGAGGCCATTCCCTCTAGTCCTGTTGCTAGTTGTCCGTGAGAAGAGGCTGACTCCCAGCTCCCCACACCTTCCTTTCAGGTAGGCCTGGCAATGAAGTCTCCCCTGAGATTCGTCCAGACACAAACAACCCCAGCTCCCTCAGCCGCTCCTCATAGGACTTGTGCTCCAGGCCCTTCACCAGCTTCGCAGCTCTTCTCTGGACACGCTCCAGGGCCTTGATGTCCTTCTTGCAGTGAGGGGCCCAAAGCTGAACACAGTGCTCGAATGTGCGGCCTCACCAGAGCAGAGTACAGGGGGATGATCGCCTCCCTGGTCCTGCTGGCTGCACTATTCCTGACACAGGCAAGGATGCTGTTGGCCTTCTTGGCCACCTGGGCACACTGCTGGCTCATGTTCAGGTGAGCATTGGCCAGCACCCCCAGCTCCTTTTCTTCTGCACAGCTTTCCAGCCACTCTGCCCCAGTCCTGTAGCGCTGTATGGGGTTGTTGTGGCCAAAGTGCAGGACCCAGCACTTAGCCATTTTGAACCTCATCCCATTGGCCTCTGCCCATCCATCCAACCTGTCCAGGTCCCTCTGCAGGGCCTTCTTACCCTCCGGCAGATCAACACTTCCACCCAGTTTGGTGTTGTCTGCAAACTTACTGAGGGTGCGCTCAATTCCTTGAAGAAGCAATTACAGCTTCTTGACTGTAGGAGAGGGAACACAACTGGAAACAAAGAGGGAATTTGCACCACACAGGACTGCTCTCTGTAGCCAGATATAAAGTGATCAACAGATTGAGGACCATGGGTATGTCAATGCATAAATCTTGCTATGTGTTGCCTTATTTTTATTTGTATTCTTGGTAATTAAACCAGTTGAATTCAAATGAAAAGATTAATTTATTGTTCAGTCAGAGTCAATAATGTGAACTTTACAAAGGTTTCTGTTGTTAAAGTGCTTCATTCAAGTGGACCAAAGGCAGCTGAGTTGAACTTCAGCAGTGACCTTGATCAAAGACATTAACTTTTCAAGAGGCCTTTCTTATTCTGTTCTGAATGTGCTGTGGGTGGCTGGGACTATAAACCCACCAAGAACAAGGCAAAACAAAGTCCTCTAACTGGCCTGTCTGCAGTGTTGAACTTTTGACTTTCTAGTATTTACAGCTGGGGAAAAGTCAGTTTCACTACTAATGACGTCTTCCATACACATGAGCAGCCATTGACAAATACAGAAACTTTGAATAGATGGCTTACATTGAAAATCTAGTATGGAAAAAAAAAAAGGTTTAACCTTCCTCTCTTCTCCTCTATGAGAATTTTCTGATGTGAAGAGATAAGAAACTGAAATGTAGCATCCAGGAAATCTTGTGTGTCAATCCCTGTGTCAGTCTCTTAGTGATTGCTGTCAGCCAGTGAAGTAGAAGTCGAGTTTGGTTTTGAAAAATGGATAATGCTGTGCAATGCTTTTCCTGTCATTCACATGAAATAAGAAATTATAAACATTGCTTTACCAGAAAGAAAGATTGTAGATATACTGTAACTTCCACAGGAACATCCTCACAAAGGAGAAATGATAACTTTTTATTTTCCATTTCCGTTTTTATGAGCACCACAGTGTATAAATAATCTTTTGAGGTCCTGAATGACTTATGTTTATATTCCTTGAATACAAGTTTCTCATTTGCCATTTTCATGGTATTTCAGCTTAGTGACGGTGGAAAGGCAGCTCGAGCACACGTGGGGATTGGCGACGTGGTTCTCACCATTGATGGGATAAGTACTGACGGAATGACTCATCTAGAAGCACAAAACAAGATCAAGGCATGTACAGGCAATCTGAACATGACTCTGCAAAGGTAAGGCAGCTTTTCTCTCTCTCTTTTTTTTTTTTTTTTTTTTTTGGAAGGAGAATTAATCATCATCGTAACAGTTGTTTGGAGGATAAAAACATGTAAGTGGTTTGGCAAAGTGCATAGAGTTAAATGGCCGTGATTGAAAGATACACTGCTGTAGCCTGAAATGTGTCTTGATTTATAGCATTTTAGAAAACTTATTAGTTGTTAATTACATGAATAGACAAAGACCTTTTCCAACCTTCTGTCACCTCCTCTATATTGTATGAAGTCTATTGCCTCTTCATTTTGAATTTCAGTTTCATTAACAGTTTTTAATTAAAAAACAGGTTTCACCAGACTTTTTCTGCTCTATTCTTCCAGTTGACTGGGGACATATCTTTTTGTGTCAAGTCCTACATCGTTATTTTATTTGTAAACTTCTCATTACATCTAGCTGCCATAGTGTCATCCAGCTTCCTTTCTGAACTTCCTGCATTTGGAACAACAGCTAATGTGGCAGACCAGTCTTTTTTTTTTTTTTTTTTTTTTTCCCTCCCTCAAGAGGCCTGCAATAGTTTGGTTGAGTATATCCCCATAAAAATTTTCTTGAACCATCAGTAGTGAGATTGAACTATTGCATAGGATGACTATCTGGTCACTAAACAAACAAGCACTAAAAATAATGAAACAAAATGTGAAATGTTCTTTTAAACAATTAGTTTAGGACCTACTACTGGAGAAATTGCGGGAGGCATTAGAACACTATTAATAGAAGATCTGACCTTATTTTTGGTTAATGAGTTGATGTTGCATGTAAATGGTAACAAAATGGCAAAGCATGAAAAGCAGTCAAAGTGAAGCAAGATATAATACTCAATGCTCCACAAAACTGAACTGTGCATTGGATTTTGATTGAGAGGACGTGTGTTCAATTTTTTTCAAGACAAAAGTGAGGTACAACACTGACCAGTTCCAGAAATTCTGTTATCTTAGTAAATAGTTGGCTTCTTTATAGGTCTATTTATTTAAGCATTACTTCCCAATATATTACCTCCAGTTGAATCCCCCTACTACAGAATGATGTATTTTTTAAAAAAGTCATTTCTTGAGTTACATGGATGAAAATACTGCAGCTCAGTGTTGGAGCGAAATGTTTCTCAAAATGCTGCTGAGGTTACTCAAAGTTGCAGCCTCCTTTTGCTAATTGCAGTTTATACTATAGAAGTTAGAGCTTGGGCCAACCTCCCCATTCCGAAATGCACTGTTTCTTGAATTTCAGCATACCGCTGTTACCTTGGGACTATATTTTGGGTGAGGTTGGAAGAAGGGAGTTGGATGCTCATGTGCTGGTTAGTAGAACTGAAGCAGGAAGAGCAGCAGCACAAGAAATTCCTTCAGACTCTCAAAAGTCTCCCGGGGCTAAATATTGGCTTTTATTAGTAGACTGCTATTTTTATTTAATGATGTGAGTGAGCATCTTGCATAAAAAACGGCCCCTGAAGCCATCACATAATGTGAACCATCTTTTCTTGTTATCAAAGAAAATAACAGCCGTTGTACCCTGCTTGTGCCTTCCTTCAGCAGTGCAAAGTTCTTCAGTGAGTGTTAAGTCCCATAACAGTATAATTTCACCAGTTATTACCTTTTCTGACATATTACACTGCCTTTATTGAAAGGAATGCCCCTCTCAGAGTGCAAAAATAAGAGATGACATGGCTGTAGGTCTGATTAATGTCTAGTTCTCCAGGGTGGTGGTGGTTGTTCCCAGCTCTACATGTCGTGTATTTAGGTAGTTGTTTGAGCACTTTCCTTTCTGAGAGGGTACAGTTTCAGCCTTGCTTGTTGTTTCTTGTTTTGTCTGTTGTCCTTCTGTACTTTGGTCCTAGCTGCCCTTAATAGGGGATTCCTTTTGCTCAGCCTCTGAAGAAAGGAATGTCTTGTGGCGTGGCTCATGCCTGGGGCATCTTCTCCAGTGAAACTTGTAAAGTTGGCATTAAGAGATTCTTGATGAAACAAAGGTATTATACCAGCTCATCAGAAGAATCATGCATCATGTTGAGTGTGTCATTTGCTTTTCGGGTTCTCAACAAGGCAAGCAGGTCATTTGGAAATGCACTCTCCAGGATCCTACTGAGTCACCCCTGCAGGTAACCATCAGTGTAGGGGTTTGACCCACTTTCTCCCACCATTGTAAACTGATGGGCAGGGCTAATATCAGATATCAGAAAGGAATAGCAGGTGTGTCCCATTCAGGCAGTAACTTGTCTGATTGGGTGCAGAGATGACTGCTCTGTGGTTTGAAAATTGAATTAATCATGAGTTTAGCCCAGTCCCCTCCTGTTCTCACCCTTCCTACCCTGCCTAGGAAGTGACTCACCAGCGTCTGCTACCTGACGGCTGAAGGCTAAGTTGGGTTCAGACTAGCAAAGATCAAAGAAATAGCCTCAGCTCCCAGCATCTGGGGGTGGGACAGATGTCCTGTCTCGCAGCTGTGCTGTGCTCCCATGGGCTCAGCTGATTCTAATTCTGCCTGGATCCCATGAAACCAAAGCCATGGGCAGTGCACCCCTGGCTCCCCTGCCTGTGAAAGATTTGCTTTGATGGATTATTTATTTTTTTTAGGCTGGAAGAGAGTGCTTTGGGAAGCTGGGTTGGCTCACGCTATCTGCAGATACTGGTTGCCCATGGGAAGAATGACTTGAGGGTATAAACAGGGTGGCGAGATAAGACATTTTAATATTGAGAGATTTCCATAATAGTATTCTTCTGTTGCTGTCTCTTCTCTCAAAACAAAACAAAACCAAATAAAGTATTTTGAGCCATTATTGCTCCCATGAAAGATTAAAGAGAAGATACTGTCAATGTGAAAACAGTGTTGGTGCCATAAATGGAAATAGAAAATCTTTTTTTTACATATTTTTTTTTTCTTTTAAACACTTGAGCTTTTGTATACTTCTACATAGGCTACTGATTGCTTCAGCTATGATATAAGAATGCTGAGCTTAGTCCTAAAAACATGTAAAAATTTCTAGACAGTGTTCCTAATTTTCTGCTGTTTTAAACAAAAACAGTGGTCAGTTGGTCAGTGCGTTACGTTAGGGACCAAGAAAACTGGAAGGTTGTTATGGCTTGAGCTAATGGCTTTTGTAGCGTGAGCATGTCCATGCACTGTTTTATGAAAGACATAAAAGAACTCTGGTGAAGGCAGTCATAAGAACCAAAATGTGTTTCCATTTGGTACATTTCTGGTGGTAACAATAACCTTTGTTCAAGATAAATGGTAAGAAGTACTGTATACTCATCTATGGATGCTGCTTTACCCGTGATTGGTTATAATTTGACAGAGTTTCGTGTAATCTTGAGCATGTGGAAGTGAATGTGGTCATACAGACTTTAGCGTGATATGAAAATAATTGTGACATGAGGAAAAATTGCTGGGTACATGACCTGCCTCACCATGGAACTGGTTGTGCAGCTTGCTTGGGAGAGAATAATTAAAATCATCAGAGCAATTGTTAGTTGAAAATAAAAATTATTTTATATAATTACAGCTTTTATATCTATGTATATAGTTACATATATACACATATATACTACTATATATATTATATATGTATATATATATATACTATATGTATATATACATAGTATATATACTAATTCATGAATATATGTGCCCAAAACAACAGAAACAAGTCCTTATGACCAATTTCCATATTATAGATATTTTAATTTGTTACAACTTTGTACTGCTGATCAGGTTTTCACTTGACTTCACCTGTTCCTTTTGCAAAGTGAAAATAAATAAAAAAATAAGTAAAATGAAGAGAAAGAAATTAAGGTGCAAGAAGTACTTAGCCCGGCAGGCGTATTTAAAGCAATGTCTTCAGAAGCTTTGGTTACAGCTTGAAAGGAGTGTGTTTA
Organism: Aythya marila; assembly: GCF_965140915.1. NCBI lineage: Eukaryota > Metazoa > Chordata > Aves > Anseriformes > Anatidae > Aythya > Aythya marila. The sequence goes on along the minus strand of NC_139045.1, from coordinate 9,436,742 downwards.
TGGAGGCAGATGTTCATGTACCTCTTGTGAAAGACCAATTTAGATGTTTTGTAACTTGTAAATGAATGTTAACGTAATATTTGAAGGGAGAATAAAAGCTTCCTTTCTTCATGTGTAAGGCAATATCACATACTATTTTATAAAAATATTCTGTCTTTGCCACTGGAAAGAACTGGAATTAGAGCTGTCATAATTGAAAGCCCACTTTTCTTGGAGATTGCTTAAATACAAACAAAATTGTAGTTGACAGCTGTGTATAGCACTAGGTGCCTAATATTTCCACGTGGTGGGAACTATATTCAGGTAGTTGTCTTTAAAATCAATTAGTTCTGGACATAACTCTTCCTGGTTAGTATGAAGGTTATCATTGTAGTTCAAAAATTTTTAAATATATTTTGGAGATGTTATTTGTTCATTTTTCTTACTAGATATGGCTTAAAAACAAGGGGGTGTATTTTCTTATTTTCTTTTCCCTTTTATAACAGGTGATTTTAGCTTTTCCTTTTTTTTTTTTTTTTTTTTTTTTTTTTTTTCCTTTTAGACTTTAGGTGCATTTCATAGATACGGATTTTTTCTTTGTGGTATGGATCTCTGTCAGATCTTGCTTTTTGCACCCCAATATTTTATTTTTCTGTCGAAGCCCTTTTGTCAATCCCATGAGGACAGATGGAAAACAAATGCTTTTTGGTTATATATTCATTTGGTTATATATTCATCTTCAGTATTTATCAAGGACTAAGAGCCATCACCTATTTAAAATATTGTTTTGAAGGATTGTTTCTCCAGACTTCTGCCTTAATGATTCTTTGGAATTGAGAATGATAATTATTGTGTATTTCTACTCTTCCATGGGAGCATGAGACCCATGAAAATTCTGGAAACAGTGGCAATCAGCACCGCAGGGATTAAGAAAAAACAAACAAACAAACAATAGAGAAAACCTGGAAAAGTGGTGGTATGTTTTTTTCTTTGTTTGATTGTTTTGTTTTTATAATATGGAACTTCTCTAATTCATAAAATTCTCTAATTCATCTCTCACTAAGAAATTAGCCCTTTAGGACATAAGGCACTGGGATCATTTGGCTTGAGAAGTGAAAGGAGTGGGGGGTTCTTGAGGTTATTTAACATTCTCTCACTATATTGCAGTGCTTCAGAAGTCTTTTTTGGGTGCTGTATCTCAGCCGTGAACAGTTACTTAAACGCTTCTTCTGCCTCTGCAACAGTTGACTTCACGGATTGCAAATGAACATGGGTGTTGCAATGCAATCAATGCCTATGTGTTTTTGTCTTGGTTTTGTCCAAGAGTCTCTTATGAGGCTAGAGCCTGCTGGGCAATTGTGATGTCCATGTTGGCAGGACAAATTCAGAGCCAAAGTTCAGATGAGCCTTAAAGCTGGGTTCTACAAATTGCTAAGCCCACGTATTTAAAACAGTGACGTTTATTTTACCTTCTCTCCTGAGTATGAAATCTTTATCACAGTATTCTCCCTCATCTTTTCAGGTTTTCTTTCAGGAAATACAAAGTCTAGACTTCCAGCTTAAGAACATCTGAAATTCTCATGGTTTATGGTGGGGTAATAAGGAAAAACTGTTATGGATAATTTGATTTCTGTTTTGTAAGTTCGTTTTTCAACTTATCCATTTCAGAAAGGGTTGTCTGCAGTAAGACTAGCTCCGTATGTTTTTTACTCACTATTTTTATTGTTCCCAGTCTTGCTTTTAATAAAAAACAATGAAATGATATTACCATTTATTTTTTCAAGAGTCCTGATACGCTAGGGAAATGTACAGGAAGAAGAGCTTTTTGCTGTGAGTAATTTGTATTCTGACAAATTATATGGACAAAATGTACAGTCTCATTTCCATTTTGAAAATAGGGAAGTGAGACAATTTGATATAGACAAAGTTTTAAGAACCTTTTCAGTGCTTTGTTCCTTAGGTGTCAAAATATTCCGCTAATGTAGCCTGGCTGTAAACTGTTTTGTCTCACAAAAATAAATATCAGCAGTGCAGGAAACGGTACCACTGATCAAAAGAGCCAGGATTAGTTGTTGTTACAGGAATCAGAAGTCCTAAAGGTTAAAAGTTTAAATAGTCTCCATGGAAAGGTGAGAAAACAGTATAACAACTAAATAAAATGTCAGGAGAGGTTCTTATAATAAAAATAAAATCATAATTAAACAATGAAGTAAATTAAAAAAGAATCACTAGAATAATAGAAGTATAGGAAGGATTTCAAATTACTAACAACATAAGTTTCACTTTAGGTGATGGTTAAGACTTGTACTTAAGGTTTATGAGTCATGGGTTGCTTGGGGTGGATATTTTGTTTCCATAAACCATATAAGGATAAACTTATAAGAAAGCTATGGTAAGAATGCATTAGGAAGTCTTATTTTTCTCCCACTTTGGTTTACTAGTCATCATTGTTTCCCTTACATAGGCATTTTCATTTTAGTTTTTTTTTCTTCAGTTATTTGCTTTTTTAGCATATAAAATAAGATTGTATTTCCTGTGCTAGTTGAATATATGCACTAAATTTGTTTAAAAGATCACGACGTGAGTCTTTTTTTTTTTTCTTCTTCTAAATTTGACAATATGTTTTTGCTGGAATTCTTTCTGTAATAGTTCTTGCATTACTCCTGTTTCAAGGATGTCTAAACTGAGTGTTGGCTAATTAAGGAAATAAGCACCAATATCCCTTCTGAAAATGAGCTGAGACATGGGAAAAAAATAAACTTGATAGAGGTCATATGGGTATGAGTATGGAAATAACTATACATTTGTTGTTTAGCTGCAAGTCAAAAACTTTGGGAACTTATTCCTCAATCCTAGATTGTTGCCCTCAATCAGTAATATTAGTTTTGAATAATTATGCCTGAAAATAAACTGGCTGAAAAATAGTGGTTCCCAGACAGACGTTTGCTCTTATTATTCTTATATGTCGCTAGGCTTGGAGACAATGGTTGTTCAGGTAGCTTGCTCAGAAGAGCTGCTTATAATGTTGTGAAACTTCAAGCATTCCTGTTGAAATTTGGTATTGACCAGAGACTTTTCTAGAAGTTTTACTAGAAAGTAAATCCCATTTACTAAATGATGAGGAACTTGAAGTCTTAAAGACTTGGTGTATTAAAGATATCTGTCTGAAAAGCCAGTCCAGGCTGTACATCTTGGGAAATTGGTATAGATGTGTTTGGTAAAGCTTTGTTACTTAAAAATGGTGGCTCTTCTAGGCCAGACTGGGTTGAGGACATTGGGCTTGCAAAGCCTGAGGCATGCGTGGCTGTGAGGGTGGACATGCAGCAGCCTGTGCCAAGAAAAAAGGTGTTGGTGTGACTGTAAAGAGGGGCATGAGACATGTTTGGAAAGTCAGGGGGAGAAGTGAAGGGCATCCAGAGAGGGAAAGAGGTGAAGCAGATTGGAAAAGTATGAGAGGACTGGGATGGGAGGAAGCCAGATGGGTAACAGAGAGAAGGGTGTGAGCGGGCTGCCATCCACATCTGGAGCTGTCAACAGAAAGATGTCAAGCTCTCAGCTGAAGTATTTCTTATTTCAAAGAAGAAAATAAGAGCAGTTATATAAGCTTTCAGTAGTCTGTAAGCTCAGAACAGTTGTGGTTTGTGGAATGAATTAACTGGCTTAACGATGCAGGTAGGGATCTGTCTTGCTCAGCATATTAAAATTCCTGAGTCTTTTTGGTTTTGTTTCATCTTATTGTTTTGATGGAATTGGAAGCACCTTTCCATGCAAAAAAGTGTTCAGGTTACAAAGCCAGGTATTTAGAAATAGGAAAACTTGGTAATAGAAGAGCCTCCATTAAAAACAAAAACATCACTTATGGCTGCGGGAGAGAGCCTGCATGACCAGGCAGGAAAAGCAATAAGGCAAAGCAAAATAAAACATCCCTCTGAGCATATTGAGTAAAACCGTCTGGTGACTGTTATGTAGCCCATCTCCTGGTTTCCAGATTCTCTATTCCAGCAGCACAGAACTCATCTGATTTCAGAAATCTGAAAACACTTCTTGACTCTGACTGTCCATGAGCCAGCAATGGGCCCCTGTGGTATACTGAGCTGCATTAAGACGAGTGTTGCCAGCAGGCTGAGAGAGGTAACCCCGTCCATCTCCTCAGCCCTGGTGAGGCCTCACCTGGAGTACCATGTCTAGTTCTGGGCTGCCCAGTACAAGAGGGATGTGAGTCTCTTGGAAAGGTACAAGTGGAGGGTTACTAAGATAGCAGACGGGAGCACCTGTCATACGAGGAGAGGCTAAGAGGGCTGGGCCTGTATAGCTTGGAGAAGAGAAGACTGAGAGGGGATATTATCAATGTGTATAAGTATCTGAAGGGAGGGTATCAAAAGGATGGAGCCAGGCTCTTTTCAGTAGTGTCTTGTGACAGAACCAGAGACAACAGGCACAAACTGAAGCACAGGAAGTTCCATGTAAATTTAAGAGGGCACTGCTTTACTGTGAGGGTGATAGAGCACTGGAACAAGTTGTCTGGAGAGGCTGCGGAGTCTCCTCCTCTGGTGATATTCAAAACTCACCTGGATGTCATCCTGTGCAATGTGCTCTAGGTGATACTGCTCTGCAGGGGGGTTGCAGGAGAAACACTGCTGTGCAAGGTACAGCCACCAGGTGCTGGTTAGAAAGCCACTTTTAACTTAGAAATTTGCAGAATATGTTTTTGAGCCTGTTTCTTTGAAGTAAATACTATGAGCTCTGTGCAGGCTCCTAAAGTTCTTGTCAGCTTTGTAAACACCAACATCAAGGCTTGGATGTGAGGCACTGCTGGTCTGGAGCCTGGTGGTTTTCACACCTCCCTCAGCTCTGCTGGTCATGTTTTGTTGAAGACTTCCTTCTCCTCTCAAAGCAAGGACTGTTGCCTTCCCTCACCACATCTGAGGCTGCAACTATTGCTGTGTGGCTGAGGTGCAGGGTGATAGCTGACCTGAAAGCTTGAAGGCTCATATGTTTACATCTTAACAGGAGCTTTTCTGAAGCTGAAAGGGTTTTGCGTGTGGCCTTTTATGCAGTATGTTGCAGTGCAAGCAACCCAGTCACCCTAGGGCCTTATGTTTTCATCTGGTTTCGAAATTAAGCAGTGTTGGGCAGAAGACTGTGGGAAGAATTCAAAGCTAATGGAGACTCTGGTTTCTTCTTTGCATGCAGAGGTGTCTTGGTCTGTAAATGTTTGCACTTCTTGTTTATTGGAGCCAAGGTAGAAAGTTTTTGCTCCTTGTTCGGCAGCTGAACAGGTTTTGCTGGCTAAGCCATGCCTTTGGAAAGTCTGCCCACAAACTAAATAAATGGAAGGGTTCATCTCTTGCTTCCAGCTGGAATTCAAAACCTTTTGTTGTGCGCAGCATTTTGCTGCACGTCAGCTAGCAATTAGATGAACCACAAAACATTCTGCAACTAAATGAACCTAACAAACTAAAGAGTTGCCTTGAAGATCAAAGGAAAGTTGCTGGGATGGAAATGGAATATTGCAGGGTAAAAATGGAGTTCAGTGGTTTCTGTTTTTTGGGGGGGGTGGTCCTTACACATCTGCCAGAAAAATGGGTGGGAGTGAGGGCTAGCTAAGTGATAGTAGCATTCCACATGGTGGGTACCTTAGAGCCTTGTCGGAGATCGGTAGGGCTGCAATGAATAAGAATTTGTAAAGGTATTTCAGTAACACAGGAGCATAAATACATAGTGTACATAGTAAATTTATAGTGGAGAATGCCAGTTACCATGGGCAAATCATTATTTACTGAGCATCAAAATGTTGCCTTCAACTTTAAGTTTAAAGACTTTTTTTTTTTTTTTTCTGTATAAATTTATGTAAGTAACCAAAATTATAGTAAAAAAAAAAAAAAAAAAAAGTATATATATATTTCCCCCCTACCATACCATTAATACAAATGCAGGAAAAGCCTGGTTATACAGAGCACTTAAAAAAAAGAAAAAAGAAAAAAGAAAAAAAGAAAAAAACAAAAACAAAAACCAAACCAAAACAAAAAAAGAGTCAAAGAAAATGAAGTAAAGCCCTGGAATTAAATATTTATTTCAGTGAAGAATGAAGAGGAAGTATGCAATGTCTTCAATGTCTTTTTTTTCCCCTTCTTCTCCTGGTTTGTTTGGCCCCAGGGAAATGAAAAGGTCACCTTTAAATTGTAACAATTTAAGCAAATTTACCTTTGTGCTTTATGTTTTATATCTATGTACTGCTGTGGGCTGAACCACAGTTCAATGAGATTAGGAGGTGATTTCAAAATCCCACCCTCATTGACAGGAAAAGAAGGAGGTCGTCATGAACTCTCACAAACTGAGAGCCCATAAATACAATTCAGGATACCTGTCCTCATATTCTGAGTCCTTAATGGAATAAGCACTAGCCGGTTGCAAAACCCTTGGGGGGATAGCTCAGATTTTATGATCCACAGAGGTTTATGAGCAGCCATGTTGGAAATTTTGCAAGTCTTGTGTAATCTGAGAATCCTTTGCTGAAAACAAAGGGAGAAAGTGGTGGGTTCTGTGTCTGCAAGGGATCAAGTTATAACTAAAGGGCCTTAACCAGTATTTTTGCTTTGTGCTTTAACTAGTGAGAAATGTCTATACCTTTGCTTTGTACAGGTCGTCGCATAGTACAACCAATCTGACAAATATGGTTAAATCTAGTGCTAAAATGTATCCTTTATTTAATTTGCTGTTTTCATTAAAAAAAAAAAAAAAAAAAAAAAGTTGTTTTCAGACAGGGAAGTAAGATTTTTATTTTTTTTTTTAAGTGATGTGATTTTGCTGACCCTACCTTACTGTAAGATCAGAAATCATGCATAATCTCTCCAATATGTTAGAGAATAGAATAAATGTTTACCACTTGTTATTATATAAACTGTATTCTTTAATTCCTATGTTTAAGATGAATAGGGTAATAATTGCCGTCTGAAATAGTTCCACTAAATGTTTCGGGATTAAATTACTCTGATGTACAATGATACGAGACTTTTTAAAACAAAGACTCAACTGTTAAAATAAAAATAATACGGTGAAAAGGATTATGCAAGTTTTAAAAGCAGTTTTACACAAGCAAAACATTAAAAAGTTCCTGTACATCAAAACATCAAGCCAAAAGTATTAATATAAAAGTCTATTTTCTCTCTATTTTAAAACTAAACTCTACTTTAAAACTAAAACTATTAGCTGTACTCCAGCTGAGATACGACAATTGATTTCTGTCTGTGAAGACAGGAATGAAGATACTTTATTCAAATATATTTTATCTGAAGCTGTGTAATTACTTGGAAATACATGGAAGTTAGAGCATCTCATTCGATGTCAGCACGTGCATTCTTCCAGAAAGTGAAGAAGCAGACTTGAGGGCTTATCCTTGTGGACAGCAGGGAAGTGTCTAATGTACTCTGCATGGTTAAATTTCTATTTTGTGCTGTAAGCAGTAAACTAATGTTTGCAAGCTGAAATTTAATACACAAGATCTAGGCTGATTGATGTGGTAACTAGCATTACAAAGAGCCTGACCATTGCCTAATGGTAATCTTCAGACTGCAAACTCCTCGATACAGTTTTGCTTGCCTGTTAAGTCGATCAACCTCACTTTCCAAGCAGTTTTTAATAGCAACAACTCTTCTAATTGGTAGATTGAATGAGTTTCCAAGCATTACATATGTGTAGGAAAACAGGAATAAAACTAAGCTAATCTTCATTTTGGATCTCTAATAAATCTCTTACTACAAGAGTTCGTTTTGCTGACTGTTGATAACTGTGCGATATGCTATAAAGCTTTTATTTAATAGGTAGATGTGGCAACTTCCTGCATAAGGGTGAAGCATGTGCCCTCAGCTGACAATGCAATACCAGCTTAGCCTTTCCTAGTCATCATTTCCCAAATTTTCAAGATTTGCAGTGGCTGTAGACATTTGCTCTGGGTGATTTTTAGTTTTTGTTGTCACCTCTCCTTGCACAGCATAGAAGAGTGAAAGGAACATGCTTCCCTGGGGGGCTTCAGGTGGAAGTGAGGAGCTGGATATATTTTTCAGAAAAATGCAGAACCTAAAACATTGAATTCTTCCTATCTTCCAATGTTGACTGTTAATATGTGATGGTATTTGTTCTTAATGTAGCGTCCTAGTTTGGTCCTACTTTTTAGTTCATCTCTAGAAAAGGTTCACAGCTGTATTTCAGGATGGTAACTTTTCCTCCCATGTATAAATAATCCTGAATATGATGTGTTTTTTTTTTTTTTTTTTTTTTTCTTTGATGAGTTACAGCAAGCCATCAGAAAAGTACTATTTTTATGATTTTGTTATATTTTGTTTTATTTGAAGTGATAGTCATCAAGTATTACTGTTCAGGAGACCGTTAACACAATTCTGGCTTTCATTTCCTAATTTTGTAACGGACTTCCACAGTTTTCACAGTGATGGCCAATAAAGCTTCATAAACACTGCAGCACAATTTAGCAGAACCTTTGTTTCTTTAGTAATATTATCTGCTGTGTGAGACAACTAATTACAAATTTATATCTAATTACAACTTTATTTAAAATGGATTATTTGCAAAATACATTTTCCGTAAGTAATCTTGGTATTTCAGATGTTGTTTTTATTTGTCAGAGTGGATTTAGTGATTAAACATAGTTTTAAATGCATGCTTTCTAGTACCACTTTTGGATTTGCTGAAGGCTTGGTTTGGCTTCAGTGTTTTATTTTCTAAAATTAGAAGGTTCCTCTTTTTCTTCTGCAGATAATCTTTATCTACTGTTTGCAGAGTAAAATCTGAATTTTCTTGATAACTGTTGAGGTTCTGAGAACTTCAGTGGAAGGTATTACATAAATTATCATGATGACCAGCACCGTACAGTTTAATTCCTTGTGGACTAAAGTATCTGTGTTCTCCCTCCAGATGTTTTCTTGTTGCCAAGATCCTACTAGGCAAATACTGATGATTAAATTTGTTCCAACCTTTTAGCGATAACATTATTCTGCTTTGAACTGCTAAATAATATGTGGATTTTAGAGGGCACACAGGTTCCACTTCCCAAAGAGGTTTTTCCTATGAGAAAATACACAAAGAAAACTGTGCTCTTGGAAGCTCTGGTGCAAAATAGTCTGCAAAGTTTCATTGCCCTGTAAAATAGCCCTTTGATTTGCATTTCTTAATGCTGCTGTTACTTCAGTGTTAGAAGTAAAATTGAGCTTTGCTTGTAACTTGAATAAGAAAGCTGTGCACATGTTGGTTTTACGTCCCACCACTGCCTAACATTTTCCAATAGGACGTGTTTTGGCCTGACACTGAATAGGATGTGTTTCAGTGGACATGTTCTGGTCTGAATGGTAAGCCTGAACAATCATAGAACTGAAAAATGGCAGGGAGGGCTTTGTCTGAAAGAGGAGTGTGCTGGATCAGTGAACCTGTTCGTCTGGTATCCAGACCCGTTCTGGCTGGTATCTGATGATTCAGCTGAGAAGGGGGGGTGATGAGAAGTAAACCCCACTGAGAAGGAGGGCTTTGTAACCTCTGCATGGTGAAAACCTGGGTGCTTACACAAGAGATGTGGGTTTGATTATCATAAACATTTGTAACTAACAATTAAATTGGGGTCTTATGGGTGTTGGCTCTTGTATCTGCCAATGTAACTCATCCCAGGCAGGCTGACAGCATCAAGGTGATTGTGCTGCGTGCAAAAGGAAACTATGTTCTCACATTGATTATTTTTTTTTCTCCTTTAATTGTTTTTTCCTCTAGCTTTGAGCACAATGTATCTCTTCTTTCACTTAACACATGGTGAGCTTGCCAGGATGAAAATGTAAATCTTTATCCACTTCTGTACACCTTTTCTGCTTTTGGCAAGGTCTCCAGCTGCTCTGAGTCTTTGTCAACTTTGTCACTCAAGACCTGTGCTAGGAAGTGCCGAGGATTCTAACCCTCACCCTTCAGTTCAGTTGCTGCTGAATGCTTATTCCCCCCAGAAAAAAAAAAAAAAAAGCATGTTGTCTTTGCAATAGCTCATGTGCACATTATTTCATTCATGGAGATGCAGCAACTTCTGGTTTTGACAGGGCTTTGGAACCTAGCTGGGGCAGAGCCTCACAGGCCGTGCTTTCCTTCTGATCTCTTGCTCTTTTTTGGTTGAGCTCTTCAGTGTTTGAGCCTCTTTTCAAAAAGTGCTTGGAGCACAAAAATTCCCTTCCTTCTTGTGATGAATAAGGTGTCTTGAGAAGATGCTACCTAATCTTTATAAAGGTTTTGAACTGTCCTTTTAACCTGCTGTATTTGCTTTGTGTTTGCTCTACAACCCTCCTCTGTCCTGCACACGACCTGACACTGCTGGCCGCTGCTGGAATTGTCAGATATTTGTCCTCCCTCAGGCCCAAGGCAACTAATCAGTCCAAGGGGAGCATCTGATGCTGCCTCTGCAAAAATATAAGATGGCAAAGACTTGAGCTCGAATCTGATCCATGAAAGTTTAAAAACAAAAATGGTAGCAAAAAATGACATGGAGGAGAAAGCAAACAAACAAACAACTTGCAAATATTTCAGCAACACTTCAGGTAGTAATTGTCCTGCTGAAAAATTGGGACTAATTTACTCACTTGTCTTAGACATTCAAAAAAGCACTTGCCTGGCTATGGTGGAGTTGTGTCCCTGTGAACCAGAACTTTTTTTTTTTTTTTTTTTTTTTTTTTTTTTTTAAGTTAATGATATCTATTTCTCTTATAAACTAAGTAAGTGGTTCATATTCTTATTTACATCTATTTTCTCAGCTTAGTTTAACTGAGCTTGATGTGAACAAAGTGTTTGGTGCATACTTTGTAAATTGTTGGAGAAAGTTTAGGTCTTAGTTTTGTTTTTTTTTTTTTGTTTTTTTTTTTTTACAGTATTCTTGCGTAAACTGAGTATAATCTATCGTTAAATGCAATTTGCAAATGATTTCAATCTCTGTCACATTTAAATTCACAACAGATTTATATGCTTTCACATTTTTGGGTCTTCAGTATTCCCCTGAATGCCTTAGAAATTCTAAGCTTATGTCAGCTGAGAATTTTTCTCCCACAGTTTTGGCAAGCTTTGGTGTCCTAACTTTCCTAATTCTTGTTAACATGATATTAAAATACCACTGAAAAGATTTTTTTTTTTTTTAATGAAGATTTGAGAAGTTAGTTTTACACAGTGCCTGAGCAGAAATCTTCCAAAATAAAAACTAGTGAAATTTAAGAGTCTGGAAGCCATTGTCTTGAAACAGACACACAGAATTTATAGAGAATCTGTCAGCAGGTGAGATGCTTTCTAAGCTGACGTTTGATGTTGCTTTTGGATAATTAAGTTTTCAGGGGGTAATTAAATGGGATATCTGAGAGGCAGTTGTTTTGAAAGGCTTGCTTTGTTGCTAATCTGTTTGCTATGTTCAAGCTATGACTGCTGCTTTACTAAGCAGTATGTTTCAACAGAAAAGAAAGAATTTTGGAAAAAGCAGAGGGGACATTTATCACTTGCTTTTGGTATGAAAACAACTAAAACAAGGCTAGCGAGTCTATTGACTGTATAGCATCCCCTAGAACTCCTAAGTATCTGTGCAAAAAAAACGGAATGTGTACTACATTCCTAAAATGCATTATAGATTTTAGCCAAAATTTTAATGAGCACAGTGACTTCAGAGCTAACTAATGCTTCTCAATTACTAACAGATTATTTTTCCTTTACATACAAAGCCACTCCGCCAGAGCAGACTATAAGTTTCTTTGACACATGGAGTCACTAAAATACACATACTGTGCTAAGCATAATATATAACAGTTTTTGTGAAAACAAAAATGTGTAATATTTTCCATTCAAGGCTTCTCAAGTACTGAAATTCATAACTCTGCCTGCTATTGATAGTGATCTTGGAGTCCCTTGGCCAGAAGTGTTGCCAGTTATCTCCTTTCCAAGTTTTGGAAGGAAGGTAGGAGCTCAAGTCAGTCATTATCCACCAAGTCTTGTTAACTCATAAACCACCGCCACATTCAGGTGATAATTAAGTGAATGCTGGGACAATTTTTTTTTTTTTTTTTTTTCAAATTTTTAAACCATCTCTTGGAGCTGCCTAAAAAGAAGCAACGTGAATAACATAATTATAAAGTATTTTTTGTAGGATTTTTATACCAATTAGACTTTTTGAAGTGGTTGTAGGGGGCTATTTTGGAGCAGTGAGCTTCTAGTGTGATTTCGAGCAAGTTGGGTAAGGGCAGATTGAAGTTCCCCCTCAAAAAATGGGGAACAAAAGGAGATGGGACAATATCAGGTTTCAGCACAACTCAAGTAAACAACACAGTGGTTTAAAAAAAATCAGAAAAAAAAATCTTTATCAGTTCTCGGTTACCATATTAGGAAGTGTTTTTGGCAGGAAATGTTGGAGAGAAGAGATTTAGATGTCTCACATAACTGAAGATTGTTTCCTGCATTTCCTAGCCACCTTTCTGAAAAGCTGACAGAGTTTTTTTGGTTAGTTGGGAACTTTTTTAGGATCCAGGTAAATTTCAGACTTAATATTTCAAACTAAGGAATAAAATCTGTAGGTCACTTTGCTGTGTTTTTAAACAAGTGCTCCTTGCTTACATTTGCCAAATATTTTAATGACAGACAAAGTAGTTGTTGCAGATAGTTTAAAAACAACAATACTACAACAAATACTAAAACAAACAAACAAAACCAAATGACAACAAAACAGACAAAAAACCACTCTGCAGATTGTCTTATACACAGAGGTGAGGAAAGTAGAATGTCAATGCTAAAATTAATACTATATCAAATCAATATTATCGTTGATTATTTAAAAAAAAAAAAGGAGAAATACATTTAATGTACTTGTAAGGTGGTACTAATCTGGTAGGTTTATTTTGGCATGGAGGATGGATTCCTACTTTAGAGGTGTTTGTTTATTTTCATATAAGGAATAACAAAAACACTTTGAAGTAAAATAAGGTCAGAATTTCTCCTGAGATAGGAGAAAGTTATTTGTTTAATGAGAGGGATTTCATCTGGTGTTATTTGGTGTTATTATCTTTAGATAATGCAGCCTGAGGCACTTAGCATCCTTCCTGGAGTAAGATAATACCTTGCAGGGCTGGACCTGAACTGTTTCTGCCATATTTAGCAGACACCACCCATCTTTGCTCAAGATCTGAATAAAGGACACTGTGAAGCTGTTCCATTTGTTTCCCTCTTTTTTTATTTTTTTTTAATTTTTTTTTTTTTTTTTTAAAGGTGGAGAAGGTTGTAGATTTTTGTAAGTCTTTGGCAGAAGACTATTTCAGGGACTATTTTTATTTTAAAGCTATGCCTTCAATTTTGATCATGGATATTTTTCTTGGCTGAGATGTGTTTTTTTCATTTTCTTTTTCCTTTTTTTTTTTTTTTCCCCACAATACTTTAGCACGAGAGAATGTCTCCTTGTTAGGATGAGATACCATGAATAGCTGCACACTGTGGGTGAGGCCAAAAGGAAGTAAGGGGGTGAGCTGCAGCAATTGCAGACATTAGATATTTACTCTTCCCTACCCTATTCATTGTATAATTCACCCAAATGATTTAGTTCTTAAAAAATGCAAAGAATTCATCTAATCCTTCTTGTGATGCACCAAGTTCCTGCTGTTTGCTTTTGTGTTTTAAATACCAAGATAGACTTCTCTCATCATGAGTCACCAAATTGTTGTTACCTTTTGACTTATTTGGCTTTTTTTTTTTTTTTTCCTTTTTTATGCATCTGCCTGCCTGCCTACATTGACTGTTGTTGTGTGTTTTTTATTTTATTTTATTTTATTTTATTTTATTTTTATTTTTATTTTTATTTTTATTTTATTTTATTTTATTTTATTTTTAATTGCTTTTCCTGAGAAGGATCTGTCAGACTTTGCTGCTACCCATTTAGGGAAAAATGTGGGAATGAAGATAACAGTATATGCCATTTATGGTCCAATACTATCCCCTGATATGGGTTACTGTGGCTTGTTAATGGTCAGACAGGGATGCAAAAGGAAAAAAGAAGGCGGGGGGAGGAAGGGCAGATATGTCTGCAGGGTCCAAAAGAAGCTTGTATTTCTGAGATGGTGGATGGCGAAATGTTTCATTATGGGATTGGGGACCTGAAATGGTTGCAGTCATTTCAAACTCTCTGCAGCTCTGGGGCTGGCCAAGCTTTGTAGAAAGGTCATGGGTAGGCAAGGACCAACCTCGGTGAGAGCTGTCACAAAAGTCAGGTATTGTGCATGTGGCCACCACAACTGGACACAGCTGGAGTGAGGACCATGGGATATCATGTTTGGACCCTTTTTGGTGACCAGAAGAAAGCATTTATTTTCTGGCTTCCATACATTGCTATCTATCCCAAGCTTTGTTTAGCTACACAAGTCTGTGAAGAGTCACTTTCCATTTTTGCATGAGATTGCAGAAATCTTAAGCCTTGCACAAATCATTAAAGTATTTTCTCCATGTTTGTGGACATTTCCTCTTGGAGGTAGCAGTTGACCAAGAAAAACAATACTGGTTCCTGATCTGCTTAACATAAATGCATTAAGAAAATATATTTGGACAGTTGAACTTTTCATATTTGTCAAAAGAGATCGCCCAAGAAGTGTAATTTACTGTACTGAGACCAATGTTTCATGTTATTCATGTCCTAGCTCCAAGTCAAATGCATGCCTAGAAAGCATTGTAGGGAGCAGCTGAGGTCTGGGACTTTTTTCCTCTGAAAAGTGCTTTCAGGATTGGACCAAGGAGTAGCACTCCACACCATGGCTCACCACAACTCCGTCTTTTAGTAAAGGAGAATTCATATACTACATTTGATCCATTTGTTATCAAATTAGCATGCAATTACTTGTAAGAAAGGTTTTCTGCAGTCAGTGGTCCAATACTTCCTGAACTCCCATACTTTAGGTAAAGAATTTAAACATTTCCTTAGCCCCTCAGCAGATTTACTTTCTAATGCTTTTGAAAATGGGTATAGGATTTTCTGTTTAACTGGTCTCCAGGGCATTTTGCCATTCACAATCTCATGTTAAATTTTTCTTTCCATTCTTGCTTTGACCTGTGCAACCCATCCATTACATTTCTGGAATCTCAGAGGCTCATTAATTAGCATGCAAATTGTGGTGTCGTTGACCTCACTCATTTATTTTAAGCTATGTCCATAGCTATTGAGTGAAAGACTTAGGGAAACAATGTGGTGTTGGCCACAGTTTATCTCCAAGTCTTAAAATAACACAGATACCTCAGAGAGTGGCATGATCTTTAGTGACATTTTAATTCTGTTGGCACACTTTAAAATAGCCAGCTGGGACATCACAGATAGACTTCAGTTTTGAAGCCTTGCAGTCACCATCTGAATGCCAAACTTTTGAGGAGCAAAATAATGCATTTATATATAGATGAAACAAGCTGTAATCAGACTGGCCTCGCAGCACATGCCAGTAATTGTGAACAGCTGCATTAGAACAATGCAGCTGTTAAGACTCCTCCACGCCCAAGAATACATCTACTTGTCTGGTCCAAAGATCACTCCTGGGTGTATCGATATGCTTTTCTTAAGAATAGAGAGAATCATTAGGGATGCAATTGTTTGAAGAAATCATTCCTTGATTATATGTTATCAAGGGAGTGTTGGGTATACGCAGACTAGCAGAGATTGAGAAAACAATCCAAACCCCTTCTTGTACAGCAAATGAACAGTATCTCTGCTTTGGTGTCTGGAACCTCCCAGGCTTTAACTGTATCTGCAAAATGCACAGTGCATAATTTCAGCTGGATTAATGTTGTTTGTAGGCTGTGCCTGGTTGCTCCTTCCTCTAATGGGCCAAAAGTGCCTGGGCAAATGTTGAACCAGTTTACATGGGAGTAGGTGAGAATACTGAAGGGCAAGGCACTCAGATGTGGCAAGATAAGCTGTCTGTGTACACGTGTGCCCTTTTCTACAGAATCAGTAATCTAGGCTCTGATTGAGAGAGGTAATGATATGGAAGAATGGGTTTGTTCTTTTTTTTGGGAAGAATTGCTCCTCAGTTTTTATGCTGCTGGTGGTTACAGGGTTAGAACAAGCCTGGCCTCTATGTGTAGTAGAAGAGTTACCATTTTCAATTCACTTAAAAAACAAGACCCTTTAAATTGTACATACCAGCAACTTAATCCAGATACTGGACTGGTTTTGACATAGAATGAGGCTATAACGTGCTCAAAGACCTCAAAGTCCCAGTGACTGAACCTGAGGTTGAGGAGCCAGCTCTTACATGTGTTACTACCTGCATAAAAATTGGTCACATTTCTTTGTGCTTCCTTTCCTATAGTATTACACTAATTGTTTAGTTTCACATTTGTTTATGTAGTCAGAAGTATTTGCTTGGTATGTGTTACTTCTAGTTTAAACGCATTAAATGTAGGATGGGTACAGATAAGAAAAACGAAGTGACTTAATCATTAAGCCATAACAAACCACTAACAACAGAAACAAAAATGCTGGCATGCTCAAGCCTCTTCTAGCATGCCATTGTGGAGCTATAAAAATTTGTGGTGGGAACAGGTAATGTTGCTCTTTGGCCCGTTTATGAGGCATATTTTGTGCCAGTGAGTTTCTAAGGACCAGAACATGAAACTGAAGAAATTCTTTCACCATGGTGGAAGCCAGTCATACTGTCTGTGCTGCTTTTTCCCCTGGAGTTTTCATCGGAGAAAACCTTTTTGTGGCCTCTGGTTCAACTGCAAGAAGTCACGTCACAAAAAGAAGGCCAAGAACAAAGATGTCAAGGTCCCAAACCAGGAAATATCCAGGGAAACCTGTACTTCTGCCTGAGAAGTTTCATTTTACAAGTCTTATGTGCTCTGCATGCACTGACTAACTTCTTAAGGAAAGCAGTGGTACAGGTCTCCTTTTGCCTGCGTGACCGATTTCCAAACAGCATGATTAAAAACATCTTGAGGCTAGCATGACTGTACTGCTTGTAGTGCTTTGGGACATTGAGCGATGTTTTCCCTCCCTTGTATTAATTCCATGAAGAAAAGTGTTAATAGGAAGACATCAGAAAGTCGAGGAAATGATTTTCTGCAAACGTTAGGCAAAACCTTCTTGCTGCTAATTTGGTTCTCCAGTACTGGCGTTAGTCAAATGGCCATTGAATTCAATAGCTTAATGAGACTGCCAGAAAGACAGCAAGCTTGAATAATGGCTGTTTGACCCAGGTCCAAAAGTTTTCTGATCAAAAAATTTCAAAGCGCTGTTGGTTTCCTTCCCAGAACCTGAAGTAGCCTTGGGATTTGGCAATCATTTGGCAGTCATGCGTGAACAGTGGTGCTTCCTGTGCTCCTGGCCAAGGCTAGAGAAATGGAAAAGCTTACATTTTGGAAAATGGAAACATTTCTTAGAATGCAATTCTTCTCACCTGTGAATTTGAAGAGTATCTGAACATATCTGAGAGTGAAATTTTGTTCCCTTTTTCTCAGAAAATTTAGGATTTTGCACTTGATATATTTTCTGGCTTGTGTGATATACTTAATGCCCTTTATTTTAATTCCTCTTTTGAAAATCAACTTAGTCTTGTTCCTTTTATTTCAAAATCAAGAGTGGGAGAAAGATCATTTTCATTCTGTTCCCTCTATGATGGGTTCCTTGCTTCTCGAAGCCTGGTATTTTACAGGCAGCTCACCTGACCCCCAGATCTAACCTACCTTGGTCTGCTCTGTAATCCATATCATTTTTCCCTTGGTAAACACTCATCTCATTGTTTGGGTGCCACAAATAATGTTACTTGTTTCTATTTACACCTTTGTTTTTCAATTACAGTATATGTCCAACACCTGTTAGTTTCCTCTGAAAAGCACATCTCTTCCACATGCAAGGTTTATGATGCTAACTTGCAGGCATTCTTTAATTATAAAAGGGTATGTATGTGATGATCTGTCAAAGGACAGTTGTCTCTAAATGGATTAAAAGAAGCTTACAGGGTTTAAAAATGGTCCGTGCCCATCATATGCTGAAAATAGTTGAAGTTAGCTAAAAGAGATAGCTAAATAACACTAATAATTTACATATAGCAGGTAAATGTTTGGTTTCTCGATTCCAGATAGTAACATTTGGAAATACGTGAATGTGCTTTGTAAAGATAAGAAGGGAAAAAAAAAAAAAAAAAAAAAAAAGGTAAATATGTCAAGTGACCAGTGTTGTTAGGTAAACTGTTCCTAAGCATCTGCCCACAGGAAAAAATGAGACACCATTTAAAAAAAAAAAACAGTCCTGTGCCATGCAAGATCATCTCTCAGCTGTTGGGAATCAAAATTATCCTGTCCTGACTCATCAGTAGGGCTCTTTCTACCTCACTCTGGGAGACAGCATAATGAGAATGTATTAAAGATTGACTGTTTGGAAATAAATGTGTTCTTGAACGATAGTAGTATCATAAAAGCGTAACAGAGTAAGAAAGATTTGTGGTAAAGCTGGGAAAAACTGGCAGGTTTTCAGGCATACATGTTTTTCTAGTGGTCTGAAATAGAGCTAAATGCAAGTTGTGAGCAACTGCTGAAAGTTTTACTATCCATCACTTCCACCATCTAACAGAAAGGTAAGTGGTACCTGCAGTCAAGCTATAACCTATCAACAGGGAAGAAAGGTGGTAAGGTGCTTATCTTCTCAAGGAAAGAAAAATAATTAACAGCCTGTGCCCCATGGAAAGACTAGTGATTGCAGTGATGATAACTGCATGCCATAAAGAAACTAGGAAGGTTTCTTTCTCCATATTTACTTTAAGTTCGATTGTTTTCAGTCTGTTATTCACCTGCAAGGAAAAAAAATCCCACTTTTTAAATGCAGATGTTTTCTCTAGTGCAGCCAAATTCTGTAGAAAGCTGTTTGGGGTTTTTGTTTGTTTTGTTTTGTTCTTGACAAGTTTTTGAAAAAATTTGTTGCCTTTGAAAAGTTCCAGCGTATTGTCAGTAGAAAGTCATGTCTGTGGCACCGAACCACAAAACCCCATGAGGTAATAAAAACACTTACTGTGCCTATGAGTAGTTGCTTGCTTATTTTTGTCTTGCTTTAGAGCAGAAGTAGTGGTTGCAGCATTGTGAAAAATGTCAGCGGGTTTTGTTACTGTCAAGAGTTTTTTTGCATCAGCTTTGCTTCAGCGATCAGTTGCTCACAAAAACTGTTAATTGCCTCATACGCTGTGCACATGCTGCGAATGGTATCCCTGAAGTATTTGGAGCAGAGAAGGGTAAAAGCTACTTTCCTAAAGCTAGGCTGTGGGAAGGGAGACCTCTTTACTTAACTGCATCGGCCTGAGTCAGATGGGGTTGTTCATTTTTTCTCTTCTTTTACAGTTGCTGCAAATGACAAAATAATTACAGCAGTGTGTTTTATACACCTTTACTTAGTCAGCATGAGCATTTCCATTATAGTTGGTCCCTTGGTTTGTTAACTACAGGAATTAGCTCTTTGAGATGACTACTGCTTTTCAATCATTCTTGCTTAGCTCTTGCAGTAGACAAAATGATTTCCAGCTCCAAATCTTACTCTGGCAGTTGCTCTTTGACTTTACTTTCCTTTAAAGGTGTGGTTAGACCTGAGGCATTCTAGATACAATACTTGGAGGTTTTCTTTTATATTTATACGGCTGCTTTCAAATAGAAGTTTTTAAACATCTAAAGCTGTGTTAATCGTGTCAAGACATAAAAAACTTTTCTCAACATATTAGATCTACAAAACATGCTGTTAAACCAGTGACTTTAAATATGTAAATGGATGAACAATACATGGAAGTCATAAAGGCCAACAAAAGCAGGGACAAGAGGTGGATGCAATGTGGAGAAGTGAACTTCTTGGAAGTGCATATTCATTAAACTGATCCTGCAACAATTCTGCAATGTGATTAACAGTGCTTCACCTTTGCTGTCTCTGCAGTCACCACCTCCTGTCACCCCAACTGTGGTGTGTAGAAGGGCAGAAGAAGCGATACACTTCTCAGTGTAGTCTCAGTGTACTCTACTTGTGAATGGGTGAGCTGCTTGGTAGAGGAGAAATGCATTGACCTCCCATAAGATGTGAAACTTAAGTCTAATGGCTCTGTAACATTCCAGTTTCTTCATCCGAGGGAGAAAATGTGATATAAATGCTCATTCCCAATCATGCACTTACTAAGAAAAAAAAAATCCCTAATAAGGGTATGTTGGGATTTAAAAACTTTTTTTTGTCATGAATTTCCAGTTAAAATACACGCGACTGCACTTTCAAGCTCATTTAGACTGTGTTTTGGACAAAGGAGGTAATTTAAGCATTAGTCACCGTAGTGTGGTAGGCACTGGAAAAAATAATTTAGTTGGTAGTGTAGAATATCCTAAATTATAACCTAGATTTGATGCCAGACTGAAGTCAGCATGAAGTTGAGCTTTTTTTTTTTTTTTTTTTTTTTTTGAAGGTTTTAGAGGAATGACTATGTCTGTGAGTCGTTTAGACCTGTGCTTTTCTTTAAGCTGGTTATTTTTAAAAGGTAGCTTGCTGTGTTAGAATTAGTGTCTCATAAATGCTTCTTAAGAACATTAAATGTATAAATTCCACTACTGAAAGCCGGGGTATAGTTGCTGAAGGCTTTTTGTTCTGTCTTGATATTTGCATTTAACTATTATATACTGTTACTTGGCAAAACAGCTTTGGGAATGCTAAACAAAGAAATAATAAAAATTAGTTATAACAAGTTAGAACTGATGGAAGTGACCACCATCACTGAAGGAAATGCATGGGCAAATCTTATAGATGAGATGTTATTTTTCCCATCACTTGTAAAGCAGTGACAAGGTAGGATCCCTGCCTCCTGAACTAGATGACAGGACTTGGACACCCTGAGTTGCATACAGATCTGCTGGAAAGATTGTAGCACAAATACCGTGCTTAATACAGGGGATGGTTTTCCCGTCTTGACTCTTGCCAAGGAGTCATGGGCAGGTACAGACAGACATACCTCTGCTGGTCCAGTCCTGGTTGTATGCATGATACCTGCAGGTTTCTAAACCTCGTGCCATTACAAGAGTGAAAAGCATGGTTTCGAAAATCTTTGTCAGTCAGAAGGTGAGATGTATTCCATAGTATTTTTTTTCCCTTAACTTTTAGTTTGTTTTTGGCTTTGCCTTAATAGAATAAAATATTATCTGACTGCACTTAAACTCTCTTTACAAATGCGTTCAGTAGGGTTGCCACAGACCACAGGAATGAGACTATGAGCGGTGGTTGCCTTTGGGAGGTCTTGAAAACAACTAATCCTTTGTGGGCAGGAATACCAAAGCAGAGGGCAGTTTCTTCCTCTCCTAAAATGTCAGAACTGCTTATTTTAGCACATAATAATGAAATCCCCAACCTTATTTAAATTCGATAGGGACCTACATTTGATTTGGCTGACTATTAAGTGAGCAGCAAAGCAAGGACATAATTTTTCTTTCTTTTACCTGGCTTTATGCTTCATCTTAATCCAAAGTGCTGAGGAGTGCATGGTCTGGGGATGTGAACATGTATAGCATATACCAAATGCAAAATGCTGATGCTTACATTATATTAATTTTCAGCCTTAAACTTAATGAAAAATGTGTTGGATGATTCATAAACTCATATTCCTAGGCAAAACATGACAAAGTACTGTTTCAGAGATGACAAATATTAGCTTGACATACTATTATATAAAGAAATAAATACCAGTATTCTTAACATACTCCATTAAATACACCTCAGCAAGAAGTGTGAAACCTGAAAGTCTAAATAACAACTCATTCAAAATTGGGTTTAAAGATACAAGCTGTTTAAATATTGCCCACCTGACTAAAGAGCTCCTTTTCTGCCATTTCAGATTTAAACTGAGCATGAACATAAACTCTCTTCAATATTTTGTTTCTTAAAGCTGAGACAATTGTGTCTCACACTGGAGTTTGTATTTTAATATTTTAATATTTGAGTTGACAGCTTTGCAGTCTGTTTTTGTAGGACAAGAGGAGAAATATGCATTTTTAATATACAAATTAGCTTGCAGAATAAGAATTTAGCACTAAGACTCCTTGATGTACCTGGCATCTGAAATACCATTATCTTTTAAAAAAGCAAATGAGCATTCAGTCTTCCTCCTTCCACATTTGTCATTATTTGGCATGTTCAACAAAATAAAGACTAATGGACTAAAATAGAACAGGTAATGGCTTAGGAGAGAAATTGTGATTGACAACCATCATAGCAACCTGTTGGTATGCTACCAAGCACCATGACCAAAGTACAGTTTTGCACTGTTTTTTTTTTTTTTTTTTTTTTTTCTTTTTTTCTAAGGAGGGAAAACAAAATCATCTTTTTTTCAATGACTGCAACACTTTCCAGTTTTCAAGTTTCCATGCTTAATGATAATTTGGTTACCTCTTCTTTTCTCTGTGTGGGGATGTACTTGGGGTTACAGATTTTCATGAGAGTTGGCTATCTTATGAAAAGCAAATGCATTTAGCTTTCTGCCCTGTCAGCTGGTTGCTGTCTAGAAATAAAATGATTCAAAACCAAAAACAACAACAACAATGAAAAAAACATAACTGCAGGCTACAGTGGTAAAACCATTAAAAGATGAGGTTTTCAGCAAGAAGATCTGACCATTGGCTTTTCAGGGATGTAGTGTCTGCTGCCAGAAACTATACCCTGAAGAAGGAGTTAGTTGTCAAAATGAGAGGAAAAAAAAATTCTTCAATTCTTCTTTCCTCCTATTAGAAAGTTTCAGTTCAGACCAACAAATACAGTTCTGTAGAAAGTCTTCCAGCCTTGACTTCATTTTACGAATGAAAGTTTTGTATTCTTCTCCTCTTGTATCTCAGACTGGAGTTTGAGCAATTCTTTAAGTTACAGAGATACAAAAACAAAACAAACACAATACCTATTTTATTGCAGGTATTCTGTGTTCCCCTTGTTTATAGAGGGGTTGATGCATGCAGATGCCTCCTGGTAGTTTACCATGTAGTGCCTTTACTGGTGGTGGTGGAACCTTAATGGAGTTCAGGAGAGACAAATCTGAAACTCTTCTTCTGGGTTTTAGGTTAGATAAAGCTTTATGAGTTTAGCAGCCAGGGGCTTTGGCCTCTGAAGAATCCTGCTCTGCCTTGAATTTAATTCTCTAACGCTAATCAGTGAGATGACAGTGTTTTGTTGGTGATCGATTTTTAGAGATGACGTACCAAATTGGACTCATAGCTTTAGTTGGGGTTTTCCAGATATTAGTGATTATGGAAGGATTCAGTTATGTTGCTTGTGGCTTTTTGGTGGGTGAAATACTTGGAAGGGGAAATGAATACAGGGAGAATTTAAAGAATGAACAGTTTTTGCTAGGCATGCTGCTTATAGCAGGAGTAGACTAATTCATTTCCCTAATAAGGCTGTGCTGGAAGTTGGAATGTTTTGAATTGCATTAAATGTCACAAAAGTATTCATCGGAGAGGAACAGCTTGTGGGATGTTTGGAGAACAAATTTGATCATGTTTGTCTGGTCGAAATGAGCTGTTTACACAGACTAAATATATCTTTTTTTTTTTTTTTTTTTTTTTTGAAAGAGCAAACATCTGTGATTGCAAAGTGTGCACAAACATTGTGCACTTTCATTTTCAGTATCCTGGCTGTCAGTAACTGACCGCTGTTGACTGTATTTTCACTGTCTGTAATAATTTGTAAGGAGATGGAAGCCTGGAGCTCGCTCCAGCAACCATTAGCCAAGGTCTTTTGTGTGCACTGTTTATAATAAGCATTTATACTGAGCTTTTATGTCTTTGTTTTGTTTGTATGTTACCAAAAATATTACACAAACTCATATACTGAACTGCCAGCTTGAAATCACTCAGAAAATACCCTGCTTCAAACTGTCCTGCTTTTCTAATAAGTAGTAACAGGGCAGGAAAGTCATCTCCTTCTGAAAGCCTCTATCATCAGGTATCACTGCATCACCCCATTTAACCGAAGTAGCATGAAATCTTCACATCTAATTGCTAGGTAGGAAACTACATGATAACAGCTTAAAAAAAAAAAAAAAAAAAAGTGCAAGATTCTGTAGTTAAATTACTTCTTGCTCTACAGATTTTGTAATATCTTTCCCAATTCCAAGGGCAATAGCCAAGATGTAAGCACTGTAGCAAGTATTTTCGTAAATGTATGTGTTGGACATGGACATGTTTTGCTCTTCAACGTGAACTGTGCTTTTCCTCTTGTACTGTCTTGTCTAACCACCGTGCATTTTTCACATTCAGATCCTGGTGGCTCAGTTTGCTGGGTGAGCATTTTCTTTATGCAACGCTGGATAAATCACAGATTTTAGTCTGATTATGGTCTGAAGTCAACAAGGCCAAGCTAAACTGTTTGAAGTATGTCTGGGACACGCAAATTTATGTCCTTGTTTCAAGTATGTTTGGGGGAAGTAAAGCAATGTTATGCTGTCTGGCTCCAATGTTAAAAGAACATTGGAAACATTGTAGTTATCAAGCCCCCCCCCCCTTCCTTCCCCCTCCCTCTGCCCCCTTTTAATGGCATTTTTGAAGACTAATTTTGAAGAATCTCTTCAGATCATCTGGAAGTAATGTTTGAAATAATTTTTGTTAAGTGCTGTATAGGTGAGCACAGAGCCATCTTCATACATTGCAAACTTAAATTTAATTATATTGTGAAACTAATGAAATGCATTTCTCTTGTAGACTGAAACTTCAGGTTCCAACTTTTGCAAACTTTATTTTTTCCTCAGCCATGAAATTTGGGAGTTGATTTGAATAGTGACTATCTTTCTACTTCTAACTGTTAGATCAGTTTAATAAATACACAAAACATTGCAAGTTACTTTATTATAAAATACATATCTAAAATACAGAAGAATCTTCTTCTACTCTAGTCTTTAAAAAAGAAAGAAGAGTTTCCATATGTGTTGTCATTTTTTTTCTTCTTGTTGCTTTTGTCGCTGCCAATTGACAAGTCCACAATTAGGCATGATTAACGATGCACCCTGGTGCTTTGGAGGGCCAGAGGTCAGTGTTCTCATAGGCTGCAAACTCTGTGGGAAACCGGAGAACAGACCTCTTCCTCAGAGCAGGGAAACGCTCTATCTGAGAATTATTGTTGATGTGGACATGATGCATGTCATCGGTGATGCACAAATGATGAAGGCAAAGTGCACAAAATGATATTCTTGTGAACTGTAGTATTGGTTTATGATTTTTTTTCTCCTCATTATTCTCTGCTTTTTTTCCGTATTTGTTTGTTTATTTATTTATTTATTTTGATAACATAGCATGTGGGTTTATATTCATCTCCCCTTTTTTTTTATAAGCTAGTTGCTGGACCGAAACAACAGGAAAGCTGTTGTTGGTATCAGATGGGCCTCGTGGGCCAAATGGCTTTCAGGGAAGAAGTAAATGAAGTAAACATTTTAATCAGCTATTAACAAGGAAAAAATATATTTGTTAAAAGTTGAAAAGACGTCACTTATATGGGACAGCATGCCTACTTCAAATCTAGCTAGATTTGAATCTAGCTGCTAGAGTAGTAAGGCTGGTTTATACAGTAGATGTGTTTAATTAAAATGTAGCTTCTGTTCCCTGTTCTCCAAACAAACTTTTTTGCCTCATTGGCAAACTTTCTTTTAGATATGATAACTCAGCTTCAGTTCAGCAAAACCCTTTTTAGAAGATTTTTAGGAAATCAGGTTTGCATGATTTCAGGCAGGATATGATTAATGTTGTCCCAGCTCTCTGAGCAGCTACCAAATATGGCCAGAAATGTTTTGAAATGTGGCAGGAAAGCAATTTTCTACCAAAACATCAAGAAAAGACTAAATTGTATCAGCAGCAGTGTTGTCAGTGTTGTCAGTGAGTTGGACTTTATGTTGTTCTATTGCATTTGGAAAAAAAATAAAAATAAAATTCAGGGTGTGTGTTTTTGCACATACATGCGTGCAAATCTGAAAAGACGATAAATCAAGTGAGATGCTTTTACCTATCACATATTACAAGTTCAGTTTAGGTATAATGAAATCTGTTAATTCTTTATCTTCTTCGCCCTTTCCATTATGATACTTCCTTTACTTCCCACCACCCAGTGGTAGTTTCAATGTACTCATTGTTTGGAAGAATTTTTTTTGCTATCTACTGTGGAGTTCAAGTGATATTAAGTTTACCTTTGAAGGCCAGAGAATGTACCAAAAGATCCTGTATTATTTAAGTTGTTAAGCTGTTTAGAAGGACTTTTATTGTTTTAAAAGGAAGCTTTCAGTTTTAAGCCTGGATAAGGGTTATGCTCTTTAAAATGCAATTTGTCTGACCAGAACTTTCTGAGTTTGAAAGGAAGGAAAGCAATAAGCAAATTTTGACTGTCTCCTGACTGGTGATACATTATTATGAATTTCTAAATGAATTAGTACTTGGTGACAAATGCTAGAGTTCCTAATGTTGTATCTGGATAAACTCGTCTAGTTTGTTTTTGCTTTTGCCCTATATTAACTACGATGGAGTAGGTTCAACTTGAATGCTTCTTGTTTCCCTTAGAGGAAACAAATGATATAATTTATATATCTGTGGGTGGACATAGTGAGTTGGAAAAGGGAAATACTTAAATATTAAAGCATTTGTTTTTACAATTATGTGTGTTTTTCTCTTTCAGAGTTGCTTCTGTACCAAAACCTGATCTCATTCATGTACCGAAGGTATGTTCATCATCACAACTGAGAAATGTAGCATGTGGCACTGTTACCCATCTGTCAAACCCTGTTGTTGATAAGCACTAGCATTCAAACTTTCCTTTCAATATAACGTGCTTGATTTCCATGTGTTACGTTAAGACTACTGCAACTTTTGGATCTGAGTGATATTTTTTTTCACTCACTCAAAAAAGAATCAAGAGAACTGGCAAATGATCATCCACAAAAAAAAAAAAAAAAAAAAAAAAAAGGAAAAAAAAGTGAATAAATGTTATCTTCCAACTTTTGGGGCTTTTTTTTAGAAAGATAAAGCTGAAGTTTTTCTATATCCTTAAGAGAAAAACTGTAGTACGTTGTTGCTTTTTTTTTTTATAGGCAGTTTCTTTTCCTTTCCTTTTTTTTTTTTTTTTTTTTTTCCTTTTTTAATAGGTACTGAAATCCCCCTTTGTATTTGAAAGAAGCTTATCTAAATACAGAGTTTCAAAGAACAATTCATCTCACTTTACTTAGAGCCCTGGGGGTTTATTTGTTCTTGACTCCTTTTAATGTTATGTCCTCAAGCAACAGTTTCAAAAACTGTTGATAAGTAGTCTATTTACAAACCTAAAAATGCTTACAAATGGCTGGGCATCTCTCTCATCAAGCATATACTGGAAAATCCTCTTAAGTGGACATAAATAATTGTATTACTGTCCTGCCAGACCTGATTTGAAAGGCACGCAGTTTGGCACCACCTTGTTAAAATACAGCTCCTTGAAAACAAACAAGCAAACAAAAAAACAACAACCCACTGAATTCACTTTTTTTTTTTTTTTGAGAGTTTTGATTTGATGAGTGTATATGCAGACTTCATTGGACAGATGGAATAGAAATAAACATTCTCAGATGCTAAAATGAGTTAGGGGGCTTCCTTTCCCCTCTAAGTCACCTCACCAAACTTGACAAACTACAAAACTGAATGTTCACTGGACGGCAGTTGTCTCTGTGAACCACTTAGAGCTGAGTGGTCCTCCTGTGTGTAAAAAAATATTCTGGGGAGATTATGTTTAAGAAAAACTGATAAAATATTCTGGAATAGGTTGGAGGTTGCGAAGGGACTTTTTTTTTTTTTTTTTTTTTTTTTTCTCCCAATCTACAGTTGCTCTAAAGAGAACTTTATAGAACGAGAGAGAAAAAGGAACAAATGGCTGCTCCCTCATATCTCTGACCCCAGGATAGCCACACTTTTGTTTTCCCATGTGGCTTTAGTATGTCAGATGGTATCAGTCTTGCACTTCTCCATCTGGAAACTATAACCCATGTCGACCTTGAGTTACAAAGTTGTGACTCAGCCACTCAAGTGGCACCTGGTCCCAGTGTCTGAAGCAGGGATAGGAGCCAGCCTGTATTTTGGCCAGGGAAGCCTTTGTCCTTGTAGTCGAGTGGAGTTGACAAGCCAGCTTGGGCCCGAAGCACTGGCCTCTAATAAATGAGCTGAAGGGCCCCTCGTTCCTCCCTTGAGGCCCCTATCAACAAATCAATGTATAGTGTGTGTGTGTGCGTATGCATGCACATGCAGTTTGCATATTGGGAACGTGCATATCTTGAATTGGGTTTGAGAGGTGGAATGTGTTTTTTAAAAAACGCTAATTTTTTCCACATGAATTACCCAGTGGGTTTTGCAATGGTGTGGTTCTTCAGTTTGTCTTGAATTTGATTTGTGGGGTGTCTGTTCTGGATGTGATGTGAGGAGTTAGCATCATGGGATTTCATTTTGACTGACTGTGCATGCTTGGGTCATTCCCTTTCCTAAATGCATGGCTCATTTTTTTCCATGTGCTTGTTGACAACGCTCTTGGTAAAGCTTGCTTCTGTGATGTTCATTCCTCTTACTTCACACTAGGCGGGTTGCCTCTCTCAACAGCACTGAAAATACGTTCTGAGGAATGTGCATGTGGTTGGTGTGTTTTTGTGTGTGTATTTTTTTTTTATCTCACATAGGAAGAACCTAAAGAAGTAGTTAAGCCTGTGCCCATTGCCTCTGCTGCTGCACCCAAATTCACTGCCACAGCCAGCGTGGCTTACAATAAGACCCCGAGGCCCTTCGGAGCTGTGACGTCCTCAAAAGTCACCTCCATCCCATCACCATCCTCCGCCTTCACCCCAGCCCAGGCGGCGGCCGTGCCCCCCGCCCCAGCCCCGTTTGCTGCACCAGGACTGCATGTTAACGCCAAGCCTAACGCTGATGGGTGGCCACCCGCACCGAGCACTGCTAAACCTGCCGTTAATGTCCCACGGCAGCCCGCCACGCACAATGCCGCCCCGAGCGGCCATGTCGGCGACGGTGCCCAGGAGGTGGCGGAGGGGCCGCGACGAGGATTCAGAGAGAACCAGGGTGACAGTAAACAGCAAAATGGGTAGGTGGGATTTTTTTTTTGCTGTGAGGGTCTTTTCCTCACAGGAAAAAAGCTGGGCTTGTTCGAGGGCTGAGGAAAACACATCTCGGGTGTGCCACCCAATTGCCAGAAGCAAATCTTTGAGGAATAACATGTCTTGGAAAAGGGGTGTTTTGAAGGGCTGAGTCTGTGAGGATTTAATAATGAAACTGTACCAGTTTATGGTGTCACACCTAAATTACAACAGACCACACCAAGATGGGTTGTATCACGATGTGTTTCAGACCTTGCAACAAGCCCAGCATTCATTTGGACACCTGTGTCTCACTGTGTCTGTTGGGTCCCAACATAGAGGCTGAAAGCAGCAGGCACTTGGAGGTGGAGAGTGGCCTGTCAAGAAGGATCGGCGACCTTTGATGTTGATCATTATTGACCATCTTCTTGCTTTTTGGGTTTTCTTGACTTATTTTCAGTCTCAAAAACTTAAAACTTAAAACCTGAAGGCTGTGGCTAGTATTTCCAATTCTTCAACAGAAAGGGGCAGGAGGAGTAGGCCCAGTGCCCATCTCATCTGATCTCCTCTGAGCCTAAGTATATGAAGAAACCTACAGAAAGGTACACATCCACATCAACTAAAAAAATAAATCACAGTTTCAGGTGGTCTTCTCATGGAGAAAAACACTTCTTTACGCACCCATTCCCCTTACATTGCAGTACTAGTATTTTCTATACACACATTCATATACAGCTGCCCATATGCATTTTATATGAGACCATTGTCATGGTGACTTTAAAGCTAGTCTTAAACAGATGATGGCAGGAGTCCGTACTGTGCAGAGGTGGGATGAAAGCAGGAGATCCCAAGGACTTGCTTCCTGATCACATGTTGCCAAACTCTCTCGCTTTCTAGGAATGCTGCTTTACCAAGTAACACGTAAGGAGTATTCAAAAGCAGTAATCAGTACGGAAAAAAAAATGAACAATAGCAACAAAATTAAGTCTCCTGGAAGGAAGTGCTGGAGGCATAAAGTAAGCATTTAATGATCAACACAGGGTCACTGGGTACACATGGGTACCTGCCCTGCCTTATGTTTAGTGAATGAATGATAGTGACTGAGGAGTATCATCGCTGGTAGGTTAGGAAATCCCTGTCTTGCTGCCAGCCATGCAGGTCTGGTTTGGGAAATCTTAAAAGCATTTGGAGCTGGGGAAAAACAAACAAACAAATAACAAGAACAATGAAACATCAACTACAAATCAACAAAACTTTATTTTGCTATCTTTCTTACAGCAGAGTTTTAGCTGGAATTAAATGTGACTTAAATACTAGTCTTGCAATCCAAAAGTAGAATACAAAAGCAAGTGAACAAAGAAACGTTAAAGTGATTATGTTGTTCTGCAGCTACCCAACTTGCTTAGTTTTACTTGTTTAAGCATCACTGTAGATGATGTAGTTTGATAAATAAAACCATCTCCCCATTTTAAGTGGAATTGAAGGTATTTTTGAAATGTCAAGAAAGTTGAAGTTTAGAAAAATTGATCAATCTCAAAAAACAAAACAAAACATTTTGCTTCTTTTTTGTACTCCTTTTTTCAAAAACAAAGAAACACACACAAAAAAAAAAAAAAAGGACAACTTGTATATTTGCATCTTGTTTATAGTTAGCTCTGCTGAGTGAATACAATTCTCCAGACACAGCACCCTGTTGTATTCAGAATTTTTGGTTCCTTCCTTCCTTCCTCCTAACTTCCCCCTAATCCCATTCAGGATATAAACTATTTGCCTTTACTTCAGGATGGGGAAGGAAGTTTTGTTTCTCTTGTTTACTCCTGGCATAAAAAGAGAGCAATTTGGCTTCACTAGGCTGTATACAATTGTATTTTTATCAAGACCTTCTTGACAA
The DNA here is from genome assembly GCF_965140915.1 of Aythya marila. Lineage (NCBI taxonomy): Eukaryota > Metazoa > Chordata > Aves > Anseriformes > Anatidae > Aythya > Aythya marila. Next base: position 9,405,770 of record NC_139045.1, on the reverse strand, counting down.
CTCTCACTTGAGAAAGTGCTTGCTGCTTAAAACAGGTAAGATGTCCACAGACTTCACTCAAAATTTTAACTCAGCTGGACTAAGTTTTTCCATTATAGGTTCTCTTGATGGTTTAAAGTTTGACTCTGTATATATGGCTTTGCCAGAGCTTGGATTTGGAAGATCCTATAATAAATATTTCAAGAAGCAAAAAATGTATTAATGAATGAAAACCTTTTTTCCCTTGCAGATAACAACAGTGACGAAGTTAGTATCAACAGCACTGGAGTTGAATTATGGTCGTTTTTCTTGTTGGAATAACCAGCATGTATTACTGTTTTGCAAACAAAACTATGTTATATAAAGCTCTTACAGGGTTTTATATTTAAATTTTGCAAAACAGCTTCAGCTTTTTTAGTAACTTCTCAGTGTAGCTAATGGTTTTGTCTGCATTGAAGATGATGTGATTTTGCTTTTCACCGTGTTAAACTTTGCAGCATTTTTTTTTTTTTTTTTTAATTATAATTCCAGAAAACATTCGTGTGGTGTTTGTGTGTATCGGTAAATTCTTGCTGCACCTATGGCTAATTGGTGTTGGCAATACAACTAGTAAATGGTGAAATACAGTATAAAAGGAAAAATGTCTTGAGGAGTATGGAATGAAGGGCCAGATGTTGAATTCGTACAAAAAAATAATAGCAACATCTGTACATTATAATTTATGCGATCTGTATTTTGTGATTTTATGAGATTTTACTGGCTTGTCATTTCTGCTCTTGCCTCAAGAGTGAGTCAAGACTAAGCCGGTCTCATTGAATATTCCTTTGTCTCTGGCACCACCTCGTGCCTTAGTGACTCATTACCATCAAGCCTTTAAAAAAGGAAGCGGTGGAGGATCCGCAAAAAGAAAGCGAGGGGAGAGAAATCAGCAGGATATTTTGTTTGATACCACTATCATCAACTGTGAAAGACTACTTATTTCACTGTGGTAGTTGCTAGAATGCAGTCATCTGCATGTAAATAATTACATTTCCATGTAACTCTACATCTTTAATGACTGCTTTCATTTTCAGATTTTATTCTTGCTATTAACTGTGTTGTTGCTTTACTTCATTTTCTTTGGATTTCTTTTACTCTGTCCTGGAAATACCACTATTGTTTCTATCCCCCTCCTTCCTGGATAAGTACATTTACTTCACTAATATTGTGTGTAAATCCAATCTTTGCTTTAATTTTGAATGATAGCTTTCATATCATTCAAGTGTCGAGTATTCTTTCAAGTATTTATTAATGCATTCCATTGAATGGGACTAATTCTTTCTTGTTGACAATAATGTACAACATTCTCATTCATATATTCCACCTTTCTTTACTAGAAACACTTTGGCCATTAAAAAAGCAGTGAGGAAGTAGTGGCAAAAATAGAAGTTGACTTTTAAAAGTTTTCTTTTTCATAGAATTATCTTTTCCTAGGAGCTAGTTTTGTACAAGTTATCTCCTGTAGACTTTGTAAAATAAATGCACATACAGAGGGCCTGAAGGATAAATGTTTTGAGATAACTAATACAGAATTTAGGAATACATTAGTAGGAATCTTGGGTTCTTTCCTTTAACTGATCAGTGTCTTTACTTGTTCTTTAGATCATTTACTTCAAGTAAAGCTTCAAAATCCTCTGTTTTTATAGGTCTGCTAATCCAGGGACTGATAATAGCATGTAGGTTATTGAGGAGAAAAATTCCAGATGAAATCAACACCCTACTTGTTTGACTTTCAGAGAACATCGATAACTTCATGTTATGCTCTAGAGCATCGCTAGCTACATTTTCAAAATACACAGCTTCATCCCCGGTCGTACCAATTGCAAAAAACTTTGCATGTACTGGGTGACCTTGCACATACCTAGTGCTTTGCCTCCTGTGAACGGAGGGGAGAATTTGTCCAAGGCACTTAACCAGATCCTAATTGACTGCACTGTTTTATCAAAACAAAGTCCCTTCTTATTTCTGTAAGGTACTCACTGTAGGTTAAATTCAAATTAAAGACTGGGAGCCCTGTACCGAGGTTTTGGTAGCAGAATGAGAATATCACTGTTTATTGGGTTTCAGTGTCCTTTCCCATTAAATCAGTCCAATAGAATAATTAGCTGTACTTTTGTTTCAAACTTCTTACTTTATTTCTTGTTTTCTTTTTCTCTTTTTCCTGTTTACACTGGGAAAACTTTCTCTTGCTGTCTTATTCTGTCATCTCCAAGGAAAATCCCACCCAAACGGTAAATGTTTAAATATGTACATGTCTTGATAATACTGATTTTTACTGTTTTAAATGTTCCAGTAGTGAAACAAATAAAAATATTCTAGTTGGATTAGAGTGATTATTAAACTGTATTTGGTTCAGAGAACTGAGCCTGCATTCACATGTGCTTGTAGAGCTCACTGCTGTATCCAAACTCAGAAGCTGCCTTTAATCACTGTGAAAAGCCACATATCTGACAATGGCTGTGTAGTTACCCTAAACTAGATATTTTGTGGAGTTCTTAGCTCACTATTCTCTTCTCTCTTTGATGCAGCCCCCCGCGGAAGCACATTGTCGATACCTATACGGAGTTCTACCACACCCCTACTCACAGCGATGCCAGCAAGAAGCGACTGATCGAAGACACTGAGGACTGGCATCCCCGGACAGGCACCACCCAGTCACGCTCCTTCCGCATCCTTGCCCAAATCACCGGCACTGATCACAGTGAGTAGTTTGATGTTAAAGAAATAAAAGTAATGGCCTTGGGCAGATAGGCGTTTTTAAAAGCTAATGGGGAGGGGAAATAATAAACCCATTCAGTCACATGTATTACATTTCACCTCATGGATAATAAATCCAGTAGGGAGAATTTTGGTGAGCTTTAAGAGGAAAACAGTTTCAGAAGACTGTAGTAGGAAAATATTTTTATAAAACTCCTGTAATTGCTAAATGCCTCAGGACATATACATTACTGGACATTATTCCTGTTTGACTGGGATTTTAATGTTCTAAATAAACCTTAAAAATAGCCTTTACTCCTAAAGAAGTTGGCAGATATGTAGTTATTTCTTCCCCGCCCCAGCATCACCAAAATGGCAACACTTCTGTTCAAATTTAATGCCTCAGAAAGTGCAAAGAAAAAATAAAGCTTTTTCAGGCATTTAGAAAATCTTTGATGGTCATAGAAAGGTGTAAAATCTGCAGTGATTTTAACCAGTCAGGAGCACAAATCCATAGCTCCTCAGTTTATTTCCATTCTTTGTTTATGATATGTTACAACTACATGTCCTATGGACTGGAACTGAAAATGCAGAGGTGGTCTTTCCCAGTCATATAGTTTTATGATGAAACTTTAATTTCATGTTATGCTCCCAGTTGTGATTTATTGTCTGTGATCTATAACACTGTAAAAGTTGTCAGAAGTGCTATCAGGACATTGGAGCTCTGTCATGTTCAGACTGGGGTATTTCATTCTTTTGCTTTTTACAGCTAATACTAAAATAAGTTATTATTTTCCTAATACTAAAATTAAGGCAGTGAAGAAAATGGACTCCCTCCCTGGGGGCAGATTTGATTAAATCAAATATCAGTTCTCTGGCAGAATTGCACTAGAGACCACTGATAACATCTCCCCTGTGAGGATTAATGTACATGGGTGAAAAATATTCTGAGTTTGGACGGTTAACAGATTGCTTTGTGGTCCTGTGTTGCACTAGTAATGCATCATTATCTATCTTTGGATTCTCTTCATTAATCTGTTTTAAGGGCAGAATATGAGACCTGAATGTCAAATAACGTATCTGCGTTCTAATCCAGTATTGATAAATTAATCATGTTGGCAATTACTACAAGACCATGATGGCAAGTACGTTTGCCAAACTTACAGCAGGGTTGAAATTTTACATTATCCTGTCTGCAGTTATAGCCTGTCATCAAACAGATGCTTGGATTGTCACCTGATATAAACCCTCTGGATGTTTGTCCAAAAGAAATGCCTCCAAACTTCCACTCCTCTTCACCCTTCTCACACCTTTCTCGATGCCAACATGGACAGTGGGCCAAGGGACAGGACAGAGACCAGCAATTGCAATTGTGCTGGCAAAGGGGCTCTTGAAGTTTATAGACATATCTCATTTCCCTTAGGACATATTTAGAATTGAGGAGTCCTAACGATACTTGTTGTAATTTCCTATTGGGGTGAATGGTTTGGCACAGGGGAGAATCTCGGTGTTTGGTGGTGCTGACAGTGCCATAGAAAGTCAAGATTTTCTGTTTTCTTGCAGTGAAAGAACCAGAACATGAAGCTGCAAAGAAGACTAAGTGAGTTGATGTTTTACATTATTACATTAATAATTTGCATGTCTTAATTCATAACTGATAGTGTGTTACTTTTGCATTTGTGTGAGGTCTGGGTGTTTTTAAAATGTTGCTTCTTTTATTGCCTTTTACTTCAGCATGTAAAAATCAAGATCTCTTTCTGCATAGACCGGCGTTTTTAAATCTGTTTGTGCAGTCTGGTATTAATGTTTGCGCAGGAGTTTGAGCTTTTCCATAAACTTGGACTGGTTTGCTTTTCTGTTCGAGGTCAGCTTGTCAACATGTTTTCTTTTCCTAAATCTAACCAGGCGTTTTTGACTTGTGAGTGTGGATCAGATTTCAAGATGTAGCTGGAAAATATTACCATTCTAGATGGCGAACTAGGGTCAGCTGTCTCCTTGCTTTGGGATAAGCATTGTTCAAAATGGGGACCAACTAGTGGCTAAATCTAACAGCTTGTGCAGTTGGTGGGAGTCTTCCTTTAGACTTTTAGACTGTGTTAGACTTTGCCTAATGCTGGATCTGACAGTTTGAAAGACAGGAAGGAGATGTATAGATATCAGTAGTGCATGGAGATTGCATGCTCACTTGTGAAACTGCTTAAGACAAACCTTTATTTCTTTCGTTCTTATTTTTCTTCTGTCACTTCTTTCCACAGGGAAAAGGTTCCCATGCACGTCTTTAGCCCCAAATACACAAAATTACGTGACTGGCACCATGAAGTCTCAGCACGTGTTCTTAATGTCCAGTGATTTTACCCAAGTTGCAAAAGCAAAATACAAACACTTCTTTTCTTCTTTTCCATCTGCTTTGCAAAAAGAAAAAAAAAAAAAAAGGGAAAAAAAAAAGAAAAAAAAGAAAAAATATATTTCACTAGCCTTACTGCGAGAGAACTTCTAGCCTTTTCTATACTTTTCTAACACTTTCCTACTGATGTATAAAAAATGAGATGAAAATGTTTTTGTGCTAATCACTAGTTGACAAAAAAAATACGTATTTAATGCAGAACAACTTGGGTGGTTGAATCTCCCAGAGAGGGAGAGGAGATGGCTGTTGCTGTTCTTTTTGCCTTAAAGGAGTCTTGCATTGCTAAGTTTGAGTTACTGTAGGTTGTTAGAAAGCAGATAGCAGTGAACAAGAGAATAAGAAATGGTATTTCTTTGATTCAGGGGTGGGGAAAAGGATGAAGAGGGCTGTCTGCATCTACTTTCGGACTATGATACTTACCAGGATAATTGTCTTGGATTTCACTACATTTTCAGCAGATCAATTTTAGAGTGGTTGTAAATGTTTTACAAAGTAGAGCAAGGTGACAAGCTGCTTTTAATCAAATATAAATAAATAAAAATGCCAGTTGCCAACCCCAGTACAACCTTAGTATAAAGATTCTGCTGCTTTAAATAGTAACTTGTTTATATCATGAAAAAATTAGAAAGAAATAAACAGAATGTTGCCGTGTACCTGTAAGAGCTTTAACACAGCCTCTAACAGGAGCAAGATAAGACAGTAGTATTTATTTATTTCAGAGTGAATCTCTTAGGATTTCTTGTGTTTATAAAAGCTTCCTGGCTCTATCGTTCTCCTGTAAAATAATGTATTATAGTAGCTACACATTCATTAATTTATGCTTTCTGAAGCTTGAAGAGTATTTTAATAAAAGTTGCTTTTAACTTAGTGATGTCTCTTTTCTTTTGAGTCTCTTGGACTCCTTGAGTAGTCTTCTCATGCAAAGTGCTATAATTTCATTACACTTTCACAAGTTGTAATAAGAGGAACAATAACATCCCTTCTGCATGCTAGAAACAGTCTGAACTGGACAATAATATCAAAGTAACAGTTTCTGATCATGTTAAAAAAAAAGTCTTTTTTGTGTTTTGAGAATTGTCACAAGATTCACAGAAATCAATAAAAGATTTGACCTTTTGGGGGACCGCAGAAACAAGAACTTAGTTAAGTAAAGTTCACTGCCAACTTTTGCAACATTTTTTGAATCACAGAAGTTTCAAACCTCAAAGGTGAACTGTGAAACACACATAAAAGCCCAATCATTTGTAATTACCTAATGTGAACCGCTGCCATTGGCTTGTAGCTTGTGCAGCAAATCTACATGTTGTTCTGATGAAACTGGTCCTGTGAATAGACCTGACGTTCACTGTAAACACTTCCGCAGAAATAGTAGGGTAGTGTTTTTTGCCTTTTTTTTTTTTTTTTATTTCACAACTTGTGAGAACTGAAGTGGATTGAGACCTTTGATGAAAGCACTTTAAGCTTGCGTTTCCTTTTCAGATTGTTTATACTGATACACAGTACACTAGCTTACTGTATTTGTCATTTTATCTTTAGGGAAAACCAAACAGAAAATGGAGAGCTCAGGTAATAGCCAAGTTATTTCACACTAACAAGTCACTGATGTGGATGCTTAACGACGCACATCATAAAGTAAAATTAAATTTTTACTAATGACAGAAAAAGTCTTCTCACATCTTACACAACTTTTGGTTTAACTCCTTAGGGACAGATGTTGAAAATACTCACTTTGATAATTTCACTGAAGGCTGTTTTGATGAGAAGTGCCAATCAGCTTGATTTTTCTCTGCCAAATAACTCAGTTGTCTGAGTACTGTGTATTAAAACCAAGCATTTCTGAAGTGCACATATACGGCAATATAATCATTTGACAGAATACTGTATAACATAAGAATGTAAAACTGTGAAAATTGTTCTACTGAGTTTAAAGAATTTCTTATGAATGGAAAGGAAGTCAGGAGTTTCACAGAATATCAATACGATGAAAACTGTGAAAGATTATCACTTAGATTTTCTGTGACATTTTCTCTGTGTGGTTAGAATGGTTTAACCTTCAAGTATTTTTGTATTTTGGAGATGTTCCTGAATGAGAGGTAATGAGTTCATTACCTCTCATTCATGTTGCTATTTAACACACCACTATGTTTATATTTCTTAGTAATTTTATCCCTTTGAAGGTTGAGTTGCTTTGGTGAAAAATGGAAGAAAAAGCCTCTCTAAATAATCCAAAGCATACAAGTCTCTGTTTTAATTAAAAGTAAATATAGACAGTCATGGAGTCTGTCTATGGTGGGTGTGAGAATAGTTTGAGAAAGGCAACCTAATATAAATTCATAGTAACAAAACACTAGTTCCCAAAAATGTTACATGAATGCGTAAAACTGATTTCACTCTCTGCTGTAAAGTTGTCATCTCTTCACCCAGTATCTCCATTGCACAACACTTGTTGACATTAAATTTTGGACTTCATTACTGTTTCCAAAACAATGGACTGCTTTTCCATTTGGATGTGGATAACATGCCTTAGCTCATGTCTGATTCCTAGTATGCGTCTGATCTTTGAAAAAAATTCTGAAAAATCCTGTTTTTGATATAAATGAATTAACTTAAATGTGATTACATAGAACAGAGAATATGAAAAACAATGGAATAGAAATTTCCCTCAGTAATCTACAGACAATATACCAATTTAATAATACTACAACTTTTCAGGCATGGTCTAAGACAAATAGATATTTTTAAAAATTATTATTTATTCCTAAATTGCAGCCTGCTAGTGATATTTATGTGTATATATATATTATTTTTCTTTTCCACTACTTCTTTTCAGCACAGGAAATTGGAATAGAGAGCCCTCAGTGAAATGTGTAAATTGCAACTTTTAAGCAAGATACTTAAAGTTTAGAAAGGCAAAGTCTGGCCTTTATGTAAAGCTTATTTGCATGTTTTAGGAACTGATTAGTTCTAACTGCACAGTACTCTATTTCAAAGTATGTTGATGTTCACCTTTAACAATCTAATTTTGAGCCACAGGTTTGTTTTTTGGCCTTAAAACATAAAGTCAGCTCACTATTTTGAGTGAAGATGTGTCTGGGTTTTTCCAGATCTATAGTTTAGCTAATCCACAGCCACTGGAAAATATTTGTCCTACTCTTGGTCAGTACTGAAATAACCTGTCATAAATCATGTGATTCTTTTACTTTTCCCTTTGTGTTATAAATACTTGTAAAGCATACCTGCAGATCTGCATAATGGAGCAGGAGCCCAGGATATTTCTACTAATCTGAGTAAAAACTCCGTAGCTACTCAGGCTTTGGAGATCCCATCTGTACCAGAATTTCCATCTACACCTTTATCACCTATGAGGTCTGCTAACTGGTCTTTCCTAAATCATCTGTTCATTAATTCTTGGCACTTAATACGGGTCTCTGCTTTATTAAAATTCATAATTCTGCATGCTAATTTAAATAAAAAATAAACTTGACTTATGTGACTTAGTCTGCTCAAAACTTGTGCTCATAACTCCTCTCTACCTTGTAGTTCACTTTTACTTCTGTGTATTGCAGTGAGATTTCTGGTGGGTGCTTTTCTTCCAGTAGAGAGCCTTTAGTGCAATATGTTTTAGATTATTTTCTTGTCCAAACTGGAAAAAAAGAAGCACACATATATTAAAAAATATTAAGTAATATATTCTCTAACCTTCACAAAACTAACATCCTAAAAAAGTTGCAGCAAAACATATATAAAAATTCAAGGAGTGAAATCCCATCATCACTTGTGGCTCTTTCTTTTCCGGTATTTCCTAAAAGGTTTCCATCACATAGTACAATACCAAATACGCGTTTCCTATATTTGTCAATGTAAAATACTGCTTGGTTTTCTGAGTTTATAAGAAGCAGGACATTTTCCAACCTTCACTAAAAGTGTGACACATCTCAGGAATATTGTTCCTCATTTTGTCCCCTGTTTGTATTTTGCTATAAACGGCAGTTTTTTACAATTCACTTATGTTTTTGAGTACAATGTTTTCTGTCCAGCATACTGTTTCAGTATGGATTAAAAATCTCTTTGTGTGTTTTGTTACTGTGAATGGAGTGAAAACGGTGCTAGACCAGAATCTGCGGCCGCTTTTCTGCCGATAGCAGAGTCCTCCCATTGCAGTGCCCCCTCTCCCCGACCTGCTGAACATGTTGCTGCAACATCTTTGGGGAGGTAAATCATTCAGAGGTGGTTTCCATTTAGTTGTGATCTGTCTATATACTGTTCTAGCCCAGATTTTGTTATCTTAGGGGAGAGAGGGTTGTCTGTCATTCACTTAAAAAAGGCTTATTAATGTTGTGTTCATTAGGGATATTCCTGATAATGGCAGAAAGAGGATGGTGAAGAGCAGTAAAATAAAGCTGAGCAGATTCATAAACAGTTTCATGGAGATCCATTAAAAAAACAAACAAACAAACAAACAAACAAACAAAACCTGTAGTACATATCGATATATTGTCAGTAGAGTCCCTTTCATCTCCTGAGGGGCATAATGGTTTGCTCAACTCACAAGTAATTCAGTGTTGTTTATATTTTTCTAACATACAGAAAAGTGCCTTTAAAAGTAGTATTTTTTTTTTTTAAGGAGGATGACTTTTTTCATAACACCGTACTGTACTGTGATGCCATCAAAGAAAACAAAGTTATTTGGAAAATATCCCAACACTGGCTTTGGATAGATTCACTGGCAGTGAAACCTGATGTTTTGGAGGTCATCTTTGGGTGTAAGGCTGTGACAGTAAATTTTTTTAACACTATTATTGAAATTAAATAACATTTTTGACAGATTCTGTATCACAGTTCAGGAGGGATTTATTTATTTATTTATTTTTCTTTTCAGATAGCTTATGTTCATTCACACACAAACATAAAGTTCTAATACTAAACAAAGCTGCTGCTTAAAAAGAAAAAAAAAAAAAGAAAAAAAAAAGGATTGTATTCTTTTTCTTCCTGTGTGGGAATGAGAGAAGAGAAATCTTTAACTAGAAAAGATGTTTTATCTTAGGGTGGGTTGCACTAAGTGCTGTTTCCTGTCTTTTACTTCCAGTGCAATGTTTAAGATCCTCTTAATGAAGAACTTCTGCTTAACCGGATTTGCACTTATTCTTGTGCTAGGTGATTATCAGAGTACAGGTGGACTTAGCAATGGTGAAAAGAGGACTTTTGCGAGGAGGACTAGCACCTTTTTTTTCACATTTGACCCCCCAGATTGACACTTTGCACACTTTATTCCCATCCTTGGGAATGATGAAGGGCTGGTAGCTTCATCAGGGACCCCAGCACTGACTTCATTAACATTCACCTGCAAGTCTTGACAGGCAGACACATAGACACACTCACACTCATGGATGTTATCCCTTGTAAGCAGTCTTGATTACTTTTACCCTTTTAAAAACTGCTCGTTAATGTAAGGATTCATCTGGTCCAGGGTCTTCTGCCTTCTTGACTGGCCATAGAGACGCGGCTTCAAATCAAAAGTATTAAACCATATCCAGAGTAACTGTTTCACAGACAAACAGAAGACAGTCATCAGGATGATGGCATGGTCATTTAAATTCTAGACATCAACCTGAATCTCTGTGATCCTGCTCAGGAAAGTGATGTATCAAGCTAGGTCAGATATTCTTGTCCTTGCAGTTTATAAGGCATGACAGGACTGCTTGCAGTGGTAACCTAAGAGTACTGTGTTAGCACAAGAAGTCTCTCCAGTTGGGTAAGTTCTTCATCTGTGGTGTGACTGACAAGGTAATATAGGATGGTTTTGGAGTTTTGAGGGTTTTCTTTGCCCAGGATAGATTGTCTAGTAGGTTGTTGCCATGCTCTTCACTTCCCCAGAGAGCAGAGTTCACTTTCAGAGACACTCAATTTGATCCATTTGGCGTTATCAGAATTTCATTATTTGTGTAACTGGTTTGGGAAGACTTCAACTTCATCACAAGATATCAGTATGTCAGGGTAGGCACAGGAACAGCTCGAGTAGCAGATAGCATGGTCATTTGCAGGACACCAGGGGGCAGCTTAGTTCCCTAAATAGTTCACAGTAACTGCAACAAACAAAAGCGTATTTCCAGTAAATTTAACTTTCTTGGGGAATTTCCTACTTTTCAGCAGTTGTGCTTGATAACAAACAGAAAACTCCTTGTTTTATTTCACAAATGTTTTCCACCTTCAGCTCTACCTGGGCCTACAGTGCAGGTTGTGCTCCCTTGGTGTCTGACCGAAGTGCACCTGCAAGAGAAATGGGAACTGAGAAAATAAGGCTTCTGTGTGTCTGAGCAAGCATTGTGCCTTCTCCTGAATACTTCTGTTCTTTGCTAATGAACTGCAGTCCCTAGAGGGAAGAAATAAAAAGCAATTTCAGTAATCGATTTTCATCTCTACCAGTGAAAATCTAGTGTGATGACACATACGGAACTGCAGATGCCTTGCAGGTACTGGCACAAATACCATCTTCTGAGTACTGAGAAGTTCTTAGTTCCAAATCTTTCCAAAGTTCCAGTTCTTTCCAAATCCCAGCTCTGGATCCTGTGTCCAAGGAGAGTAAATTAAAGTCTCCTGTCTTTCTGGACCTGTGGCTACAAGTTTATTATAGATTAACTTAGCAAGCAAGCAGCTCGAGCCATGGAAAACTGGGAAAGGACAATTCCATCCCTCTCCATCCATCTGCTTTGTTCGAGGCTCTTGTTTTATCTGGAAATTAAAATACTGTTCTTTGCCTCAGTTTCATCTCTTATTTCATTTTATTTCCTTGTTATAGTCATTCAAAGATGATGGAGAAGGCGGAATTTATTTGAAGGTGTGGAGGATTTGTGGGAGGTTATTTCCAGAAAGACTTCTGTGTATAGCTTATATCACAGGTGTGTAGAGGAATCTGGAAAGGACTTCCTTTGTAGCCTGGCTTCCTCTTATCTTACTGAATTCTCACATGGATATTCTCCTTCGCAGACCAGTCAGACTCAAGGTATAGTGCTTGTGTGCCTATGTGAGGCTCTTATAAAACAAATTAATTCTGACATTTGGTTTTGGTTTTGGAATACAGAAGTAGTTTAGCATGATTTTCTTTCTCATTGATTTTTTTTCCCCCACATTTTTCAAATGCATTATACGGCTAAGTTTTCAAACTGCTTTAAGCAAGATGTGAATCTTCTCTTTCTTTCTATTTTTTCCCCTCCTTAAGCTAGGTACGCTTTGAATGTATCTTAAGGCAGGTTTATATCAACATTTTCATTCAATTACTGTGCGCTGAGAAAAAAACAGACAAACAAACAACAAAAAAAAACAACACTGGAGGGGATGGCAGGATACACATATAGATAGTCTTTCTGTCTCTTGACAGAGATAGAGATGACCAGCTTTTTACAAAATGAATCTTTTGGAAAGCTTTCTGAAATGTGCCGGGAAGGACTGCGTGGGACTAGTGTTTTGTGCTGTATCACCTGGCAGCCAGTGCTCTCCTTGGAGCAGATGTTTGGATTACTTCTGCTCGAGGCAACACAATTATCATTTCAGAATTTGTATTCAGTAGATTCTGCTATGTTACAAAGATTGTTACTGGCCACAGTTTTTGAAATATCAGAATTTATTTTATCAATGTATCTTTTAAAAATATTTAATTACATTTATATTTGGCAGCCCCTGTTAGAAGCAACCTACTGATGCGTTAGGTGCTATGCAGCTTGTTCCTCACCATAGTGTTGTACAGCCACAGTTAGAAGATATTGAGACAGGTTTTTTTTTTTTTTTTTTTTTTTTTTTCTCCTGCTTTCTCTCCTAGTGCAAATTCATTTCAAATATCACGTGATATTAAAGAGGAGATTGATAACCGTACAGTGGTTAACATACTGATTTGAGGCAAAATTATTGTAGCTGAAACTAATCTGAAAAGGTGGTTCAGAATGAGAGCCAACATATCTGTTCAAGCAGTAAAAAAAAGTATAGGAGTATTTCCTACTCAAGATGGGCAGAAATCCGAGCAGCTTTTGCAGAACTGGAGAAGGAAGGATTAGCATAGAGTGTGGGAAGGAGAACATAATTACATAAATTGCGTGATCCAGTCAAAGCTATATATAATTTTGTTTCTCTCCTCAGATGAGAGGCCATTTGTATAGGAAATATATTTGGTCTTTATGTTTTGTTATTGAGCTGGTATTACTGCTTACAGCACTCCTTAGGGTTGGGAGTACATCCAAAGCTGATCTCCAAAAATCCTGTGTTGTATAAAATGGCAACTATCAGAAATCAATAGGGACTATTTGCTGGGTACCATGTCAGATTTTAAATAATGAAGGTATGGGCCATCCAAAGGCCAGCCGAATTGCTTTTGCCACTAAAGCCCCACATTCACTCTCAATGACTGGCATAGATGATTATTTTCCTAATGGGCTCCATCTTTTCTTGGCTGAAGCTCTGTGATTCGTACCACCCACTACTGAACCACCAAGCTGCAAAATGTATGATCTGGATTTCATTACTGGCTTAAAGCTTGGCTTACTGCTTATATGGCAGACTCCATCATATAGAGCATAATACCTTTTTTTTTTTAATTGTCATTTTATTTCTTTAGCGAAAGCTTAAACTGGTCATATGGCCATATAGTCAATTACTATAATTTATAGTGAATTATTACTCAATTTCATATACGTGTTATCCCCCTATAAGCTTAACAACAGTGAAATATTTAGGATCAATTACAGCCTTTCCAGGAAGTTTCAAAAAGTCACCTTAAATAGTCATCCTGGCAACTTTAGACTCTGTAAACCACAGAATCTGGCACTTCCTGAGGAATAAAACTATTACAAAGCAGATCTAGTGCCAACAAGTCTTTAGACTACTCTATTATATAAATGCTTTTTACAGGCTTACAGATCTACTTTTATCATTTCATTAATGAAATTATTCCCAATAGTCATAAAAGCAAATAGTTAGTTTTAAATAGTAAGTATCAATCCAGATTTTTGTTGTGTACCTTCTGATTAGCAGACAGCCAAGCATATTCTTTGCCAAAACTGTAGTCTCCAAGAGAGTCTTACTCCTTTTCTCACTGCTGCCAAAGCAAGTCAAAAATGGGAGTACAATGAGTTTGTATGTCTGAATAAGATTTGGAGTTGGCTTGCTGTCTGCTTGCTTTCCCTTTAGAGCACATACCCGGTGTGATTCATTCCTCTTCTCCTTGCCTACTTCAAGCCCCTTTTTATGACTTACAAAGCTTCACAAATATGTTTTATGGAGTTATAGATGACCTGAGGGCAACTCCAGAAAAGGCCGGATTTTCTGAAAACCCCTGTTTTGTTGTGAATTGTTTTAACTGCTGCCATACTTTCCTAAAGTCAGACAGATCTCCTTTTTGGCAGATTTGACATCTTCATCAATTTTCCTAAACAGATTGCCTCATCAGAGTCATAATACAAAAGGGAACCTTGAAAAGACAAGAGCTGCTCATTTAGTTGGAAAACAATGTCAGGCTGGGGAGAACAGGATGTTCCAGGCTACCCAAATGGAAACCACCAGATCTTTTATGGTTGTCTTTGGTTACAAGCAAGAAGAAGTAAAATACAGGGGGAAATATTGCTCAGTGAATGCTTATTTTCTTTCTGCTTTCTTGGACTTAAGAAAACTTTTGTTTGAGAATCCTTTGGAAACCTGACCCAAGTGTGTATCTCATCCCCCTACAATTGGTCAGGTTTTAAATACCTGAATCCAAGTAGCCACAGTGTCTAAAGTGTGATCTGCTTATGCTAGGTAGAGTTGTTAATATACTTGTGTTCTCATTCAAGTATATTGTATATTTTTAGAATAATTAATTTGAGCTACCCTAATAGTTTGTTTTTGAGGTTAAGCAAGGCTAGTTTTAAGCTCTCAAGCTTCAGCTCTAAAAAATGGCCCGAAGAATCCATTTCAGAATGGTCTAATTCCTGGAGGGTGGATGTTTGGTTCCTAGGGAAGAAAAAGAAAGCCCTCAAGAGCTACTTGCTTATTCTCATTATCAAAGTCACAAGAAGACCAGCTAGAAGGAGTTGTCCATTGCTGTATGGTATTCTTATATCAGATGAGAAATTTCCTCGGAGTATGTAGTCTCATTACAATTACTTCTTGTCAAACTAAAACCAACTAGGAGAATAACTCCCGAGTTGCCTGCTCCCGATTCAGCAATCCTTCTGCCAAGCGCAGCTGGTACAGAGCCTCCGCTCCCTGCAAAGTGCAGTGTGGCCACGCAGACCCCGGAGCCCCCTCTGCCCACCCCTGCAGCTGTGCAGCCACCTTTTGCAGCCCCGTCTGTGGAAGCAACTCTCGTGGAACCTCCCCATCCTGCCAGGTACAAGGATACCCACCACAAAAAGGCACAATTGAAACTCTATTTTTACTTATGGTTTCACCTGATTTTTTTTGATGTCAAGGTGGAGCAGTTCACAGGCATCTCTTGACCCTCATGATGCTCTGGAAATTAGCATAACAATTAGCAACTAGAGTAGCTATTAGACAAAATTTAGAAAAGTACTTCAGAAATCATAGTGGCCTTTAGATAGAGATGGAGAAACTAAAATCACGGGTAGGAGATTTGATAGGAAGGTGACTTTGCTGAAGAAATTTGATGACATGAATTGAATATGTGGTATTGAAGTATGGAAGGAAAAGGTGAAATAAGATTTTGGGGGAAGGTGTAGGACAGTGCAAGTAATATACGGTTCTTTGATGTTAAGCATTTTATTTACATGCCTTTCAGAGGTTTGTCACCCTTGTTATAATAGGCACATTTTTGAATTGAACAGTAGGCTGGAGTTTCTGGAGAAGAGTATAAGTGTTAACTTGTAAAGTGACAGGACATTAATTATTCTTACCAGTTACCAATAGGGAAAGATAGCTCCCATCACCTCCACCCCTCCAAAAAAAGAAAAAAAAAGAGGGAGGGTAGAAAAATAAGTCCTTATTGGAGTGGGCATTGGGTACAAGAATGGGGATCTGGGGATCTGGGTTCATTTAGTTTTAAGAACCCATTTGTTGAGTCTTTCTAACATGCAGATTGGCATGCTAGTAATTAATAATCACTGATATTAAACTATACCTGTTCTTTTTTTTTTTTATGGCTAAGGAGGGCTTTTAAAAATCCTTAAATGAACTCCTCTTGAGCTTTAGCTACCATTGCCGAAGGCCTAATAAGTGTTCGATTAATGACTTTTTTTTTTCTCTTACTGCTTTTGGGCAGGCATGATGCCTCTATCTCTACTTGTGAAACAAGTTCTTTCAGTAAAATTTCAAGCTGTCAGTCTAAATCATCCATAAGTCATTCAAGGTAAATCTTTCAAAGTATGGGTACAGCAGACTGCCTAGGTGTAAGCAAGGTTTTCAGGCAGAATTTCTGCATGTAAATCCAAGCAGCAATGTACGAATGGCATTGTTTGGAGTTTTTTTTGTTCATTTCTGAAGTGATTGAAAAATACACAGTAATTGTGTGGACATTGTCTTAACATTTTAAGATAGAGGTGGGGTTATGGATTCAGTATTGTAGAGATGACTTTGGAGCGAGCACATTTTTTCTTGGCTTTTGCCTCTTCATATTCCTTCCCATTTAGGTAATAATTAGGGGAAATGCAAAAGGGCATGAAGAACATGCTGAATTTTGAAAAGGTGGCTAAAAATATACCTGCTGAAGTTGTATCAGCAAATATTGCAAAGTTTTTGGTGTTTATTATTTATTCTGAAAAAGCAGGGGGAGGTAACTTACTTTCAGGCCTCCTTCTGTCAGTACTGTGGAGAATGAGTTAGGTCCACATGGGCCATCAGTCATGGGCAGAGGGTTCAGTGGGAACAACCCAGGGGTGAGAGAGAGTCTGGGATGAGCACTTTGAAGGCTGATAGATGCTGATCACTGACTTGGTGAATGGAAAGTTTTATTTGTAGGTAAAATCAGAATTGTTTCTTTCTGTGTTAGTGTTCAGGGGGCTAAGATGTTGCCCTGACATCTCTGTGAGCTGGGAACCTACAATAGCATTACTTTATGGTGGTTAGTGAAGTCTAGTATTGTACTCTGTCAATCTTTTCTGCTTTCTCTGTGTTCTCTGTTGGTTCAAAGTTTGTGTGCTAGAACAGTACTGCTGGGAAGTCCTTTGGGAAGTCTGCCCAAGCCTGGACCTGCTCCTGTTCCCGTTTTTTCTCCTTTCAAGCAGAGATCAAAAATTAAGAGCATGGCTGCTGCTGCTGTGTCTGCTGCCATTGCTGTCCGGGCCAGGTAGACATCAACTTTAATGGAACATTTTACAAATTAGTTTAAGAAAATTCAAGCTCAGACAAGAATAATTGCTCCTTGGCAGGATTGCAAAATCAGCTCTTTCACAATAGCATGGTGGCAACTCATTAGAATATGTCCAAGGCTCCCATGTCCTTTTAGCTTAGCTCCAAACTGCTGCTCTGAACCTTGGTGAGTAATTCTGCTTCTCTGATCCTCGTGATACCCATGATAGGGTTCAGTCAGTAAACCAATTGAAAATAACAGTTAAGTGATATGGGTGCCAAAGAATAATCTGCATCTTTAAATAACTTCTGGATGCTGAAGAGAGTAGAGAGAGTTGCATCTAAATCTTTAGTATATTACTCTTTGTAAGGGATTATTAAGACCAGTGGTCTCAATGTTCTTGGTTGTGCACCTCAATCATTTAAAAAAAATAAATAATTTTGAATGTTCACTCCCAATACGTGTATTTATTACTTCCTAAAATATTAGTAAAGTAGTTCATGCATATAATTTATATACACTATAAAACATACACAAAAGCAGAAATTAGAAAAGGTGAGAAAAAGATTAAATAAACACATTTTTTTTAATGGTAAAAATATATATGCTTTTCACACTGCAGCGGGATTTTTGGGCACATCAGGATGTGTACATGCCACTTTGGAGACCGCTTTAGATGGCATTTCTAAGTCAGTCCTTCGAGGTTCAGTTTATCCATACTGCTACAGAATTTGTAGAACTTTTCATTTTTTGGAGCTTTCAGTTAGTCCCAGCCAACTTGAACTCTGTTCAGTCGGCTGGTTTGTTTACACGGTCTTTTTAAATGCTTGTCAGACTCTCTGAACCTAGTGTCTACCGTTCGCTCTTGGATGCCCTGCTCATCACCCCTGTCACTAAACCTCCTCTGCAAGCCATTGGGCCCTCCAGGAAGTCAACAAGTGCTCTGGAGCTGCAAAAGAGCAAAAGGTATTGTCTGAGTGCTGCACAAGGTTGGCACCAAGGACTCGCAAGAAACCGGCTTCTCCTTCAAAGCCTGTTTCTATCGTCTGCATGTTTTCAGCAGTCTGCTTGTTGTGGTTTTTGGCACGATGTCCCTTGATCCCGAATCCTGTTGGTTTCACCTCTTTGCAGAACTAATCTGCACCTTGGTCCTGTCGGTGCTGTTTGTGCAAATCCACCCTACTAAGCAAAGCAGGCATCTAGTGCACTTCTGAGATGCACGATGCTGTTTGTGTTGCATTCAGAAGCTCACAGGGGAGGCACTGTCACTCCAAATAGCTGACTGGAGAAGAAACAAGATATTCTGGCTCAAAACCTCTACCCAAATGAATTATTTGCAACAGTTCTTTGAGCAAGCAAGCCGTGTGTTAGGCTGTGAGGGTGCTCCTGGAACAAAAAGCTGCTATTTTTCAAAGCCCATTTTTAATGTATGAACTCAAATAACTGGCATGTGGTGCAGCAAATAAGTGTTTTAAAAAATTATTTGCTGTCTAGACTCTTTGTTCCAACATTGATTCTTTTCAGTGCACAGGACTTCTTGTTTCCTGACTGCAGCTATGTTAACACTACCTCCTGTGAAAAGCTGCTTTTATGTAATTGACTTCAGCCTCAAAGGAGAGAAACTTTGGGCGTATTTTAAAGGACAGTACATAGTAAGTTGTGCTAGGGAAGAAATAATCTGTGTATTTTCATGTACTTGCATTTTCACAAGAATAATACCCTTAAGGAGATAAAGCCCAATTAAAGATAGAGCTGAGATCCACTTGATGTAAAAAGAAAAGAAAAAAAAGTCACGTGTTAGTTCTTTGCCTCCTGTTTCATGGCTTGCAGGGTGACCTGAGTCACTAGAAAAGGCTAAAGCAGCTCTGACTTCAGGGAGGAAAATGGTGATCACAGATCATCTTTCCTTTTATCTTTTTTTTTTTTTTTTTTTTCTTCTCATGTGTGTGTGTTCTTGCATCCAAAGGGAAATCTTCTGTAGCAATTCTGATATCTGTGTACCACTGGTAAAGTCCAGGACATGCTGCCAGCACAACTTCAGTCTAGCTATGCTCTTTGTTTGCTGATATTTTAGTAAGGAAAATAATGGCAGTGAAAACAAATTCTCTGATTTTCCTTTTTTCCTTCACTCACTGATGTGCAGAGTTTGTGGCATAAGCTGCAAATGAAGTTAGATTGTTACAAGAATGTAAGCATTTGCCTTGCTGACTCTGAAGCTGTCTTTATGTTTATGCATCTTTTGCTCATGATACAGGGAGAAACATACTGGGGTGACAATTTCTACTTTACTTTTTATCAACTTGAACTGCCAGTGCATGTAAGGAAGAAGAGGTTGCCAGTAGATGGAGCTGTAGAAACGAGGCTTTGTGCTGCCTCATCCCAGTGAGAAAAGGAGCACAAACTCACTGTATAGATTGAGAAACATGTACCAAAATTAGAGGTATAAGAAAAATTTTGCTCACAGTTCATTGTCAATAAGTACATATTCTCCTGTAAGTTCAACGCATAGCAATCAAAACCAATCAATTATGTCAGAAGGAGAAAAAATAACAATGCTGAAAAATATTTTAAACAGCAGCTCACTTCATCCCACAACGAAATAGCTGGTAAGGAAATAGAGCTGAAATCGTATGTCCATAAAGAGATGAGGGTATGACATAACATAACTTGTTACAACTTGGGACAACATATGCTAACTTGTTCAAAACAACTGGCACAACCAAGACAGCCAAGTAAATAAGCTTAAACAACTTCACATTTTGTGTTTTCCATCTCTTTGTTAAAATACCTTACATGAAAGGGTAATTTACCTGAGGTAGCAGTGTTTTGTTTGCATTATCTTCAGGGAAAAACTCAAGATGGTTGCAACTACAGCAAAAGCAGGGCTTAGGTCTTGTTCTGCAGTAGAGTTTCTTTGGAAGTATTTCTATTTCATACCTTTCACTTGACCATCTCTATTTCAAAAAGCTTGTTGTCTTAAACTTTGCTGTACTGGGTAGCTGACAGAAAACTTTTTTTTTTTTTTTTTTTCCTGACTGATGCAATATCACTTATTAACTGGCTTGAAGTAGTGTCGAATATCCACACATTTTCTTCTTCTCCTAGATTCCTCAGAAATGTTTTTTTGTTTGTTTTGTTTTTGTATAGCATAGGCATGCAATCTTTCACTGATTTAAGTTCATCCTGTTGGCAACAGAGCCTTAAGTTTTATAGTTCTGTGTTTTTTTATTTTCCTCTTTTTTTTTTTTTTTTTTTTTTTTACATACATATATAAAGCAAAATAATGTATTTAATACACTGCATTTCCAAGAACTGGAGGTCTTGCTTAAAATTAAACCATGTGGCAAAACTCAAGTTTTGGGAGACATTAGCAGAAATGGGCATAGACATGACTTTTGCTTTACATACCTGACACAAAGCCATGTAGAATTACTTGAAAACAAGAGTAGCCTGGTCTTGTGAGATAATCACCAGGGTTGACTCTGAAAATATTTAGTCTGAAAGAAGTTTTGAATTGTTTCTGTGCAGATCACTGCTTATGTAAGAGTTGCATATGTCCTTACTGCAGCTCAGTATGGAAATACTTTCACCCACGTGACTTTCCCTCGTCTTACTCTATTTTGCACTTTCTTGCAAGTTACTGGAACACTATTGGGCTAGCATAAGATCTGAACACCAATTTTAAAAATTGAATGAGACTGTGGGTTTCCAGAGGGATAGGAACAAGTTCAGCACTTAGTATTTCTTGTCTTCTGTTTCTTTATTGTTGCACCAGATAGTCCTTGCAATAAAAGTGTATGTGTTCCCCCATTCATATGGTTTTATCACTGTTTTCATGCCTGGCTTTTTCTGATCTTCTAATTTTTGTGTGTGTGTATTTTAGAAGTTGTTTATTCAAGTTTCTGGATTATGCTTAATGCTTGATTGGGATGAATAGATAACCAACAGGCAGCAATATTTAATACCAGGGAAATCTTACTTGTTTGTTAAACTATTTTGGTTTTAGAAGCCATAAAGCAGAATAAAGCCTATCACATTCCACATGGTTGTGCCAGAAACCAGCAAGAGTGATTTGCTTGCTTTTTTTTCTTTTTTTTTTTTCCTTTCTTCTTGTCTTGTTTTTGTCTTAAAAGATTTAGTGTTCTTAAGGGAAAATAACCTCACAGAATTCCTGGCCATGTGAAGAAAGCATTTACAGACTCTTAGATATTATATGATCTTTCCTGTCAGCAGGCTTTCTCAGACCCCAAGAGACTTGTTCCTGATTCACGCGGTCATTCTGGACAACAAGCAGGAGTTAAAATATCTTTTGTAATCCAGAGAACTATTAGGAAAATGTTTATGTACCAAACTGAGCTGCTAGTACCCATTGGGGTTTGGATGATGATATTTACAGATGGATACCCTGGTATCTTGGACTTGTGTTGGAGAAAATCCTGCCAAGCCTCTAGAGCCTGCTTAGGAAAGTCTGAGATTTGTCCCTTGTTACCATTTCAGCAGTGTTAGATGTTACAGGACAGCAAGCTGTATTTCATTATCAGCTAGGACCATAGCTTCTCCTTCGGCTAATAACAGCATGAGACAGTTATCTTTTTTAAAGCACGTATTTCTGCTGGAATGCTCTGTACAGGAGTTTCCATGGAAGGATGGGCGGAGGTTTAGGCCTCTATAACCCCAAACCATGTGTTTTTCTTCTCTCTGACTTCTGGGGAGAGAGAGGAGAGGGTTTCAAAACCTTTGCATCCAAGAGGGTTTTCCACTGCTGACTTCTTGAAATGCCTCTGAAGTATGCTCAGCCTAGTGTCAGTGCATGTGATTTTGGGAAAGAAGCAGGCATGGCATAGGTGCAGATATCCAGGAGTGGTCCCTGAGAAACTGGTGCTCCTTTCACGTGTGACCTGGACCTGCTTCCTTCTGCACAGGCTCCTCACCTATCACCCTTCTGTAGCATCCAAGAGGCTCTTAGTACCATGTCCTGACAGGGACTAACAGCTGGCAAATGTCTTTATCTCCCAGTCCTTCAACCAAGTAATAGCATGTAATGCAGTGTTTGGTATCTGGGGAGGAAGATGAGGAGAAAGAGTCAGGAATTACTCAGTTTTTATTAGATGTTGCCTGTTCGCATAGTGTTCCTGTTGGTTAGGAAGAGCTAAATCTGAGGAGCTTGTTGTGAGCTCTGGGTAAGTTTGTGCTGGCACTGGATTCCGGTATGTGTCCCCAGCTGTCAGACTGAGCCCCAGAAAGTTCTTTCTTTTCCATAAATGTTGTTGTTTGCCAGTTTTCTTTGGTTGATTTTTCTGTTTCCCTTGCAAACCACTTCCAACAATTATTTGCTTCATCTTTCTATAACTTAATAATTAAACACATCTTGGATTTTCTGGTCACAGGGCTTGAAATCAGCTGGGCTTGTGTTTCACTGTTCCTTCTTGCAGGGCTGAAAACCCTTGCCCAAAGCTTGACAGGAGAGTTTTTTTTGACATCTGCTAAGCAATATCATCTTTCTTAAAATGAAAGTGACTGTTTTGGTTACTTGTAAGAACATATATCATTTGTATTTTGAAGAGGGACCCAAGTAGTTTTCTACCCTAAGTTTAGAACATCATTTGCAGTGATAATGTACATTAACTTTCATCATGGAAAACTTTATTTATTTATTTTCTGTAAGTATTCAGCAGGTGGAGGAGAATTATTTAAGAGTTACAGAACAGAGTTAAAAGGTTAAAACTAGAGCTAGGAGGTAAGCTTGGCATTATCAACAGCACAGGTGTTCTGACATCAGAATGTACTTAACCTGAACCTGACTTCTGAGTGTCACTTGGACAGTCTGAGAAACCTACTTATGTGGAGCTTGGTAAATACATTAGGTTTATCCGTTTATCATTCCTTCTTCAGTCTTATAATGACAACACTGAAAAATACACTGTAGTTCTCTTCCTTAATCTATTAATTTTCTTGAATTTCTGCATTTTTTTTCTCTTTAAACCATGTATTCTCTCAGGAAAGAATCAAGGTTATTCTCAAATCTTTTTAGGCTTGCACTTACTTAAAAAATCTTAAGTAACCTTAGAAATATTGTCAAAGTTTTTTTTGTAATAAACGAGGAAAACATGTTTTTGTTTACAATGTGAAGCTCAGCTTAACTTAAAAAAAAATCATACAAGAGCATCATTCTTTTGGTTGGCCTCATGAAACATTTTTTTTTTTTCTGCCTGGTATGAGAACAAAGATTTAACAGTAAGAACAACAGTCTGGGTCATCACTGTACAACATCTTAGTGCGCTACAAAACAGTAGCAGGGCTAATTTTGGAGTTTGTAGAGTCTCTTCTTGGAAGATCTGTTTGTTTTTGAAAGACATAGAACAATTAAAAACAATAGTTGAAAGTTTGATCATTTCCCAGCATAGATGGAGATGAAGTAAAACGTTTAGGAATTAATTTTGAAGCATGAATTTTGAATAAGTTTAGCATATAAAAGGTGGAATATCTCCAGGGTTCTTTGAAAGTGAGACAAGGATGTATATATCTTTCTCTCTAAGGAGAATGCCATATTGTGTTTGCAGGCAACTGTTTGATTAGGAGCTGTAATTCAGAAAACACAGCGTGTGCACTATTCCCTGCAGCCCACTGTTGGTGGGCAATGTTACACTGGAGAGATGTGCCAAGCATCTTGCCTGTTAAATTAACTGGCTGTAGTGCAGGCTTAAGTTTATTCAACTCTTACTTGAAAAAAAAAAAAAAATAAGGCACAGAGTGCAAAGGGTGTCCAAGACCTGTCAGAAGTTTTGGTGTGAGGCCAGCATGATGCCCTCTTTCAAAAAATCATGGCTTCAAGCTTTTCCCTTGTGAAGCTGGTCTTTAGGATAGTACATAATCCATCTTAGGTGGTCACAAATCACAGGGGGTTTCAACCTGTGGTTATCACTGTCTTTTAGGCTGGAGTCTTTGCGATTCCTCTTTTCAGTCTTTTTGTTTTCTAAGTGAAAACCTAAATGTCTCCAGAAATCTGTTGGTTCAGGAACTTGGCTAACATGCCATTCACAAGCCTCAGCATTCAGCCATGGAAGTGGTGATGGTGAAGATAAAAGTCAGTGTTACAACTAGCCTTGTAGGCACAAGGCAGCATCTGCTTCCCCTCCTATACATGTAAAACTGCAAATCTGGAGATGAAGCAAAATTTCCATCCTGAGGGAGGTCAGGATGGAAATTTTGCTTCATCTCCAGATTTGCAGGTGAAGCAAAGATGATTTGCATCTCCTGTCTTTCCTCCAAAATAGTTGTAGTTGAGGAGCCTCAAAAGCTGCCGTTCACCAGCTGCATGCTTAAGCTGAGTTCAGCTGTTTTCTATGTGGTATTCTTCAGGAAGTGATGCTTTAAGGTAGAGTTCCAGCCTTTGGTGGCTATGCTTGGCAAGTTGATATTTGTGTTTTTGAGCCAGATTAACAACAGCTATAAATTGATATGAAGTCCAGTGGATGGAGATCACTGACCTTATGAGAGAGTTTTGCCTGTCTAGAATCCCTTTTTGCTCAGTAAGTAGCCTTGTCTGTGTAAAGGCAGCTGGTGGTTCAGCAGGATTTTCTTATTTGTGGTTTCAGACGAAGGCAGTAAAATAGGGGCTGGGCTTGAAAAACGATTTGACAAGTGGTGGTGAGTCTTTTAGATGGAGAAGGAATTTTTTTTTTTTTTTTTTTTTTTTTTTTTTTTTTTTTAACAGAAAAAGACTGTGTTTTGTGGAAATCTCAAAGTTTTACAACTGGGGTTCTGGCCTGGAGCAGGTTTGATGGTTTGTGTCTCAGATGTACTCGACTATTTAAAAGGATATTTTTGTGACACTGAAGTTGGAGGCACGTGCTTTTTTCATACTGGAAGCCAGTCCTTAACTACCTTGTGCTTATGAACCACTGAGCTGCTACTTAATGTCAGATGATGTCTTCCTATCCTTTTTCTTTCATTCTGCAAAGACATTTTTATGCAGTATCTCTCTGCTGCCTCAAAATCTGTTGTTAGGAAGACTTGTATTCTAAGCTTTTAAGGAGCATAATGTGTGCCTTAAATGCCTCCATTTGCACTGTACAAATGTCTCTGAAAATCTTTAACGTTCAAATGTAACAGAATGCAAGGTCTCACTTGGTGCTTCACTGTACTTGTGAATGCTGCATACAGCAAATCAATCAGAGTATCACTTAGTGACCGCTACCTTTGTTAGAAAAAGCCTTTAATTGCAGTAGCTGTTACTGAGTGTTCAGATACACTCTGTAAACTGTGAATCTTTGCCTTATCCAGCTAAACATACTAAATACATCAGTTGCTAACCCTGCGAATCTAGAGGCAGAAATCAAGGTTGTGAACTTGTGTTTTGGCCTCATTATATGTCCAAGTGCTTCCATCCAGCATGGTCAAGGCACTGCTGTTAATTTGCAATAAGTGTAAAGTAAAAATAACTCAAGGATTTTTGCTTTACGAACTTGGCATAATCTATATTCTATTCTGTGAATCACCCCAGTGAAATACATACAATATATGTGCTGAAATTTTGTTATTCTTCGACAGAAAAGAGTACAAGGATTCTAATGCATCAGCTGATGAATTTCCAGATTACACAAACTATGTATTTGGAATTGTTTTGATTTTATTTTGCAATGCTGTTGAGTTTATTTACTGTTTTGTTTGCAAATGAACTTCAGTAGCAATTACTCCTCTACTCTGAAAATTTTTAATGAAAATATTTGTTTTCAGCTTCCCAAAGACAAATACCCATTGTATGGATACTGTTACGTGGCATAAAAATCGTGTAGTTATAACTTTCTGATTCTTGAACAGTCTTGAGGAATAAGGAGTGAAAATTTATTAAGTAAATAGTGGCTACTTACACTCTATGTGAACCTTAAGTGCCATTTTCATCATGTGTCTTTTTAAATAGCCGATGGAGTTATGTTAACCCTTAAAATACAAAAGCAGCTGTAAACTGCTCCAAAGAGGCAATATAAAATATTGAGTACGTTGTTTAATGAATAAAGAAACTATAGCTTTTTTTAAACCCCTTAGTGCATAGAGGAAAACTGCATTTAAGCCACTTTTAGACTGATGATCTTTATGGGGATCTACCAGTAATCTGACTGAATGAGTATTTGCCCTAATCTCCAAGAAAAAGAAAGAATTTTGAAAAAAAAAAAAAAGTTAAAAAAAAAAAAAAAAGTGCTATTGTATTTAATTTGAAGTAAGGATTATGTTTTAATCTGCATCATGCCAGCACCTAACTTTTTAAATTTTAAAGGGATTTAGTTGTCTTTATTGTGTTTTGGAAGAAATTACCCATGTGCCCTTTTCTTAGAGAAACATCTTAAAAATGTATCTGGAATCACTACTGTTTCATCTTCTGAATATTCATTTTCTGAGGTCAATACACAAGAGACAGGATCTTTCACCAAGATGTAACTTTTGGCAGGCTTTCCACACATATTCTCAAGGACTTGTGCCCAGTCTTTTTTCTTCCATGCTTTGCACGGAGTTGGCTTGGGGTGATCATCAGAACTTCGATGATGACAGTGAATGCTGCTCTGTTGCACCAAAGCAAATGGAAGTCACACCGCCATTTCACAAACACGTTCACAGTGAGCTCACATTCTAGCAAGAAATGTATTTGATTTGTATCTCCCTTGTTTCGGAACAGTGACTCCATGGAGCCTACCCAACCTGCTGCTTACACGGCCACTTCGGTGAGGAGCATGCCTGCCAGCTATGAAAGCCCAGACACTAGACCTTCTCCCAACAACACCACGTCTGCTGCAGCCCTCAAGCCAACAGGGCCCCCAAGCACTGCTAAGTACTCGGGCTGGCAGCCTGCAAACCAAACAGGTAACTTGCAGTGAGGCTTTTTCTTGTTTGTTTAAAGGTCTTCGGAGAGCTCAGTAATATTTGCTTGACCATGGGTGTAACAAGTGCAGCCTTCAAATTATTATTGGTGTGTATTGAGTACAAGGCAGTTTGGTTAGAAAAGAAGAAAAACAGCATAAAAATTTTGGTAGACTAGTAGCATTCTGTAATTTGTTTGTTTCACAAACAGGCAAAATCCAATGTTGATGACCTTCTATTAAAAATCATGCATAACAGTCAAATATATACAAAACACAGTTTCCCATGTGACTGTCAATCCAACAGAGCATGTTCTCTATGATTTCAGGGAGTCTGAATCAACAGAGATGTTTTCCAAGTGATCTCTTCTGAAGTAGAAGCTTAAAATAAATAAATAAGAGACTAAAACATGAGAGTAGCAACGTATTTGGCATTGGTAGGCTTTATCTGTGGAGGATGCCAGTGTTGCACAGTTCAGAGACATGAAGGTTTATTTACAGCAGTTGATTTCTTACAAGGACAATTTACATAGCTGCTACCTTGGAATATAGTTTGGTGATTCTTATCCCTTTATACCAACGCTAAGACGTCTTATGACTGGAAATAATATTGTTTTCTTTCCAGAAGCTCCTATCTTAGAACTATATACATATTAAGAAATGCAATATGTGTAATTGTGTATCTACATTTTCATAATATTTCAAGCAGTAATTTTAGAGTCTCTTAATGTAACTTGTCTCTTAAATTGAATCTGTCTTGGCACTGAACTAAACTTGAATATTAATTTCAAAGGGTCTAGGAAATCTGTATTACTAATTAAATTTTAACTGCAGATTTTCTGGTAATAATGAGGTGAATATTTTTGATTCTCCTTATAAGGAGATAAGATGCTAAAAATGCATTTTTTGAGTTTTACTCTTAAAGGTTTTCCCTCTTTCAAATATATACAGTCCAGCAAAGGAACTGCAGAGGACCTGGCATAAAAATAAAGATAAAACATACAGTGTTACCGTTGTATGTTTTTAATGGGGTCTTTTGCACATACCATTAAATTACTGTTGATACTGGTAAGGAACGCATTTTGTTTTGGACCTGCAGTACTGCTACCGAGCCTCAAGATGGCAATACGCTGTCATTTCTATACATAGCTATCAAACATCGAGTATATTCTTAAGGGCTAGGTAAAGACAGGCCAATTCTTGTTTTCCTACTTTGAGTTACCTGCCATTGGGAAAGAAAAAAACAAAACCTGTTTTTAAAGTTATATTTTGGTCATGTGTACTTAAGGCAAACATTGTGGGGAAAAAAGTAATCCTTCGTTTTAAGAGGTGGCTGATTGTCCCCCCCCCCAAAGTGATTAATTTATTTCACTTGCACAGAAAACACCTGTCAGCTTGGGGTTTCAGTAGTACTGCACCAATTTACAATATGTTGGTAGGTGTTTCATAGCTAAATCCTACTACTGTGTTTTACCATTAATGCAAGTCAAATAATTATTTTGGGGGGTGATGACTGCCACATGACAGAGAAAGATTTATAAAGATGGATTAAGTTACACTCGATTCTATGGTTCTATGGAAATCTGTGCCCCTGCACTGGATAATTCAAAAATTTCTCATTTCACCTTAGAGGTTCAAAGTAGATGACAAAGGGGGAAAGCCAGACAGACAAATTTAGTTATGTTATAGAATAGCTTAAAAAAATGATGAAAAGTTAAAGTGAGCTATTTGAGCATATTTAAAATAATTTTATAATGTAGAAACTGCCAGAATTGCAAAGTCTACAATGCCACTGTTAGTTATTAGGACTTGAATCTGGCCCTTGCTTTTTTCCATCATTTTCAGGATTTTGCAGGTTTTCCACATATACGTACTGAATGAGAAGGGAAGTCTATTTTTAAGTGTTTGCACTTTCTACAGCGCAACCCCCAAGGTTTATGTGTTAAGATCATGCAGTCTGAAATGAAGGTATGAGGCTGCCACATCAGAGCCTGTAGCTAGATCACTTGAAGCCCAGATGTGAGCTAAATCTGAGCAGTGTTGCTCCCCATGGCAGCAGGCACAAGGGGGAGACTGACAAAGCATGGTGTTGGGTAACTAGCACCTTTTTAGACAAAAGTAGAGAAATATGTAGTGTTTCTTGCATCCCTGTTCAAGGTGTTTTATTACAGTAGAGGTCCTGAGGATGTCAGTTCTGTGCTGTCTTTCTGTCGTAGGGTCCTGGGATGTCGTGTGCTAGGAAACCTGGGAATAGCTTGCCTCAAGTTTACTTCCAAAGAAGGAAAAACATCACCCCCTTCAGAAATATTGAGGGAGCCAGAAATAAAACTGTAGTAGGAAGAGACATTGAAAACCTGTTTCCTAAAATGGGCAGCCAGTCTGTGCTTCTTCCCCATTTGTGGGGCTCCTTTCTGAAATGGTGAGGAATAATGGACAAGTGGGAGATGTCAAAATGCCCTTGGTTTTTGTCCATCTTTTAAATGATCCATCTTCATCAATCTGAGGCACCTTCATATCACAGCAGTCTGCCCATGAATGAAGAAGTGACATAGCTAGCCACCTGCTAGCCTGACTTTTTAGGTAAAAAACAGCATTTCAGGAATCAATTGAAATTGTGACAGCTGCTGAGGTGTCTGAGGCTTTTCCAGAGGTTATACAGGTTTCACTGTAAGCTGGCCCCTTAAACCTGCCATAAGCTCACCCACAGCTTTATGTGGCATATATTACCCAAGTCATTCAAGAAGTCAGTATCGCAAAACTGGCAGGCAGGAGAGGCCTAAGCACGGTTACAGAGGCATTACAGCAGGGACTGATCATTTTTCTCAGGCATTTTACAAAAATAAAAATACCCAAGCTTTTTGTGTACCAAAGCTCACTTAATAAGGCTGAACCCAACAGTCTGACAGGTAAAACTTTTTAAATAGTGGAGTGTTTTGGTAAAATTAGTCAGATGTTGAAGAAAGACTATAACCGTTTCAGGGCATATTTGGTTTTCAGTCACTAATTCTGCTGTTTGTTTGCAGTCTGGGAGCATGAAGTATCCTTCAAAGCAAAATTGCCAGCACTTCGCAGGCCAAACAAAATTTGGCCTCACAGGTCATGGGTCTGACAGAATTTTAAACAAATAAAAACACCTCCCTCTGAGCCTGATTGATATTGTAGTTGAAACCCAACCTTGGAAATAATTAGAAGGGAGGCATAATGTTATGCAAATGTGTATATGTTTATCAGTGTGCTGTTAATAACAGAAACTTCTTCAGAGTATGGTTTTGTAGTTCTAATAGCACTCACTCTTTTAATGATTGCTCTATATAAGACCAAGTCGTTTCCATAGCAAAGCAGATATATCACAACATTTTGTTTGTGTCTGGGGAAGCTGTAGGCAGCTGTTTTATGGCATGGTGTGAATATTACAAGTGATTTTGTTTATTAAGATGTCCAACTACACAGAAAAGTCATTTGGTCAGAAGGCGTCTTTTAGTTCATTTAGTTCATGCTCCATGTTGTCCTTCTCAAAACCTGTCACCTCCTTGAGGAGAAAAATTGCAATTTTCTTTCTGTGAACAACCTGAAGTGCTGTGCTGTGTGTGAATTCTCTGCCAAATGGTATTAAGTATTCGAGAAGGTTTTTTTTTTGTTTTTTTTGGTTTTTTTTTTTGAAAGCATCTGGAAAAGGTGTTCGTTTAGGCACTTAGGCAGGGTCCTATTATTATTATTATTTCTTGAGGATTCCCATTACCTACCTTCTAGCAAATTGCAGCATTAGTTACCCAGCGTGAAGGTAACATAATATAACATCCCTTTCTGGAATACAATCCTGATATTACAGGATTCCTCAGTGGTTTGGCAAAGGAAATGAGGGATGGCTGCCCCACTCTTGTATGCTCATGGGGAGGCTGGATCAGCAGGATAAAAACTGGCTTGTCAAACAGAGTCTCATCTTTGGCAAATTGGGTGCTCAAAGAGTTGAACATCTGTGGCAGGTGGAGCATATACACGATGAAGTGGTCGAGTGCGTGTAGGCAGCGGTTTGAAAAGAACATGTTTGCCACGGGCTTCTCTTGTCTGTATTGTTAATTTTTTTCAGTTGTTGCAATAAGTCAAATTGTGGCTGCTGCTGTGTGTTAAATGCATTGGCTAGGATTTATAATAGCCCTCATTTTGTTCTTGAGTTACGATGCTCTGTTGAGCTATGATGTTCTGTTCACCCACCAGAGGGAGAAGCTTTTTAACATGATTATATTCAATCTACAAAATAAAAAATAAATAAATAAAAATGCCCACCAGTATCCCAACTACATCACATCAAGTTACTTTACAATTTCACAGCTAACTATTGCCGTACACTTAGGTAGCACTGTTCATCCCCAAAGCATTTTACAGTCTTGGTGCCATGTGCAAGCACGTGATGCATGCACAGGCATTGCTTTCACCCACCAAGACCATGCAGTCACTTCTTCAGCGAGACGTAACAGCTGCTTGTCAGCACGCTGTAACACTCTACGGCATCTTGAAAGGAAGTGAATAGCACCGTGTCAAATTGAAACTGCTGGGACAATTTAAGAAAGCACAATTATCCAATAAATGCAGTTACCCAAACTGGAGTTCAGCCAGGAGACGAACTGTTCTCGCAGAAAGTGCAGCAGGATCTGTGATGGGCAGGAGCAGTCAGGACTTTAGGAGTGCATTTCTTGTGCAAGATTGCCTCCTCTTTCCTGGCATGCTCCAAACTCTGTTGTTGGAGGTGGAGCTGCTGGCACAGTGCTGACCCGTGTGGGCAAAGCCCTGCTTTGCTGGTGGGGTCCAATGGGACCGCAGCCCACAGCTGGTATAGCTGGAGGCCAGGCGAGCCAGCACACTGCTTAGAGAGGAGGCCATAAACACTGGCCTCCCTCCTCCGGGGCTTGGCAGCAGAGCATGAGGATGGGATGGGAAGGGTTTGCAATAGAAGTGCCCAAAGCTCATGGTGTTAGGTGACCTGTTACCACGTATGCCAACTTCCTTATTCCCAGGGTCTCTGTCAGCCTGATACAACTGGGATACATAATCCCCTTCCAGTAGAGCTGGTCGGGCATGTCAGCATATTCTACAATACCCACAACTGTCAGTTGCCTAATCCTGAGCCAGCACATGTGTTAAGCACATGCTCCCTTCAGCAGGGGGAACACACTTGGAAGCTAGCTGTAAGCACAGAAAAATTGCTCCCCAGGCAACCTTGTTTGTAAAATTCTGCTGTTCCCTTGCAGTTGTTTTCATGTGTTTGGTAGACTTGCATTTACCATCTCTGGAGTTATCCTTAGTGTGCTGTCTTGCTGCATTTTTTTTTTTTTCCTATTTCCCACTCCCTTGATAATATCAGAACTCTAAAAACAGAAGAAAATACAAACCTGGTCCTAGGTGTGATTTGGTATCCTGTCCTACATATACTGACAGATTAAGTCATCGTCTCCTTCCTTGTGACTTAGTCTGCAAAAGTTTGCTAAGGGAAATGTGTCAAAAACCAGACCATGTCAGCCTCAGGAGTTTGGCCGTAAAGTCAAACAGCACAGAGCTAGGGAGGAGAGGGAGAGGGCACTGAGATGTACAGTGCTATGGCAAAATGCTTATACTTCCAGTAAAGGCTTGCTTGAGATCCATACAGGAATTGACTGTAAAATTTTGCCACCTTTGTTTTTCTGTGTTTCATTTGTTATTCCCCCAGTGCACAAGCTTGCACACACACACACACACACACATACACACACACACACACACACACACACACACACACACACTTCTGTGGAGGTTACAGGCCACCCTGATGGGGTGAGTTAAGTTGATGGCCCATCCGCTTTGCATGGGAAAGGCACCATCACCTTGTTCATGAAGTTCTGCTCTTTGTCCCTAGGGCCATCTCATCCAACATAGTTTCCTTCACAGAACAGGAAATTAAAAGCAGGAATTAATTATTAGGGGTTAAAGGAGCTACATGCCCACTGAGGACAATGGTGTAAATTTGGGGAAGAAACTGGAGTAATTCTTCAAGTTGAGGCAAATCCTTATACTGTGGTAAGCTAGAAATAGTCCCAAAATGTAGACATTTCCACTATTTTTTTTTTTTTTTTGCAGAAAAAGTTTGTTAATGTTTGCCCCTTGCAGTTGCCGTTCATAAAAGGAGAGAGAACGCCTTGCCCATAAAAGTGATATGATTGACAGGTCAAAACATAAAAGCTTCCTGATTCTGGTGTATGGACTGTTATTCTTATTAATTTTTCACCTAATCTAAATGATTATATTGTCATGTGACAGCAAACCACAAGAATTTATTCTTACAAGTTAAGTAATGTGAACTTGGACTTAGCCAAGCAAAACCCATTGTGAAACCAGAGTAATTTATAAATGTCTACCTTAATTTGATGGCAGTGTGAAATTGTAACTCCTGCAGACATGGTGGAAACTAGCATATGTTTTTAAAACTTGGATGTTTATATTTAAGAAGGGGTGGGTCATAGTAATTACACAGACATGTACCTCATGCTTGTTGGAAGCAGAATGGCCTGCTGCGCCACGCTGCAGGATCTGCTGAACAGAAACTCACCTAAAAAATCGGGTCTGTGGCAATTTTCCTGGGGTTTGATGTTGCTAAATTCATGTGGTATTGCATCAAACTTTAGTGCATTCAAATGAATTTAGACATAAATCAGACAGAGGCATGTTCTTTTCTCTAGTCTTTTAAAGAGGTGAGGGGACTATTTGTCTCTGATTATTTCACACTCACCAGCTTTCAAGATTAGATGCTTGTTGCCTTTGATTTCTTAAAAAGTATCTAATATATTGCCATGGACTGATTGACCAGATAACTTCCCTTTAATTTGCAGCCTGCATCACTGAGGATGCTAGCTCAGAAGAGTGATGTGCTCTGGTAGGATGTACAAGTGTAGGTCATCCAAGAATTTTGCCTAATATTTGTACAACAAATGAAAAGTCAATATTGCTCTGGTAAATACATTCCTATCACTATGCAACCTTAAACATCGGCTCTGTGAAAAAGGCAGATAATACGTGTGTCAGTGAGACCGCACAGTCATGCTATCCTCGGGTGTAGTCAAGCTGTCAAATTCAAAACAGGAACTCAGAGTGAGAGAAGCAAAATGTTATCTGCAGAAAGGCACCAAATGGGCTTCTGAGCTGTCATTCCAGAGAAATAAAACCCTGTTGTGCAGGGGAGTGAGGAAGTCGTCTTTTCTCTTTCTCCTCGAGGCACATTTTTGGTAACAGCTATGCCACTTGTGCCAAATTTGTGACGGTATGTGATGTAACAAATCACAAGGCGACAGGCCGAGCCAGCCAAAACCACCATACTCGTTTTAATTAAAGATCCTTTACAGCTAATTTTGTCGGAGCCTTTGCAGTTGAAAGGCTGGTCGCTAGCACAGGAACTGGCCCCTAGGTTGCAGAGGTTGTTGAAATCGGGCCGCACTTGCACCTGTTGTGATTTTCCACGGGCGCATACCAGCCTTTGCTGGCATTTGGAGAAATGATAATGGTTTAATCCTTCCTGTTCTGCTTTTAATCAGTGGTGGGGTTTCAGCTTTGACGATGCTTCCAAGACTGTGCAGCAACCAAATGAGATCTGCTGAATGTAGCATTTCTTTTTTTCTTCCCCCCTCTGTCTTGCTAGTCCTGTAGTTTTCTCCATTTAACTTGAGCGATTTCACGCGGGTCCGGGAGTGGATAGAGTGTTATACACGGCTAATGCAATGAGCTGACAGCCGAGCTTTTCAGACACGTTGCTTCATCCGGCCATCTGTTTGGGTTGGAGGAAAGGAACTGGAAGATTTCTTACTGTACAGATATATTAAGAGAAGTCAGAAAATTGGACATATGAACCTTTGTATTTTCCATTTATAATACAGTAGTTTGATAGCAGTGTATAAATCATCAGGTTAGAGCACTTTAAAATGAAGTTCTGGCACTCCCACCAGTTAAAGTAGCATTGTTATTTATAGATATTACATGAAGCCTGATGTTATGTTTAAGTGAGCGTTAAACAGTTCAGGCTGTTGTATTGTTGCTATGCACCGGAGAACCTCTGTCAAAGTGACTTTGGCACCACTGTGTATCCGCCTTTCTCCCTTTGTCTTAAAAATCTTTCCCTAATGTTTGTAGTTATCCATGTGTTCAGCAATGGAACAGCCTATTGTTAGTGCAACAAGGGCAAAGTCACACTGGGATTTTTTAAAAGAAAAAGCCAGTTCGTTACCTTGCCTAAAACTTTGTTAAATATTAAACTAGCCATACCAAGGAGTTCAGTAAAAGCAAACACTGAGGGTTTGCTAAACTTAAACCTAATAAAGTAGAAAGTTAATACTCAGGTACAGAATGTTTTCTATTTTAAAAAAGCCAGCTATGACAATGCACCGGTAAAAATCAATGGTGCTTTAAAAGGTTTAACTAAAGAGAGTGAAGGCAAAAGCCTGCAAAACTCTGAAATTCAGCCACAGGGATCTTTTCTGTGACTTGCAGAGAACCTGAACCTCTCCACCACTCAGTGTGGAATAACTCTTAACGATGTTTATAATTTTAATAA
The DNA here is from genome assembly GCF_965140915.1 of Aythya marila. Taxonomy (NCBI): domain Eukaryota; kingdom Metazoa; phylum Chordata; class Aves; order Anseriformes; family Anatidae; genus Aythya; species Aythya marila. The sequence goes on along the minus strand of NC_139045.1, from coordinate 9,369,966 downwards.
ATTATTTATTGATTATAATGTATTTATTTATAGAGCTGATAATTCAGAGAACCTGCACAAGTTCCTGTGCTCTGTGCCACTGCATTCGACAAAGGCGGTGGCCAGAAAATCTGTGGTGAGATGTTGTGAAGCAGCTGGAGTTGTTTTCCTTCCCCTCCCTGCTAGGTCATCTTTTGATATTACAAATGTGCGTGCACTTTGCCAGACCTCAGGTACCAGCTCTGTGAGAACAGAGCTGCTGAAAGATCCAAAGTCATAAATTTTTCCTTTCATGTGTGCTGGTATGTTTTTTTAATCTATTCATTTTTTAAGGGATTTGGATGCATAGCTGCCTCCTTCCCGACACCTCTTTCCCCTGCAACAATTCTGCAGTCTGAATTGCTTCAAAAAAAAAGTGTCTGTTAACAGCAACCCATCCCCATGCTTGACACCAAAGGGAGAATGTAAAAAGCAAAGTATAAAGCACAAACCGCAGGAGGGCTCAAACTGATGGCCAGAGTTGAGGGGTTTTGAGGCTTAGATTGAGTGTAAGAATTTGTACCCTCCTTGTTATTACTTTTGTGTCCTGCTGAAAGCTTCTAGTTCCATAAATTTGCAGGGTCTGATGTTTTTGTTTAAATCATGCAGCTGTGTTTCAAGGCTAGAGAATCTGTTAAAGAAACTAGAGGTTAATAAATAAATAAATAAATAAATTAGGCTGCTTCCACAGTAAAACAGAACTTAGAACCTAATTCTATCTGAAAGGTTTCCAAGGGAATGGGGGAAAAAAAATAAATAAATGCAGGAACTCAAGTAGTGTCAGTATTCTGTGAAATCTTGCCTAATGCGAGTATTGACTAACTTGTAAACTGGAAGGGCTAGTCAAGAAATATCAGCTTTCATGCTGAAAGAGAAAACATGCCTAATATTTGAAATTCTTCAGCCACATGAGGTAGAACATTGACAAAAAAAAAAAAAAAGAAAAAAAGAAAAATTGTCAATTCATATAGATTTCTTTTACATCATTAATAGTTGCTTGCTTACAAACAAAAAACAACAAAAATGAGAACTCACCCACCACCAATAAAAAGTTGGGTTACAGTGGGAGTTACAAACCTTTGCTAAGATTAGGGGAGTGTTACAGGCATACGTCTGGCCTATGGAAAGATACAAGTAGGTGTTAAAACTGTCTGCAGGTAGGTGTTCAGATGGGAATCAGGAAGACTGAGGCAAATCAAGTGTGTGAAAAGAAGACTGATATATGTTGAAAAAAAATCTCAAAAAACAACTGTAGGAAGTTTACAGAGAAACCAGTACAGTAAACATGGTGAAATAGCTATTAGTGTACATTACTGGTGTATTTTCTTAAAAAAAAAGAACTTAGAGTATGAATCTGAGGCAAAGGAAGCAGACCGACTCTTCTTCTGGATCAGGAATCTAAAGTGAAAGAAACTTGAGCCCACTTCAGAGCAGGAATTGAGGGGGATAATACTCTGCAAGACCAACAAGGTTTTAATGTGAATATTAGAAAGGAGAAAATTACCCTTTGAGAGGGCACTGCAGGTACAATCTGTGAATATGAAGAGGGAGCTTCCTGGCTTTACGCTGGCCTCAAAAGATGGAAGAAGAGAGATAATAATAAAATGCCTTAAGATCTTGATTTTCAAGGGTTCTTAAACAGGAAGAAACCTTTTCTATCCTAGTTCTCAGCTGATGATGGCATCTGCAGTGATCAATTAGATATTGTTCCTACCAAAGTAGCAAATAAATTTACAAATGACAGTCAAAAAGCCTTTTAAAACTTAGGTTTTGTCCAGTATCCAAAAATATTCTGGAAATGCAGAGGTATCTGAAGGTTACAGGTTATTTCTCATTCCCCAGAGTATTTGACACTAATTCTCCACTTGCATTATGGCTGTGATCCCTTGGGGAGTCTTGCATCTGCCAAAGGTCTGTGCATTGAACATGATTTCACCCATTTCAGTGGAGGTAGAGTAGATCCATCTGCTTTCACTGGTCCTCAATTGTAAATAGCCAGCTTGTTTTTGCTTAGGCCACAGCCTTAACATGGTATTAATCAGTGTGTTTTATAGTATGGTTTGCTTAAAAGAGAATTTTTGTTTTATCATAGGGTCAGCAGTAGACTGACATTATTTCTCAATCTGATGAACATTCATCTTCTCCTCTCCTCTTTTTGTGCTTTGAGTAACTCAGAAATTATGGTCCAATTTGTCCAACAGCTCTGAGAGAGGGTTTTTGGAGGGAGATCCTATCCTGGGCAGTAGTGATTTTTAAAGTTGGGCAGCATTCAGAAAAGCATTGTACATGAACACAGCACAGCACTAATGAATGTTGTAATGAGACCAAAGAAATAGGGGTGATCGTGGTAGTTGTACTTTTTCTTTCTTTAAGCAAGTAGAAGTTTTTTTTTTTTTTTTTTTTCTTTTTTTTTTTTTTTTCCCCCTGTGCAAACAAGAGCTAGCTGATGTGTTTGAATGGGCTTTGGGATTCAGCAGATAAACACAAATGAGCAATACACTAGAAACTGTGCTGCAGTTTGATTAATGGAGAAAACAGTCTTCAAACAGATTTGGTTTTAGTGTGTTTTTGTCTTTGCATGAAATGGGACCTGAAAATCAGAAAGCCGTTGGTGGTGATAGAGAAGGAAAGTGCTATTAATCAAAACCACTTTTGTTCATGTCTTCAAAGGCTTTCTGCCACCTTTTCCAGTTTTATCTCTTCCTATGTTTTCAGTTTAGCAGGCATTTATAATCTAAAATGAACTACAGTAGCAGAGTGACTTGTTCAAGATCAAGTGCTTTTGAGGTGCACATTTCTGAATACTTTCTACTTAGCAATGCTGAATGTCTCTATAATCAAGATGTCATTTTTCAAGATGTTACACACTGCTTTATTACATGTAATAGAGAAGCAATATGCTTAATATTAAAAAAATAATAATAAAAATAATGGTCATTAGGTATGCTTTTTGCTACTTCATATACTGAAGGGGATCCAAAAATATGTCAGTCTTGAAATCACTTATTTTGAGAAAATTCAACTACATTGCATCTTCATACAGAGGAAAAAATAAGCAAAAGTAGGTATTGTGCCTACTAATGCTAGTGGATTAACATCAAGCTAACAAGCATGATTAGACTATAAAAGTATTGGTGTTGAAAAGGATTTCTTCTCCAGCTGTGTCACCTTAGTGCACCAATATGCAGGAGAGGCTTTTTAGTTTATTATTATTATTATTATTATTAAAGTTCACTGGATTTGTTTGATTAAATTGTGTAGCGTGTGGCTATTTTCTTTAAATAGTAAGAAATTGTCATTTCTGTTGAATTTTCTTTGTATTTGCTGTCATTTATCTTTTCTGTGAATTAGTATGCCGTGTCCATTTGAGCAAGGAGGTATAGTGTTTTACTAGAAAGATATTTGCACCTTTTGGTAAGGGAAAGGTTGATCAGCATTACATTAAGAAAATAATGGGAAACAATTTTTCATCTTTTCCCTGGAAGATATGAAAGGTGATGGAAGGGTGAATAGCACTAACAACTAAGACTAACAGCTCCACAAACTAATTTTCCATTAAAAAGTATTGGGAAAGCTACATGCAGCTACCCCAACCATGTGTTGGAGAGATTCATCATTGCAACAGGAGCATTGTCCCACGCTGTCAGACATCTCTGTTGTTGCTTGGTTGTTCCCTCCTGAGCTTCCACTCAGGTCTTAATTTCACTTGTTGATTTACGAGGTTTGGTATGGCTGCTATAAAGACAGGACACAGAGTGAGCAGACATGTTTTTGCTTGCCTGTAGTTGCAAACAAAAGGCTATTTTTATTTTATTTCTTTTTTTTTTTTTTTTAGATTTTTTTCTTTTTCTATGTAGCTTGCTTGATAAAGAAAAAGAATTCTCCACTTGACAGGAGTAACTACTCCCATAAACTTGTGCTGTTGTGGCTTGTACGTTTCCAAGGTACATGTATCAATAGGAGAAAGAAAAGCAGAGGAGTGTTTGTTTCTTCATTACCCTTGGCAACAAGTATCATCTGTGCATTTCATTTTTGTAAATGCATTTTTCTTACTCCTTAAAAGCTTATATATATGACCTTAAAACCAGAATGCAAATGGAAGTCTATGGCTATACACACTTCTGGAAATGTCAGGCTTTTACATCAGAGCCATAATTTTTCTAAACGGATGCGAACACAGCCATTGGGGTGCTTCAGATTGGCAGTGTTTAGTGATCTAGTCTAGTGTATAAGTTTGATTTAGAAATATGTTTTCATTATACAGTACTGTATTTTAAGTTCCTGTGCATGTTGTATTGGATTCATATTCTTGTTTAATATGTTGGTAGTGACATACGATCTATTTATTTTACTCACTGTAAAATGTTTTGAGTAGGTATGTCATATTCTTATGTCTCTGTTCATACACTGATATTCTTGGCACCACTTTTTGTATCTAAAGCAAAATAATGCCTTCACAGGTTGTGCATTCTTTCACATAACTTCTTTAATATGTTGAAATTTGTCCACTGCTTTTTTACAAGTTAGCCAAAAATGTGCTGTGTTATTCTGCAGACATTTTGTAAAGTAGGTAGGACAGTCTTACTTGGTGGGGGAGGAGGAGAAAATAAGCACTTTTTAATTTGTTGCTTTAAGTAGGCAGGTATATGCCAAGCTTTCTAACAAGGCTGTTAGAAAAATGTTGCCTGTTGCTCGTATTTCAAAATAATTTACTTGGTACTGAAAGATGGTCTTCTAAATGCTTTTGGCATTCCTTCCCCAGCTCCTGCCAGTGGATGGACATCAAACAGTATTAAACCATCTGGAACAACTGCCCCGAGTCAAAAGTTTGCAACACCACCTCAGCTAACGGAGCAAGACACATTGGTTCAGAGGGCAGAGCATATTCCAGCGGGAAAGCGTACTCCCATGTGTGCACAGTGTAATCAAGTCATTAGGTTTGTATCTATTCATCCCACAGGCTCTCAGACAGCTGAGCTTTGTTTTGCTTTCACAGGTTTTGATTCCTGAGGTCGCAAGTGTTTTAAGGCTCCATTTCAGTAACAGAGAACACTGTTTTTATATATGGATTATCTAGCAAATCTGAGAATGAGGGAAATGAAGGAGGAAAACGTGGCAAACTCCTAACAGTCAGAGCCTCACAAACTGTTTTACAGAGAACCTGAAGGCTGGGTGGAGTAGAGCAAAAATAAAACAAAAGAAAACTCAGCAAGTTAGTTCTCACTTGCACACACATTCCTATAAAATTTGGAAGATGAAAAAGTTGGAAAACAATGTACAGGAAATCAAATAAAGGCTAACTTGTCACAAATGTCAATTTATAAACCAGACTTTCTAAATAAGAGGAGTAAAAATAGTGAGTTCCATCCATATAAGAAAACCAAGGAATATGGGTCTAACCATTGCTGAGAATGGATTAATAATAATTTTCTACTGTTACTTCTCAAATTCCTTGGTGGTCTCTTTGGCAACTGGGTAGTTTGTGTACTTGATTTATATATAATACGGATGGAAAGGATTAATCCAGAGAATACACAAAACCAAGTATGCCAATTGAGATAAATAATTCCACCGAGTCCCCTAAGATATCTGTCTTTAGCCAGAATTTCTTACAGAGGAAGAAATTAATCTGGGCTGCATTGTTCAGTCAGTGATTTTTGACAATTAGTCGTGATTGTCTCAACCAGGGAGCTATAATCGCTTTTCGAGTTAATGTGCAAATCATTCCCAATTTTCATCTACCTTACATTTTATTTTTTTTCTAAAATAGATTTTTTTTTTCTTTTTTTTTTTTTTTTTCTGGAAGAGATGTATACTTCTAAGATGTCGTCATCTTCATGGTTGTTCAATTATCTGTGCTGTTGAGCTGCAGGGGCAAAGTAATGCCCTGTAATATTTCTTTTTATTCATCTGTCCCATGTTTTCAGTGAACAAGATAGGAGAGCCTGCGCAATGTTTCGCCATAGTTAAAGAAAGAAACTTGTTTGATTAGGAAAGTGAGCTCTATGAAATAGATAAATTTCACTCAGTATAACAGAAAATCAAGCTTTCCACCATACCCTCTAGAGCTTCTTGAACCCTGGCTTGAATTCTACATCAGAAAATTCAACTAAGTCTAATCACTTGCTTTCTAGGGATGAATTGAGTCCACCCTGTTGACTTCCATTAGATTTCCATTCTGATAGTTCACTACCAGTTCAGTTAACAGCAGGGACTCTTTGCTAACTCATCTGTGATGTTTTGGCGGTCTTTTCCTAATTCCATCATATATGTCAAGGAAATAAAAATATATGATCTGAATCTCCTTGAAGCAACAGAAAAAAGTATAAATTCTGAATGTAGATATACCTGCTCTCTAATCCAGATTTTGTTCTTCACCGCAAAATGAAAGATTAATTTCAAAAAGGCCTATACACTTTTTGGATGAGATTTGTCTGATTCATTGAACAGTTTGGCCTATATAATAATCATATGTCTTTAGTACGCTGACGTTTTTGTTCTCTGGGTGCTGGAGAACTTTGAGTTCATCTAGTAAATACTGACATCATAGCAGTTCAAACTATGCTGCATCTTTCATGAAAGAAACCTAGCTTGGTGCCTCTTAAAAGACCTGTGCTTCAGCAGGGTTTGTTGGTGCTCTGCACCATGGCGTCGCACAGCAAGATCCTTGAGCAGCTAACCTCTTCTGTCAAGCCTTAAAGCACTTGCTGCTGTTCCCTGCTTTCATCACCATTGAAGAGATGAGCTTCAGCCCTGTAAGTAGGCAAGTGTAGCGGTCTGTGGAGCAACCTGTGCTCCTTAGTGGCCACATAGGAGAAAGGGGCAGCCCTACTTGGTAGTACTTAAACCATTGTCACCTACTGTAAGTGACAACTCTTCCTGAGTAGTAACTGATACTGTTGTCTGTTTTTCAACTGCTGTTAACGTGTAAATCCTTAAATTTCTTCACATGTTAAATGCCATCTAAATTATTAAAAGCAAGCATTGTTTCATTTGAGTATGAGATGACATGTGATTATCAATGCCAAATATGCCTAATGTTCACATTATGCAGTGGATTTGAAAGCTTGCATTGCCATTTCATGTTCAAGCTTTAGCATAATTACAGTTCATGCCCTTACTGGTAGTGTTACCTATGAAAAGGTAGGAGGAGGATTAAGTGACATTGCACTGTACAACTGCTTTGAAGCCAGAATGCATTGTGGAGTTGGTTACTTTACACTAAGGCATAGAATAACCATGGTTAGTTAAGCCAAAACAATTTCTTAGAGGCGTCTTATAACTTTTTAATATATCTTTAATTATTGATACAGTGATTGCATGAAGATTTCATTTTTTTTTCCAAAGCTTCATTACGTAATCTTTTGTTTCTGTGTCTAAAAGTATCAGAGTTGGAGGCAAACTAAATTTCCCATGATCTACTTGCTGTGTCAGTCTGGCAAACTTCTGAGACATCCTGATGAAGACTTCTGGTTCTCAGGCAGTCTCACTGAGTACCACAGTGCAGAGTTTGCTCTCCCTTTCAAGTGCAAATGTGTTTTCCCTGTATCTCCATTGAGAACATATCTCTGGTATACCTGTGAATGATGATTTGGTTTTGTCACTTTCTCATAGATCTTAATTAATTTAAAGGCACGAGGGGAAAATTAGGAATGGTGCTTCCCTTGAACATCTCCTATACAGAAATTATATATCACATCATTTCCAAATGAGAAGACAATAACTAAAAAAGTGATTGACCTACTCAGCAGATGTGGCAATCCTTTTGATCTCTCCACCACCAAATTTCAGTTCTGGCTTGCTGTCATAATCAAAGCCACATGAGAAGCTAGATTATTGCCATGATAATGCATCGTGACCATACTGATAAAGTTATATTTAGTTACAAGTAGAATAATAGTGAAATTATCCTTATATTCCTTGTACATTATTTACTTTTCTTTCCAATTTGACCAATTTTCTTTCCAATTTGATCATTGCTACATGTGGGACCCAGATGTTAGATGTTGCTACCAAATTTATGTACCTGGTGATCCTTTGGGACATAACAGTCTGTAAATACTGATGTAAGTACATCACAATCTCTCAAAAAGGAAAAAAAAAAAAAAAAAAAAAAAAAAGCTACTACTATTTGCCTCCATCTGCGGGTTTGGTTCATGTGGTCTTAGATGGTGATGTCAGAAATTTGGTCCAAAGCACTTAGCATTTGAAAGTAGGTTGGGATGAAACTGCATTCATAGGTAACTGTTGCTAGTTAGGTTGTCCCAAAGCATCAGGTGGGAGGAACGTGTTTTTTGAGTGCCACCTTTAAAATTGGACTAGTTTACAAAGAGTCAGTTGGCATAGAGTTCTTGGGGGGTTTTGTTGTTGTTAATGCACAATGAGGAATGAAGTCATCTGTAGCCATCTTCCTAGCATTTTCTGCCCTGGCTTATTCCAATCATGATGGTGGGCATGTGGCCCCCTCACTCCAATCTTTAATTCCTTTTCAACTGAATGAAGCAAATAAATAACTTTTCTTACTGGAAGCTGTTGTTTTGATCACAAAAATATGCAGAGACTAGGAATAAGTCCAAGTTCTGAATATCACGTTTTAGTGTATTTTACATAGCAGGTGTTTTTTTTTTTTTTTTCTCTCGCTCTCTCTTTTCTTTTTTCTTTCTTTTTTTTTTTTTTTCTTTCCACATGCTTTGGGGCAGCTTTTAAGTCACTGGTATCATTAAGCCGCAGCGTCAGCTTGACATGTTTAAACTACAGCCTGATTAAACGTAAAATCGCATTTAGAAAGTGCTCCCCTGGCCACGTGTGCGTGGGGAGCAGGCCCACTAATGGAACACCTAGGAGACATTGTACAGGGCACGGCCACAGCTGTCTGGGGACTTCTGGGAACGAAACCCCATAGATGCACTCCTGCACTGTTTCCCATCCGTCTGGGTTCCTGCGCGCTGTCTTGAATGGCTAACCTCAATATGTCAGAACTGTAAACTGTGGAGAGCTAAATGTAGCAGATGTTGTAAAAATTCCTTCCCCTCCTGTCGCTAGCGTGCTTGCTTTCCATTTCATAACTAACCAAGCCTATCATTGCAGTGCAGATGGCCAGAAACCCAATCCTACTTGGAGTGGAGAGAACCTCTTCGGTGTCAGCCCCGTCTTAATGAATCTGTTAAATTAGCTTGTGCTGACACGGCGTGAGGAGAGCACTTTGTTGTACATAAGGGCTTGTATTGTTTGATCAGTACAGAACTGAAAGGGCTTTGATCTAGAAAGGTGCTTGTATGGCAGCAGGAGGGTATCAGGTTAGGTCAGTGTTTGCTCTGCTCAGGCATCTGCTGTGAGCAGGGGCAGAGGGCTGCACTCCCCCCGGCTTGCTCCTTAAAGGGCTACGAGCTGCTCCAGGAGCTGCTTTTTCACTGTTTCTTCTGCAGTATTCAGAGAGGAACGGAAGAAACAGTTTCAGATTAAATATCTTCTTCATCTCAGAAGGTGTATGAGTTGCCCTAAACCTGTTTGAGCCCCTTTGTTTTTTGAGTTCTCCTCCTGTTGAAAATATAAAGCATCTCCAGAGACAATGTAGAAGAGAAATGAAAATAAGTGTCTGCTTCTCTAAAGGAAGATGCCCTCTGTCCTCTGCCCACATAGTTCTCATCTTACAGTCAGCATAACTCTGGAAACAAATGTTAATGTTTTTGCTTTTCTTGTTGTTGTTTTGCTCATATGAGTATCTTATATTAAACAAAAATATTTCTGTTGCTTACTTAATTTCCAAAATTGTTTAGCAAACAGGGTGGTGACGCTAGTACTTTACACTTCTTTGGATTGAAATATTGGGAAAAAAAAAAAAAAAAGATGCATTACTGAAAGAATGGTATCATTATTGGTATCACAGAAATGGGAAATGTGGTGAGTGAACCTGAGCCACAAAGTTCTCTTAAAACATAAATTCTGAAAGACTGAGTGTTGCTGGGACCCAGGAGTCACCTCATTAGAGTAAATATGTTTGTTAAAGAAATTTGCATGTTGAATGTGTTTTCAAATGAATGCTGATTCAATGGCATATACAAGAGACTTATGGCTTATAAAATGAGAAGTTTTTGTTTGCTTAGAAATGGACAGTTTCGTTTTGTCCATTAACCTTGTGGCATTTGCCAGACAAATGCTATAAAAGCAAAAAAAAAAAAAAAAAATAGAGGAGGTTCTGTCCTTGGAGAAAATTTTCTTATTTTAACTCACTTCTGGGGAAAGCAAACAAGAAAAAGCAACTGGATGGGTTACCTTGTGACAAACTTGTTGGATAAGGACAGCTACAGAATTTTTGTCTGACAAGAAGCTGCTCTTATTAGCTCGTAATGGAGTCAAGCATACTTTAACATTTGTGGCCTTGATATACAAATGCATGTTGAAAGAGAGCTGATGGTATCACAGAGTCAAATGTCTCTTTGCAATAGAGGGAAGCAGTTGAGAACATTGGGAACATTTATTAATTATTATTGTTATTTATTTTCTTTCCACTAGCAGCCTCTTCAGCACTGTATTTAATGCAGTTCTGAAATAGCATTTTTGAAATGCCATGAAGTGAAAGGAATTAGTCTTTACTGAGGTCAGGTGTCTCTGGGGGAGAGTTCAGTGGGAAAAGATCTCATCAACATTTGACACTTTCTTAGAAGCCCATAGGAGGGAAGAGGGATGGAGCAAATCTGGAACAAATTTGTGAACGGTGAAATAATGTTGCAGAGGTATTGCTGATAAATTAAAAGCTTTAGCAGGAGCTACCTCAGTGGTATTTGCTGATTAATCTTTTCTTCCTAACCAGAGGACCCTTCTTGGTGGCCTTGGGGAAGTCGTGGCACCCAGAGGAGTTTAATTGTGCTCACTGCAAAGCCTCCATGGCTTACATTGGATTTGTGGAAGAGAAAGGGTCTCTGTATTGCGAGGTCTGCTATGAGAGTTCTTCGCCCCGGAGTGTTCAAAGTGCCAGAGAAAGATCCTTGGAGTAAGTGACCAGCAGCTGACCCGTTCTTAAAGTGGGAGCATTAACCACACTGTTCACTGCTTCTCAGTAACGAAATTCCCTTTTATGTGGCCCAGTTTGCATTCCTCAAAATGTACTCTGGCCCACCTTTTAAGTTCATATCACATATGGAGTATATATATTTGTCTCTCCTAATGTTGAGCCTTCTCAGTTTCTCTCTGATGCTCTTTAAGAAAAGGTAGCATGGTCTCTTTGCTCTTTCAAGTTTAGCCCGTTTTCCTTAAGCTGCTCTGTAGCTGTTGTAATTACTAGTTTTTCTTGAGCAAAATGCTTTTAATTGGCAGCTTTTTACAGAATTGGAGGAGGAAAAAGAGAAAGAAAAATAAATAATCCTCCTTAACTGAGCTGAACACTGGGAAACACAGGGTTTGGGCTAGAGTCAAAATACTGAACTATTCCC